>NC_072438.2:78736666-79405833 GCF_028878055.3 Symphalangus syndactylus
GCAATTGGGATGGCTTACCTTCCCCAAAATTTATTCATCAGCAAAGCAGGTATTCATGCAACCTTCAGACTTGCATGAAGTTTAAGATGCACCAAACCTAGAAGCCTCTAAATTTTACAGTTTACAAATGGTGCATCAATGTCAATAAAATTCAAATAAATATGACCTTCTGTTAACTACACCAAGGACGTGATAATACAAAATGTGCCTATAATGCATAAAAACTTGAATACAACATAAAATTGTACTGGGACATATGCTAGTTCTGGTGACGTATTTTGAGGCAAGTCAATGCAGTTAGATTTGCATTAATGTTGTAGCTGTGAGCCTTCAGATAAACATTAAAAGGGTTTTATTTTATAAATGGGACCAGAGAGATGCCTCTTTTATATCTTATGTCAAACATATAATGCAATGGTAACCAGAAAAAGGAAACAAAAACTTAAGCTTCCAACAAGAGCAGGAGATTCTATACCACTACACACGAGGAAAAGCTACAGAATGTCTTTGGGAACCAGTAAGATTTCAGAAAGATGACTAGAGAGGATGATTTCAGGAACAAATCTTGGGCCAAGCAGAAGAGAACAATTCTCCAAAGCAAGTGGCATCAACTGAGAGGGAAAACAAATAAACAAACAAAAAACTGTCTTTAACTCAAGAGCAATGACATAAGGACTGGTGATGACAGGTCATGGACTCTTTGTCGATGCAACAGAGAAGAAGGGGTAATGCAGCTGAATGAGGAAATACACAAATTCCTGCAAGTCTATTATTTAGGAAGTTTCTAACTTGAGGACATCTCTACAATTGGAAAACTCTTGACTTGAAGAAAATAAAGAGGTAAAATAAATCGTTCAAACATATGAGCATTTTCATCTTGAATACTGCCTTCTCTACACGTCCCAAGTTTTCTGCAATAGCTGGTCAGAAAAGAACTCATATCATTAAACGATGAATTAGAGTTAAAAATTAACTTGAATAGCACACACAAAAACTAGAAGAACATAAGAAGAAATAAATAGAAAACAAAAATAGTAGATTAAAGAAACGTTCTAAACAAACAAGAAAACAGGGTAGCTGAGAGCTGAAATGAGATATACAAAAGTTCGAAGAAAAACTGTCAAGCATCAGGAGGAGGGGACTGTGAACTGGCAGAATTTAAGAAGAAATTACAAGGAAAACTTAAGTTATCACACTGTAAATGATGAAAATGGAAATAGGGCTGTAAACATTAGAAGCATAGGATATTGGCTTATGAACACTAAGAAAATGAAGTGAAAATGAACAGATTTTTAAAAATATTAGAAACAAAAAATATCTATAGACATATTTACATAAATGTAGATACATAGATACATACACAGGCAGACAGAAAGATAGATACAACTGCAGTATATTTATAATGTGGCATGTGAAGGGCCAAAATGAGCAAATTGAATAGAATAGAACATTTTTTGTTATAATGAAAGCAAAAAATCCAAAAATGAGAAAGTATAAGAAGAAAGGGTCTGTTGATTTATAATTGCATGACTCATCAGTTGTTTTACCTAAACCGGTTTTTTCTCTGCTCTTATATGCAATGTTTGTATTTATTTTTATTTTTTATTTTTTGCTTTTTCAAGTTTCGGTTTATTTCAGAGCCTTATTTTTCTTATTTATATTTTTATGAGCAATTTTGTCAATCTGGACTTATTTTCTGCTTAAACTTGTGGAAATTACTTTTGTTCCAATCTGTATTCACATATGCATAAAGAGAAAACCTCTTGGGTCTTATTTGTAGGATTAACTTTTGTTCATAAAGACGAACCACCTTTACAGAGATGTGAATTCTATAATTAAATGTGTTGCTAGCCTTGAAAAAATTTCCAAGTCTCATTCTCATTTCATGTTATTATGAAGAGTGGACTATGGTCATTTACATTCTGAGAGTTTGTGGTTGTCTTGTGAGCCTAATGTAGGTGGGTAAATCTGTATCATCAGCTTCAGCCTCTCCCTACCATTCCCCCTAGGATATACTTTCAGTAGTGTTTTTAGAAGTTATAGTTGCAGAACATGTGCATAATTACAAATACAATAAAAAAATTAAAAGTACAAAAGCACAGGTAACAAGAAAAAAATAGATAAACGAAACTATGTTAAACTCAAAAAACCTTCTGCACAGGAAAAGAAATAATCAATAGGGTAAAGAGACAACCTGTAGAATGGGAGAAAATGTTTGCAAATTATTCATCTGACAAGGGACTAATATCCGGAAGATGTAAGAAACCCAAACAACTCAGCACAAAGAAAACCAAATAATCCAAATATAAACTAGGAAAAAGATCTAGACAGACATTTCTCAAAAGAAGACATACAAAGGGACAACAAGTGTGTGTGTGTGTGTGTGTGTGTGTGTGTGTGTGTGTGTGTGTATGTATATATACTTTTTTTTTTTTTTTTTTTTTGAGAGGGAGTCTCACTCTGTCACCCAGGCTGGAGTGCAGTGGCGCGATTTTGGCTCACTGCAAACTTCACCTCCCAGGTTCAAGTGATTTCCTGCCTCAGCCTCCTGAGTAGCTGGGATTAAAGGCACCCACCACCACACTCAGCTAAATTTTGTATTTTTAGTAGAGGTGGTGTTTCACCATGTTGGCCAGACTGGTCTCAAACTCCTGACCTCAAGTGATCCACCCTCCTCAGCCTCCCAAAGCGCTGGGATTACGGGTGTGAGCCACCGTGCCCAGCCCCATCAAGTCTCTTTTAAAATTGCCCAGAACACTAATCATCAGGGAAATGTAAATCAAACCAGGATATCACTCTAGTTAGAACGGCAATTACCAAAAAGACAAAAGGTAAAAGCTGGCACGGTTGTGAAGAAAAGGGAACTCTTACACACTGTTGGTGAGAATGTGAATTAGTACAACCGTTATGGAGAACGGTATAAAGGTTTCTCAAAAACGTAAAAACGAAACTACCATATGATCCGGGAATTCACTACTGGGTATTTATTCAAAGCAAAGGAAATTCATATATAAAAGGGATATCTGCACTCTTATGTTTATTACAGCACTATTTACAATATCCAAAATACGGAATAACAAAATGTCTGTCAACAGATGAATGGATAAATAAAATGCAGTACATATGTATAAAGAATGATTATTAAGCCATAAAAAGCAGTGAAATTTTACATTTGCAACATGGGTGGGACTGGAAGTCATTATGTTAAATGAAATGAGCCAGGCCCAGAAGGACAAGTGTCACCTGTTCTCACTCATGTGAGAGCTAAAGAATTTGATTTCATGGACATAGAGAGTAGAGTGATGGTTACCAGAAGGTGGGAAGGGTAGTGATTTGGTGCAGGGATGAAGAGAAACTTGTTAATGGGTACAAACAGGCAGGTACATAGAAAGTATAAGTTCTAGTGTTCAGTAGCACTGTAACGTGACTATAGTTAACAAAAATTTATTTTATATTTTAAAATAGCTAGAAAAGAAGGTTTGAAATGTTTCCAACACACACACAAAAGTGGTAAATATTTGAGGCAATAGATAGCCTAAATACCCTAATTTGTTCATTACACATTCTATTCATGTATCAAAATATCACATGTACCCTGTAAATGTATACAATTATTATGTGCCAACAAAAAATACAAAATACTTTAATTGTGTAGTAGATGAAATAGTTCAGTGTTCTCTTGTATTTACCAGGCCTTTGTCTTTCTAACTCTTGGCTTTTCCTTGTGCCCAAGTAGTGTAAAATATTTGGCAGGGGCCGGGGGCAGGGGAGTACTGATTAACTGACCACTATTCTAAACATCAGTGGTATAAAAATTCATTTTTGTTGTTGTTGCTGTTGTTGTTGTTCCAAGACAGAGTCTCGCTTTCTCACTGAAGCTGGAGTGCAGTGGCGTGATCTTGGCCCACTGCAACTTCTGCCTCCCGGGTTCAAGTAATTCTCCCTGCCTCTGCCTTCTGAGTAGCTAGGATTACAGGCACCTGCTACCACGTCTGTCTAATTTTTGTATTTTTTAGTAGAGACGGGGTTTCGCCATGTTGGCTAGGCTGTTCTTGAACTCCGGAACTCAAGTGATCCACCTGCCTCTGCTTCCCAAAGTGCTGGGATTACAGGCATGAGCCACGGTACCCAGCCAAAAATTCAATTTTTTAACACTATTATGGGCCAGGTGCAGTGGCTCATTCCTGTAATTCCGGCACTTTGGGAAGTCAAGGCAGGTAGATCACCTGAGATCAGGAGTTCAAAACCAGCCTGGCCAATGTGGCTAATCCCTGTCTCTGCAAAAATACAAAAATTAGCTGGGCATGGGAGCACACCTGCAGTCTCAGCTACTCGGGAGGCTGAGTGAGGCAGGAGTATCTCTGAACCTGGAAGGCAGAGGTTGCGATGAGCCAAAATCATGACACTGCACTCCAGCCTGGGCAATAGAGAGAGACTTTGTTTCAAAACAAACAACAACGACAACAACAAAATCCTATTATGAACTGATAAATGAGAAGAGATGAACAGCATTGGCAAGTTTTACATGATAATCTAAAATTGAAGTTTAATATTTCAAATATATTCAGCAGAAAATATTACACCTTTCAAGGTATTTGTGTGTATAATTTGTATTCATATGCATGCATAGGCATTAGTTCACACAGATATTAGTGCTTACAGTACTGTTGACACTCTTCAACACTGTTAAGCTAACTTATCTCATTTTTAACTACATGCTTTAATCTGGGAACACTATATTCTGTTTGCAAATTGTTCATTTATTTTATTAAATTACAGTTGCTGTTGTAAACTATCATCATATTTAATTCCATAATTTATGCTCTCCAAATCTGGACATATTCTCTGGAGTGGATGGAAATTTTTATTCTCTTTTTAAGTTACAAATTTTTAACATAATAATAGTATTACTACCATATAATTCATATTATAAAATAACAACTACACTTACAATTTTTGCAAAATGTCAAAACTATTACTGAAAATTTTATCCAATGCTAATAAGTACAGAAAAAATTAATAAAGGATCACACATATCATTTTTCAACTACATACATAATTATTTTTAGGTAAAAATGATTCCAGATAGTTATCTGAGCATGATGAGTAAAAAAGCACACATACTTTTATAAAAATGGATTGCATTCTGCATATAATCTAATTAAAATATACAGTAGTATTACATTTTACATGAAATATCAGAAAACATGAAATTAAGGTATAGCTGAAAACATTCAAAGTTTGAAAAACTGTATTTTATACAATATATATCTTCAAAAACTCTAAGATTATGCAAAGATATTATGGAAGACATTAACAGGTGGAACACATATTTTTTAACTACATATTTTCTTAAACAATTTTTAGTGAATATTTTCAATAAAAGATAGGCCATTGGCTGTCTCTCTTCCATTCTAATACATATACTTGAAATATAGACCACTACTTTAATCTGTTACAGTTTGTTACTTTATAATTCATCTAACTGTTACACACTAAATATAAAAATATCTGTTCTATATTTGAATGGACCTGTTTTTGTGATTACGATTTCTCTACTTTGGAAAGTGTATGTGCTAATTAACTTCTTAATTGGATACAAGTAATTCTCAATAACACTTGCTCCAACAATTGGAATTTTATAGTTTACAATGGTTTCTTATCTGAGAACAATTGCATCTTTTGGTTTCTACTTTTTTCTTTGAATTTTGTAATCTGAGCATTGAATGTTACTGCAGAGAAGTCTAATGCCAATCTAAAACCTCCAACTTTTTAAGTGACTTGCCCTCTGCTCCATTATCTGAAGTATTCTTTCCATATTTTTGAAGATTTAAAGGGCACCTGCATGTTACCTAAAACTCAAAGTGCTCTGTGAACACAAATAGTATCTTCTTTTTTTCTGGTAAATCTTAGTTTTATTGTTGTGTTAGTGATTTTTTGTTATTTTTAGTTATTGAGGTTTATTCCTCAAGAAGATTAATCGTCTTTCTTTCTTAATACATCTCTATCTCACTTTTCCTTCTTTTCAAAAAAAAAAAAAAAAATGTGATCCCCCATAGTTATCTCAAACCTTGTTCCTATGTTACTAACCCTCTGTCCTTTGATGTTACTAACATTTTTATGAGTTCAGTTGTGGTCTTTTCACTCTTAATATTTTTTTCTTAAATTTCCTCTTTCTCATCTCATTTATTTGGGCTCTGACCTCATTGACTTAATGAGCTTCATAAGCTCATTAAGCTGCTTTATTCCTCCAAGCAGTTGATCAAACTTCTTTCTGTTGGGTAAAGCTTATTTCTAGCTTGTGTCCTTTATCTCTTTGATGCTATACTTCTCTAGATGTTAATTTGTTAATGTACTATTGAGCAGCACAAAAATAAGTTTTCACTTTTCTAAGACCTTAAATATGTTCATAGCATACCAGCTTGTTTAATGCAATTGAATTTTTTCTGTATATGCAATGCCACAATATTTACTCACTGTTTACCATAGATTAAAAACTTCACAGAGCAACATTTTAACGCCATAGACATTTAAGAAATGAAACACTAAAATAACTGTAGTTAATCCATGTTTAAGCAAAATATATTCAAATTTATTTGTGCTTGTTAATAATAAACATATATATATTTAATTCACATTTTAGTAAATTAAGTCAAATAATTACTTATGAATTATCCTAAAGAGTCCCACAAGGTATATTACAGCTTTGAACCCAATAGGAATTTAATATATCTTTATCTGCTTAGAGCACTATTATTCAAATAATATTCGACAAAGGATTATGTGCTTTAAAACATCACTAATATTAATCAAAGAGGGTACTCAAGACGCTCGCTATAGTATGGAAATACAAACTGTTGTTTAAGTAATGTAATACTACATATTATATATATTTAATATTTTCAAGTATAGCAATAATTAGAGCTGGACATAAATTGTATTAGAATATATAGATTAAAATGAACTTTTAAATAAAATACATGCCTACTGATAATAATGATGATGATGATAATGGAAATTCTGTTTAAACTACGAAGCAGCGAGTCCTTGAAATATACAGAATTTACCTGACAGCATTTTGGTGGAGTTTTCTAAGGTGAAGTAATTCTATATAGCCTCCAATACCCAATCGAGTATTAGCTTATAAGTCCTTTGGCTTGGCTCCCCAATAGTGAGGCAGTCTTACATTTTATCAAGATAGGAAACATTACTATTCCAATACGATTGGGTTGCTCTAATCCAAGCTTGTCCAAACTGCGGCCCACAGGCTGCATGTGGCCCAGGATGGCTTTGAATGTGGCCCAACACAAATTCATATACTTTCTTAAAACATTATGGGATTTTTTTGTGATTTTTGTTTGTTTGTTTTTAGCTCATCAGCTATCGTTAGTGTTAGTGTATTTTATGCATGGCCCAAGATAATTCTTCTTCTTCCAATGGCGCCCAGGCAAGCCAAAAGACTGGACACCCCTGAAAATCTCTTATCATCTTGATTTGGAGAACTCTTACATTTCTATAGGCATATGACAGAAAAAGTAATTTGGTTTAAGGTTTTGGGTTTGGGGGAGTTTTTGTATTTTATATTTCTTTCTTCTGTCCCTTTTTGCCCTTTACATTCTTTATTTATAAGACATTGGTTTAATAATTTATTTTATGATTCTAATTTGATAAGATTTTAGCTATATGAAAATTGCTCCCACACATGACAAATATTTTTCCTTAGTATGAGAGCAGTCCTTATTCAAACAGGAATTGGAAACAGGACAACACTTGCCAAAGCATGGACTTCAAATCTCTTTTGGGTTTAGTTTATAAACTCTGCAGTGATGCCAGAAGACAGAGGAAACTTCTTTCTCAAGGCCACAGAGGCAATGTTGACAGTTCTAATTAATAGAATGTAAATCCCTCACTACATTCTTTATTGTTTCCCCTCTCCCAAGCTCACCCTATGATCATGGCCCTTTCATGGCATCAGAGAATTATACCAGTGGTTTAAGAAAGGGAAAGAGTAGAAACCTTCTGCCTGGCCCCATTAACATTACTGTTGGTCCTTCTTGACATTTAAAAATGTGTACAGTACTAACTTTGCTTTCTTGCTTATTCAATAATTGCTCTTTTGTCTCTGACAGGCTTCTACTTGATTTCCCATGATTTCAGCAGTGAGATTCTAATTGTGCTTTCCAAAACTTCTTTGACATCTATCACACTAAAATCCCAGGGCCACTCTTTGGAATAAACTAGAGTATGAAGGTTTTGGTATCTTTTCGTTTAGAAATGGAGATTATTTTTTTTTTTTTGAGACAGAGTCCTGCTCTGTTGCCCAGGCTGGAGTGCAGTGGCTTGATCTCAGGCACCACCCCCCACCCAACATCATGCCTGGCTAATTTCTGTATTTTTAGTAGAGACAGGGTTTCACCATGTTGGCCAGGTTGGTCTTGAACTCCCGACCTTGGATGATCTGCCTGCCTTGGCCTCTCGAAGTGCTGGGATTACAAGTGTGAGCCACCGCTTCCAGCCTAAAGATGCAGATTTGTAAATGAAATTAAAATCTCTAACTGCTTTAAAGTTTTTAAAGAGGAAAAGGGGAAATTTTGAAATAAATGTAGTTTACCCAGTTTATCAGCTTCTAATTTGTTTACATTGTTCTCAATTGATCTTTAGATGACAATCAGCATGTATTCAGAAAATTATGAGTTGTCTAATTTGGAGTAAAAATGATTGGCTCATTTGTACCCTTTGGACCTCTCGAAAGACATAAGTGGAGGAAGGAAAGTGTGATAATAATTTAAAGAATCCTATTAAAAGATCCCCCATTTATTCATCCAGTGTAAGTAAGTCAAGCTTGTACAGCCAATGAATTTGATAAAGTGAAGGGATAATGGTCTGGTGTTGAAGTTGCTGGGAACAAATTTTGTTTTACATTAATTTAACTTATTAATGATACTTTTTTTTTTCAACTGTCTTCTCTTGCAGAATATTTTAGGAATCCAAAGTTGTAGAAATAGGCTAACCTAGTCAATGGACTAGGCAACTTCACGTAGTAACATACCACAAAATGACAACCTGAATTTTGAAATAAATACTAAGCCACTTTAAGTTCTATAATTTAATAGCAAAGTATGCAATTATCAAATAAACTGTACTTTCAATTAATGAAGTGAACATTCAGTAGCTCTCAGTTTTCTCTCTTCTGCTTTTCTGCTGGGCTGGTCCTGGGGTTAACTAGGACTTGCTTTTCAGTTCCGTCTTACTGTTTTCCTTGTCAAAAATAAAAAGAGCAAAAACAAAACAAAAATCAAAGCCAAAAATAATAGGCCACTTCCCTTCCACATCTAAGGTGAATGCTCAATTAGTTACTGGAAGTTCTAGAACCTTATGTCCGGCTTCCTACTTACAGATCCTCTTGGGATTCTCCCAGACATCTCCAATTTAGCAGGACACTTCCTCAATATCCACTCTTTCCCCCTTATCCTTATTTCATCTCCAATTTACTCTCATCTTATAATTGTACTACCATTCTTGTTAAAGGAAGAAACTTCAAAATCAGTTTGCCTATCCTTAACTCACTCTCACCTGAGATTTAAAAGTAAACCTTGACAAGTTAGTGTTACAAGTATACTCCCAAGCTTTTTTTCTCCTTCATCTCAGCGCCCCTTATTTATTTCCTGGACCTCTGTGATAGCCCCCCAAATCATGCCTCAGGTTCTGGGGTCTGGTAGCCTTGCTGAGCTGCAGTTCTGCCTCTGTGGGATGGGGATATTAAGGTTACATATTGACTAGCATTACAGAAAATGTAAGAAAGTAAAGAGCCAACTAAAAAATAGTTCAGATTTTGTGGGTCAAGAGGCAAAAAGGATATTGCAGAGCTACTTTGATAATGAGAGGACCCAAATGCCTGCCCACCTTTCAGACCTATGATGGTTGATCCAGGTCAGTGTCATGGAGTGTCCCCACTTGCCCTCAGCTGGAGACCTTCTGAGTTGGTAGAATCACAGGTCTGAGGTGTGGCTGCAGGAGGATCTAACTGTCCTCTTCAATCTCTGCCCATTGACACACTCATTTTGGTGGCCTCCAGGAGAGCCCAGCCAGCCTTCCTGACTTGGCTGCTGGCCCTAGGTGCTAGGGATAGAGAGAGAACAGGGGCAGAGGGGTATGCCAGGCTGGGTCTCCATGGCCACCACTGCCATCTTCCAGGGTTGACACACAGTAAGCTCTCAATAAACAACTGTTACTGTTATTAATAATCATAACACCACCTTAAAACCACTCGGCCTTTACCATTGGACTTGGAATAATTGCTAAATGCCTAACGTGACCTACAAAGATCTTCATGATTTAGTTTCTGTTCTGTCCCTAACCACATATTCTGCCACTTCTCCTTGCCCGTGACAGGTAATGGAATATTACAATCAGACCAGGTCCTATGTTGGACTTTCCTTCTCTCTATACCTGGGTAAATATTATTCTGGATTAATCCACTTAAAGCTCAGCTCATTAGTGAGGTCTTCCACTTTTCCTTACCAAGAAATAGGTCCTACCTGTTATTATTTATTTTAGAACTTGTTTGTTTCCTTCTTGGTTTTTAAAACAATTACAGTTACCTCATCGAAGTGATTTTCTTTTTCCTTGCTTGTCTCTTCTTCTGGGTTTCAGGCTCCATGAGAACAGGATTCATGTGTGTGATATTTATCTTTATATTCCCATAGCCTATAACAATGACAAGCATAGAATGGTGATAAGTAAATATTTTTGAGTTGTAAATAAAGAAAAAAGTGAACTATATTTGGCTAAGTGAACCATATTCCCTAGTTCTTTGCCTGCAATGGAAAAAAAAAACTTGGATCATTTTCCCAAATTTATCCATTATTTGCAACATTTGTTAAACGATGTTGAATAAACAGATAAGCATATATTTAAATTCTCATAAGTGAACTCATATCTGGCAAGTAATTATCATACAACCTCTTCTTTTCCTATGGTTTCTAAATAATGTATTATTTTTAAAATACATTATTAGATTTTCAGTGTTTAAAAATGCATTGATAGGTTCTTGAATAACAGAATAAACTTCATAGATGAAGAGGGACACACAGAATATTTAATTTAAAAAAATTGCTACTCTTTATAACATTATGAAATTATTGTAAACATTTTCATCAGGCTTCCCATTAAAAATAATTTACATGAACAATAAAGCAAAACTTAAATATATAAAAATTAGTGCCAGATGCAGTGGCTGATGCTCGTAATTCTAGCACTTTGGGAGGCTGAAGCAGAAAGTGAACTTGATGACAGGAGTCTGAGATCAGCCTAGACAATATAGGCTGTTGTCTCTACCTCAGCCTAGGCTCATCTCTACCAAAAATATATATTTCTTTAATTAGCTGAGTTTTGTGGTGCATACCTGTAGTCCTAGATACTTGGAAGGCTGCAGCAGGAGGATCACTTGAGCTCAGGAATTCAAGTGAGCTATGATCATTCTACTGTACTGCAGCCTGGGTGACAGAGTGAGTCCTTGTCTCTAAAATACATAAATAAAAGAAACTATTTTAAAAATTAATTTTCCATTAAATATTCAAATAGTGATTAAAATTTTTAAAATTGCTTTAATAAGCATCAAAAATAAGTCACAAATGTAATTAATCAAATTACATTGAATGTTTTAGTCATTTTAAACTCTGACAAAAATCTTCAATTTCTTATGAAAATTGATTACAAAGTCAGTTATTAGACTATTACAAAAACTAAGTGTCAAAATTTTGCTGCCTCATTTTTAAATTAGTGGTTTTCATTTCCTGTTTTCTTGTTGCTTTATTTGCCCTGCATTAACACCATAGAATTTTTGTAATTTATTCTAATACATTTTGAAACATTTCCTGTGTTCCTAACAACTTGCCAAATGCAAAGAGGGAAAAAAAATCCATCTAAGACTAGAGAAAATTGGGAGAGGTGTGTGGGTGATTTATTGATTCTAGAGTTGAACACAGTATCTAGCTGTATAGTCCAGGGAAATCCAAATCCAAGCCAGTGTGTGATGATTCATCTGTGCCTTCTTCTTTCTTTTTTAACAGTTAAGTTTCTCTTATTATAATAAAGGGCTTTAATACTTTCTGTTTCATAGGACTTTAATTTGATTTATCCATATTGTTTATCTCAGAAGTTGTGTGTATTTCAAACGTCATATGGTCAGCATTATTTAACAAAATGCCCTGAATTATGATGCGTGATGACTTGGTAAATTAACGTTATTGAAATCCCACAAAAATAAAAAATATGACAATAAGTTGCATTACATAGACTTTTTATCTACCAAGAGATGAAACGTTGACTCTGCTCACTTAGCCTTTAGGGATAAATGGTTAATTTGTTGTCTTAAAACACACTTTTGGCTTGGTTTTGTGGGCTTTGCCTATGAAAGATAAGTTAGCTCATAAAAAATGTTGTGATTTTACTTACTTTAACTTTTGGGAAGCAATGTTCACCAGCGTACTGGATTGAATACTACCTTAGAGAAGGCTGAGATCTGCCTAATTTTGTTGTTATTGTTTTACTTGACTTGCTGTCCTTTGTTGGACCCTAGTAGAATTAGTTCTTAATCTTTGAAAGTCAGTAGCTCCCCGGAAAATCTGTTGATGTTGATCTTTTGCATAAATTTGTCAAAAATATAGTATAATCTTCTCTCTGTGGTTTCCTTTGTTCCTTCATTCCTATAATATTTTATGCCTATAAACATGAACGCTGTTTTATGATTTTAGTTTTTACAGAAATGTTATTTGTGCTTTCAAATTCTATTTTCATATTTTGGTACGCTCATTCCTAACATATTTAAACACTCTTCATATAATCCTGCATTCTGTTATTCTCTTAAGCATCTTCAGCATGTCCGTATATTTATCCTAAGGTTGTCAACCTTTTTCTCTTGGCATTACAGAATTTAGTCAATTCTGTAAGAATACTATTTTAGTTCTTAACGTTTTTCTTAACTCTGAATTTTACTCTTTCATCTAATTGTGGTTTTTTATTATCTGATATTTGACTTTTAATTTATGGTGTATTCTACGTAATTCCTTTCTGAGCCATGTATTTGTAAGGATAATTTTTGCTGTGTTTTGGGTATATTTTTTCCACAGGGAATATGCACTCTCTCCCTCTCTTTCTCTCTCTCTCCATGTGTGTGTGTGTGCGTGTGTGTGTGTGTGTATATATATATATATACACACACACATATGTGTAGTAATAAATATATATATAGTACGTGTGTGCATGCAAACATACAGACACATGTACAATAAGTGCACACACACATACAGACACATGCACTTATTATATTCTTTCTTTTTCTACTTTTTCACAATCTTAAATATTACTTCTATAATATTTATGTTTTAAGAAAAAGTCTATGTGAACTTCTTTGTGTTCAGATGCTCTATGAATACATTTCCTCTTATTTTCTGTCCGTTTCAGTTAAAATCCGTCTTAGCTCCAAAGTTTTATTTCAAAGATGATATTAAACTGAATCTATAGGCAGTAGTATTTGATAGAGGCTAAACTTATTTTCTGTGTGCACATAAATTTTGTTTGCATTTACTTGCCTTTTTTACAAAAAGTATAAGTAGGATTAGCTCGTTGATTTCTAGATGTTTCTTTTTTATTTCCCTGCATACCTATTCTCAAAAATTGCAGTTCTTCCTTTTTGTTTCTTCTTTTTATTAAGACTTAATGTTACATTTATTTTCATTTTGAATAAATGAAATTACTTATTTTAATTTCAGCTAAAGAATTTGTAGTCTGTCTTCACTCATATTTTTTCCAACAACACATGTCTTCTTGTTATGTTATTCTCAAGTTATGTAGTTCAATGTAGTTAAAATTAACCCAAAGGAAAACATACATATGAATAAGATTATTTTGAAGAATTTGAAAAGACAGAACATCAAAATCCAGTTCTACAGGAAATAGCAACTTTCCACATCTTTCTCCTTCAACTGATACCTACAACATTTTTAAAAACATCTTTACAAGTAGCAATTAAGACTATTTGGGGATTTCTGGTTATAGAGAAGCCCAATTACATTGTTTTACAACTGAGTTGTCCAAATTTTGACTTCCCTGGGACACATTGGAAGAAAAAGACTTGTCTTGGGCCACATATAAAATACACTAATGCTAATGATAACGAATGAGCTAAAAAAATTGCCAAAAATCCCATAATGTTTTAAAAAGTTTACAAATTTGTGTTGGGCTGCATTCAAAGCTGCCCTCAGCTGCATGCTGCCCATGGGCCACAGGTTGGACAAGTTTGTTTTACAGGGTAGCGGCTTAATACTTTTAGAAACTATTAGAATTGCTTTTGAATATTGAATTAATGATATTCTTCCTCTCATAATCACAAGTCTTAGACCTTTCTCTGAACACATAGATTGATTCCTAGCTTACAGAAAATGAAATTTCAAAAAATTAAAAATTTGCTTAGCCTAATCATGAAAGTTACATTTAAACACTGTAAAATCTTCTTGTCATTTATATGGATTAGTTTTGCTTGATAAGTACCTTGAAATAAAGCAAAGGCAACTGATCACATACTGAATTATTGGGCTGACCAACATAGAATGAGAAAATCTTCCTTTATACATTAGCACAAAATTAGAAAACAAAAATCATCATTATTGGGTAGAAAGAGAGACAGAGATCAAGCCAGGAAATCATAAAATATAATAAAAATTTTTAACAGTGGCTCCTCCCCCAATTAGAATAAATACCAATTTCTCATATACAACAAAGAGGGACAATTTTATGCCAACTGGATAATAATGTAATATCAATTTTAACATATATTCCAATGTCAGAGATGTTAAAATGTTGAAAAGTGTGTAAGAGTTGACAAAATGTGGTGTTTTAAAATGTAATACACCTCTATAATTTACTTCTTTTTCCTTTGGTGTGCTTGCTTAACTATTGTGCTACAGAGAGCTGAATCTATTTTCTGAATAATCTCATACTGTCAATGAAATTTAAGAGGCATTCACTCAATATACATGTAGCAAAAGGAAAAAATGATTAATTTTGACAGAGGTGGGCAGGTAGGGTCAAAAAAAGGTTTTAAAAATAGAAAATATTTAACTTGAAAGATAGTAATAAAATGTCATTCTAAGGCTGAAGGAATTTGGGCAAACTCAGGGAGATATGAACAAATTGGTGCACTCAGAAGAACATAGATCATTTAATATTCCTGCAGCAGGAATGCAAAGTGGAATGGGGAGAAAAAGAGATTTTCGAAAAACAGATTGAATGATAAATTCCCCCAACAAATGACAAAGCTTAAGCGTTCAGAAATGTAATATTTCTTGTCTTAAAAACGTTGAGTGAAAAAGAAAGTGTCTAATAATCAACACTTTTATTTATACTACTCTTCAAAAACGTGTACTAATAAGAGTATAGAAATTGGTTTTCCCAATGGAAAAAAAAAACTAGAATAAACGTATCTTTTGGATTAACTATTATGGAGAACATTAATAACTAACCAATTAAATTAAAATAATTATTTCAAGTGAAATTGATTTCTTCTCTTTGCTTCTGTAAGAAGTCTAATTTATATAAAAGTTTGCATTAGAGTGGACAATCTAGAATAAATAGTAATATAAAGGAGGAAAGTACAAGTATCTATATAGAAGGTATGAGATTTGAAGATTAGTATCAACACAACACATTGCTAATAGGATATATGTTTTATTTGTGTTATTAGTGGAAAGTATTTTTTCTATTTATAAAAATTATTTTTAATTTATTTAATTCAGTCAAAAATTATATAATTATAGCCTAATAATAAAATATATATCTAAACACAATGAACATTTGATTAATTTAGAAAGAGCATATTTGAGTTTAAGATTCCACACTTCTGATGTTATGTTCTAGAAAGGTATTATAGTATGGATAAACATTATAAGTGGAGAGAAAAAAATTAAAATGTAAACCTGAGTCATAGAATCAAACAGTTAAGTAATTATGATATTTTGAGCAAATTGTGTGAGCTATAGCTAATTGAAACACAGTGTATTAGTAATGTTTCCTCCAAGAAACTGGGAATTCAAGCTGGGTAATTAGAAGAGAGGTTTATAAAGTTGCTTTTTATAGAGGTTTGGGTTGTATTTAAGAGTACCCAAGGAATAATGTATTGCCAGAAGCAGAAAGAAACTATTCTCTTTCCTAATCCTGCAGGATGAAAGGAAGAGCTCAATAGTGTAAATCTGCAGAAAATAAACAGAGAGGATGGAGAATAGTCTAAGACAGTCGGTGAGAATACCATGCCTTTAAGGAATCCAGCAAAGCAGTCATGCAGCTCATAACGATGCCTCAGTCAATGACATACCGCATATATGATAGTGGTCACACAAGACTATAATAAAGCAAAAAAATTTCTACCACCTACTTACTTCTTTTTTTTTTTTTTTTTTTTTTGAGGCGGAGTCTCACTCTGTTGTCCAGGCTGGAGTGCAGTGGCACGATCTCTGCTCACTGCAAGCTCCACCTCCTGGGTTCATGCCGTTCTCCTGCCTCAGCCTCCCGAGCAGCTGGGACTACAGGTGCCCACCACCACGCCCGGCTAACTTTCTGTATTTTCAATAGAGACGGGGTTTCACCATGTTAGCCAGGATGGTCTCGATCTCCTGACCTTGTGATCCTCCCTCCTCAGCCTCCCAAAGTTGCTGGGATTACAGGCGTGAGCCACCGCGCCCAGCCTACTTACTTCTTGATGATCTTGACCCTGTGTAGGAATAGGCTAATGTGTGTTTGTCTTCGTTTTTAACAAAAAAGTTTAAAGAGTAAAAAAATAATTAAATAAATTTAAAAATAGAAAAGAGTATGTTGGATAGGGATAGAAAGAAAATATTTTTGGACAGTTTTACAATGAGCTTGTTTTAAATTAAATGTTATTACAAAAAGTCAAAAAGTTTTAAAATATTTATAGAGTAAGTGAGTTACAGTAAGCTAAAGTTAGTTTATTATTGAAGAAAAAAGTTTCATAAATTTAGTGTATCCTAAGTACAGTATAAGTCAACAGTAGTGCACAGTAATGTCCCAGGCCTTCACATACACTCACCACTCACTCACCAACTCACAGAGAGCAGCTTCTAGTCCTGCAGTCTTTATTCATGGTACCCTATACAAGTATACCATTTTTAATTTTTACACTGTATTTTTACTCTACCTTTTCTATGTTTAGATATGTTTGGATATCAAATGATTACCATTGTGTTGCAGTTGCCTGCAGTATTTAGTTTGGTTATCTGCTGTGCAACTTTGTAGCCTAGGAGCAATAATCTATACCTATACCTTATAGCCTAGGTGTGTAGTAGGCAATATCATTTAGATTTATGTAAGTGCACTCTACGATGTTCACACTGTAACGGAATTCCCTAATACATTTCTCAGAACATATCCTAGCTGTTAAGTGATAACGTGATTGTACATCTCTAAAGTGCATATTCCTCCAGCACTCAGATTTCTTGCTGATGGCTTCCTTCTATTCATGCACAGCTGGATATCAAAGTGATGAGAAGTCATTGAGGCAGTGTGTATACATCAGCTTTCTGGAACACAAAGCAGTGTAGAGAAGGTTAGAGAATGTATTTAGATAGGCAACAGGATATCTAGGAGAGAGTATCACTTTTTCCCCATTCTCCCAGGAGTGTCTGTTCTTGTCTTTTACCCAGGTGAAAGATTTATGTCCTTAACACAAGTGTCTTGTTATATCCTTCTCTCCATGTCCAAATGGTATAAGGTCTACGGTGCAAAGGACCAGAAAGATGTAAGGAGGGCTATTAAGACAACCCTTGACTAATTATAACAGGGAACAAGAAAGTTGCCATAGCCCTTAGGCAAACCGGTAAAGAAGAAGACAAACATTATTTTATTATATTGTGTGGCTAAATATAGGAATTTTCGTTAGATTCCCATGTAGAAGACACTGGAAGCTTTGCCAGTTATTAAGTTTGTTTACTGCCATCATACATTCTGGGAATGAAAAAATATATACATAGAATAAATTTGTAGTCTCATTGGACCCACTGCGAGAAAGAATCAAAGCAAGACTCCATCAATCATCAAAAACCTGCACTCTGTGCAGACCACGGTAAAATGCAAAAGTTCAGATATCATTGTCTGTTCAGAGGTGGTACCATAAACTCCAAAATGCTTGAGTGTTTTCCTTATTTTTATTTTCTTGAAGGTTTGTCATCTGCTAAAGTCTGAAATTCCTTCTGCAAAACCATTGGAAAAGATTCATGATAGAGACATGTGTCATCTTGCTGAGTCCTTCAAAAGATACAGATTTCTCCTCAATGGACGACCACTGACTCAATAGATTGGTATCTGAGTTACCTCTCTGTCCTGCAACCATAGAATTTTTCTGCTAATATATGTCCTGCAATCCCTTAGTAGGCTATCAATCTATGTTATTCATTGAAACCCTATGTTTTGTTAACCATCACCGCAGACTGCATATTAAATTTTATTACCATTCCTGCCTTGACATTTATTGGGATATTTGCATCCACCTTGTCTCTGGAGGGCAAGCACTAACCTTGCCTCTAGCAACTTTGAATCCCAATACTTCCACTGAGATTTAGGAAACCCAAGGCTATTGCAGCATCTTTTGCCACAGTCCTAGCCAATAGATTGATGATGGTCACACATAGGCTTATAAAAATGCTAATGCCCTTATAATCAAAGCTTTTTTCTCAATGCTTAACAAAGGCATGACCTTTAGACCATTGCATAGGGTATGGCCAATGGCTATATGATCAGGTAATATAAAACATTTCAATGCCAACATTATAATCCAGATGAAACTTCTGATTCTTTCCTATATATACCCCCTGGAACTGATATTTTAACTGCATTGCTAATTGCTGAAGCTTTCTTTTGAGTACAGGCTTCAACCAGCCAGAGTAGCTGCTGACTATTAACTTCCATCCTAGGTGCTAGATCCAAACTTATATGCCATGTTCCAGGTAAGGACAATTTATAAATATATTGGGTGGCATTTATCATTTTAAAATTTCATCCTCCTTTGTCTAGTACCCCAGAGTAACACTCTCATACATGCTTCTCAGACTCTTGTTAATTGAAACTGACAAACTTTTGTTACTTCACTGTATATAGAGTCCTGGAGTCAACTACGTTTCTCATTTGGTGTATGTTGGACAACTCCTAAGGCCCTGAAGATGATGATTGGCATTTAGCAGGGCCTTTGCAGAGAAAGTAGTCCCTAAATACATTTAAGAAGTTTTTTTTTTTGAAGGGAAACTCTAGTTCTCTCAGAAAAGGTTTGAATGTATGCCTCTGCCAGCAAGGGAGATTCAGGAGTACTCGGGGGTAGAAGAGAGTCCAAAATGTTCAGCTGGGTTTATGTCTTCCCAATTTTTTCCATCTATATCTCAAGGCGTCATTCTTTCTCAACCAGCGAATTGAGCATTTTATTGACACTGCAAATCTGCAACTCCTACAGCAAGCTCTGGTTATTGTTCCTTAGCCATATCTGCTCTGTAACTAGCAGAGGTAATGAACTCTTCAAAACTGTCACTGAGAATTTCTAATTCTCCATTTATTGTGTGAGTTGAGTATTCACAATCTTTATTTTGTTCTTTTACTTGAGTATACTTTCTAGGGCTCTTAGGTGTAGCCAACCACAATAAAAATCTTTATCATCATTATTGTCATCAAAAGAATAAAATTCCAAAGAAATTTTATCTCCTGAAGCCTAGTTTTTAATTGCATGTCTTCCCATGCTAATAACAGTGATATTTTGAAAATCTTCATACAACTATTTCCTACAACTTTTCAGTGTCCAAATTTTCCTCAAAACCAATAAATCCATACGTTTCTCAGTATGTCTACAATTCAACCCCAGGATACTATTTCTAAGGTTTGTTTCTGGGAACTATTTCTGATACCAATTACAATGTTATTTAAGCTTAACCAGAAAAAAAAATAGATGGCACATTAAAATCAGTATTTAGGGGGATGTTTAATAAAGCAAATCCTTTTACGAATTGTGTTTGTGTTTTAGGGAATTAAAAAGGAGGAAAGAAGTGGTAATACAGAGTAGTTGAGCTAGTAGTGGATTTAGACATTTTTAATAACTGGCTTTCTCGAAAAAAATCAAAAACAAAAATAAACCAAAAAAGCCTAATTTGTAGCTATGCTATTTTCCATGATGTGAATGCTCCCACCATGGCTGATTTCAAGCTGACACAATGGCCTTAATGAAGACAGAGTTGGGAAGCAATGGCCACAGCTAGATCTCAGGAGATGGTAAGAGCCATCAACACCTCCAGCATGTTCACACCAACAGGGGTGAACTGGGGTTAACAACAGGGGTGTTCACAACAGGGTGTTCACAACAGGGGTGTTCACAACACCTCCAGCATGTTCACACCAACAGGGGTGCCTGGGGTTAACAACAGCAGGAAGGTTTTAAGACACATAGACCAGAAAAGGCCAGGGAAAGAGTTACCTAGAATCAGAGATGGTAATTGCATGGAGAAGGATGTCCAGCATGAATGATGCAATCAATTCACTGAATCTTGTAGAGTGGAGTAACCAAGAGAATTAATAACCTGAACACTCCTCCTCCAACCTTTCAATCTGTTGTCAGTGCAAAATGTTGACCTAACTGAAACCATAAGCCAAGGGAACCCATGATGCAGTGTATAAGGGCCTGCCTCCCAGACATAAAGCAGCCAGAAAGAAATGAGAAGTAGATAGTAGGCATCAAACAAAAGATATCATATATATGATTCATATATATCATATATATGAATCATATATATCATATATATCATATATATGATTCATATATATGATATTATATGTCATATATATCACATATATGATTCATATATATGATATTATATGTCATATATATGATACATGTATGTGATATATATGATGTAATATGTATATGATATATATGATTAAATATATATGATATATATGATATTATATATATGATATATATATACACTTTTCTGTTTTTGTCTTATCTACTTGACAGTTGGTTGTGCATGCTAAATATATTTTTATTGATGTTTTCTGAGTGTACTATTCAATACAATTATCTGGGATACAGGTGGGAGAAATAATAACTCACCATATTTCTTGTTACTCAAAACCAGTATGTGTTATGTAATTGTAATTTGTAATTAAAATTTCAGGCACATAACTGGCATAGGATTCTGAATGGTTGTGGACATGTGTTTGCTTCCCCAAAAATTAGGAAAAATGTTACCAAAAAATTGTCAATAAGAATCATTGCACACGTCTGTCTTGTAACATCACTCCCCTCCTCCTTGACTCTTCTTTGTTATTAGAACTACTTGTAAGTCTCTGAACTAGATCTGCTCATTTGTCTACATGAACCATACTTTTCAGCCAGAAGGATCTCATTGTCACTTAAATGCATTATGTAAATTTATGCATTTTTTTCTCCAGTTCTTCTCATTGATCTTTTTCTTACCTCTATAAACCCAGCTGAAGTTCAAACTGCTCTATGAAGCTTTTTCCAAACACACCAAGTGCTTTTTCTCCCTCTTCTAAATTTCTAATTAAGTATAAAAAAAAGAGGGTATCATCTATGCCACCCATTCATTACATATATTCTCATGCCTGAAAATTTACTTAGAAGGCAATAGACTTTTTTCTGTTTAGATGTTCCAGGCATGAAGTCTATAATACAGGATTTTACTAATTTAACAATTGTCTTATTTGTACCATTATAAAAAAATACCTGAGAAAGGGTAATTTATAAAGAACAGAAATATATTCTTCAAGCTCTGGAGACTAGGACATTCAAGATCAAGGCAGCAGCATTTGGCAGTTGAGGGCCTTCCTGCTCCATCTTCGTATAGTGGAAGGAGGAGGCAAGAGAGGTAGGAGGAGGCCGAAAGGAGACAAGAGAGTAGCAAAGCTGTGTTGGTGGCAGAAGAGCAGAGGAGAGAAGTTACTCCTGCCAGACCATTTTTAGTGGTATTAGTCTATTCATGAAGGTGGAGCCTTCATAAGCTAAATATCTCCCATTAGGCTCCACCTCCCAACACTGTTGTATAGGGGATTAAGTTTCCAGCACATGAATTTTGGGCAACACATTCAGACTATGGCAGCAATCATAGGCAAACAACAAATATGAGCTCTGGTTTCATCATGTGGGAAATAGGTGAAAACCAAATTTTTAAAAAATGCTGAAACTCTTATGGTTTAATTTTACATTTACAAATGTTAATTATTATTAATACTTTTAAAGTAAATTTTCTGTACTTAGTAGAATCCTTGGATAAAGAAAATTACCCCTCACCCAACTTAAAAATTTAAGAACAAAGAGAACTTAAGTGACATTTTCAGGGTCATACTGCTAACAACTGGTAGAGCCAAAACACAAATTCAGAGATTCCTCTGTCTTATTATCTTACAAAACACATGTTTCATCCTAGAACTCCAAGTCTAGGATACCTTGAGCCTTTCTAGTAAGTGTTTTGCAAAGGATTGCAGATGAATTAATAGAATTCTGACACAGAGCTTCCAATATCAGATTTGAGGAATTTTTTTTTCTTTATCATCACAATGAGAGTCTAGGTATAGACATCACCTGTTATAATAACGTGCTTAGTTCATTGACCATCACTGTCATTACAGCTACATCTGTGCTTTTTTGTTTCGGAGGCGGTACCAAAATTGTTTTCTTTCTTAAGAAATAAATAAATATCTATACATGGCATGTATAACATATCAGTTAAAATATTGTAAATGAGCACAAATGGCTGCAGAAAAATTAATATTTTATAAAAATAATAATTTTGAAGTCTAAAAAATAATGGTTAAGAAAACACAAAATAATACCTAAAGTCATGAGAATAGAAAATACAATTCAATGAAGTAAATGAAATCTAAATTATAGTGGAGTATTGAAGGCACG
The DNA here is from genome assembly GCF_028878055.3 of Symphalangus syndactylus. Lineage (NCBI taxonomy): Eukaryota > Metazoa > Chordata > Mammalia > Primates > Hylobatidae > Symphalangus > Symphalangus syndactylus. The sequence continues at coordinate 78,759,639 of NC_072438.2, forward strand.
GCCATAAACTAGAAAGACAAAAACAGTGTAAGAAACAATAAGAGAATAAATAATAGACATGTCATATATGAGATATATTGGTAAATTGATATTAAAAATATGTTATTTCTTTTGAGAAAGAGTATGACATTCTCTTATACTGAATAAACAACTCATCTAATTGAAATTCAAAATGTAAAATCCTTTTAATGAACTGTAACTTCTTGGGGAGCCTACAACCACACAATAAAATCACTTAAAGCACAAAAATCAACTGACTTGGAATTTAAAAAAAATTAAAAAAGAAAACACATTAGTTGTTTCTCTTTGTTACATGCAATAACTCTCTTGAAAGAGTAATTAATATATTTTTCCAAGGTCAGATAAAGCCTTAGTGTAAAATTACCTGTATTATATAGTTCATGAAATACATATATATACACATAGATATGGATATGGATAAACATATATATTAATATCAATATTAATCAGCTCAGACTGCCATAATAAACTATCACAGACTGAATGGCTTATACAACAAACATTTATTTTCCCACCGTTCTGGAAACTGCAAAGTCCAAGACCAAGGTACTGGCAAGGTAGGTTTTATTATGAGACCTCTTCTATTGGTTTGTATGTAGTCATCATTCGCTGTATACTCACATAATCTCTTTGTGTGCTGAGAAAGAGAGATACAAAAAGACAGGAGAAAAAGAGAGAGATGGAGTGCACAAACTCTTTGGTGACTTTTTTATTTTTTTTATTTTTTGAGACGGAGTCTCACTCTGTCGCCCATTCTGGAGTGCAGTGGCGCGATCCGAGCTCACTGCAAGCTCCGCCTCCCGGGTTGACGCCATTCTCTTGCTTCAGCCTCCCGAGTAGCTGGGACTACAGGCACCAGCCACCACGCCTGGCTAATTTTTTTGTGTTTTTAGTAGAGACGGGGTTTCACTGTGTTAGCCAGGATGGTCTCGATCTCCTGACCTCATGATCTGCCTGCCTTGGCCTCCCAAAGTGCTGGGATTACAGGCGTGAGCCACTGCTCCCGGCCGGGTGACTTTTTTTTTTTTTTTAATTTTACTTTAAGTTCTGGGATACATGTGCAGAACCTGCAGGTTTGTTACATAGGTATACATATGCCACGGTGGTTTGCTGCACCCATCAACCTGTCATCTACGCTTTAAGTCCCACTTGCATTAGATATGTGTCCTAATGGAACCAACCCAAATGCCCATTAATGATAGAGTGGATAAAGAAAATGTGTCACATATACACCATGGAATACTGTGCAGCCATAAAGAAGAATGAGTTCGTGTCCTTTGCAGGAACATGGATGAAGTTGGTGCCTCTTCTTATAGGGACATTTATCATACATGATGGGGACCTGCTCACATGACCTCATTTAACCTGAATTACTTCTTAAAGCCCCCAATTCCAAATACAGCCACTGAAAGTTAAGGCTTCAACATATGAATTTTAGGGAACAAAAACATTCAATCTGTAACTATGTGTATATATAGAAATATGTGTACGTTTGTAAAAATATAAATTAATTATATTCCTGTTTATCTTGTTAGCTAGCTACTACTTGTCCTTAAATGATGTACAATCAGTGAATTATTGTTAAAAATATGTTTATAATATATACATTCATTTATATCTAAATTTGAACCACATATTGAACTGCATTTTTATTAAGCTTAATCATAGAACTGAATGTCATAATCTTTATAAGATGTATTAAATTACATTTTTAAAATTATTCTCTTTTGTTATCCTCTATTTAGGTGTTTTCCTACATTAAGACTAAGCTATAGCTTCTTGTACCTCATTAATTCTTTTGTTCAACCTAACTAATCATTATCTACTCACTCTCTGCCCCTCTGCAGCAATATTGTCTTTGTTTACCTTCTTTCAAAGTAAACTGGTGTCTTATTATATTTTGTGCATATTAATGAATGTGTCAATAGGAGAGATGTTGTTAGGAAACAACTTTGAAGAATTTTGATTGCTGATCAAGTATGGAAAGCATGGATTTCAGGGGAAACAAAATGCCTAAGAGGATTTTAACCACAGTAACTGAGAACAGGAATTAGGAATCCTCAGAGGAACTCTGTTACCTTAAGGGTTCATGGAGATTGTCATCTTGGTTTTAAACAAATTGAACTCATCTTTTGAAACTGACACTTCGATGTTTTAAGTTATTCCTAATGAAAAAAAGTTGTTTTCTAGTAAGAAAAGTCTGATGTTGTTGATGAAAGTATGTCTTTAACTGGATAGACGTGATTGACTTTTTTAAAAAGGGGAATGGCTAAGCATATAGGAAGGTATAATGATGCTTTCTACAGAAAAGCTGGGTTTCAAGTGAGATCACTTAATTTTGTAAGGTCTTACAATGTTAAGGCAGGATGTAGAAATGAATCATATATTCACAAATACTTGAGAATGGAAATTTCTCAGCCTAAGCCCTCCAGAGATGCAAATTGTCATGTACTAGCACTTTAACAGGTAGTACAATGCCAAGGACAATGAGCAAGGGAACAAGGGTCTAGACACGCAGGAATGTGTTACTGAGCTAGTCACCTCTTGGTGTCAAATGCAACTAATTAATTTCCTGGAACTGTTTTTGAATGTCCTCATGAAGCAATTTAGGACATTAATCACTAGGGATCAGGAGATTTAGGGAGAGAGCTCTTAACTTTAACTAACTCCTCTTTTAACTTCCACTTTGCATTCAGAAGCATGAGGTCTTGGGCAAGTGCCATAGCTTCTTATTCTTTAGCATCAACAAAGAATTCCCACTATAGGAGAGGAGAAGCATCCAGCAGAGACTGGGTCTCTCAAGTGACATATTAGGTAACAAATAGTTGGCCTTCCACTTTTAAAAAATAAGAAAATGCAGCTCTGATGCTTATAAGATACGAATAAATCAAACATTAAGAACCTGTATTACAGGACAGTCATGGTGGCTCACGTCTATAATCCTAGCACTTTGGGAGGCCATGGTGGGCAGATCACCTGAGGTCAGGAGTTTGAGACCAGCCTGGCCAACGTGGTGAAACCCCATCTCTACTAAAAATACAAAAATTAGCTGTGCATGGTGGTGTATGTCTGTAATCCCAGCTACCTGGGAGGCTGAGGCAGGAGAATCACTGGAACCCGGGAGGTGGAGGCTGCAGTGAGCCAAGATCACACCAGTGAACTCCAGCCTAGGTGACATATCAAGACTCCGTCTCAAAAAAAAAAAAAAAAATCCATATAATCTGTATCATATAAACCCCAACTATATGTTCAAATAGTGTGACAAGGACATGTATTTTATTATATATTTTATTATTTATTTATTTATTATTTATTATTGATACTTTATATTCCACATTAATTCGTCTTTTGCTTTATCTGATCATCTCTAGACCTGCAGATAAACATTTCATTTTTGGGAACCAGTGGCAGTGCTTTAGCTGTCTTTTCATTTTATTTTTTTATTTTTTTAATCTGCTAACTCCTTGTCATTCTATAGTATTCGTTAAGAACTTTGCATATGATTTGTAGTGTTTCATTTTTATCTCACACTCTGTTACCATCTTGCGTAAATTCCATTATCAGTATGGATGTTTCTTCCCTAATGAATACAATAGCCTCGAGTGACTTGGTTTATTCATCATGATTTTCTGACTCACTTCTGCCTTCCATTCCTACAGCTTTGACATCCCTAATTGCTTTATAGCTAAAGCCACTAACTTGGTCTTGTTTTTTTTTTACCTCGTAACAATTTCTTATCTGTCCAGATTTTTCACTCAATTACTCTTGGCATTATTGTTATGTCTCATATCACTCATATCACTTTGACATTTTTCAGCTTATTCATTCTTCCAATTCTATTTTTTAATCTCTAAACAGTTTAGATTTTAAAGTTCAGATTTCTAAATCTTACTTTGTCAATATGATAAATTAATATAACTATTTAATTTTCATTGCTCAGCCTTGAAAAAGAGGGAGAAAAAAAATACTTGAAACTTGCAAGAAATAACAATGTTTCTACTGAAAACCTATAACTATGGATCATTGATAAAAATCAAACCACCAAGCAATTCCAAATGAAAGTTATCTCATGATCACCAACTTCTTCTACCAAGTCACCTACCTCAATTGTAAGAAGAGCATCTTCCTAACATTTTTGTTGAAGTGATGCTTTTGATGTTGTGCCTAACATCTTTGTTGAGGTGGTGCTTTTGAGGACTCAAATAACAGAGACTCCATAATCTCTTATGAAATAAACATCGATATTTTCTCTTTTCTGTTCACTTGGGAGTGAATTCATGAAAAGCCAATCTGGGCTAAAAATATATGAAATGAAAGAATGAAATTTACAAAACTGAGTGAAGAGGGATGATGCTGTTTCAGTGGACATTCTTCTCAGGGAGCATACTTTGTCCCCTTCTTTTCACCACAGCCTGCCCTGGATCACGCTGTGGTTTGGGGATGTTCTCTGACTATGTAGCTGAATCTTCAGGTGAGGGATTTATAAATGAATGGTGGCCTTCCTATGCCTCCCAACTGCTTTGCTACTCCCCAACTCACTCACCCACATCTGCATTTCTAGCCCATCCCAGAAGTATATGCAGATAAACTGAAGGAATCAAAAGCATATGAGACAATTGGTTATTGTCTGACATTGCCCCCGCTGCTGCTGCTGCTGCTGCTGCTTCCTCTTCTTCTTCTTCTTCTTCTTCTTCTTCTTCTTCTTCTTCTTCTTCTTCTTCTTCTTCTTCTTCTTCTTCCTCTTCTTTCTTCTTCTTCTTCTTCTTCTTCTTCTTCTTCTTCTTCTTCTTCTTCTTCTTCTTCTTCTTCTTCTTCTTCTTCTTCTTCTTCTTCTTCTTCTTCTTCTTCTTCTTCTTCTTCTTCTTCTTCTTCTTCTTCTTCCTCTTCTTCTTCCTCTTCTTCTTCTTTAAGACAGGGTCTCACTCTGGTGTCCAGGCTAGAGCACAGTGGTATGATCATGGCTCGGTGCAACCTCAACTTCCTGGGCTCAAGTGATCCTCCTCCCTCGGCCTCCCTAGGAGCTAGGACTATGGGCAAGCACCACTATACACAGCTTCTATTTTTTATTTTTTCTGTGTAAACAGAAGGGGGTCTCATTATGTTTCCCAGGCCGGTCTTGAACTCAAGTGATCCTCCTGCCTTGGCCTCCTGAAGTGCTGGGATTACAGGCATGATACACACACACACACACACACACACTTCTAATTCTTATTTCCAGGTGCATAGTATTCCAATGAGTAGATGATCATCATTTATAGAAACTTTTTGTTTCATTACTTATGCATGTGGGAATTTTCACGATAGCGAAGACTTGGAACCAACCCAAAGGTCCATCAGTGATAGACTGGATTAAGAAAATGTGGCATATATACACCATGGAATACTATGCAGCCATAAAAAAGGATGAGTTGATGTCCTTTGTAGGGACATGGATGAAGCTAGAAACCATCATTCTGAGCAAACTGTCGCAAGGACAGAAAACCAAACACCACATGTTCTCACTCATAGGTGGGAATTGAACAATGAGAACACTTGGACACAAGATTGGGAGCATCACACACTGGGGCCTGTCGTGGGGTGGGGGGAGGGGGGAGGGATAGAATTAGGAGATATACCTAATGTAAATGACGAGTTAATGGGCGCAGCACACCAACATGGCACATGTATACATATGTAACAAATCTGCATGTTGTGCACATGTACCCTAGAACTTAAAGTATAATTTAAAAAATTCAATGTTTTATAATTTGAAGGATTTTTTTGTAAATAAACATGTCAATATGTATTTTCATAATATTGGAGGCAAATTGTCAAGGTATATATTTAGAAATGCACTTGGTGGATCAAATGTAAATGCATTTGTAACTTACTGTATAATGACAGACCATCCTTCAAAGTGATTTACTAGTTTAGGTTCTGCCAATTATCCAAGTGCTTGTCATTTGCCAATTGATTTTGTTTACAGTGGGTTTCATTTTGTTTTCATTCGTTTCCTTTTTTTTTGGCCAGAGCATTCTCTTCTTGATGAAATTAGGCTACTAAAATGAAAGTTAATTGTAGTTACCTACAAATGGAACCAATTGATTTATACCAATTTTACTGAAGGTAATTTGATAGGAATAGAATAGCATTAAACTCAAGAACTTATGAGATTCTATACATGTATAGATTCTACAAGAATTAATATTGTAATTTTTAGATGGTTATCTATACTATTGTGATAATACCAAGCAGATAGATGGATAAATAACACTGAAGATGAGAAGAACGATTCCAGAGAGAGATTTAAAATATGGGCAAATAGATTGTATGTCATTCTGGTGGAAAGGAGAGAGGGAAGAGTAAATGGAATACTAAGGGCTGGTAGAGGAGGAGAAGCCAGCAAAAGGACATGGAAACAGAAAGAACCAAGACATTCTTGATATTTGCAGAGAAATGGAAGGCTGAATATGCTAAAGTAGATAAGCAGGGGATATAAGATAGGAAGAGGCTGACAGAAAGGAGGCCTACTGCAATTTGAAACATTGATGAGTTGGGGAAAATGTTTCAATAATAGTGCATGAGCAAGTTAACCATATGTTGAGGACTATGTAGGTGGATTTTGGGATGTTTGAAATAGTGATTTCAAAGATGGTAAAATTTCTGAATTTTTGACCAGAAATGGTCAAAGCTAACATGGAGGAAAAAGTTATTGAGATGAAAAAAAATTAGCAACAAACCTCAGATGTTGGCTGTGACATCCACAGAAATGTGAAGCCACTTAGAAAGATAACAACTGTTGGGTCAAAAGGAATGTAATTAATTATTCAATTTATTAAACTGTCAATAAGCTCAGGAGTATGACTAGGAGGAGTATATTTGATTATGAAGCTGGTGAAAAAAGAAGACGAGATACAATTATCTTAAAAGGGCATTATGGTGCCAGAGAGATCTTGACCCACTCTCTCATGTATAAAAGTTACAGGGACTGAAAAATCTCCAACTGCAGAAGGGTTTAGAAATCAGAAAGCTTTTTAAAAAAAGTGTTAGGAGTATTTTGAATATAAAGGAGTTTGCTGACTCTTGGTTTTCTCTGTTCTTATTACTTAAAGTTAATCCCCAAACTTCTTTAAAGTCATTTTCATTTTCTATTTGTCTTATCACAGTGGGGTGAGATGTCTTCTTTGGTTCCTGTGATTATTCAGCTGGATAAATATTTTTTTTACCCAAACCTAAGACCAGTGGACCAGAATAATATTGTTTACAAAAAGAACGCAACCTAAGCAATACAAGTGGGGGATGGTATAGTGCAGACAGGAGAGCTAGAGTGAGAGGGAAAGAAAGACTAGAAAATTAGTATCTCTCAATGTCTTTGTTTTTCTTATCTTCTTGATAAAGTGCTTGATACTGCACCTTGAATTAATCAGAATTTTGAGCTTTAAATAAGCCGAAAGAAATGACAGTTACTATTAGATAAATAGATAAATGAAATCACAGAGAAGGAAAATGCCCCCAAAATCAGTACATGCCCTGGAGTTGACTTTAAAGTGTTTACATATGTAATTGGGAATTCTTCTATGAAAATGGATAAGTAATATCAAATTAGAGTTACTTGGTATAATAAGAAATTTTTTATTATTTATAGTGAGCTCTTTTCAAAGTATTATAAAGGATGTATCCTGTTATTCTATAAAACATTCTTCATAATAAACCAGCAAACACACATAAAGTGTTTCCCTGAGTTCTGTGGGCTGTTCTAGTGAAATATCAAACTTGAGGGAGAAATCATGGGAACCCCTAAATTTGTGTGTGTGTGTGTGTGTGTGTGTGTGTCTGCCAGCCTGGCAGAAATGTGGGCAGCATTGGCATCCTATTGCGATTGATATCTGAAGTGTAGGCAGTCTTGAAGGACAGAGCCCTAAAACTTATGGTGTATTTAATGTCAGAATTGAATTGAATTGTTGGATACCCACTTGGTAGCAGAGGATTGAAGAATCTCATAGGTCATCTATTAATTAGAAGTATAACCAAACAGAACCAGTGACTCAAAGTTCGTGAAAAACAGTTCAGATTGTAACATTAATTACCATGAATATTAGAAATGTGAAGGAGGACAGGGGTCTCGTCACACAAATGAAAATACATGGAAAAAATATTTAACCTCCAGAAAATATTATAAAGTATCATTTCTAGGTCTATAAAACTGAAGCCATGATAACAAATAAATAAATGCCTCTAAAAATGCTTTGAAATCCTCTTCTGACACTCCAGAAGCTATTTTTTTGTAAGGCAAATCCATCTTGAATCACAGCCAAGTCCTGTTATGCCAAAGGACCTTGTTGTAAATCTTATAAGGCTGCTCAAATACAAGGACCCTGAGGACACAGTTAGAGCAAGATGCGAGCGTATCTTCTTACACGATGTTCCAGGAGGCAAATGTTAATGTTTAGAAACTGCAAAAAAACTGCAAAATGGCAAACCTTTATTTAGAACATGTCAACATTATCTTGAAGGGTATGTAGATAGGTACTATTGAAGAATCAGTGAATAAGGAAGACTTGGTGGGAAATAAAAATAAATGGGAAGTGTATTTACCAATGTTTAGCTTACCTTCTCTTTAAGATGTAATAAATTACTTTCCAGGGAGAGTGGCTGTTTATTGTTGTATACCTGTTGTTATTACTTGTATTTGTATTTCTTAGGTGTTATTGCATGTAAAGATATTGAACTGACTGCAGCCATACAGGTTAAATAGCAGATATGAAAGTGGGACTCAGCTCTTGGACTTCCAGTCTTTCTACTACACTATTTTAAATTGCCTGTTCCCTTTTCTAAACCAGCTTGGAATGTGATACCACATCTATTCTCTCCCCCCAATCAATCAGGCTGATTCCAGTGTCAGTCTTCTCGTGGAAAATGTCACACAGGCATTTTAAACAGGTTTGGAAATGATAGCAATTTCCAAAGAGTGCTCAGACCCATAAATTAACATGAAGCTATATTCTGCCACAGACCTTGAAGTGCTAATGCAGAGATATGTTCATAAGAAAAGACACTGATGTCAGAGTTGATATATCATAAGGAAAGCAAAACTTAAGGCAGAAAGTAAATTTGAAAAAAATGTCATTGGGTTACTTTTTATTCGGGTTTATCAATGTCCTGCTCTCTGTTAGCAGATTCCTAAGAGACTTTAAAATAAGAAACTGCAGCCAAATAGTCCATTTATAGCTCCTGACAAGGCAGTTGTCCCATTTCTTTGTCTATTTTCCTTTCCTGAGAAAATGGATTAGACAGTTTGGAGGAAAATCAGCACATCTTCTTTTCTTCAGTCCCTTAAGCCAAAAGTCTAGAGAAAACCCAGGCCTTTTTCTCTGACATCTATTATTTTTTCAGAGTTGAACCAAAGTGTATACATTATATTTCAATAAGGCTATTTTTTAAAAGTCTGGTTATCAGGATTGGCCATGACCTTCAATATCCATTCCCAAAACAAACCAAGAACACCGAGGTCTGGAACTGCTTAGCGGCTACTAGTTTTGTAACTGACTGATATTTACTACAAAACACAGGTACTCTAATTCAGTAATCACTGCTCACGAATTGGTATGAAAATACTAAAGAAATAAAGACATTCCCTCTCATCTCAAATTGCCTTAATCTTGTCCTGCGTCTGATGGATTCTACTAGGTGTGTGTGTTTGTTTAACATTTAGCACAGTTTCTCTCTATGATATTATAAGAAGGTAGTATACCAAAGGTCCCATTGTTCCTATATTTATAAATCACAATAGAGACAGCATTTATAGCTAAATTGATTAATGTGGGCACATTTCTATTAGAGATATAGCCGAGTACCTTGCTTTAAGGAGACATGTCAGAGACCAGCTACTAGCACTCCAATCCTGGCTGACCATTGTTAATTGTGTCCTTGAAAAACCTGCTTAACATCTCTGTGATTCCATTTTCTTATCTGTAAAACTAGTGCAAAAATGCTATTAGTAGGTTCATTTTGAAACTAAAAAGAAATAGCATACATCTCTTAGGATAAATACGCAATGTGTCTTTATTATGATGAGCCAAATTCACAACTTTATATTTGACAATTTGTGTATAAGTTATGTGGGCAAATATTGCAATAATTTATATTATAAAGGGATTTTCATCTTTTTCCTCACACATCTGTATACCAAGCTATCTTTAGAATATTATTTTAACTAAAAGTGTTCATGGAAAAATAGCATATCATTTGGTAATCAGTGTGAAAAGAAATGCTTATCTATGATAGCATATAGCCTAAGGGACTCTTCTGTTAATTTTGCAGTTTTTCTCCCAAAGCTGTATGCACACAGAGTGACCATGTCTTGATTTCTGTCAAGAGCCATGTCTGATATCTAGAGTTGGATGCTTCATCTCAATTTATCTTAAACCTCACACAAACATGAAAGTCAGAAAAGATTATTCCATTTTACATATAAAGAAAAGGAGTCCCAGAAATGTTAATTGACTTTCCTAAGGCAATATAATTAATCATTGCCCAAGTTAGAATTTGAAACAAGTCTCTGATTCCAGATCCAGTCTTTCTTCGGCTGTTTAAAACTTTCCTAGAGAAATATTTTTAAGCTTCTAAATATATTTATTTGATTGAAAATGTACAAAAAAAGAGGAAATAAAGTTTTGAGCTGTTTAAAACTTTGGATGGTATCATTTTCCTGGTGAAGGAAATGACAGCAGCCTTAGGCAGGCATGCTTTGAGCACCTGTCTCTTCTTAAAAAGCAATGTAATCCAACTTGAGAGGAGAGGGCAGGAAAGATAAGACCAAAAGTCTTGAAAACTGACAACTGAAAAGATAACTTGTTCTGAAGCATCTGTGAAGATTTGAAGACTATACCAGTAAATAGAATGGTAAAAATATGTAAACTTGGTGTGGGAAGAAGTTTACAATAATAAGCAATAGAGGAAAATTAAAACAAAAGAAAAAGCCAGGAGCACTGGCAAAGGCTTGAATTAGGTGTAGTTGAGAAAATGAAAATAATCTAGAATTCAAGGGCAATTTAGTAATACTGTATGTTATAAATATGATGAACTATTGGTAATTGAAAATTTTATATAATTTGCTAATGAGGTGTTTACAAAAAAAAAAAAAAAAACCCAAAACAACTGTTTTATTATCACCTAAACTAACATTTGGTTTTATTACCAGGAAATAGCTAATCTATTTATCAAACAGAGTAGTGATTGGAAAACTTATGTGTGCATTGGAATCATCTATAATACTGATTAAAAGAAACTCTGGGGCTTACTACCAGATCTTCAGATTTATCTGGTATTCTATGGGGCCTGAGAATTTGCATTTTAACACATCTCCAGGTGATGCTAAAGATGCTAGTCTCAAGAGGATGCTTCAAAACCTCTGAATGTTGTTATTTTTTAATTTACACTTAAAATCTTTGATTTCTGTAATCTGTCAGCCATAGCTATCAAAGGATTAGTAGCAGAAGTAAGACCTACTCTCTGGGTAGATACTGGGAATTCCTGTATATAAATTTCAAATGATTTGATCTTTGATTATGGAAAATGTAGGTCTTAGGTATTGAGCCTTTAGTTGAAAACCTCATAACCACCTTGTCACTTATTTAAGTTCTTATCATCCGGACAAACCCAATGCAACTAAGCTTTTCTTATAAGTCTGGTAGAGAAATTTGGGACATGTTTTTTAGATAAATCAAAGAAAATGATTCTCATACAGACATGTGCTTTTTAAAATTATTTTAAAAAATTTAGTTATACTCATAGTAAGGAGCACTCAACACATACATACACACAATGAGCACACACATATACACACTTTGAACGTGTACACACTTTTATTGTGAGTACACACATTGACTTCACATCACACAGTACCATAAACCGGACTTGCCTTGTTGAATTGGCCACAAAGTCCAAGGGATCCCTCTGTGCACTGTACAACTGAGAATGTAAAAAGAATAGAAATAAAATTAATGTTCAAATAGCTTATTTCAATACAATAAACTACTCATAGAAAAGGCAATTTAGATTTTTTTAAAGGAATAAAAAAGCTATATATAAGCCTGGTAATTGAGCAAATATGGAGTTTGCAATTTTTCCTTTACTTCCTGGAAGGAACAGGGAAAAAAATGATTGCCTGACTTAAAGATATTTTGAATGATGGTTTCCCTTCTTCTTCTTCTTCTTCTTTCTTTCTTCTTCTTTTCTTCTTCTTCTTCCTCTTCTTCTTCCTCATCTTCATCTTCTTCGTCCTCATCTTTATCTTCTTCTTTTCTGATAGAAAATGTATCCAGTAGTAGAAAAGATAATATAAAATAAATAATTCACCTTTCACCTATTACATATATTTCCCTGTTAGAAATTTAATTGTTCCAAATGAGAAATGCTGAAATGAGCATTAAAGAAGAGCATGAAATGAGGAATTAAAGAAGAGATTCACTTCAATTACTTAGAACAGCAATAGCAACAACAAACATTTTACTAACTTCAATCTGTTTTTCCCTTTAATAATTTATCAATGTGTTCTTTAAAAAAATATATGGAAGAACTCATGATTGCAAATGAGATTTTAAAACACTCTAATTCAAAGTTTGTTAAATGTTTAATTTGTTTAAAAAGTTATTGAAATAATTTAAGAGCTAAGTTTTAAATGTGTTTTTGCCAAACAACATTATATAATTCCTCTGAGTACAATGCGGTGTGGTATTGACTAGTCTAGGAGACAGGATTTCTGTCTTATGTCCAGATTCTGAGTCACTTTGAGAGGTTTGGGAGGTCACATTTCTACTTATTTTCTTATGTTGTTATATTTTACTTAAAGTTGACATAAAGGAATAAAAATGTATAGTATTTGCAGAGCTGATGAAGAAAAGCATGCAAATTATGCAAATATCAACTATTATCATTGTAGAATACAATAATTAATTGAATAGCCATCTAAAATAGAAAACTAGCAAGATTTGTGCCTATTATGCTATGTCGGTAAGATATTTTTATATTATTGAGATATCCTTGTATAAAATGTTCTGTAAGTCCAAATAATTAATTTTATAAGCATTATTTACATATTTTGGGTTAATAGACTCCATAGATTAAATAAATTCCCTAGTAAAAATCCGTGTAGCCAGTATAAAGAAAAAGGAAACTGAAATTTTTTAAAGAGAATGACAATGAAAACAAAAAGGCAGATACAAGTTCTAACATTAATAATTACACTATGTGTAAATGGAAAATGAAGCAAACAAAAGTCAGAGTTTGACCAAGAAAAAGTATGACTCAACTATATGCTGTCTACTGAAAACTCACTTCAAATATGATATAAGCAGAAGGATGGAAGTAAAACTATCAAAAAGACATTATATAAATGTTAAAGGAAAAAGTGTGGCTATATATATATATATATATATATGAAGTCTACTTTATCTGATTATATATGTGTGTGTGCATATATATATATATATATACAGCAATTATCAATATATGTTTATCTAGAGCAACCATCGTTATCTAGAGCAACCATCAATATATGTCTGTATGTATATATAGAGAGACATAAAGGAACATTAAATAATGATAAATAGGTCAATCCACCAAGATGACCTAAATGTATATGCAATAAGAAAGCAAGGTACAAAATATTTGATTCCAAGCCTATAGAACTGACAGAAATAAAAACAAACTCACAATTACAGTTGAAGGCTTAAATATCTTCCTCTCTAAACAATTAATGGAGCAACTAAATAAAAATCAGTAATAATTTAGAACTCCATGACTTCACCAACAAACAGGATCTAATTGACATTTATCAAACACCCCAGGCAACAACAGCATAAATATTTTTTTCAAGTGCCAACCACTGTATGCCAAGACATGCAATATCTTGGGCTATAAAACAAAACTTAACAGATATAGAAGTATTGGAATTATGCAAAGTGTATTGTCTAACCACAATGGAACTAAACTAGAAATCAATAAAAAAAAAGTTAAAATTAAAATATCCAAACACTTGAAAAAGAGCAGCATGAGGACCATTGTTGTGATGGAAATGCTCTGTATCTTGATTGTATCAAGCCAATGTCCTAATTATGTGCTATATTCTAAATATTGTACTATAGTTTTCAAGATGCTACTATTAGGATAACTGGTAAAGTATATTTAAGATCTCCGTATATTATTTATCACAACTGCAATGGATTTACAATTATTACAAAATAAAAGTTTAATTTAAAAAATATATATTGGCTGGGTGCAGTGGCTTACACCTGTAATCCCAGCACTTTGGGAGGCTGAGATGGGTGGATCACCTGAGGTCAGGAGTTTGATACCAGCCTGACCAATATGGGGAAATCCTGTCTCTACTTAAAAAATAAAAATAAAAATAAATACAAAAATTAGCTGAGCATGGTGGCATGCGCCTGTAATCCCAGCTACTCAGGAGGCTGAGGCAGGAGAATTGCTTGAGCCCAGTGGGGGGAGGTTGCAGTGAGCCAAGATTGCGCCACTGCTCTCCTGCCTTGGTAACAGAGCAAGATTCCATCTCAAAAACAAAAATATATATATACACATATTAGGATCAGAAAAAAATCTCTGATAGCATTAAAGAATAAAATGCTTACATATAAATTTGGTAAAACATCAACAAAATACATACTATAAAAATTACAAAACATTGATGAAGAAAATACACAAATATTCAACTAATGCATAGTAGAATTTATAAGAAAATCTGGCCAGGCGTGGCGGCTCATGCCTGTAATCTCAGCACTTTGGGAGGCCGAGATGGGCGGATCATGAGGTCTGGAGATCGAGACCATCCTGGCTAACACGGTGAAACCCCGTCTCTACTAAAACTATAAAAAAATTAGCCGGGCGTGGTAGTGGATGCCTGTAGTCCCAGCTACTCAGGAGGCTGAGACAGGAGAATGGCATGAACCTGGGAGGTGGAGCTTGCAGTGAGCCGAGATCGCGCCACTGCACTCCAGACTGGGCAACAGAGTGAGACTCCGTCTCAAAAAAGAAAAAAGAAAAAAGAAAATCCAAGTAATCTAGAAGGGCTTTAGTAATTTTTTAAAGCAAAATCAAATACAAAATATGAGCATATGCATCACTTACTTACCAGGCTTGCTACGAAGTTATATTCATCAAAATGGTTTGGTATTGATATATAATAAGTTGATCAGTCAAGCAGAATGAGTAATCCAGAAATAGAAACACACAGATATCATCAATTATTTTTCAATAAAGGCATCAATCCAAGCAAAGGAGAAAAAAATGTATCCTCAACAAATGTTGCTGGAGCGATTGGATGAACACACAAAAACAAAAGTTTTGCCTAACTTCTTTCTCTCATCAGGCAAAAAATTAATTTCATGTGTTTAATAGGTCTAAATTTAAAAGTAAAATGTATAGGTTTTAGAAGATTCCATAAGTGGTATCTTCAGTGTCTGAAATTGGTAAAGAATATTTGTCAAAAACACAGGTAAACTAATAATAAACATTTATATATTTTACTCTATTAAAATTAGAGATTCTTATCAAGCCATATCATTTCATTTTTATTTATTGACTTACCTTTATTATTTTTTCAAAGGCTAGTAGAATGAAACAGTGGGAACAGAAAAGGAACAAATAAATATGTAACGGGTTGTGATCAATTAATTGTAAACACCGCTGCACTCAGACTAACTCGTATTAAGATGAAAATATATTTCAAAGACTGAGAAAAATTGCCAAATGATACACATTTCTGACATAAGAATTGATGCAACTATAAATGTGTGTATAAAAATATATATGACTATATATTGCTGCATGTAAGTATTGGATTGGTGCAAATGTAATTGCAGGATTTGCCATTACTTTTAATAGCAAAAACTGTAATTACCTTTGCACCAACCTAATATATATATAACTATATATCACTATGTGTATGTGTTTGTGTGCATTGGTGGTTGCTAAGACCACAATTAGATTCAATAATTCACTGGAAGGATGCAAAGAACTCAGAAAAAATTGTTATACTCATTGATGTTTGTTGCAGTGAAAGGATTCAGATTAAAATCTGCAAAGGGAAAAGATTTATAGGGTAAAGCCAAGGAGAAACCAGGTACAAGGGTTTGGTTTTTACAGTCTGAATGTTTGTGCCCCCCAAAAATTTGTATATCAAAACCTAACTGCCAAGACAATGTTAAGCAGTGGGGTCTTTGGGAGATAATTAGGTTATAGGGCTCTGCCCTTATAAATCAGATTTCATGTCCTTATAAAAAAAGTTCTAGAGAACTTCTTTGTTTATTTTTCCCACTATGTGAGGATACATAGAAGGAATATCTATGAGAAATGGGCCTGCATGAAACACTAAATTTTCTGGCACATGGATCTTGAACTTCCTAACCTCTATAACTGTGAGCAATACAATTTTGTTGTTTATAAATTACCCAATCTAAGGGATTTTGTTATAACAACAGAAAGGACAAAGACACAAGTGTCCTCTCCCAGTGGAGTCATATCGGGATGCATTTAATTCTCCCACCAACAACGTGTGACAGACAACACATGCAAGGGAAGCTCAACCAAGCTTTGGTCTACAGAGTTTTTATTCAATCACATAGGCATGCAGCACCTGAAACACAGGTACCCATGTTTCAGAACCTCCCACAGGCAAAGGGAAAAACAATTGTTCACCATAAATCACACTGTTTGTGTAGAATTATCTGGTCAAACACATATAGCATGGATCAAGTCCTCAGACATAAAAGAACAGGCTGTTCAATATAATTATAGCATCGCACAAGGCCTTTGGTATAGAACATACATTATAATAGTTTAAAGGTTATCTTTTAGGAGCTGCCCAAGGACCACAGTTCTGAAGACAGACAGGTCTTTTTGGAATGTGTAGAATTTGAGTAACCCAAGTCTGATCCTAACCTGAACCCTGAGAATGAAGCCCTCAGGCATGGGAGTAAGATCCTTATAAAAGAAGCCCAAAGAAGCTTGTTTGTTTGCCCATTTTACCACATGAGGACGCAGGGAAAGGAGCCGTCTAGGAGAAAGTGAGTCCTTACCAGGCATTGCTTCTGCCAGTGCCTTGCTCTTGAACTTCCCAGCTTCCAGAAGAATAAGAAATACATTTACGTTGTTTATAACCTATGTAGTTTGTTGTATTGTTGTTCTAGCAGTCCTAATGGAATAAGATAATATTTCTTCTTAAATCAATAAATGATGCAGCAGATGAGTTAGAAAGGCATTTAAGAACACTTATTTACAGTGAAACTATATTTTCATATATTAAAAGTGACATAAAATTATGGCACTAAAATATATGGTACTAATAGAAGGTGAAAGAAATGGAGGCAAAATTTTATATTAAAGACCAAAATTTCCATGGCCATGTAATATACTAAAAAATGGCATTTCTTACTCATAGGCAAAAGATGTATTAAATTGATTTGGGAGATATCTAGTTAAATATGGCTGATCTAACAGATGAATTTATCTGATATTATTTGACTATGTCCCCACCAAAATCTCATCCTGAATTGTGGTTCACATTATCTTCATGTGTCCTGGGAGGGACTGGTTGGGAGATGATTCAATCACGGGGGCGGTTACTCTCATGCTGTTCTCGTGATAGTGAGTGAGTTCTCACAAGATCTTATGGTTTAATAAGAGGCTTTTCCTCCTTTGACCTGGCGCTTCTCCTTCCTGCTGCCGTGTGAAGAAGGATGTGTTTGCTTCTCCTTTTGCCATGATTGTAAGTTTCCTGAGGTCCCCAAGCCATGCTGAACTGTGAGTCAATTAAATCTCTTTCCTTCATAAATTACCCAGTCTCAGGTATGTTTTTATTAGCAGCATTTGGAAGCGGACTAATACATTATATCTGACTAATTTATCTAAATTTCTGTAAAATGTCATTAAAGTTTTTACAAAACACTCTCAAGCAAGCAAAAGATATTTGATGATAAAATGTTATAATGATTTATCTGTAAAATATTGAAAATGAATAGAAGGAAGCCTTTTAATTGACTTAATGAAGAATAGATAGCTTTCTATATGTGTCTGCAGAGGAAGTGTAAATGAGCAGAAAGCTAATTTAGATATTCAAATGCCCCAAAAGATGAGGAATTGGCAGGACCCTTTACTGTTGATCACAAGGTTAAAATGTGGAAATAAAAACAAGGAGTCTGTCTGAAAACATACATCCCGAGAATTTAAATTCTGCAGTTCCACTCTTTCCATAGAGACAGTTAATTACCTTTTCTCCACCTACATAAGAAATGGGCGGTTTCCTCTCCAGAATAATTTGACAGGACAAGTTCAAGTTTCCAATATGTCAGTGATTGATGTTTGGCAAGGTGGTAAATTCTTATAGTAAGCAAGCACATTAAATGAAAATGTAAATATTAAACTGTAATGACTCAAGCTTCCTTCCACCACTCAATTTTTAGGGCAATCACAGCCAGCCCTACACTTACCATGGAGAATACAGACAGATTTCTCCCTGAAAAAGCTAAATGTTTCACAACCAAGAGCTACTAACATTGAAATATGAGAATTCTCAATAACAAAAATTGTCCCATTGTCACATTAGTATGTCCTCCTTAATATCAGGTGGATAGCAAAGAGTCCCCAATATCTGGCAAAGCTGGTGTTGTGAAAGTCAGATGAAGACCAAAGAAAAAATACTATGGTTAAAAAGAAGAGGGAATCCTAGAAGCTAAATGAAACCTTAAATATATTAGTGCTACTCTCTTTTAGAGAAATGAGGGATGTTGAAACTAAGAAATAAAAACAAAAGTATTTAAAATGAAATGAGAAAAAAGAAAGAAGCTACAAATATATATAATATGGTCACATTAAAATTTCCATTAAATTTTGGAAATAAGGAACAAGACAATCTTTCAGGAAATGGAGAATAAACGAACAAAGGCTTTAACAGTGTGAAAGTAAACCTAAAATTAAAGGTTCAATCAAGAGATGCAATTTAAAGCTCAGGGGAGTGCCAAAGGAGAGACACAGAGTATGAAATGGAGGAAAATATTAAAGAAGCAACATAAGAAAGTATCCCAGAACTGCCAGTGTTTCTCAGAATCAACCACTACAAAGAGACCAGTACCCAACCCTATCATCATCATGAAATTTCACAGTGCGCAACAAAATCTTTCAGACAGCAAGCATTGTGCAGCCATTAGATTAAACAGTACCGGTAAAATATAGATGGCTGATATAAATACATGTAAATTTCTAAAGAAAAATGATTTTCTGCCCAGACTTCAGTATGCAGAAAGAAAACATCAATTTGCAGGTAGAATACACATTTTTGCGGTATTATATGCTCTCAATAAATACATGTGCAATTTATAGCAAAACAACATAGGATGCGATTCACTGAATATCAGAGCAAGTAAATAAACAAAAAGTATGAATGTGTGAACCAGAAAAAAAAAGTAAAGACAAAGAGCAGTCACCAAAATTATGAGAATTCCTTGTAATATTATGCAGAAGTGATAAGCATTGTCACCATGAGAAAAATTTCAACTAAACCTTCAGTAAAATGGAATCAACATAGGTCTTAGAGTTATTCTGTTGAGTGTGGAAACAGTAGTAAATATATGGAAAAAGAAGCAAACTAGAAGTGTGACAATTGTTAATGGACACCAGCAGAAATCAGGGACATACAAACAAGCAGAGAGTTGACAAAAAGTGGGATTCTTTTTTCTTATCACCAATATGAATTTGTCCTCACAGTTTCTCCATATTTAGAACTGACATTGAAGGGCCACAGAATAGACCAAACACACATGTCCATTATAAATGTGACTGATGAAATGATATTATAAACTGGAACAGAGAAAAGTCACAGAATATCTAGATTAAATGTCTGATACTTCGGAGATTGGCTTGGTTCAGAAATTTTCACCAAAGAAAAAAGTAGAGTAAAGATAACTAAGTTTACATATGCAAATTTATGACTGTTAAAAAGTCATAGCAGCTGCAGTATTGACCTAAGAAAAAAAACTCTGCTTATTTAGTTGCCTGACAAAATGTTGGTATTCATTTTATTCTCTTGGATTTTTTTCCTTCCTTTTATTTGCTTTTCTTGGATAGTTTCATAGGCTACAAATTCTGCAACAAAACGTTGAATAAAAACAATGTAGGGGACATACCTGTATGCATTTATTCAATGTTAATTATGTGACCGTCAATATAATAGCTGTTACAATAAGAATTTTTTAATTGTATTTTTTTGTAGAGAAGGAGACTCACTGTCTTGTCCAGGCTGGTCTCCAACTCTTGAACTCAAGCAATCTTCTCGCTTTGGCCTCCCAAAGCACTGGGATTACAGGTGTGAGCTACCAAGCCCAGTCCACAGATGACATAATAACTACATCAAGTTTCATGAATAACTTTATTGTGATTTTTTTCTCTAATTGCATGATAATTTTTCCATTGTATTTACTTTGTTGTTTTTGTTATTTTTCTAAGAACATTATAATATATATTGCCATGATGGACATGAATTTGATTTTTTTCTTGCTAAATAATCTGAATATTACTGAGGTCATTTTACTTTCAATTTAATTTACAAATTTTTGAATGTTTATGTCACACACGCATATAGTACTATTCGATATAATCAGTTCTGCAGAGCTTTCTTACTATGGTTAATGTCTTTGCCTTTAAGCTTGAAAATATTTCCTCATCTAGAGATGTGAAAGAAGAAGGAGGAGAAGAAGAAGAATGAAAAAGAAAAGAAGTGATAGAAAAGAAACTTGTCCTTCAACCTGGATAGGTCTCTATGTTGCTTGTGGAGAGGAAGTCGCACTCTCCATGTATTCTTACACTTTCAGCAGACCTTGCTGGGTGCCTTACCAATTACTGGTTGATTGGATCATCTTTCTTTATAGCAGAGCCCATGCAACAGGCCTAGCGACACATTTCGCAATGTCTTATGCAAGGATATGTGACACAGATTTGGCAATGTAAAAATATGGTAAAAGCTTCCTTCTCAATGTAAGCATATTCTTGCTCCCTGACAGTCACACTTTCTTCCAGCTTAGAATGTAAACTTGATGGCTGGTGCAGAAGCAACTTGAGCAGTAGGAAGCTAAGGGGAAGGCCAAAAAATGGCAGAAATCTCAGCCCTAATATGAGTCCTTGAAATAATTTTAGTCTTCTAATTGTCTAAAGAAAAATAAGCCCATAATTGTTTAAGCCAGTGATGAACAAGTTTTTAGTTTCTCACAGCTGAGTGTAATCACCAGCTGCTGCAGCCCTCCATGAAGTTTCAACCTGCCTGCTGGAAAAGCATTACTAGTGCAATGATTCTCCCAGTCAGGGAGGTAAACAGCCCAGGTGCCAAGAACAATTTACTTCTCCTGTGATGTGCTGTCTCCCACCGATATTTGGAAATTCAGTCATTACCACCTTCCCATGGATAACCCTAGGGCATTATGTGAAAAATTACTCCTGTAATGTGTCCCTTCAGTTCCAGCCACTCCAGGATGCTGCAGCACTTTTAACATGGTTAACTCCAAAATAAGGCATACACTTTAGAAATTAAGAAAATTTGAAAGGAACACTTTATAGTGTGAGGGTTACGTAGTGTAAGGTGTCAACCTATACCTGTGTTGCAGAAAATCAAACATGCAATTTTCATATTGGAGTTTGTGGCTCTGAAAAGAAGTAATCTTTGAAGTTCCTGATTTGAGGCTCAGAGGCAAGACACTCTTGAATGAGCTAGTACAGGAGTAAGCAAACTGCAGCCTGCAGGCCAAACCTAGTCCTACACCTGTTTTGCAAATAAAGTTTTATTGAAAGAAAAGTCACATTAGTTTCTATACTATAGAGAGAGAGAGATATTATATTTAGTGATATTTGCATGACAGAGTTGAGTAGGAGCAACAGAGACCATATGGCCCACAAAGCTGAAAGTATTTGCTATCTGCTGCTTTGCAGGAAAAAAAAATGCTGCCAAATTTTAGCATTTATTTGGCTTTTTATATGAGGGTATTATAAAACAAACAAACCAAAAAGAGTACAATGTATCTGAAACTCCATCAAATAAGTGATGTTTTAAAAAGCTATGTGTTTGAGAAACTTTTAGCTAGATGTAACAAAATAAAATTAAAATAGAAATAATAAGTTTAAGTCTTAAAAAGCTCAACTTCAAAATAATTAAAATATATTTAACAGAAGAAGACTAAATGCTGTGTAGACACCTTGTAAGATGAGTTTACTCACATTCAATTAGATTTTCTGGGTCCCTGAAATGTGTAACTTGTCTAATTCAGTTTTTTAGCCATACAATTAGGAATTTTATATTATAAATATTTTTTATCATTGTTGAGATGAACACAATTCATTTGGTAATAAGTTTATTAAACAAATCTAAATATATACAAATATAATCTAACTATTTTGAACATATTGTTTTCTTAAAATGCATATATATTGTGATTTATTAATGCATGACTAAATATAAGTTAAACATGAAGAAGCTTAATAAATATATGCCGTGTAAAGAATTGTTTTATAGATTCAAAAGTTATGAGACATCCTTTTTCCCCTAAGGTCAAAAACATGTGAAAGATAAAAGACTATTATTATCTATATTATTATTATAGATTAATAATATATTATTAATTCTATTGTTAGCATTTTAACAGAAACTTCATAGTTATTAAACATATTTATTAATTTTATATTTCAGGGTAACAATAACACCTGTGATGTAACTTATGCAAAATTGCTTTGTAAACTGTGAATGCCTTTATTTTTACTCTAAGCTTTTATTTTAGATGTAAGAAACGGTAAGCTCATAAATTGTAACTGAACTATATAACATTTGAACTAGTAGAAACTAGGGGAAAAAGGTCAAAATTTTAGAATTCTGCATTTCTGAAAAGAACAAAAAGATGGTATAAGTATGTTTGCATAATTTTGTGAAGCTTGAAACTATGCATCATGTCTATGCACATTTGAAGCAAGATGACAAATATGATTACCCCAAGGAGCACACAGGTTTACTTAAGAATTGTAGAGTCACATAATTCATGGGGTCTTCCAAGCTCTTTGCAGCCCATTGAGAAGCATGCACATGGGTGTGTGATCTAGGAGAAAGCGCCTACATTTGGGTGCATAAGACTTTATGCACTAAAATAATCTGTTGTTCTTGGCAGATTATTAAACAGTGGTAGCTCCCCTAATCACCAGAAGTGTCTGTCTGGATAAGAGAGCCACCAAGGCCAACCAGAAAGCATGGATTCCAAGACTTTCAAATTGACAGAAGCTGAAAAGAAGGGTCTCACCATATGTCAGTTTTGTACTCTCAACTCAGAAGATAATAATGGAACAAGGAATCATCATAAAATGCTCTGCTTGAAGTAGTGCAGAACCCAGTAATAACTCTTTTTACTTTCATGTTACTGTTATTAATTTCACTATTGTTACTTTGTTTAGTATTATCAATATTTAACAAGCTCAAATAACAAGAAATAGACCCATAAAAGTCTCTCTTTGTGTGTGTGTGTGTGTGTGTGAGAGAGAGAGAGAGACAGGGTTTCTCTCTCTTCCCCAGGCTGGAGTGCAGTGTCACAAAAATGGCCCACTGCAGCTTCAACCTCCTAGGCTCGAGAAATTCTCCCACTTCAGCCTCCTGAGTATCTGGGACTACAGCCACATGCCATTACACCCGGCTAAATTTTTTTGTTTATTTTTTAAGAGACCAGGTCTTTCTATATTTCCCAAGCTGATCTTGAACTACTTGCCTCAGGTGATCCGCCGATGTGATCCTTTGCCTGGGTTTCCAAAAATGCTAGAATTACAGGTGTGAGTCACCATGCCCAGATCTTAAAATAAACTTTAATGATAGATTGATATTTATGTTCAGTGAAGTTAATAGTCAGATGAACTGCACTAAGAACCAGTGAAGAAAAAAGTTTTGTTCTGTTAGGCCTACAGAAAGGTGAGCCAATTAAATCTCTTTTTGTCATAAATTACCCAGCCACAGGTAGTCCTTTATAGCAGTGTGAAAATAGACTAAAACAGTGATGTTTTGGGTCTCCCGGAATTAATGTCAGTTCAGGACCAGTGTCCAGTAGTTCCCAAAAGGCCTGATTATTTTCCTTTATTCAATGCACAGTTATTTGGATAAAGACCATAGCTTTCTTCATTCAAGGGGTTCTAGGTCTGTAGAACCTAGTTCTGGGAATTGATTGTGGGGTCATGACTTTTTGTGATTAAAATTAGCCTTTTGTTGACTTGACCTAGAACTTTTGTATTTAGACAGATCAAATAAGAACTTAGCAGGCTGTTTGTCTACTTCACTTCTAGAAATTTCATGATCAACTAGCCCATGCCATAGGTCTGTGCAAGTGAGACTATTCTGATTGTGGCTTTGACAATGCTATTCATTATGGTTACCACACTCACCTTTCCTTTCATCGTTGAATGCTGCCACTTGATCACTGCCACTCCAGGATCCAATTACCACTACCGCATTTAGGTTTCCCAGATCAGTGACTGCAATTCCCACTGAGAGGTCTGGTTTACAGACTAGCAGTGACAGAGCTTTTCAAGGAAGCCAGGGGTCCCCTCACAAATTGTTCTCACAGTATTGTAAATGGTGTGTCTTCTGGACCCTCCCAGTCATCTTCAATGGCAAATTCACTCTAACAGTTCAATTTCCCTAAGCCTTTTTATCCCTTCATCTGCATTATACCGAGGCATATTTGGAATTTCCTGTTTGATTACTGTGGGCAACTTTTTGGCTCATATTTTAACCTACCAACCAACCAACCAAACTTTAGAGCTCTTTCAGATTTCTCAAGCTGCAACAGTAAATACAGTATCTCTGCTTAGTGAACTCATATCAATAAACTTAAACTGATCCAACTTTATGTTCCTTTCACTATTATCCCACGTTCTCAATATCTATTCCCACACATGTACCTTAGATTTGTCTATAAATTATAAAGCTCACATGGTTTTTTGAAGTCTAGCATACTTCTTCATGGGTCACATTTTATACCTCACCTTTAAAGGGCTGCTGGAACTTCATTTTAGTTATAGAAGCAGAAGCAAAATGGGGTCGTAAGGGTAAGTCCTGAGAAAATTAGCATTGTCTTGCATGACAGCTGCCTTAGGGAAGCCACTACAGTTTTCCCAGGCATTGTAGGTTTACTCTGCTCAGTTATGGATGGAGCAGTCACTACCACTGGGGTTGGGGTAGTAACTTGTATTAGGGTTGGGGGAGGCCATTTCACTAGGGATGGGGAGACCATTTCTACTTGAAGTGAGGAGCCTTTCTTTATTGATAAAGAAAACGTTATTAGAATTTAGGAGTTCAATGTTCCAATTTAATCTGGGGTTCACACATGTTCATATGAAAAGTTACGGCATCTCATTCTTTCTCAATCAATGCCCTCACTTTAACCGTAGACACCCTATGAAGCTGGGAGTTCAACCTGCATTGTAATTTTGCCAATCGGCAGATGAGATTCTGTGTTTCATTTTCAGCTGTTTCAGCTTTGTGGCTACAGGAAATAAGAAGCTCCTTCAGGGCATATTTAGATGCCTTCAGGTCATTTATGCAGTGCTTGAGTTTAGAATTTAAATCCCTGAACTTATCCTTTTCTTTTGGCACTTCATCCAGAGCTATTAGAGGCAAAAAGCCATTCCCATTGTATTCATTAGTTTTTCAAAAATATTTGAAAATACAATATACAGAGCCACTTAGCTCCTTGCTTCTTATAAGTGGCTAACTAGGATTATTTAATGGACATATTTTGTATAATTCTATCACTAGATTACACTATGGACTATCAGCACTCTCTTTATTATGAAAAATAGAGTCATTAGAATCTTTTTATTTTACTTCTTTTTTTTCAACGTTTTAAGCTCAGGAAGTACACATGCAGGTATATTACATGGATAAATTGTGTTTCACTGGGGTTTTGTGTACAAAGGATTTTGTCACCCAAGTAGTAAGTATAATATCTGACAGGTAGTTTTTTGAACTTCACCCTCCTCCTAACCTCCTGCCTCAAGTAGGCCTCACTGTCCATTGTTCTCATCTTTGTGTCCATGTGTACTCAATGTTTAGCTTCCACTTATAAGTTTGAACATGCGGTGTTTGGTTGTTTCTGCATTAATTTGCTTAGGTTGATGGCTTCAAACTGCATCCATGTTGCTGCAGATGACATGATTTCATTCTTTTTTATGGCTGTGGAGTATTCCATGACACCTATGTACCACATTTTCATTATCCAGTCTACTGTTGATGGGCATCTAGGTTGATTCCATGCCTTTGTTACTGTGAATAGTGTTGCAATCAACATACAAGTGAATGTGTCTTTTTGGTAGAAGAGTTTATATTCTTTTGAGTATACACCAACTAATGGAATTGCTAGGTTAAACAGTATTTCTGTTTTAAGTTCTTGGAGAAACCTCCAAACTGCTTTCCACAGTGGCTGAACTAATCTACCTTCCCAACAACAGTGTATAAGCAATCCCTTTTCTCCACAACCTTGCCATATGTTTGACGTTCTAATTATAGCCATTCTGACTGATATGAGATGGTATCTCATCATTCACATTTCTTTAATGATTAGTGAGTGATATTGAGCATTTTTTCATAGATTTGTTGGTTGCTTGTATTACTTTATTTTCACACTGCTATAAAAATACTACCTGAGACTGGGTACTTTACAAAAGAAAGAGGTTTAATTGACTCACAGATCCACTTGGAGGCCTCACAAAAGTTACAATTATGGAAGAAGGTAAAGGGGGAGAAAGGACCTTCTTCACATGGTGGCAGGAAAGAGAAGTGCAAGCAGGGGAAATGCTAGATGCTTAAGAAACCATCAAATCTTGTGAGAACTCACTTGTTATGATGAGAACAGCAAGCATGGCCTAAACTGCCCCCATGATCCAATCACCTCCTACCTAGTCCCTCTCTGGGCACATGGGGATTAGGGGATTACAACTCAAGATGAGATTTGGGTGGGGACAAAGCCAAATCATATTACTGCTTATATGTCTTCTTTTGAGTAGTGTTTCTTCATGTCCTTTGCCCATTTATTAACGGGGTTGTTTTTTGCTTGTTGATTTATGCTCCTCTTAAATTCTAGATATTAGAGTTTTGTCAAATGCATAATTTGCAAATATTTTCTCCCATTTTGTAGGTTGTCTGTTTATTCTCTTGAGTTTCTTTTGCTGTGCAGAAACTCTTTAGTTTAATTAGGTTACACTTATCTATTTTTGTTTTTGTTGCAATTGCTTTTGGATACTTCCTCATAAAATATTTGCCAGAGACTATGTCCAGAATGGTAGTTCCCCTGTGTTCTTCTAGGGTCTTATAGTTATAGGTTTTATATTAGAGTCTTGAATCCATCTTGAGTTGATTTTTTTATATGGCTAAAGGAAGGGGTCTGGTTTCAGTCTTCTCCACTTGACTCGATGGTTGTCCCAATAACATTTATTGATTAAGGATTCCTTTTCCCATTGCTTATTACTTCCAACTTTTTTGAAAATCAGATGGTTGCAGGTATGCAGCTTTATCTCCATATTCTTGAACCTGTTCCATTGGTCTTTTGGTCTGGTTTTGCACCTGTGCCATTATGTTTTGACTACTATAGTCTTCTAGTATAGTTTAAAGTTAAGTAGTATGATGCTTCCAGTTTTTGTCTTATTTTTTGTCATTTTTATTTATTTATTTATTTTGCCTAGGATTATTTTGGCAATTCTGGCTTTTTTTGTTCTTTCCATATAAATTGCAGAAGTTTTTTTTCTAATTTTGCAAAATATAATGTTGGTAATTTGAGAGGAATAGCATTAAATCTGTAAATTGCTTTGGCCAGTATGGCCATTTAACTATATTAATTCTTTCTATCCATGAGAATTAAATATTTTTCTATTTGTTTGTGTTTTCTCTGATTTCTTTCAGCAGTGTTTTGTAAGTCTTATTATGGAGATCTTTCACTTCCACAGTTAGCTGTATTCCTGGGTATTTTATTCTTTTTGTGGCTATTCTAAATGAGATTATATTCTTAATTTGGCCATCAGCTTGAACGTTATTGGTGTATAGAAATGATTTTGTATCCTAAAACTTTACTGAAGTTTTTATCACTTCTAGAAGACTTTTGGCAGAGACTATGAGGTTTTCTATCATATCATCTGCAAAAAAAAAAATACTTTAAAATGCTCTTCCTTCAACGAGTGCACAGTATAATTAATTAATTGTAAGTAATTAATTAGGTAACAATGTAATTACTAAAAAGTTAGATAAAAAGAAGATATGTGTGAAGTTGAATGTCAGAAAGGGTTAATTTGAAACAACAGCAGAATGTTGCCTTTTTTTATTATTATATTTTAAGTTATGGGGTACATGTGCAGAACATGCAAGTTTGTTACATAGGTATACACATGCCATGGTGGTTTGCTGCACCCATCAACCTGTCGTCTACATTAGGTATTTCTCCTAATGCTATCCCTCCCCCAGCCCCCCACCTGCCAACAAGCCCTGGTGTGTGATGTTCTCTTCCCTGTGTACATGTGTTCTCGTTGTTCAACTCCCACTTACGAGTGAAAAAATGTGGTGTTTAGTTTCCTGTTCTTGGGTTAGTTTGCTGAGAATGATGGTTTCCAGCTTCATCCATGTCCCTGCAAAGGACATTAACTCATTCTGTTTATGGCTGCATAGTATTCCATGGTAGATATGTGCCACATTTTCTTTATCCAGTCTATCATTGATGGACATTTAGGTTGGTTCCAAGTCTTTGCTATTGTGAACAGTGTTGCAATAAACGTACCTGTGCGCGTGTCTTTATAGTAGAATAATTTATAATCCTTTCAGTGTATACTCAGTAATGGGATTGCTGGGTCAAATGACATTTCTAGTTCTAGATCCTTGAGGAATCACCACACTGTCTTCCACAATGGTTGAACTAATTTACACTCCCATCAACAGTGTAAAAGCATTCCTATTTCTCCACATCCTCTCCAGCATCTGTTGTTTCCTGACTTTTTAATGATCACCATTCTAACTGGCGTGAGAAGGTATCTCACTGTGGTTTTGATTTGCATTTCTCTAATGACCAGTGATAATGAGCTTTTTTTCGTATGTTTGTTGGCTGCATAAACGTCTTCTTTTGAGAAGTGTCTGTGCATATCCTTTGCCCACTTTTTGATGGGGTTTTTTCTTTTTCTTGTAAATTTGTTTAAATTCTTTGTAGATTCTGGATATTAGCCCTTTGTCAGATGGATAGATTGCAAAAATTTTCTCCCATTCTCTAGGTTGCCTGTTCACTCTGATGATAGTTCCTTTGGCTGTGCAGAAGCTCTTTAGTTTAATTAGATCCCATTTGTCAATTTTGGCTTTTGTTGCCATTGCTTTTGGTGTTTTAGTCATGAAGTCTTTGCCCACTCTTATGTCCTGAATGATATTGCCTAGGTTTTCTTCTAGAGGTTTTATGGTTTCAGGTCATATGTTTAAGTCTTTAATCCATCTTAAGTTAATTTTTGTATAAGGTGTAAGGAATGGATCCAGTTTCAGCTTTCTGCATATGGCCAGCCATTTTTCCCAACAACATTTATTAAATAGGGAACGCCTTCCCCATTACTTGTTTTTGTCAGTTTTGTCAAAAATCAGATGGTTGTAGATGTGTGGCATTATTTCTGAGGCCTCTGTTCTGTTCCATTGGTCTGTATATCTGTTTTGGTACCAGCAATGCTGATTTGATTACTGTAGCCTTGTAAATAGTTTGAAGTGAGGTAGTGTGATGCCTCCAGCTTTGTTCTTTTTGCTTAGGATTGTCTTGGCTATATGGACTCTTTTTTGGTTCCATATGAAATTTAATGTAGTTTTTTTCCAACTCTGTGAAGAAAGTCAATGGTAGCTTGATGGGAATGGCATTGAATCTATAAATTACTTTGGGCAGTATGGCCATTTTCACGACATTGATTATTACTATTCATGAGCATGGAATATTTTTCATTTGTTTGTGTCCTCTCTTATTTCCTTTTGGCGGTCGTTTGTAGTTCACCCTGAAGCAGTCCTTCACATCCCTTGCAAGTTTTATATCTAGGTATTTTATTCTTTTTGTAGCAATTGTGAATGGGAGTTTACTCATGATTTGCCTCTCTGGTTGTCTGTTACTGGTGTATAGGAATGCTTGTGATTTTTGCACATTTATTTTGTATCCTAAGACTTGGCTGAAGTTGCTTATCAGCTTAGGGAGATTTTGGGCTGAGATGGTGGGATTTTCTAAATATACAATCATGTCATCTGCAAACAGAGAAAATTTGACTTCTTCATTTCCTCATTGAATACGCTTTATTTCTTTATCTTGCCTGATTGCCCCGGCCAGAACTTCTAATACTGTATTGAATAGGACTGGTACGAGAGGGTATCCTTGCCTTGTGCCAGTTTTCAAAGGGAATTCTTCCAGTTTTTGCCCATTTAGTATGATATTGGCTGTGGGTTTGTCAGCTCATCTGAGTGTTGTCTTTAGACTGTTGAGCTAGGTATCCGGGGGAACAATTTTCATTCTGCTTGATCATTCTGCTGTTTTATTTTTTTTTCAAGATATTAGATGTCTAGATAGTTCAGGATGACTAGAGCTATTATGCTGTGTTCCAAACCACTTTTTACATTTTATTCAAAATGCACCATGTAGTTTCCTATTTTAGTAGTGTGAAAAATAAACTCCAAAACAATGCAACTTTTTTCTCTCTAGTTTTATCTTCAGCACAGCTTGACTCATCATAATTTTACCTTTACGTATCACCTGCATTAATAAACATACAACTAGGTATCAATAAATTTCTGTGGAAAAGGAAATTATCACAAGATCAGAATTGAAGAACCAGTCTCATTTCATCTAATATGAAGATGATCAACATACATAAAGTTGTATGTGCATTTCTATTTTTACTATTGGTTTAAAGTAAATTGGCAAGTGAACATCTCAGCTCTTACATACTGTTTCTGATGAGAATGATTTCTTTCCCATTATGAGCTTCATTGATTACATTTTTATTTTTATATGCTTATATTTCGTAATTTAATTTTAAAATTATTATTATATTTGATGAATTCTAGCAACATGTATATGCGCCTTCAAATGATCAGATATACACTTTGATTTCTTTCTGGGTTTCATAGTTCTAATAACAGGAACCATTGTCCACACAATCCAAACTTGCTTTTTCCTGTTATGAGTAGGTGTTATATTTGTATATCTTTTTCCCCCTCTCTACTGTATTCAGATAGAAGAACGAATAAAAATGCCAATATTCTGAAAGGTTTTTCAGTTTCCTATATCATTTATTAACGTTTTTGTTCTTCCCAGGAAGATCCCATGTGGGATCAGTTGAGGAATTTGATGAGACATTACCAATTTATCACCAGACTCTCATAGGACAAAAACTATACTAAGAGGTAAAAACTGCTCTCTCGCTCTCTCTCTCCCACTCCCTCTCTCTATATAGTTGTAGATGTGTATGCATATATATATATAATTTCAATAACTTGAAAGCTGCTTACAGTCATTTATTCTGAAGACAACACCTAAAAATAAATGTTTCTATAATATACAACTCTTAGCATATCAATTAATTTGTAAATTAGTTGCACACAGCCTGTGGGTACTAAAAAATATAGGTGAAGCAATGATTCCCGTAGACTAGTTACTTAGCTAAAGAATAATAAATGAGATAAAACTTAAACTAGGCTTTAAGGGAAGAAATAGAACTTAGTAAACAAAAAAGGGGAGAATCAAGAAAGAGACATGCTGAGGAAATTGCAAAAGTTGAGGAGATATGCATTTTCACAGAAGAAATCATTTTGGCATTAAAGGAACCTTGATGAGGAACAGCACCTTAGACAAGAATAGAGAGGCAAAGGATAAATCAGATTGTGCAGAACCAGAGACATTTAGCAACTTGAAGTTATACTGCAAAATAACGCAAATATTTTAGGTGTCTCTTTATCGTAGTATTCATAATGAACAGTGATTCAATTGTAAAATGCATGCATTTAATAGAAATTTATGTTACAGAAAAAAGACACTAATTACACGTCAAGAGAAATCTAAATGCAATATTCCTGCCATGTTAAACATGGTGTGCAATTTATTGAATTAAGGATAATCAAACTGCAAAACTTCGAAAAAAGTGCAAGATTTGATAGCTGCAATAGAAGACTTTGAATAATAAAAGAAAAAAGATAAGTTGGTGAAGACATAATCTTTCTTCATCTAAGTAATAGCAATGTTTGAGATGTTATTAACATAATTATAATAGTTGTACTGTCTTTATTGTTTAGTATTTTCCTAGACATATATCTTACTGTTTTTCTATAAAAATCTAAAAATGGTCTTAGAAATATATCAGTAGTTTTGTAATTGGAAAAATCATTAATTTTACATGAGTATTTTGTTCTCATTCCTTTTTTAAGAACTGAGCAGTATATTTATGAATTATCCAAAATAAGACATTCAAAAAAGTTTATATGCAGCTGGAAACAACATAACCCCCATGTATTAAATAAATGAAGACAAACAAACTTTTACCTTTCTATAATTTTTAATGAGAGTCTTGAAATTGCTTTGTTCCTGGTTTATAATAGTGCAGAGTGGAGAGAGTATCTTTAGCCTTTCAAGAGTTCTGATAATGCAGCTTTTAAGTATTTTCAATAAAGTAGATTTATAAAAACCGTTAAGGACAAATAGAAAACAAAATAAAAAGTTGTTATGAAATAAAACAGAGAAACAGCAAATAAACCAAGGCAGTTGAGCAAAACAGTGTAACTGAAATTTAAAGTTCCCTAGTTTGTAGTTCCAAATTTCCAACGGTAAGGTACAGTCTATTCAGTTCTGTTCTTGCTGATTGAATCGAGCAGGAATGAGTTCACACCATATAAATAAATAATCAAATAACTTGGCATTTGAGGGCAATCAGATGAAGTTTGTGGAGTGCACAGATTTGGAAAATCAAACTTCCTCTGGAGTCCAAAGTCTTTGGCTGATCCAAGAGCATAAGAACAGAAGTTCTGGCAAATCCATACAATAAATAATCTCCCTCTAAATTTGTGGATATCTCACCTCTAAATTTATAGATATCTCTGTCCTCAGACATAGAGAACCTTTTGGATATTCAATTTTTATCTCTTAGAACCATAAGAACATTATAAGGTTTTTTGAAATATAGAAAATTGTAACAGGTAAATGTTTCTCATAGAGATTGACAATTGAAATTATAATGGACTTTTCCTCAGAAATAATCGCCAAAGTAAAAGCAGTATCTACACTGTTTTTCTGTACTTATCATTGGAACTTTGTAATTAACTACATACAGTTAGTATATAAATCAAGGAAAACAACTCTACTCTGGGACTTTCCTTTGAGAGGAAAACTACTGCCTTCATTGGTTAGGGTCATTAAGAGTGTAATGGCCTCTTAAGCCTGAAATCTAGAGGAGTGAATCAGAATGTTCTAATGTACTGGTTAATGATGCTTTTGTATTACCAATTACCAGCAAAACCCATTGCATTAAAATGAACAGTCTTGGATTAAATGTTAGTATGGATATCACACTCTGTTCATAGCTATATGTATTAATAATGTGTATGTATCATCATATTCTTTATAAAAACAGCATTTTATAAAATGTAAATGAATGAGTGAATAAACGAATGGCTTCAGCATAGTATGTGACTATTAATAAATATCAAAACTGCTTATATTCCATAAGTATTTGGAATTCATGTAGTGTATATATATATATAGGTAGTTAATTTCATTCAAAATTTCAATATTTTCCCTCAGAAATGCATAACCCCATCTAACTGCAAAGAAACATCAAAAATCCAAATTGAAGAACATTCTACAAAATGTGTGACCACTGCTGCTCAAAACTGTCAAGGTCATCAAGTAAAGGAAAAAAAGAAACTGTCATAATCCAGAGGAGCCCAAGAAGATAAGACAACTAAATGTTAGGTAGCCACCTGGATGGGATCCTGGAATAGAAAAACGGAAGTAGGGAAAAACTAATGAAGTACAAATAAACTCTGGACTTTAGTTAACAGTTATGTACTTAAATTGGTTCTTTCACAGTGACAAATATACTACAAAGGTTCTTTAAATTGACATTTTATTGAAGACAGTACAGTAAAATTGTAATCACCAAACTAATTCTTCATATGTCCTTGGTATCTTTGCAATATTTAAGGTACAATAAGTTCTTACTAAACATTGTCTATAGGTTTTTAGAAACTTCTAGTTTAAGCACACAACACATAACAAACCTGGGCTGGGCCAGTGGCTCACACCTGGAATACCAGTATTTTGGGGAGCCAAGGTGGGCAGATGGCTTGAGCTCAGGGGTTCAAGACCAGCCTGGACAACATGGCAAAACACTGTCTCTACAAAGAAACAACAAAAAAAAGTTAGCCAGCTCGGTGGTGCATGTCTGTAGTCACAGCTACTTGAGAGGCTGAGATGGGAAGATCACTTGAACCCAGAAGGTGGAAGCTAGAGTAAGCCATATTCATGCCTTGGTGACAAAGTGAGACCCTGTCTCCAAAATACATATATACATACACACATACGTACATATAACAGACCTGATTTATTTTTCTCATCAACATCATATTATCAAACTACTTTGAAGGAAATGATGTTATTCAGGATCTGCTATATGTCTTTTTACTTAAAGTTGCAATTGCCAAAAACCTACTGACAATGTTAAGTGAGGATACTGTACTTCATTTGTGGGGAATACTTTTCTTTATCATTTTATGGCAAGTTAAATGAATTAACAAATTAGTTAAACTAGTTGTTAAAGTAAATTAGTTGTTAAATTAATTGACAATTTTTAACTCAACATAATACAGAATAATCTAGTGATCTCAAGTTTTAAGCAATGAACATTTGTAATATTGCTTCAGAACATAGATGTCTCAAAATTTTCTACAGAAATATTAGCACTTATATCTTAATATTTTCTACAGTAATTATAGCACTTAACAGGATAGTCAGAAATAAGACCATGCTAAAAGCAGGAAACTAATGTGAATAAGTCAAAAGCAAGAAAAGAAATATAGAATATTTATTTTCTTCTCTCCATATTAATATGTGCATTTTCCCCAAGTCCACATTCAATACTCATAACTTAAGTAGATATGCATTGCTTCCACATAATTTAAAAACTTGTGAGATGAATGAGTAAATAATTTTAACTCAAGCTAATACTAAAAGCTATCAGACTAGTACTACACTAAAGGGGGTAATAGGAATAATCTAATACTCATGTAGCCTGTACACTAAAAATTCAATATCCTCATAAGTAACCATGAAACAAATGAGGAAAGAAGGAGCACAAATATTTTAGCAATAGCAGATGTTTCATTTTCAGAGCCTATGGCGTCCATAAATATTGTTGGTTAGAAAGGCTCAAGGAGAGGGAGAGAGATGGGGGAATGACTTGTTGGTGGAGCAGTCAGAATACACAAAACATCTGGATTAAATTTGACATCTTATATGGGAGTGATTTGTGGTACCCCAAAACAATTATAATAGTAATCTCTAAGATCACTGATCACAGATCACCATAACGGATATTATAATAATAAAAAGATTTTTAAATTGTACAAGAATTACCAAAATGTGACAAAGATACAAAGTGATCACATCCTGTTGGAAACATGGTGTCAACAGAATTCCTCATGTAGGGTTGTCAGAAACCTCCAATTCCAAATAAACACAGTATCTGCAAAGAACAATAAAATGTAGCACAATAAAACAAGGCATGCCTGCATTTAAGATCCCAGACATTCTCTGAGGGGCAGGAATTTGAGAGTAGTTTACCTGAATGGTTTGGTTCAGGGTCTGTCCCAAGGTTGCAGTCACATCCATTGCCTGAGGCTGCACTCATCTCAATGTTCAACTGTGGTGGCAGAATCAACTTCCAAGTTCACTTGTATGATTGTTGGCAGGAGGCTTTTCTTCTTTGCCATGTTGGTCTCTCCTTAGGATTGTTCATGACAGGGTTTCTCCCAAAGCGAGTGAGGTGAGAGAAACAGCAGGTGAGCAAGAGGGCCCAAGATGGAATTCACTCTTTTATAATGTAATCTCAAAAGTGGCATACCATCACTTTTACCATATTCTATGTGTAACACATATCAACCCAGGTACCATGTAGAAGAAAAGTACACAGTTATAAATATATGGAAATGAGTATCATTGGAGGCCATCTTGAAGGCTGGATACTGCAACAACTCATGCTCTTCTAAGAGTTTACAGTTCTTTGGGAAAGGGTATCATAACCACCCCACATTGAAGAGGGCTATTGTATCCTCAATGCATACAAAGTAATAGACAACAACAGGAACCATTCTATAATTCCAAAGCTTGACGTTATGACAACATCAAGAGAAAAAATTATTTATCTGACCCCAATTCTAAAGTCTTTAACAACCTATTTTATCTATTCTAATGAAAATTTGTGTAAAATAGTCTCTATTGAAAGATAGTCTAATATTACATTGAAAGGTAAACAGAGATATAAGACAAGCATTTTTAGATTATTTAAACTTTATTGTTGTTTCATTGCATTAGACAAGCTGAAAAGTTATGAATTACAAGCTGAAAAGTTATGAATTATGCATTAGGCAAGCATAAAAATTTATGTAATTGAATGGATCTAATTTCTGAATATAGTCAACCATATAATTATTTTACTATTGAAATGCATACCATTTAATTTTTTTCCAACCTAGTAGTAATTCATCAGAAGAAAATCACATTACTTTGGGTAGAAAAAGATATGTTTGTTTTAAATATCAACTTTTATAAGCACCGTTCAATGTGATGTTTGAAAGCGGTAAATTCTGAACTGGAATTTTTCTTAACCGATTTTCAAAGCATTTGCCTTTCAAAGCATTGTTTAAAAGTACGCTCTATAGTGTAACCTTTATGAACCGATAAGGTCAGTTCTAAAACAAACCAAAGTAAATACATCTCCAAAATGTGTACCATTACACTAGCAATTTTTAAAGAAAGAAAGACAATAACGTTTTTCATTCTCATGTTTCCAAAATATATGCTTTCTTATATTACTAAGTTGCACTGCTACACTGACTGCCACCAGGGGAATTTTAAAAAAAAAAAACAGTTATGAGCTGTTTCAAGAATTCAATATCCTGGCAACCTGCAGTTCATGGCAGAGTCATGCTGATCATTTTGGAAATCATTCGGATATTGTTTTATAATACCAGTGAGAGTGGAAGTGGCAAATTATTTAGCTTTATATTGGTTTAATTCCATAATTAAGTAATTGGACTTGGAACAAACAGTTTACTACTTCCGTTTTAATTAACATTTCACTATATAACTACAGTACTCACTAAAAATACCATCTTCTGCATACAGAGCCAATTATGATATGCATTATTATAAGTAATAAAATGTTTTACTAATCAAACATTTATGTTGATCAGACATTTTTATGCAATGGCAATTATAAGAAAAGGAATCAGGTTACCAGTGACAAATGTTCTTAATTAGTGTTGAGTATGTCCAGATTAGTCATATTTCGTGTTCCACTTAAAATATCCTTTCCTTAGAGAAATCTAGATTACTTTAAAAAGTCATTTAAATATTTCAAGATTCTAGCTGGGAAATGTTATTATTATTTGATACTCTATAATTATGACATGGTTTTATTACTAATACAGCTTTAGCTCATGGGCCGATTTATCTAGCTAGCAATAAAATTTTTACCAGCATAAAGAATTATAAACATTATGATTTCTGATTTGCACTTTTAATTTAGAACATCCCTTAGCTTAGATTACTTAACCAGCAAATATATCACTAAATGTCTTATAAAAAGAGAACATTAAAATGAACCTTTTTCTTATTGAATTAATAATATTCGGCTCAATCTACACGTGAAAATTATATGTTAATAGAATAATATCTCAGTTTTGTAAGTAAATATATTGAAATCAAATATTTGGACTACTGAAATATTTTACAATGAAACTAGTTATTCCAATATTTAGTAGAATTTTTGCCATTTGATAAATAATTTGTTATAGCTGCAAAAGTATTGTATGCTAGATTTAAAAATTTTAAAAAGGGAGACAAAAATTATTTCACAGCTGACAATGACAAATGAACTCTTACTTGAGTTTGTCGTCCTCCAATAGGCACTGAAATATTGGACAAATTAGAAGAAATTAGAAAAGAAGAAAGGTTTAAAAATCAGTGTCTTAAGTCTTCACTTTAAAAAATTAGGAAAGACATAAAAATTTAACCCTAGTAAGTAGAATAAGCAAGAAATATATATGAGTGGATACAAATAAAATATAATTAAAAATAAAGAAAATTAACCAAGACAGAAATTTATTCTTTGAAAAGTTTAATAAAACTGATAATCCTAAGGCTCAGTAAATGGAGTCAGAATGGAAATTTCCAATATTAAGAACTAAAAGGGAGATACAGATGCTAGAGTCACTGCAAAGTAAAAAAGGAATATAATAATAAAATATGTGACACAAATTTGACAAATTTAATAAAGGGATAATTTTTTGAAAGATTGAATCTAATAAAATTGATACAAGAGGAATGCAGAAACCAATGATTCCTCTGTTTGATAATAATTTAAATCTATAATGACACAATAACCCACAACTTCAGCCCAGATGGCTTCATTCGTGGATTTTGTCATACATTTAGGAAAAAATTAGGAGTAATCTCATTCAAACTGTTTAGAAAATAGCAAAGATAGAATATCCTTTGATTTTTTTGTGGGGTAATACAGCCCTACTACTAATTCTGAGAGTTATATTGAAAGAAAGAAAGAAAGAAAGAAAGAAAGAAAGAAAGAAAGAAAGAAAGAAAGAAAGAAAGGAAAGAAAGGGAAAGAAAGAGAGAGAAAAGAAAGAAAGAAGAAGAAGAAAGAAAAAAGAAAAGAAAAGAAAGAAAGAAAGAGAGAGAGAAAGAGAAAGAAAGAAAGTAAAGAAAGAAAGAAAGGGAAAGAAAGAGAGAGAGAGAAAAGAAAGAAAGAAGAAGAAGAAAGAAAAAAGAAAAGAAAAGAAAAGAAAAGAAAGAAAGAAAGAAAGAAAGAAAGGAAATTTGGTGTCTCATAAAAATAGAAAAAACCTTAAATATTAGCAAATCATATATAGTAAAATAACAAGTTGATAAAATATCATGACTAACTATATTCTAACCAATTAATGCAAAGTCAGTTTACTGTAAAAGTAATCAAGTATATGCCCACATTAACACATTTTATATTACCACAGTAGGTACAGAAAAGTTATTTAACAAAATTCAACAATATTGTTGACAAAACTGAACAAACTAAAAACAAATGCCTTAATCTGAATAAAGTTATCTATATGACACCTACAATTATCATCATACTTATTGTGCAAATCTTGAGCTTTTTAGTACTAAAGTAAGAAATGAGGCAAGGGTGTCCACTATCACTGGTTCCATAGATTATTACACTAAAGGTCTTAGCTATTTCCATCAGGCAAGAACAAATCAGTTGAAACCATCAGAAAGAAATATGCATAACTGACCTTCTGGCAGATCAGGTGATTATTTACACAGGAATCCCTATGGAATCTGCAAAAACTACCAGTACCCGTAAGTGACATTAGCAAATTTGTAGGATACAAGGGCAATGTTTTTTAAAATTACATTTCAGACACTAGAAGCAAAACTTAAAAATTAATTTCAGACAACCATTACTTTTAAAATCATCGAAAAGTATAAAATGCTTAAGAATATATTAAGCAAAACACATGCAAAACATTACCAAGACACTTTAAGTTACTGAAAGGAGATACGTAAGAAGCCATAAATAAATGTAGAGACAGAACGAGCTAATAAATTAGAATATTTTATATTTATAGATTCAATTGTCAACACATTGATCTATAGATTTAATGCATTCACAATAAAAAATGTAACAGTCTTTTTGGAAAAAATGAACAACTTTATTAAATTATTTTCGTGAAAACTTAAAGGCTCTAGAATAGCTAAATAATCTTAAAAATGATGAATGAACTTTATTCCAATAATTACTACAGTCTTACAATAACCACAAGAGTGTGGTATTTGTGTAAGAAAATCGAATAGATCAATGAAACAGAAGAGAGAAACCAGAGGTATTCTATGTTTATTTTCTACAAAGGTTCCAAGGAAGTTCAGTTTTGGTTAGTGGGTAGAGAAAATAAATAAAACTTGAATTCTATCAAATGCTGGACTCTAACACATTTAAAAATGAATCATGTACCTCACCCTAAATGCTGAAATATGAAAATTCATAAACTCATCAAAGAATATATTCATGGTAAAGAAAGATTTTTAATGAGATCACTTAAATCATTAACTGTCAAGAAAATTTGCTAAATTGACTTAATATTAAAATTCCTGACATCCAAAGACACCATTAGCAAAATAAAGTACCAGCCATGAAGTCAGAGCAAATACCCACAATATATGCATCCAAGCAAGGACCGTGATATAAAATTTAAAATCAACTCTAAGAAATCAGTAATTAAGAATACGACCAAAATGTGTTCATGGACACTTAAAAAAGGAAGATTAAAAAATGGTCAATAAGCAAATTAAATGCACACAGCATAATTAGTCATGAAGGAAATGCACTCACAATGAGATCTAACCACAAACTTACCTACTAAGTTGCTAAAATAAAAAATACAGACACAATAAGTTGGAAATGCTGAAGAACAACTAAAACTTTTTATTATTTTGTTAGGAATATAAAATAGTAGAAACACTTTAGAAAATAGTTTGGCAGGTTTTTAAAAATACATAATATTATAGATACATCTATTCTGTATTCCAGTAATTCCATTTCAAGGTACTTAGCCCAGAA
The DNA here is from genome assembly GCF_028878055.3 of Symphalangus syndactylus. Taxonomy (NCBI): domain Eukaryota; kingdom Metazoa; phylum Chordata; class Mammalia; order Primates; family Hylobatidae; genus Symphalangus; species Symphalangus syndactylus. The sequence continues at coordinate 78,800,586 of NC_072438.2, forward strand.
TTAAAAACGAGTCAACAAAACAACTTATACAGGAATGATTCTTGTAGAGTTATTCCTGTAATCAAAAATGGGAAACAAATTACATGCCCAGCAAAAGAAAAATGGAAATTCAAATTATATTGAGTGAAAACACCAGAAACACAATTATTTATATTAGTTTTACTCATAAGACAAAACTCTAAAATACATCAAATATTTATTAAAATCAAGTTGGTAAAATAAATTATGATTTAAGTGTACAACAGAATATTATTCAGCAATAAAATAAAGTGCATTACGGAGCATGTAATTACATTAGGTGAAAAAAGTAAGAAACAAAATCATGTACACTCTATGATTGCAGTCTTTTGAAGATGAAGAAGATAAAAAATTATATCATGGTGTAAAAAAAATCAGACCAAAGATTGCTTATGGTGGTGAGAATCTAGTGAAAAGTCATATAAGGGAACAACCTGGGTTGAAGAAAATTTTGTATATTTTAACTAGGTTTTATTGTACTTACCTAAACTCATTGAATTTTAAATTTAACACATATGCATTTCAATGTATAGAAATTTTAACTAAAATAAAAGATATACAAAGTTATCTGATTCTGTTTAGAAAAATATTGGAAAAGAAAATTAGTAACTTAATTTTTGTCTGAAACATATTATTTTCATCAACAAAAAAGTTAATTGAAATTTAATACTGTTTACTGCATATAACAGCATATTCAAAATTTTTTTTTTTTTTTGAGGCGGAGTCTTGCTCTGTCACCCAGGCTGGAGTGCAGTGGCGCGATCTCGGCTCACTGCAAGCTCCGCCTCCCGGGTTCCCACCATTCTCCTGCCTCAGCCTCTCTGAGTAGCTGGGACTACAGGCGCCCGCCACCAGCCCGGCTAATTTTTTGTATTTTTAGTAGAGACGGGTTTTCACCGTGGTCTCGATCTCCTGACCTCGTGATCCGCCTGCCTCGGCCTCCCAAAGTGCTGGGATTACAGGCGTGAGCCACCGCGCCCGGCCCAAAATTTTATAATTCAAAGACCTCTGCTAAAGTTCATAATTCAAACGAGTCAAAACTTTAAAAGCTGCACTTAATGCTTTAATTTTAAAGGATGTTTTAAGAGATAATGTCAGAGGATTTACATGTAGAATTAGATTTATGATTTGACTACCATTTCAGGAAGTTCAGCATCTTTTTTATTTCAATATTGCTTTCTTAAAATAATTTCAGTTATTTTCATAACTTTGATAACATATTTTTTAACAAGGAAAAACACGTGATTCATTTAAAAGGAGCAAAACTGGCAATGTTCAACTCTTTTTAGAGATGATTTTATGACTTCATTTATGCTACAAATCTGATATCCTTGGACCTATTAAATTTATCATTTTGTATTAGAAACCAAAGTTGTGCAGTTGTCTCTGCAAGCTTGAAAGTTAATTGGGGCATTAAATATACATTACAGTAAAAATTTAAATAAAGAAAACTTTATTTTGCTTTGAAATACTGCTATTGCTTGTCTCAGAAATTTTGAAATGCTGTGTTTTTAATGAATACAGCATTGTTTTATGCTTTTAAGTTTTAACTCAATTCTTATTTAATAACATGGCTTATTTTACAGTCATATTCATTTTTACATCTCCTCTTGTTGATTTTTAATGTTTCATTTTGTCAGAAAATAATAAAAATGGCACTATAACATTGAAATTTACTGAGGCCTGATCTGTGGTCTTTTTCATATGTCACTTTTCAGCAAATTACATTAGGTCTCAGGAAATTATTTTTCTTCTGCGTAAAATTTTTCCTTGTAAAATTCAGATTCAATCATTCATGCATTAAAAAGCTTATTTTATTGGATTTTGAAATACATGTGGTAAAATCTCCAACTATATCCTTTTACCTATATTCCCTTGTTTTATAAGTTACATGTTCTGTCAGTTGTTATAAATATTTAAGTTTCTATTGTTTAGTTTTGTATGTACTATTACACTGTTACCACAGTTTTAAGTTTCATTTAAGCATTTATATTAGCTCTCTGTGGCTTATACTGTTTTTCACCTTACATTTGAGTTTGATTAACAGAAAATGCTACCACTGGGATACTTTTGTCTTATAGTTGTCCTTTGTAGGTTTTCTTTTTTTCATTTCAGCATTTCTTTATCTTAGTTTTTAGTTATGTCTCTTACACAGAATATATTAATATTAAAATTCTATCTTAGGATCTGACCTTTATTAATAAACTTGATTAATTTTCTAATTACATTTGCTGTTATATTGAGACATGTTTCTTCCAAATCAATTATTCTCTTTTATGTAACCTTTTTTCTCCTTTCTTTTCTTCAATTGTTAAAAAACATCAGTCTTTTTCTGCTTGCTTTGAATTACATATGATAAATGGCTATATACATTCATTTTTCTCCTGATTAATTCTCTACAGTACCTATTTGTATTGTAAAATTTCTGCAAACTATCTTGCAAATCAATTAGATGTATCAGTGGTTTTAACATTTTTATTGTAAAATTATTTGTCATTGAATATTTCCTTATTAATATTCATGTTATTCCATAATCTTAGCCTAATATTCTAGCACATAATTCACACAAAATTGTTTTTAACTAAAATTTTATTAAACATAAATGTACTTAGAATTATTCACTAGAACAATGAATACATAATATTAAAATGAACCTTTTTAAAATCAAATAATAGAAAAAAAATCACATTAAGTATTACCAGAGAGTATTATCATATATATTATTCAGGATTCTCCAGAGAGACAGAACACATAAGAGATAGATGGATGGATGGATAGATGGATGGATGGTTAGATAGATAGATAGATAGATAGATAGATAGATAGATAGACAGACAGTAAAAGGTAGATGATGAAAGGGAATTTATTAGGGTATGTGGCTCATGCAATAGTTGAGGCTGAGAAGTAGCTTGATGGGCCATTTGCAAGCTAGAGAACCAAGGAAGCCTTTTGCATGGCTCAGTCCATTTTAAAGGCCTCAGAACCAGCAAAACTGATTGTGTAACACTCAGTCTGAGGCCAAAGGCCCAAAAACCTATTGGGGTGTGTGTGTGTGTTGTGGGTGCAGGCTGGTGGGGGGCAGAAGGTGTTGAGAGGGAAGGTAGTTGGTGCAGGTCCCAGAGTCCTAAGTCATAAAATCTTGAGTTCTGGTGTCCAAGGGCAGAAAAAAAGGGTGGCCCAGCTCCAGGAGAGAGAGAACAAATTCCACTTTTCTCTCCCTTTTTTATTCTATCAGGCCCCCAACAAACTGAATGGTGCCTGCCCACATTGAAGGAAACTCTTTCTCGCTCAGTCTACCAACTCGCACCAATTGCCTCCAAAAACACCCTCACAGACACACTCAGATTTAATGCTTAGCCAGCTCCCTAGGTATCCCGTAATCCAGTCAAACTGATACCTAAAATTAACTATCAGATTTTTCTATGTTCATGAAATAAATGACTAATTCTGCAGTGGATAAGTACCAGTTTTAAGTGCAATATTTTCACAATTTTTGTTTTTTTCTTGAAATGGTTACCCAAAATTTTGAAAAACAGAATGGTACATAAATACTTTGAGAAGTTGTTGAATCCTATAGGTCTCCTTGCATAGTTGATATTCGAAGGCTTTTCCACATTATACTTTAGCAAATGATCTGTTAATATCGTGCTTAACACTGAGACTTTGTGACTATGCCTAGTGCTGTGCCTAGGCCTCCATTAAAAATGAAAGCAGCCATCTATGTTATCGCATAAGAATAAAAGTACCTGTGAATACCTAATGAAAACTGAAGTAGAAAAAAATAGTACTTAACTATGAATTACTCTAAAAATTGGCTGTGATTAATTTGGGACAGCAAATTAAGTTTTTTCCTATATATCAAATTTTCACATCATATAATGTATAGCCTAAGAAGTCCTCAAATTTTTGTTGGTACATCATAAACATGCTCTTTCTGTGGTGGTGGTATATTAAGGTGTGGATAGATTCCTTAAATACTAAATTGGATAAGGTAAAATTTTATTTTTCTTTTTAAAGCATAAAAATAGAAATCTTCAAACTGGGTCAGGGAGAAGTAAGGTGTCTACCCAACATTCATGTGTTGTTATCTTATTTTCTCAGAAATTTGATACCATATTAATAACCATAATCCACATAATCATATTTCAATCTAAAAACTTTTTTTTCCTAGATTTAGTTTGTAAAGATGGGCAAAAGGTTAACAAAACTGTATTTACTATTTCACTAATTCATATCTGAGTTTAAAATTTATAACATTTTTTCTCAATTGTACATTCATGTTGATTTCTAAAGTTTCATTTTTGTTTTTTAGTAGTGTGGTGGAAGTGTTGCTTACAAATTTTTGTTACATTCAAATTAAATTCCCACACACAATTTCTAGGAGTGAATTAATTTGGCATTAAGAATGAATACGAACCTTATGAATTTGAATAGTGTTCTAAAATGATTGGTCATTACTTAAATTCAAATTTTATTTTTTATATTCTTGTTCTTTTTTGCATGCAAGGGATATAAAACCCAGAATTAATTATTGAATTAATTTACTTCTCATTTGTTTTTTTCTAATCTTAATCTTATTGAATCCATACACTTTTTCTTTGCATCCTTAAATGCTCTGAAAATTTTTTGCTTATGTACATTTTTTAAACTTTGAATCAGACATACGAAGACTAAATGTTTGAATCTCATAAAAATGGTTTTATGCTCTTCCTAAAGAGCTCATTAACATTGACGAGTTTACAAGTTATTCAATAGTTTTCATTTGTTTATTCATTTGACTCCAAAGCTGTTTGTTCTCTTACTTATTTGTTTAATTCTCTAGGCCCTAGTTTCTTCATTGTGCCTTTTCATTTGTTCAGTGTTGGCCTTTTTTTCATTTAGCAACCCACAACATACATAAAAAAGTATAGTTGTTCACAGAACATCTAATGTCAGAGCGATTCATTATGTTGACGTTTTATAGTCTTTCCAATTATACTTTATTCGCTGGTTGTCCTCAAGTATCCTATTTATCTTTGTAAGTGCTTTCCTTAACTTTATAGAAGCTTTTCCTTGGGAATCCATTTTTAGGCTTTATTAAAATCAGGCATGTATAATACTTCCCATTTTCAAAGCGTTTCGTATTTTTTTCTTGCTTATTGCTCATAGCATTTAGCAAAACTGAGAAATGGAAAATGGCTTTGTTTAATATCTCATTGCAAATAAGTTTCAGTATTCTAGTTTAAAAATACCTATTTTAGGCAAAGATATTTCTTTCTCGAGGTAAACTTTTATAATGTCATACATTTATTCTCTCACTGTCATGATTTTCTTTCTCCCCCATGTAATTTTTTTTCCATAAAGATGGGAGTAATATTTATGTTACAAGTTAGAGCAGACTGATTCTTGTTCAGCTCTACAAAAGGGCTCAAAAAATAGTACTGTCTTCCTTGTTGAGAAAATAGAACAAAGGAGTAAGAAAGTATATTTCACATGAATCACCAATTATTTCTAAGAGGGTGTTTATGACTTTTATATTTGGGCAAGTTCATTTTATAATATTCACCTCCAGAATGGAGCACTGTACACAGCAAAGAATGTGCTTAGTGAATGAGTAACGGGAAAATGCTTTCTCTCAAGTCAGAATTATCCCAACTTCTTTCTCCCTATATCAAAAGGAGTGGGCAAAGGAGCTGAGTGTGGTATTCTCAAAGATGTCAATCACTATCACTCCTACTCCCTCTGTTTGGAGTGAATACATTGTCTGAGAGAGGAGCGTTGTGTATTTAGAAAACAGCACTCCTCCTTATGGATGTTCATCAATTAGCATACCCTGACTCCTAATTCACTTAGACCACTGAGCTTCTGAATTAATCTTATCATTAAATAGGCCTGTGGGTAACCTGCTTAGGAATGGAGTTGGCCAGCAGAAGGGGAGATCTGGATCAATATTTGTGAGAACCTTTCTCCTATACTCAGCCACTGTACTTCTGTACACTTTCGTGGGACAGTGTGGAAAAGCATAGGTATCTGTACCTAAAAGTCTGTGAAATCTGCAAGAACAGTACAGTGATCAAAGGAATTCCAAACTACTGTCTTTCCAAAGCTGAACATTCACTTGCTATTCACTTTTCTTTCCAGACTACCTCCAGCCGTATTTTCCAAGAAGGCACAGCAGAGGTTCTACAATAACAAAAATAGCATGATACTCTAAAAACCATATGGTCCAATGAGTAAGAAACAGCAAATCCAAATGGTAGAAATGCCAGTAAGTCAACATGCTTTATTTGAGTATATATCCTGCCCTAATATCACATGCCATGAAGAAATTAAATTCTAAATGTTAAATCCTTTTTAAAATTAAATCCCAAAACACATAGAAGTCCAAAATTAATTTCTTTTGCACATGTGAGTCACCATTCCAAGCGAAAATCCACAATCCATCCTTCCCACCTTCATGTTTTGCTGGTTTTCAGGTCTAGGAGTTCTCCAATACATGGACAGAATTTGGCTGCTTCAACATCAGTGCATGGGGCTTTCACAGAATTGTGAATATTTCCTTCAGGGCCTCAGAAAGTATTTTCTTTCTATGTCAGTCTCAGATGTACCTCACTTTTAATGCACCAAAAAAATCAGTCGGTCACAAAACGAGCATTACTACCCTTCACATCTAGCAAACCACTGAATATATAGTACCTAATCCGATGATCACAGTCATAATTATGTTGCCAGAAGGTGGCACTTTATATTGCCTTAGGCTTCAGAATAAAATAACCTGAATCTGAGGGGATAAGGGAAAAACAAGAAAATCTTGGTTTTGGTTTATGAAATTAGCAGTCTATGGAAACACATTGTCCTATATCCACATTCTGTGGATTTTAAATTCAGTTAGGAGAAATTCCTAGGACAAAATTAACATTTGTATGATACATTCATACACACTACCTCTGGAAATCATTTCACCTATCCTTAATAATTGCCATTCCTCTTTCAGCCCTATTTTTAACATGTCAGTGCTGAACTGGTTGTGAATTCTATGAAGTGACATATCATCCCTTCTATTTTTGAGTAGGATTTAGTCCTGTGCTGCAACCAAAATTTTCAGGACTAAGAAACCTGTCTCCTAGGAAAATCCCCTCTGCCATTTGCAGCTAACCATTAAAGAATTACCTTCAGACCATGGGAGATGACATTTCAGCACATGTCAAAACCACCAGAGGATTCAAGGTCAGTCAGTGCCTTTATTTTCCTGCATGGAGAGTCCCTGAATGGAGAACACAGCTCATGACTAGATCTTCTTAGCTAGCCTAACACTAAGATTAACAGCTGAAACTTCAGCAGCATCCATGGTTACACGCAGAACTCTGCTGACTTGCACTTGAAAAGCAGTTCATATTTTTCGGCCTCCTGACCCCGCTTCTAATGCACATAAGGCTCTCTTTCCTTTAGAATTACAAGCCTGTCTATGGCATGCATGCTTCAGAAAAGTTATGCTTTCTTGCTGAGCTGCAGCAACCTACATTTTGAAGCTGGTCACACCTATAAAAACCCAAACAAAAGAAAACCAAACAAAACCAAAAAACCCAGCAACTTCTCCAGATCCAAGACTTTGCTTGACCTTATCTACTATGAACCAGAAACGGGTGAGGCCACCAATATGAACCCTGAGATCTAATTCTTTCCATAAATTAGCCTGACAATTATAATCTCACCAGCTTGCTACTGTCAATTGAGGTTGCTTATGTTCTTGTGTTGCTGCTTATGTGCTCTCTTGTGGCCTTTGCAGAGGTCCAGGCTGCCTATGTCTTGTCTTAGATCCTTACCCTCTTGCTGTACTTTGAATGTATTTTTCTAAAATTCATTTTGAAGCCTAATTCCCATTGTGGTTTTATTAAGAGTTGAGGCTTTTGGGAGGTGATTGTGGGATTAGTGCCTTTATAAAAGAACTTGAAAGAACCTGTCCTGTTTTTTCTACCACATGAGAAGACAACATGAAAAGGCAGGCCATCTCTGAAGCAGAGAGCAGCCCGTAGTAGACACTAAATCCACTGGCGCCTTGATCTTGGACTTCTCAGCCTCCAGAACTGTGAACAATAAATTTCTGTTGTTTATAAGTTCGCAGTTTAAGGTATTGTGTTATGGCAGTCCAAATGGACTAAGATATTTCTGAAGAAAAAGTCATTATTTTATGGACAGAGCCACCATCAGCTGCAGCCCTTCAAAGTCAAAATAGCCTATGCGTGGCTTAAAACCTCATTCACAGTCCACAGACATTAAAAACTAAACCCAGATTCATCAAATTGTACACTTAAAAAAGTAAGTTTTATTTTATGTAAATATCATCTTAATTTTTTTAAACGATGTAGCAAAGCAAACAAGGAGAAATGTATAGGAACAGAAGGCAGATCAATGGTTTCTAGAGACTGAGACCTGGAGAAAAGAATTAACTATAAAGGGACACGAGAGGACTATTTAGGGTGATGGAAATGTTATACATCTTGATTAAATTTGCACCTAGGAAATTGCAGATTTTAAAGGGTTCAAGAAACTCTCGATTTAAAAATGAATTTTACTGTATATAAGTTATACATCAATAAACCTGATTTTAAAATAATTTCTTAAAAGCTGAACCACCACAAGTGTTTGCTAACTCCAAGATCAAAAGAATTTCTGGATACACTAAAGTCTAGGCCCCCATAATACACAACGTGGAACAACAAAAACCCCTCCATGGCAATTTTTGCTCTCCAAAACTCCACTCAAATGTTTTGTTTATCAGTTTCCCCAGTATTTGTACAAAAGGTTAGCGTAAAAGGATCTGAATAAACAGAACCTTGATTTTCTAAACTATTTTTAAATAATTTAACAAATAGTCAAAGCAGTGGCTGCTGAACACTTTTACTAATATGAATTAATAAGAAGATTTAATTTCATTACTAACACAAAAACCCAGAATAAGACAGATTTTTTTGATAATATGTGTGGTTTGAAATTTTTGTGAAAAACTGTGTTTTACACTTCTGTTCACTTTCTCTAGCCATCAGTATAGTTGTCTTTAAAGGTGAGCCTTTTTCTTTTTTTTCTTTTTTTGCTAGACTCCTTACCTTCCTTGAGCTTCTTTCAAATTCTCTGCAATTTTTTCTACCATGTTAGGCTCAGTAATGTGTTTTTATTCCCGCTCACTTCCAGAATCCCTGTCCATTGATTGTGCCTTTTTGTACCCTAGTGCTTTATCTTATGACCTGATTTACTGGACGTATGCCTGGAAGTTAGACCCTGCTTGGAGAAGTGTGATACCCTATTTAAATCAGTAGTCACTCTATGACTGGTGTCTTTGCCTCTGATTCTGCCCCATGAAGTTGACCGAGAGGGTTTTAACGTCTTCCTCAGTCTGACTAATCTTTAGACAGGCTTCTTACTGACTCTAGGCCCCAAACTTTCTTTTTCCCCCTTTATTGAGGTATAATTGACTAATACAAGTTAAGTATATTTAAGAAGTACTAAATGTTTGGATATAGGAAACATTGTGAGATAATTATCATAATCAACTAAGACATTCATCACCTCAGTTACCATTTCCTTTTTATTTATTCGTAGTAAGAATACCCTGTCCCCCCTTATTTGAACATTTACTTTAGTAAAATTGTAGTCCTGAACGCTTTCTCTGCCTCTGAAAGTGTAATTTTTTTTTTTTTTTTTTTTGAGACAGAGTCTCCCTCTGTCACCCAGGCTAGAGTGCAATGGTGCGATCTCAGCTCACTACAACCTCCGCCTCCCGGATTCAAGCAATTGCCTGCCTCGGCCTCCCGAATAGCTGGGATTGCAGGCACCTGCCGCCACGCCAGGCTAATTTTTGTATTTTTAGTAGAGACACGGTTTCACCGTGTTGGCCAGGCTGGTCTCAAACTCCTGACCTCAGGTGATCCGCCTACCTTGGCCTCCCAAAGTGCTAGGATTACAGGCATGAGCCACCATGCCTAGCCAAAGTGTAAATTGTTAAAGAGCCTCTTTCTAGACTTACAAACCAGTGAGGGCTTTCACAGGAATCTGTGAACCATCTCTTTGAAAGTTAATTATCAAGGAAAATAGTGCCCCTGTCACCCAGGTTCTCTGGGAGGGTGGAAACCTACCTTTGCTCGGTGCCTTGTCCCACGTTGTAATATTACCTCCTGTACTGAAAAGAGAAGAAAGTTCACTTTTCCACTGGATAAAGCCTGTTAACAAGCACAGATGGCCCACAGTCTCCTCTTTCCTCCAGCTCTTGCCTTGAATGAAACCTTCCTTTCCCGTTTAACTGTCCAGTGTAATTTTTGCTTTGACAGAGTCCACAGGACAGGCTGTTAGTAAGCAGAGATAAGATGTAAAGTGGGAGACAACAAAGTGAAGCTGGGACACATCAGCATGAGCCAGAACCCACAAGGATGGACTCTTGCCTACACATGGGCTATACCTGGGTGGTGTGGATGTCCTGGAGAAACCAGGTCCTTCACAGTGGAGAAAAATATGCACCCTACCAAGAGATTACAAAATTGTTTTGTATTGTTGGCTAGCCTGAAAGAGGCAAAGAAAGGAATTCTATTAAATATAGTGTAAACCAAAAATAAGATTCTAAGACCCCAACTGATTGATTGGACACCCCGCCCCCAGGCCAAGGTCATTCCAAACTAAAGCTGAAACACTGGTTCAGGCCATGATGGGAAGTAGGGGTTGAACATGTCTCATTATACTGTCCTTCCTTTGGAATTCAGGCAAATATGACAGTCATCGACATTAAAACAGAGATCCTAAGACTGACCAAACTGACTCTTGGGGCAATAGGTTGGTGCAAAAGTAATTTCAATTTTTGCCATTGAAAGTAATTGCAAAAACCGCAATTACGTTTGCACCAACCTAATAGCAATAAAATATGTCACAAAATGACAGATTGCAGGCTCTGAAAGAAATTGAACTATTTTATCCTGAAACTAACTTCTTTGATGTATTTTTAAATGCCCCTGCAACACTGTCTCTTGTGGTGGAAATCTACATTCTGTAGAGAATCCCCTTCCATTTCCAGGTCTTTTTCTGAATCAGGAGAGGCTAACCAAGAGTCTTGCACCTTTTTAAGTCCCATAAGAAATATTTACCACGTATTCTCTCTGAAGCTTGCTACCTGGAAGCTTCATCTGCATAATAAGAGCCTTGGTCTCCACAACTTTTTATCTCAAACCAGACATTTATTTCTATTGATTCCAGGTCTTCAGATAATAACTTAACTCTTTCAACAATTGCCAATCAGAAAATCTTTGAATCCACCTATTACCTGGAAGCCCCTCCCACCAATCCGCCACTTCCTGGACCAAACCATTGTACAGTTTACATGTATTGATTGATGTCTGTGTATAACTTCTGTCCTCCTAAAATGCATAAAATCAAGCTATAACCCAACCAACTTGGGCACATGTTCTCAGGACCTCCTGAGGCTGTGTCATTGGCATGTCATTAAAAAATAAATGTCTATATTGATTGAGACTTGTCTCAGATACATTTGGGTTTACAATAGTTTCCCAGATGACACGCTACCAGACCTTCTCCTTTGGTCTTTATCGGAAATAAAAACAACCATTCTTCAAGCCTCATTTCTAATGCAACAATTCCTATTATCAGTTCTTCTCTGAACCTCAACAGCAATTTTTAATTTCTGTGCAAGATTGCTTATTAGAATATAATTGATTATACCTTTCCTTGTTCTCCTTTAATACTTCCTTCACACATTTAACAGTTCATCAAAATATATTCCAGACAATTTTATAAACAACTGTATTTATCAAATATACAGAGAATTTTCTGCTGACTTTAGTATATTTATTGCAAAAATTGTGCTTAAAAGAGACAACAAATATAGCTAAATTTTGTTGGATAATATAAATAAAAACATATATGTATAAAGTGAATTAACAGCAAGGTTATTAATTACTCTTCTATTCCAACTTATTTCTACTTGTACTTTTTTTAATAAGTGTCATATATATATATATATATATATATATATATATATATATATGTTTTTTAGAACAGAAATTCAAACCCAAAACTAATATGTTCCCTGTGTCCTAGGTCAGTACTTCTCCTGCCTCTATCAAGCTGATACAATAGCAATTATTATATATTTCTTTTTTTTTTTTTTTTGAGATGGAGTCTTGCACTGTTGCCTGGGCTGGAGTGCAGTGGCAAGATCTCGGCTTACTGCAGTCTCCACCGCCCGTGCTCAAACTATTCTCCTGCCTCAGCCTCCCAATTAGCTGGGGTTAAAGGCGCCTGCCACCACACTCAATTAATTTTTTGTATTTTTAGTAGAGACGGGTTTTCACTGTGTTGGCCAGGCTGGTCTCAAACTCCTGACCTCATGATCCGCCTGCCTCGGCCTCCCAAGGTGATGGGATTACAGGCATGAGCCACCACACCTGGCCGCAATTATCTATTTCCAAGCTGCATTTGCTTTTTTCTATACTAACTCCCCATTCTGGACTGTTTCAAGTTCCTTTCTTCTTAAAGTTTCAGTGATGCTAGATGAAGATGTTCTAGAGATCTTCTCCACAACATAATGTCTGTAGTAAACAACACTGAATTGTGCATTCCAAAATGTATTAGAAGATAAGTCTCACTTTAAGTACTCTTACCACACATTAAAAACAAACAAACAAACAAAAACAAAACAGTGAGACAGAAGGAAAGTTTTGGAGGTGTTGGATATGTCTATTACCTTGATTGTGGTAATGGTATAATAAGTATTTGCATATGTCCAAATTCATCAAATTGTGCACATTAAATATACGTGGCGATTCATTCTTTCAGAAAAGGTACATAAGTGGTAAACTCTTTGGATTTTAGTACCTAGAAACACTTTTATTTCATGATTGATTTACTCCTTATAGTTTTACTGAGTATGAGATTCCAGTTGAATAAATTTTCACCATCATGAAGATGTAATTCCATTACCTACTGACATCATTTGTTTATAATGATGACTTTGCTACCAGTATAATATTCATACATTGTTAGATTATTTATCACATATCTTTGCAAAATCTTAAGATATCTGACATCCTGCAGTTTAACTTTAAACTTTCTACGTATACAAGATAGTAAGTTTTACTATGTCAACCCAGATAAGCTGGAACTACATTTTCCAGAACCCCCTTACCTTTGTTGTACCAAGTTAGATTAGTTACAAGATAAATTTCCATGGGATTTGGAAGGCAGTAAGGAAAGAATCTTTTCTTTTCTTTTTTCCTTTTCCTTCAATTCTTTTTGTATTAAAGTTATGTTAGGGCACTAGGCTCTGTGTAGTTACATATCTGCCAGTTCACCTGTTTGGCCTGAGCAGCACCCAGGTCCTGAGTAGCTCCTGAATCTCCCCATGGTTTGGGTCAAGTGTTCATGTATGTGAAGTTCCATGGGAAAGAATGCCAGACTTTCCTATGGTCAGCTGCATCATTATGGCTGGAGATAGTAAAAGGCAGATATGGAATATGGCTTATCTTCATAGGACATTGTTTATCCAGTTTTTTTCTTGCTTTTTCACAATTGAGTTCCAGATTCTTTTCTTGACCCCTGTCCTAGCTGGTCTATAGCAATAGGCCCAAACTATATGCAAAAGCATGAATTGCATACATTTCTTAACGGGCTTCCATATGATGTATATTCTAACGCCTACAATAGACTCTCAATGAGAGTCTCATTGTTTGATAGATTTCTTGTTTTTTTAATTTATGGATTCAGTAACTCATGCATTTACAATATTTTGTATTTGATGCCTTCTTCAGTTGTTACGTGTCAAATATTTATTCAGTTCTGAAATATTTTTCAGTCATCATTTCATAAAACATTTCTTTCAAATATTCCATCTATTGATAGATTCATCTCAATTTCCTATGATGTGACTTTGTCATTTCTTCTCCATGCCTGTTATGCCTGTTACTACTAGTTTCTTCAAATATTTATCTTTGTTGCTTTGGACAACATTATGATATAATTTCTCAAAACCATCTTTCAATAAATTAATTCACCTCCCTACTGTTTTCAAATTAGATTGCATCTCATATATTGAGCTTATTTTTCTATATATTTACTTTTGATTCCAGATTATTTTAGTTGTTTTCCTTTTAAAATTGATTTTATCATATCATTTCTTCCTTTTGGTTCATAATCCTTAATTGTTCTCAGTATTCACAGTGTTATGAGTTTGAAGGTCTTCAATGGACTTATTTAAAAGTCTTTTAGAATGCTTTATTTTTATTTCATTAAGACTTAATCATTTGTATTCTTTTAAGTGCTCTTTTAGCATGCATTGTTTTAAAATGTGTTGAAATTTTTCATTCTATTCATCTTCATTAGAATTTTTATTTATTTATTTTTAATCTCTGCCTTTATATTAATTCTGACTGTCTAGTGTTTTTCTATCTAAGACTATGAAATTACAAGTTGGCATTATATTTTTGGCTCTGCCTTTTTATCCCAGCAAATTATTAAGATATTTCCTATTTAACTCTTAGGCACTGAATAAGATGGCACCCTAGCCCACTTTTGCAATGAGTTTCTGCCCATTTTCTCTCATCTACCTAGTTATGGAGATTTACCCATCCACAGTTGTAGGCAGTAGACAGAGGATATATTTTTTTGAGCTGCATTTTAGGGTACACTGTCCTTTTTTTTTTTTTTTTTTTGAGGCTGAGTTTTGCTCTTGTCACCCAGGCTGGAGTGCAATGCCCCGACTTCAGCTCACTGCAACCCCTTCTCAGGGGTTCAAATGATTCTCCTGCCTCAACCTCCCCAGTAGCTGGGATTACAGGCATCTGCCACCATGCCCGACTAATTTTTGTATTTTTAGTAGAGATGGGGGTTCACCATGTTGACCAGGCTGGTCTCGAAGTCCTGACCTCGGGTGATCCACCCACCTCGGCCTCCCAAAGTGCTGTGATGGGTTTACAGGCATGAGCCACTGCGCCTGGCCACATTGTGCTCTCCTTTGATATCAAACCATTCTTCTGCTTGTAGTCCAAAGGCTCACTTACAGTAGTTTCCTTACAACCTGCAGAAGCTAAGACTTTGACTGCCTTTGCTTAGACAGTCTCTCTTCAGATTGTTTTGTCATTGTTTCAGGACTATATTAGTGTATGATTTAAATTTAAGAAAGTCTCTTTAAATGTCTTTGCTAATATTTTATTTATTACAGGTTCATATTCGGTGCAGAGATGGAGGGACTTGAATCATGAAGTTACAATACCGTTATGAATAGATTAGAAGCCACACAGAACTTCTATAACAAGGTTGAAAACTTTTTCCATAAAAGGTCAGATTAGTAAAGGTTTTCGGCTTTACAGGTCATATACACGCTACATCACATATTCTTCTTTTTCCCCCAAAATGGCTTAAAACATAAAAAGCATTCTTGGCTTACAGACTATACAACAGGTAAGAGGAAAATTTTTATGCTACTAAATGGTTAAATGTAGGACTGGTTGGGTTGAGATGGTGTGTTCAAATAGAAAACCAGTGTATGTTTTAATTTTTAACTGAAAAGACCAAGGTTATGTTATGTATCATCCTAGTTGTTCTAATTTATGTATCTTCATTTTATTTTATTTATTTATTTATTTATTTATTTATTTTTATTTATTTTTTTTTTTTTTGAGACGGAGTCTCGCTCTTTCGCCCAGGCTGGAGTGCAGTGGCGCAATCTCGGCTCACTGCAAGCTCCGCCTCCCGGGTTAACGCCATTCTCCTGCCTCAGCCTCTCCGAGTAGCTGGGACTACAGGCGCCCGCCACCACACCCGGCTAATTTTTTTTTGTATTTTTTAGTAGAGACGGGGTTTCACTGTGGTCTCGATCTCCTGACCTCGTGATCCGCCCGCCTCGGCCTCCCAAAGTGCTGGGATTACAAGCGTGAGCCACCGCGCCCGGCCTTATTTTTTACTTAATGATAATTTATAAACTAGTCAATCATTTTATTTTTTCATGAAATATTAGAGACCAAACTGGGTATCAAAGTAATCGGGCAATTCTTAGTGTACCTGGAACTATAAGATTACAATAAGATAACTGTTTCAAATCAAGTCAACTAAGGCTACTGTATAATACCAACAAACAACAAAGAATTGAGCAAATTCATGCTGAGAGGAAGTCAGTTTGAGAGGATCTAAAAAAGATAAGTATTCATCACTTAATGTAAAAGCACCTCTAAAGAAAAAGGCGCCTGGTTTGGGGTCTGTTCAAGAGTAAGAAAACTTATTGTAAGTACTTAAGGTTAAGGCTTTCTTTGCTGTTTCTCTCAAGAAATAGCAGCAAAATCAACATCATCAGCAACTCTCTGAGTATGAAAGTATTTCTGACAAAAGGCATTAAGCTATATGATATGTAATTTGCAAACTATAAAGCACAGATAAAAGCTTGCTTCTGCTGACTTGTCTCGTTATCTCTTTTAGAGCATGCAGTGTGCAAGAGGCTAGACTGGGGAGGTGACAGGAAGTTATTTTAGTCAAAATATTGAAATTCCATTGTAGCAAAAAAAATTTTAATTATTTAAACCAGCATATTTTCTGTTCCTCCTGAAGGGGTGTTAAGTAAAATAAGAAAATCTGTTAGAAAAATTGAAAAACAGAAATATCTAATTTATAAAGCTAGATGTGCAAAAGTTCTGTAAATTTAAAAAATAGTCATGATATCATCTAAAATTTTTAATTTTCCAAATATATTATGAGACTAATTTTTAGCAAATCTACAATAATAATTGATAATTACTAATGATAAAAAATGACTATTCCTAGAGAACTTTAATACTTCTACAGATATTGTTAGAAGTATGAATCAATGCATCTTTTCTCCAGAGAAATTTTGAAAAATTTATCAAGAATATTTAAAGGAGCTTCAAGTTTTAAAAATATAATTTCACTTCTAGGTATATATTCTTTGGATATAATCTGCAATACAAAATGTAGACAACAATTTATATGAAGAATATTCATTACAAAGTTATGTACACTAGCCAAATTGAACTAAAAGAAATATCTCACTAACATACATCTTAATGAGATGTAATAATCTCACATATTAGAAAGGCTTTACTTTGCAGAAATAAAACGTCCAGTCATCTCTTGAAGCCATAAATGTAGTAATCTCTACTACATGAATATTTCAAATGGGACTTGACATTTGAAGAGATATCAACAGGTAAAGACAGACGTTGGTTCTGTTTTGGTGTTTGTTTATAAAATGTTGTATTTTTAGATTTGTGTCGCAAAACTATATAGAATTTCTTGAAATGAACATTGTTGCCTGTAACTGCTTTCTTTTATGTTTATTGGTGCACGCAGTTGAGAGTTAGCTATAGATATGGTTGTCTATGAAATGTTGAAATGAAACGAAAAGTTGAAGTAATATGCAAATTGTAACCCCAAAATACAGTTTAGAAAACACGAATAATTTACTTTAATAATGTTACGTCAAATTTGCCCTTATGATTTGTCTATTTATCATTATATTCATAGTAAATATTTTCTATTACGTAAGGAAAGTATTTTTTTGTGGTTGTTGTTTTGTTTGGATACAGAGTATCGCTCTGTCACCCAAGCTGGAGTGCAGTGGCGCGATCTCAATCTCGGCTGACTTCAATCTCCACTTTCCAGGTTCAAGCGATTCTCCTGTCTCAGCCTCCAGAGTAGCTGGGATTACAGGCACTCACCACCACACCCGGCTAATTTCTGTTATTTAGTAGAGACGGGGTTTCACTATGTTGGCAAAGCTGGTCTCAAACTCCTGACTTCAGGTGATCTGCCCACCTCGGCCTCCCAACGTGCTGTGATTAAAGGCTTGAGCCACCACAGCCAGCTGGAAAGCATTCTTTACTGGCCAAGGCATTGATTCTCCAACAACATGTGGTGCTATTTCTTATTTTACAAATAGATTTTCAGTAGATGTAGCATATTTATGTACACATAAAATATAAAGGACATGTAAATAATTTGGATCTATTAAGCTTCAAAATTAATAAAAATCTGTATGCTTGTGTTAAAAATAATTAATTTTTAGGTAATATTCTTTACGTTCCTTATAACTTTAGATAGATAAATATAATGAACAGCTTCACAAATTTTTGCTTAAGTTATACACCAAAATCCATTTAAATCCATTACAAATCCATTTACTAGTGAATAATGACTATTATTTTACCTTCTGCTGTATATAAAATATTAGCTATAATTCACATTCTGAACACATATAAATGAAATAAAGCATCATTCATTCTTGATGGAAATATAATAAAAAGTGGACAGGAAACAAATATATATATGTGTAATCATATGTATACACACATATATATGTAGTAAACAGATATTAAATAAGTGACAGAGAGTGGACTGTTGATAACAGAACAATAAAAAGGTTTATCCATATATCCTTTATTTCATGGTATTCAGAATTGTTTTAACAATACAGTATAAATAATACAGTTGAAGATAGAAAAATAGAAATGATGGCCAGGTGTGGTGGCTCATGCCTGTAATCCCAGCACTTTGTGGAGGCTGAAGCAGGCAGATCGCCTGAGGTCAGGAGTTTGAGAACAGCCTGGGCAACATGGCGAAACCCTGTCTCTACTAAAAGTACAAAAATTAGCCAGGCGTGGTGGTGGGTGCCTGTAATCCCAGATACTCAGGAGCCTGAGGCAGGAGAATAGTTTGAACCCGGGAGATGGAGGTTGTGGTGAGCTGAGATCGTGCCACTGCACTCCAGCGTGGGTGACAAGAGCGAGACTCTGTCTTAAAAAAAAGAAATGGATATGGTTTCCCACTAATAAATATAAAGTCTAGTAAGAAAAAGAAAAAGCTGATAAACATAAATGTAATACTTTTTGAAAAGCAAGTTACGTGTATATAAATATATGCACATATATAAACATATATACAAATATGTTTATATATGTGCATTTATATATAGTTATATAAAAATATGTTATATATAAATATTTGTATATGTAACTGTATAAACATATCTTGCTTCCAGAACGTATACACACACACACACACACACACACACACACACAAGGTTATATATAAATTGGTTCCTGAATGAAAGATTTTAAGCATGTAATATTAGGATAAAGAACATTTTAGACAATGGTGTAAATGCTTTTATAGGACATAAAGAAATGTAGTTTGAATAGAAAATGCTTGAAGAATAGTGTGTAAGATAAATGGTGTTTGACCATAAAGGACAAAAGCCCAAGGCTGTGGTGAATACATTTCCTCACAGGGCAGTAGAGAATCAACTTGGTTACTGTGCAAAAAAATGCCAGTATCTTTGTAATGCTGTGCTGGACATTAGGGATGGGAATCTGTCAAACATATCTAAATTTGACAAATGATTACAAATCCATTTACTAGTTAAGAACAAGCAAATAAGAAAAAAGAATCAGGGCTTCCTTTTCTATGTAGGTGATAGACAATATAAGAGATTGTTGCTCTAATTCTAATCACCAATCCAATTGTAGTAAATTATGAAATGATGTTTTTGTTAAATGTGTCAAAGAAAGAAAGGTGTGAAAAACCACAAATAAACTAAACTCTAGCCAGTGACAAATTCTTCATAGGAAAAAGGAGCCTTCTTTCCTGGTAGAGTTGCGGGAGGGGGAGTTATCAACTATATTTGGTGATACAAAAAAACTAGTCACACCATTTACGAACATGCAATGATGACATGTGTGCTGGCTGCATATGAACTGGTGGGATAGATGAAATTTCTGAGACGCTTTATCAGTGTAGTGAATATTCACTTACCCATCTACTCTTTCCTATGCAACTTCACTAACAACATAGGATATAGGCCAGTGAGTGGGTGGCGGGGGTGGAGCACATCAGGACACTTGAGAGGTAACTATTCAAGGCACTTCGGGTTTTTAGTAACCAAAGGCTGAAGAACGGAGAGCTGAGAGAAGTGCCTTCTACGCATTCCAGGCTTTCTGCTCTCTAAGGCAAGAGAGAGAGAGTAGGAAAGCTTCCAGAAATTCCTCTGAGACATTCTGGGTACTCACAGAGATACTGGGTACTCACGCATAATCTTGAAAAATTAGGGGCAGGGCAATAGGGTTCAGAGACATTTTCTAAGGCTCTTAGGAAAGCTGATGACAAGACTAGAGTAAAAAGAACTCACTTCAGTTTCAAAAATGTATCGGTTGGGTTGCAATGAGAAAGTCACCATATCACACATATATGTGTTCTCTGTATAAAGGAATAATTTGGCTCTTTTCTTTCCTCTTCTCTTTTTTTTTTTTTTTTGAGACAGAATCTCGCTGTCGCCCAGGCTGGAGTGCAGTGGCGCGATCTCGGCTCACTGCAAGCTCCGCCTCCCGGGTTCACGCCATTCTCCTGCCTCAGCCTCCCGAGTAGCTGGGACTACAGGCGCCCGCCACCTTGCCAGGCTAATTTTTTGTATTTTTAGTAGAGATGGGGTTTCACCGTGTTAGCCAGGATGGTCTCGATCTCCTAACCTCGTGATCTGCCCGCCTCGGCCTCCCAAAGTGCTGGGATTACAGGCGTGAGCCATCGCGTCCAGCCTCTTTTCTCTTCTTTAGTATCTTCTCTTTCCTTCCCGTCCTAAACAACTCCATTCTAAAGCTAGTAGATAGGACTAAGTCAAGTGTGAAGAAAGGCCACAGCAGCCCAGAGCTAGATGTTGAGGCCCAAGGATGTTGATAAGAATGCCCATGTAGAAGTGATTCCCTGGAATAGGTGCTAGAGGCTGAGGCAGGCTGTGGTGATCAGTTCAGTGAGGTAAATCAGAGACTGACGTAGAAAAGGGAGACATCTGGGTAGGAATCCTTCAAATACTTTGAAATGAGAAACCCAGTTGCTCAATCCAGGCCAAAACATTATATTGCATAATCCCTGAGGATAAAACTGAGAGAATCAAGTTGCTTTCTTCTTAAGGCAATGTATGTATATATAGGCTGTTCTCCTATGTCTTTTTCATTGATGCAAGTACAGCAAGAATTATTAGCAACTGCATAGATACTACCATCACTACCAAAAAGTGTCTAGAGGAATGCATTGTCCATCATTACTGTGCCCATGACTTGAGACTGATTTGTATTCCATTTAAGGCAGAGGTAGTGTCATTAATAATTTCTTCCAGAGTTAGTGACAAGTTTCTTGCAGTCTTCTGTCCTTGGGACATGGCTCTGATTATTAGTATGTATAAACAATGAATCAATAACTCCTCCAGGTAGAATGTCTGATTAATCAAGAGTAGGCTTGTTTTTGAGCTCATATCTGAGTCAGAATTTCCAGTCTTGCTGATTTATAGAATACGTGTCTCTGTGTACAGAAAACTCTAAAACTTCTAAACTGCATGAGGTGTTATTCCTAAAGTGCCTGAGGTGTATGAGGTCCTGTTATAAGCAGAATGATGCATCCTGCTTGCCAAGGAAGTAGTATCTGGTATGAGCATGGAGATCCAGGAACAAAAGGAGTTGTTCTGTACACAAGGTTGGCTCCAAGGCCTTGCATTAGGAAGATTAAATATTTTATTAATTTTTTCCAGGTGGTAAGTAATTTGTCCCTCATCCTCGGAAGATTGTTGAGTTCAAGTGTAGAATTTATTGGTGCCTGATCAATAGATTGCAATGATTTATATTTTTTCTAAGAGACAAGACACTAGAAATGTCAGGGGTTAATTTGTTTTAGGTCATTTGTTCACGGAGGTGCAAGTGGAAACACCATTGGCTGTAATTCCCTATGGTTTTGTTTGATGCAATTGGAATTGCCCAGAAGTTTCTATTATGAAGTTATACGTATGCACGGCATGTCCAGAAGTCAATAAGATTAAGGGCAATGACTGGTCTTTGGTATAACCTAAGAATGGCTTTAGAATGAGTATTTTCTGACCTAATGATAACAACAAAGAGAAAAGAAAACAGAAAAGTGGCCTTTTTGAATGGACAAATGGACCAGAGTGTACAGAATTTTTTAAAAACAAAAGAAGAGTGGTTATAAGCAAGCAATGAAAAACAAAACAGGAATTGGACAGGGATCTTGTTATGATGTCTGGATTGGAACCTGCTCACTACTGAAGGTTTTCAGCTTACTCCAATGGTCTCTGGTCAGCTATCTACCACCAAAGATTGGTGGCTTCTACATGATCCCTGTGAATCCTCAACTGAGGTCAACTTTTGGATTGATATCCTAATTGTGTGGAATTCTGAATTCTAGTTTAGTTGTGAAATATGAAAAGTTCCTCAAAGGTTCACTGCCATATCCATCAACAATACCTGATAAAGTCTCTTCCACTAAGATTCAAAAATAGTTTTCTTCTAATGCCTCTTCCAACAGATAAAACCTTCTCACTGAAGATCATAATTAGCTTATTTAATGTATTAGTCCATCCTTGCAATGCTACAAAGAAATACCTGAGACTGTGTAATTTATAAAGAAAAGAGGTTTAATTGGCTCATGGTTCTGCAGGCTGTACAGAAAGCATAGTGGCTTCTGCTTCTGGAGAGGTCTCAGGAAACTTACAATCTTGGTAGAAGGCAAAAGAGAAGCAGACACGTCTTACATGGCCAGAGTAGGAGGAAGAGAAAGAGATGGGAGAGGTGCTACACACTTTTAAATAATCAGATCTTGTGAGAATTCTATCACGAGAACAGCACCAAAGGGATGGTGTTAAATCATTCATGAAAGACCCATCCCCATGATCTAATCATCTCCTACCAGGCCCCACCACCAACACTGAGGATTGCAATTGAACATGAGATTTGGGTGGGGACACAGAACCAAATCATATCATTTAGGAAGATGTTATGGGAAGGCAACTTTTTGGTGGCTTGGGAACAGAATAGATGTCTGAGAACAGAATATAAGTCACCTGCAATGTTTTGCCAACTGACAAAAAAGTATCAAAGACCAAGAAAAAAAATGGCATCTATTTTCTGAAATATTCAATTTTGTGAGGAGTCTCTGATAAGTTTAGATAGTATCTAGTTTTCACAGGAGAGTTATTTTCCCTCCTCAGAAAAGTTGTGTTCTAAATAATAAACTGCATTTTAGCAAAATTGTGATTAATGCTTTGAAAGTTTCTCCTAAGGCTCAGCGAAAGAAAATGAAATCATTCTGCACCATTTGCCTCCTCTCTAAACAAAGTAAGAGGTTATCCTTATATTACATCAGAACTCAGCTTGAATCCAAAATTTAAGTTTAACAGTTACTTGCACATCTTATTTTGGGATAGATGGATCTTTGGGGACAATTGACATTTTGGAAGTCTTAGGAGAGTTGTTGGGGACAAGCAGGCATATTTGAACAAGGAGAAGAGGAGGGAGGAGTCAAGAGAGGTGGTGTGGGGAGAGCTCGGAAGCCAAACAGGTAGAGGAGAGCTGAATATAGGGGTGTTAACTGGAGGACAACAAAGGGAAGGATTTACTAAAAACATATAAGTCTCTTTTTAGTTGTGGAAGTCTGTCAATTTGCCCACTAATTTTTGGCCAATAAATATTTTTTGGTGGCAAAGTTTTAATCAGAATTGTGTTTGGTGGTCATAGCATACCAATAAAATAAATGCTCACCATTGAGTCCTAGAAATTTGTCTTCCTTTCTTTTCTATGATAATTTTAAACGAATAATTTGATTCCAGTCCAATGATCCTAGAGTTGGCTATTGAAGCCCAAAATCATCCTTGGTGAAGTTGTGCCATTTAGAGAGATGAGTGTAAGAATTAGTATTGCAAAAAGAGTGCACTCAAGGAGTTTTTCCCTGAAGGAGGTGATTTAGAATTAGATTTAGATTTAGAATTATATGATTCCATGAGAATTAACAACGGTCAATCAAAGTGATGCTTGTACACTTTTCATCTTGGGCCTCCAGTCTGACAACTGGCCACCTCTCAAAGCAGATCTGACAATCCAAATCCCCTCCCCCACCCTCTATCTCCTCAACAAGAAGAAAACCAGAAGGAACTCAGCATCAAAGCCATAAAAAATGATGAGTTCATGTCCTTTGTAGGGACATGAATGAAGCTGGAAACCATCATTCTCAGCAAACTATCGCAAAGACAAAAAACCAAACACCGCATGTTCTCACTTATAGGTGGGAATTGAACAATGAGAAAACATGGACACAGGAAGGGGAACATCACACGCCGGGGCCTGTTGTGGGGTTAGGGGAGGTGGGAGGGATAGCATTAGGAGATATACCTAATGCTAAATGAGGAGTTAATGGGTGCAGCACACCAACATGGCACATGTATACATAGGTAACAAACCTGCACGTTGTGCATATGTACTCTAAAACTTAAAGTATAAAAATAATAAGATTTTTAAAAAGAGATCAAATAAGAAGAAGAAACTCATTCAGTTTTATTACTGACTGCCAGTCAGAATAATGGCTCACCAAAGACATCCACATCCTAGTGTCTGGAACCTGTGACTATATTACCTTACATGGCAATAGGGACTTTACAGATGTGATTATGTCAATGATCTTGAGATGAAGAGATTGTTTGATATTATCCAGGATGCCTAAATGCAATCAGAGTAGTCCCTAAAAAGGGAAAGAGAGTCAGAAGCATCAGAATTAGAGTGAGATTTGAAGTGGTACATTGCTACCTTTAAAAATGGTGGAATGGGCCACAAGCCAGGGAATGCAGCTAGCTTTTAGAAGCTGGAAAAGACAAAGAAATGTACCTTCCTCTACAGCTCCCAGAAAGAACACAGTCCTGCTGAAATCTTAATTTTGGCACAGTGAAACTCAGTTTGGATTTCTGGCCACCAGAACTGTAAAAGAATTTAAGCCACCAAATTTGTTATGACTTGTTAAAGCAGCAAAAGGAATTTACACAGTGCCCTATGGTGGTGTTGTGTTCAAACTGACCCAAGTCTGGGGAGAAAAACAAACTCTGGGTGGTAAGCCCACCGTGAAGCTTCAACAACAGGTCTTTAGGGCCCATGCCTGTGTTCTATGCTGTGATTCCCTTATTCTAACACACATCATTTTCAGACAGCGCCACACAAACAGAAGCACAAGAAAGGGTAACAAAAGGATGAAAAGTCATGCCAAAAAAAAAAAAAAATGAAAGGACGAATAACAAAACCAGAGCACCAAATTGAGCCAAGAACCACAATGAAAAGCATGGACTTCAAACCTGTTGCTATCGTACCATGTCAGTGCAGATTCAACAAACCATGACGCATGATGGGTCTCCATGGCTACTCACCCTGGGAGAAGGCTGGAGTTCTGTCACAGTGGAACTTTTGGGGAAGCTGGGGAAATGAACAAAGGCAATGCAAATCAGAACAAACAGACGCTATTTATTTGAAACTTGCTAGAGAAAGGAAGTTGGCTATCATCATCTTCATTTGATACAGACTCAGAGGAAGGGAGTGGGAAAGCTTTAGAGTGAACAGTTAAAAACCTCCAGGTATGTTCTGATTGGAAGTTGTTGGCATGGGGAAGTTGGAGGTGGGCTAACTAGAAGCAAGGTGCCTTATGGGATTGGTTTGTGGAGAAGATTTGGTTTGCCCTAGTTGATCATGAGGTGGAAGCAGGGGGAAAAACATAAGAAAACTGGTGGTCACTGACCAAGTACTAACCATTCTGAACCGGTTGCTGCAGAGACTGTGGCTTGACTTCCTGGGTTGGTTGCTACAGAGATTATAGGTGAGAGTTCTATTATCATATAGCCTGGTCCCTGTCCGTGTATATATTCAGTCTCTCCAATGGTACTCCACACTGGTGAATCTGGGCAACATGGAGAGGTAGTCTTGTGCATTATAACGGAAACTTAACAGGGTTAGGAAGGTGTTAGCATTGTAGGGCAGTCTGGAAGAAGGTGTCAGTGCTTGAGTAGTGTGAGGAGTCTTTCTGTGATGGAGGGAAACCCTGCATGGGGTATCAGAAGCCAGGTAGAGTGATAAAGGCATTTGCATGCAGAGGGGGAGTGGCAGCAATGGAAGATGAAAACATACAACAAGGAAGTGATCAAAGAAATGATTATATCAAAGAAAATGCAGCCAGGTTTCTCAATGTTGCAGAAGAAACAAAGAAAATGTGATAGTTAATTTTATGTCAACTTGGCTAGGCAATGAGGACCAATTAGAAAAAATACTAATTTGAATGTTGCTGTGAAGGCATTTTATAGATGTGGCTAACTTTTAAAATAAGTTTAAGAGCCTTAAGAGCAAAAACTGAGATTTCCCAAAGAAGGAGTTCTGCCTCAAGATTATAACATAAAAATCCTACCTGAGTTTACAGCCTGCTGGCTTGCCCTATCAATTTCAGACTTGCCAACCCCCAGAATAGCACAAGCTAATATATACAGTTGACCCTTGAACAACACAGGTTTAACTTCAGGTTCTATATATATATATGCTTGGAATTTGCAACAATTTTTTAAAACTTGTAAGTGGCATACCCTAGAAATATATAAAAACAATTTAAATGTTAGGTATGCCATGAATCCATAAAATATATGTAGACAATAGTCTATTTTATTATTTACTACTATAAAATATATATAAATTGATTATAAAAACAAAGTGTATTATAAAAAATAATTATAAAGTGATTATTTAAAAAACTAATTATAAAAACTTAAAGTGTATCAAAAGTTACATACACAAACAGAACATACATGGTGCCTTTTGAGGTCAAGAGGAATGTAAACCAAAGTAAAGATGCAGTATTAAATTGTAACTGCATAAAATTAATTGTAGTACATACTGTACTGTTTTAATAATTTTGTAGCCACCTCCTATTGCTATTAAGTTGAGCTCAATGTAGATCTGACAATCTGAACCCCCTCCCCAACCCTCTATAGTCTTGCATAAAGTTCTAGAAGATGTTAATTATCTCTGCATGAGCAGTTCCTCTCTCCAATAAACTGTGCTTCACAGAAAAAAAAAAAGTGATTTCTCATGGTTCTTCCATACTTTTCATCATGTTTCATGCAATTCAATAAACCTTGACTAACACCATGGGACTCATACGAAGTGCCATTACTGATGCTGGAAGTGCTCTCAAGAAGCAGAGAAAAGTCACAAAGTTACAAGAAAAAGTCAAATTGCATGATGTGTATCATAGACAGAGGTTTGCATCTGTGGTTGCCCATCATTTCATGATAAATGAATCCAGCATAAGGACCATTATTTATGAAAAGAAAAAAAAATATATGAAGAGGTGCTGCAGCTATGCCAGCAGGCACAAAAATCATGCACTTTTTGTGAAATACCTTTTTATCTCTTATTGAAAATGCAGCTTTTATGTAAGTAAAAGATTGCTGTAAGAAAGGCAAACCTATAGACTCTCATATAATTCAAGGAAAAGCAGTCAATAAATGACAACTTAAAGCAACAGGAAAGTAAAGGATCTAAAGCTAGAGAATTTAATGCCAGCAAAGGATGGTTTGATAATTTTAGAAAGAGTTTTGGTATGTCAATATAGATGTCAAGAGGTTTGGCTGAAAAACTGTCAGGATATCTACCTGAACCAATTTTAAATGCAAACAAAAGTGCCCTATTAGGAAAAAAAAATTCCAACAAGGACATATATTAATAAAGAGATGCAAACACCAGAATTTAAGGCAGGAAGGGATAGGCTAACTGCACTGTTTTTTGCAAATGCAGTCAGGTTCATGATTAGGACTGCCCTCGTCTACAAATGTGCTAATCCTCAAGTCTTGAAGGGAAAAGATCAACACCAGCTGCCAGATTTTTGGTCGTATAACAAGAAGGCCTGCACAATCAGAATCCTTTTTCTGAACTGAAGTACCTTGCCAGTAAGGGATGATCTTTTAAAGTTACTTTGGTATTTGACTATGCTTCTGGTTACCCAGAACTCCATGAGTTCAACACCAAAGAATCAAAGTGGTCTACATGCCCCCAAACACAAAGTCTCCAATCTAGCCTCTCGATCAGGAGGTCGTAAGGACCTCTCAGACTCACTAAATACAGAATTCTATGGAAAATATTGTCAATACTGTGGAAGAGAACCCTGAGAGACAGAACACCATACAATTCTGGAAAGATTACATAATTGAACATATAATTTGGTTTTATAGAAAAAGCCGTGAAATCCATCAGGGCTGAAACAATAAATTCCTGCTGAAGAAAACTATGTTCAGATATTGTGCATGAATTCACAGGACTTATAACAGAGACAATCAAGAAAATCATGAAATAGACTGTAGGTAAGGCAAAAAAGGTTGGTAATGAAGGGTTTCAAGATATGAATCTTAGAGAAACTAAAGAGTTAATAGACATCACAGCAAAATAATTGACAGAAGGCAATTTGATGGAGGTGATTGCTTCTAAGCCAGTGCCAGAGGATGAGAAAGGGGACATAAGAGAAGCAATGCCAGAAAACAAATTCACATTAGACAATCTAACGTAAGGTTTCTGACTATTCAAAACTGCTTTTGACTTCTTTTATGTCATGGATCCTTCTATGATACAGTCACTGAAACTAAAGGAAATGGTGGAAGAATAATTGGTACTGTACAGAACTGTATAGAAGTATTTTTAGAGAAATAAAAAAGCCAAAATCTCAGACAGAAATTATGAAGTATTTTCAAAAAATGTTCCTGCTTCTCCTGCCTCTCCTCCGTTTCCACCTCTTCCACCACTACCACTCCTGAGACAGTAAGGCGCAGCCCTCCTCACCCTCCTCTTCTACATAAGCTTACTGAACTTAATGATCAGGATGAAGAATTTTATGATGATCCACTTCCACTTAAAAATAGTAAATATAGCCAGGCGTGGTGGCTCACGCCTGTAATCCCAGCACTTTGGGAGGCCAAGGCGGGTGGATCATGAGGTCAGGAGATCTAGACCATCCTGGCTAACATGGTGAAACCCGTTCTCTACTAAAAATACAAAAAATTAGCTGGGCATGGTGGCGGGCGCCTATAGTCCCAGCTACTGGGGAGGCTGAGGCAGGAGAATAGCATGAACCCAGGAGGCAGAGCTTGCAGTGAACCAAGATTGTGCCACTGCACTCCAGCCTGGGCAACAGAGCAAGACTCTGTCTCAAAAAAAAAAAAAAAAACAGTAAATATATATATTCACTTCCTTACAATTTTCTTAATTTATTGTAATAATGCAGTATATAATAAATATAACATAGGAACTATATGTTAATCAACTAATTATGTTATCATTAAGACTTCTGGTCAACAGTAGGCTGTCAGTAGTTAAGTTTTCGGAGAATCAAAAGTTATGTGCAAATTTTTATCTGTGCACCCCTAACCCCCACATTGTTCAAGGGTCAAGTGAACATATATATAGGTGACCTTTGAAAAAGACAGGCTTGAACTGTAAGCCTCCACTTATAAGCAGATTTTTTTTTCCAATTGTATGTAGACTGTATTCTTAGGATGCAAAACCCATCTATATGGAGAAAGAAATTTTCACATATGTGGATCCAATGGGCTGACTGCAGGACTTGAGTATGCATGGATTTCAGTATACATCTGAGTGGGATATCTGTAACCAATCCCCTTCATATACAGAGGGGTAACTGTGTATAGTTTTTCTTCTGTTTTCTATTTATTATCATATGACAAATATGTTTTGGTCAATAATGAATTGCATATATCATGGTGGTCCCATAAGATTATAATACCATATTTTTATTGCACCATTTCTGTGTTTAGATATACAAATATCACTGTGTTCCAGTTGCCTACAGTATTCAGTATGGTAACATGCTGTACCAGTTTGTAGCCTAAGAGCAATAGACTATACCATATATCCTAGTGAGTGATAGGCTATACCATTTGGTTTGTGTAAGCACATTCTGTGATGTTTGCACAACAACAAATTTGCCTAATAATGTATTTCTCAGAATGTATCCTGGTCATTCAGCTATGCCTATTTCTCTGAAGAGCCCTAACAGATACAGAAAGTATAAGATGAGAACAGAACATCATCTTGAGCCATAAGGTAATTAAGTGCTCAAAGAATGATGGGGACATACCAAAAGACACAAAACCCGGCTCAAAGGTGTTCCCACTGTCTGCCAAATCTGGGACAATATGAGCAGCAAAATAACTAATGATAGTTACCAATTACAATCAATTGAGTAAATTGATAAGACCACTTACATAAATAAATAAATAAAGTAAAAGCTTGAAGCCTTACAAATACATCTCTAATCAAGTGAAGTGCACATCACCAAAAAGAGGACATATTTGAATGTGTTACTTCGTAGAATACACTGAAATCATAGCTTCATTTTTCTTGAATTTGATTGTATGGAAATTAGACAAGCCCAAATAAGGGAATGTCTACAAAACGTCTGGTCACTAACCCTCAAAAGAGTCAAGATCCTGAAAGTCGAGGAGAGATTGAGGAATTATTCCAGACAGAAACCTAAAAATATGTAATAGGTGATTCTGATTTGAATCCATCTTCTGTAATTACAAATTACAAGTACCAATGCTTAAATAGATCTGAAGATTAAGTGGTTGCATTACTCTGCCTGGACTGCCAAAACAGAATACCTGAGTGGCTTAAACACAGAAATTTATTTTCTCACAGTTTCGGAGGCTAGAAGACCAAGCTGCCACGATGTTAGTTTCCGGTAAGATCCCTTTTCCTGGCTTGTTGACAGACACTTTCTCCCTGTGCCTCAAAGGGCCTTTCCTCTATCAACAGGCACTCCTGGTGTCCCTTCCTCTGTTAAAAACACCAATTCTATTTGATTAGTTCCACACCCTTTTCATTCATTGAAGCTTAATTATCTCCCTAAAGGCTCTATTTCTAAATACAGTCACATTGAGGGTTAGGGCTTTACATTATAAATTTTGGGTGAACGTAGTTCACTCTATAACATTGGTAGAGATGTAGTCATGTTAATTTCTTAATTTTGATGTTTACAGTGTTGTTCTATAGGGGAATGTTTTTGTTATAGAAATTATACCTTAAGTACTTCAGTGGTGAAGGGACATCATGTTGACAACTTATCCTCTATTCAGGAAAAATGTTATTTGTATAATATTTGGATATTTATGTTAAGTGTGAGAGTTTTTCAAAATTAAAACAAAATAAAATAAAACAAAATTCTAATCATGAAAAACAATGAAATAAATTCAAATTGAGGAACATTCTACAACAGTGGGCCTCTTTACTTCATAAACATTAATGTCCTGAAAAACATGACAATAATACAAATGCATGAGCCTGACTAGGAAAGCAAAGCAGGGGATGCCATAAAGGAAAGCACTGCAAAAAGTGAGCATGATTTTAATATGGATAATAACTTTTAACAACGATAAGTTTTCTAAACTTGATCATTGCTTTGTGGTTATGTAAGATAATGTCCTTTTTTTAGGAAATGTATGCACAAGTATTTAAGATGGTAGTGCATGATATCTACAACTTACCATCTTTTTCAGAAAAGATTAATAAACAGACAAAGTATTAGCAAAATACAGAAAAATATGTGAATTTAAGTACAGAAATTATAAGTTATTTTAAATATTTTATAATTTTTATAAAGATCTGATTTTTATTTCAAAATAAATGTATAATTAAAAAATAATACTCTCTAGAAAATAGAGAAAGACAATTTCCTACTCACAACAGCAATCTAAGAACAGATTTAATAAGAAATTTTTAGGACTTATATAAAGAGACCTAAAAAGACTTTTCTGGGAGATATAATAGTCTGAGAAAAGTAGAGAAAGCATTAAACCATATTAGTAATTACCAAAAAATATGAAAATAGATATGAGATTGTTCTGCCCACCAATTTGAAAACTAAATTGCAAAATAATATTTATAATACAAGTATTGTAAGTGTATGGAGAAATGAGCTTTCTTATGCCCTACTTAAGGAATTTCATTTCCTATAACATCTCTTTTAAACAACTCCATAACAGCACCAAAATCCTCCAGATAGTCCACACCCTTTGAAGGGGTGTGAAGTCACTCACCTGTTTTCTTGCAGATCTATTCCTCTGTAATTATCCCCGCTTGACTCAGAATAGGTTGAACCAAGGAGAAACACTGATGGGAGATTTCAGACAGACAAAGAAAGTAGTGAGAGTGTTTCTACTTCTATCTCTGGCCAGAAGTCTCTGTAGTTTCAAATCATCATTTTGCCCAGGCTGTGATCCCAGCTGCCACCCAGAAGCCAGCTCTAATTCTTGGCTGATAATATGGCTATCTCCTATTTTGTCCTTTAAACCTGAGTTGAGCATATCAGCTTCAAGCTTTTGCTAATTTCGGAGTTGCCTCATTACCCCATTTGTCTTTCAAACCTGTTCTTGAGAGTAGATTTGTAAGTTGTTTATCTTTTTAAATGCTCTCTGTTGCACCACCTGGAATATGCTTTGTTTTACTGATGGGACTTTGATTGATATGAGTGTAAATCCTCCTGTGTATCCCAAAGACATACTACAGTAAACATCTGAGTTCAAGATTGCTCATCATGGTTCTATGAAATACCAAAATGGAGGAAGCATTTAAATACCTAAAGATAGTTTACTGGTTAAACGTATAGTTCATTCTTATTAGGTAACCATTATTTAGTTACCAAAAATTCTGTCTTTAAGTTCTTAAGTTTCAGAAAAATGTTCAGCCCATAAAATTTAGTGAAAAAAGTATCCAATTTTTGTAATATCCTGAAATGAGCAAGTAGAATAAACTTTTTATCACTGATTTTCTAATTGCTGAAATTGCAGGTTATCACGTTTTTTTGTATTTCTCATATTTTCAAAAGAATATATTTAATTCTATATAATTAAACAATATTACTTAGAGAAAAAAGTTTCTAGGTGAGCATGCATGAAGTCATTTGTACTTCTGCTGCAAATGTCTCTCTTTGCATTCTTTTAAGGAGCTGAATAATATTGCATTAAGGTGTAATCAACATTGAAGATACATCCGCATCAAACATGCTGTCTTTCGTTCCTGACACATTAAAGTGATTACAGTCTATTCTCGTTATTCATAGACTGCTTGTTTGCAAATTTGGCTCACAGTGAAATATATTTAGAACCCCAAATCAATACTCATGATGCCTTCTCCATCATCCGAGGACATGTGCAAATCAGTGAAAATTTTGAGTCATCCGATGCACATGTTTTTAGCTGAGATCTAATAAGGCCATGCTCTGTGTTTTTATCTCACCTCTCATGCTGTAAACAAGTGTCTTAGTCTCCTTAGTGCCATGCTCTTTTTTTTTTTTCATTTTTGTTGGCAATTTCACAGTTTAAAATGGCCCCTAAACAGTACTGAAGTGCTGTCTAGATTTCCTAAGTGCAAGAAGCCTGTGATGTGTCTTCCAAAGAAAATATGTGTGTTAGATAAGCTTCATTTGGTCATGAGTTATAGTGCTGTTGGTTGTGAGTTCAATGTTAGTTAGTCAACAACATAGATTAAATAAGGCATCTTTAAACAGGCATACACATAAAACAACATTACATATTGACTGGTTGATGAAAATGTGACCAGATGCTCTCAGGAACCTAGCCCCATGTTTCTCCCAGGAGCAAAGGTTTGGTATTTGCTAATTCAGTGTTCGTGGGTAATTTATAGAACATAACTACCACAAATAATAAGAATCAACTGTTTTGGACCTAGTTTTCTAAATAGTTTCTATATGTTGTCTTAGCACTTTATAGCTTGCTCACAAGTGTTTCAGGAAAATGTCATTTATTTACAACAATATTATCTGAAGCACACTCTGCAGGGCCCTAATGTTTTCAGTGAGCTCTCAGGAGGTACCTTCATGTGGATCCAAGAAGATTCATAGTCTCTGCATTTTCTGCCTCAATCTATCCGTGTTTCTTTGTGTTCATCTGTATTACGTGTTGAGATTCCATGTTGGTTCTTATTAATGTGATTTCTGCCAACAAAACAGAAAAGGAAAAGGAAATCACAGATACTAAGGCATTTTACAGTCAACGATGATGATATTTGAATTATTAATATAGTTACTGTTATTATTTTAAATGTAGAGAACTTGAAAAGTGTCTTACAGTAAAATCCTAGATGCTAAGTAATTACAACTATATAATAGAAAAGGAAAGCCTTTTGCTGCATTGAATTTTCAAGTAAATTGCCTAATTTCTTCAGAATTAACATCTATTAATTCAATATTTTAATGAAATAACTAGGTTGTGTAGGTTGTGAGCAAGAACACTGTCAAGGGCAATGAAGTAAAAAGTGATTATAACAATTTTCATCCGTAGAGGAGGTGCTTGGCAACTATTTGGAAAGAAGAGGGATGACCAAGGATTGGGAGATGTAAAGGTCACTCAAGAGGTGGCTTCAAGCCAGAATAATTGACGTGTGGGGGTGGGTGTGTTTGGCCTGAGAGGGGGTCAAGATTGACAATAAGAGACATCAGAGACATTGCTAAGAGAGAAGAAACACACCTGATCTGGGTGGAAAAGTACTGTTTTTTTTTTTTCTTTTTATATGTTTGCAATTAGTTGGTGAGATAGATAAACTGAGAGATGTTCAGCAAGCAATCTGAGGCAGCGAAATTTGAGGTAGAAAAAGAAGACAATGATGGACATATTTTAGGATATTTTCATGGTTTAGTAATACTACTCATCTATGTTGAGAAGTGTCAGTTAAGTTTTATAATTGGGCTAAAATGTTTAAGGAAAGAAGTTTTACTCTGAAGATGTAAAGAAAGCATAACTGGTGATTAAATATCCACAGAGGTAGCATGCCATATTTGAGCTCCCTCCTGAGTAAGAAAAGAAAATAACACAGTTTCAGTGTGAAATCCCCAATGCCTGATTCCTGATGGCTCTACTAAATGTTGTACAGGGTAAATGCACATCATGGTTTCTCTCTTTTTAACAACAACAACAAAATTCACGATACTATAAATAAAGGACAGATACTAAGATCTTTACAGATTAAAATTTGATTCCAAAATAAATCTCTAAATGTTACTCTCCTCTCTCTCTTCATACCATAATTAGCAAACTAATACCTAAACAAATATAGAGCAAACTAAATACGTCTATTAAACTTTGTTTAACATATATATGTCAGATTAAATTGTAGTTTCAAAACTATAGAAATAAATAATATAGGCTCTGACCACAAAAAACTCTGTTCCGTGGGAAAGTGGACAATAAACCAAAGATTACAGCACAGCAGGACAGTGCAAATACTATGGAAAAATTTTGCTCAAAATATGTGATAACAAACGGAAGGATTGCCTAACTGTTGAACCTGAGGGATGTGGGGGTAGTGAATAGTTACTATTAGACATATGATAGCCATTTGTAATTATTTGGAAATTACTGAAACTTTAGACACATGATTTTTGTGTGTCCTAGACCCATTAAATGAAAATTTATCCGAGGAGGAGTATAAGTGTACACACATACCCTACACACACTCACACGCTTTAGTCAAACCTTCAATCTGACGATCATGCTGACATATAAAATTCAAGTTTTGCTTGACACCTGTGTCATAGCTGTTGGAAGTTGCCACTGACATAGATCAAATCTCGCTTCAATGAAAAGCTATCTGTATTGAATATATTTCAATGAAAGGCACATAATCTTTTGACTCCTAATGAAACTGACCAGGAGACATTGAAAAGGAGGGCATAATAGTGGGATTGGATTTAAGTAGTGAGATTAGAGAACTCACGGAAGATGATGTTTGAGTTAAATGTGATGTCACAAATGACAACACGTTGGGAAGAGTTTAAAATCTAATTTTGGTCACATTCTTTAGCTCAGATTGAATTTTATAAAAACCTGATCATCAATCCTCTAATTCATCTCTAGATGAAGACAGGCCTAGACTTCTCATCATTACTCTAGTTATTCAGAGTTTTTTTTAAAGTAGCCCTATGAGAGTTGCAACAAGTAAATTCTCCTGGAGTTTTCATGATAAAGAGGGCATTTTTTCTGCAAGCTGAGGCTGGCTTCATAGAAGAGTAGATTTGAATGAAGACGTACAAACTGATAGACATTTAAAAACAATATAGGGAAAAAATGCAACAAAGGTAGTATGTGTCTGATATTGACATTTATAATATCTAATACTTTAATGTTTCAATCCAATTTACAAGTTTATTATTTTCAGCTTTAGAAGCCACACGAATAAGAAAATGAAACACTAGAAACCAAAGACTTGCTGATCATTTGCCCTAAAATACCATCTTTGAGAAACTGCTTTTGAGAGACTTTGGCATTTCAAGTTAAGGTCTTCCTTGGCAGCACTGCTGTCTTCTTTACATTGTTTCAGGAAAGTGTGGAGTTTAAGGAAATGGAATTTTTATACCCTTTTTATCCCCTTGGCTACCAATGCACTGATATTTTGGCACTCTCTGTAAGATCTCAGAGCTTTTCTGCAGTGCATTTTATTTTTAGAAAATTCTTTTAGCTCTATCTGCTTCTGTCATCTTTCACACAGGTGACAGACACACACACACATGCGTGCACGTGTGAGGAAAGTGGAGAAAATCCCTTTTTTAGATGTACTTTTAAGGAGTTACAGAGTTTTATCTCCTATATGAAGCAAATTGAGGTTGAAAATCTTGTTCAAAGTTTCTATAAAGCATGTAGTCTAAAAAACTTCATTATCGATGTATTCAGAATGTATCATTACATGTTTGCTGTATTATTTAAGTAATAATTCCTCAAAGGAACTTATTAATAATAACAATAATTACTATTATTATACAATTTCAGCTATCAGGATTTATTCAATCATTTTTTATTTAACACTGCCTCTTATGATATAATTTTATAGATATAGTAACAATCTTATCAGATCAAAAAACTATCAATGAATTGTATGTAAGGTTTACACCCACCCTTTATAATGCCAAACTATTTATTAGCCCCAGACAGCATCTTATTAGATGAAAGATTCTCTTAACAAAACTTGAAAGTAGTTTAAAATTATACTTCAAAGTGTCCTCCACTTTTTCCTAAAAATGAAACATAGAAGGGAAGGGGCAAAGGTTTAGCATTGGTAGAAATCCCCTATTCCCACAGCTTTCAGGATAATAAGAATTCTGATTCTAGATACAGAGAGAGTGCTCTAACATGATTTTTAGATAATAAAAATGAATTAATAAATATGCTATGCAGAAGGAAAATTTCAAAGAATAAGCTTCTACTCCATCAAAACTGTGGGCTCATGCCTATTGAATCATAATTTCTGAGTACTGAGGCAATTCTTTTTTTAATGAAACAGTTGTCAGTCTCTGTCCAATAATACCCTGTGTGCACAGCAAGCCAATGTTTGGCACAAAATATTATTTCTCAATTATATATTTTCATCTATTGACAGCTGCTGAAACAGCAAACAAATAAACCACAAGTGTTCTTGGAGCTTTCATGGAGTTTCTATAAGCCTTTTACTTTAGGCAAATCTCCTCTGATGAAGGTTAGTCAAGCCTAAATTGTTAAATACATTTTATCAAATGAACACTTAACTCCTATACTAATGCATAGGAGATTTTCTTGACAGACCAAAGTTTCAAATTAAGCAGTATGCTGTATTAAACAACATGGTAAAAATGCACATATATACCTTGAAAGTAATTTTGGTTTTATGTAACCTGGACTGATGAAACATGGCCATAGAAAAAAGATGTGAACATCTGAACATTTCTTTATATTGATTGTAAATGTGATAGCTAATTGTATTTTGTCAACTGGAATAGGAGATGTTCAGGTATCTGGATCAGGATTATTTCTGGGTATGTCTGTGAGGGTGTTTCCTGATGAGATTAGCAATGAATCAGTGGAGTCAGTAATGTAGATTTCCCTCCCCCGTGTGTGGATGCCACCAGGATGAGTGAGCATCAACCACTTGGTTGAGAGCCTGAATAGAACACAAGGAAGATGGAAAAATTCATCCCCTTTTTGCTTCCCCTCTGCCCACTTCAGGTGGGACACTTCATCTCATTTTCTCCAGTTATCAGACTGGTATTATACCATCTCCTCTGGTTCTCAGGCCTTCAGAATTGGACTGATTTACACCACCAGCTTTCCTGGGTCTCCAGACTGCAGATGGGAGATTGTGAAACTTCTCAGTCTCTATAATCACATGAGCCAGTTCCTCATAATAAATCACCTTTTATACATACACATATACACACACACATATCCTAATGGTTCTGTTTCTCTAGAGAACCCTGATTAACGCAATACATTTTTATTATCACTAATGAGACATGTCAAGTGAAATGTATCTCAGAGTATACCAAATGTTAAAAAAAAAAAAAAAAAAAAAGAATGGCCCAACGTAAAGCATTACCTGCTTTAGACAGGATACTTTTTTGCAAAGGGGTTTGATTTTAGATGATTAAGTATAAAAGTAATTTAAAAAATATTGGGGAGCTCAAGATACCTTTGGGATGACTGCCGGATGGCTCAAATATAATCATTCAGAAACAGTGCTAAGAACAACAAGCAGATCTGCTTAAAAAGAAAGCGCCACAACTGCCATGGCCACCACAAATCCGCCATGTGCACTGCTACCAGGCTGTTGACTTGCCCTGCAATCCATGATGTTAACTGCAGCCACATCACTGAGAACCCATTGATGCAGCCATTTTTTCTTTGTAATCCACAAGCTTCTACAGTCACCTTTATGAATAAAGTTGATTTACATGGATGTACCTTCCCTAAGGTGCTCAAGTTTGAACAGAATTTTCACTGGGCTGAATCTGATTGGCAAAACCTAGGCAACATGCCTGTGGCCAGGATATAAAGGTGCCAATGGAATAACGTTTGGCAGCAGTTGCTGGGGGTCTACTTTAGGGAGAAAGTACTTACATGGTGTATAACTCCCAAATGTAATAGAGGAATTCCAAATTTATTGGAATAAATAAAAAGTGTAATGGAAGACTGTTACATTTGCCCAACTAATTAGTTTTAATTTCAAGTTGTATGTGTCAGGTCAATATAATCATCCATAATAACTAAGTTAATACTACTACTATTGCTACCACTGCTACTACTACTATTGCTAATAATAATTGCATTTGTTTTCTTTGCAATTAATATTATTTACACTAATTTTCTTTTCTTCCTTTCTCTTCTTTTTTTTCCCCACCACAACCCTGGGAGATAAAACTTGGAATCAAGGATAGAGCTCAGATTTCATTTCCGCTACCACAGCAGTTTTCCAGAGCTGAGCCATATACCATGAGGTACTCAAGATGTTTGCAGTTTCAGGGAGCCCTGGAGATCAAAACTATTTCCACAATGATAGTAAACTGATATATTTGCCTTTTTTACTGTGTTGAAATTTAAACTCATGGTACAAAACGAGTGGTGGATAAAACCATTGATGCTTTCACACCAATCAAGACAAGCGAAAGCAGACCGTACTACTAAACTTTTTATAACTTCCCTCCACACACTCAGAGAGAAAAACCACAGCAGCGGCAACTTATTGCCAAAGCAGTAAAATACGATTAATTTTTGTAAACAATGGCCTTTGAGTATATGTACTTTTGATATTCTGCGTGATAAAATGTAAAATTCTCATGAAGAACTTCTGCTGTCTACTAAAGTATGGTGGTTGATGGTTGTCTTGAAGAAAAGTACATCTGTGATTGAGTGGCAAGCTGAGCCAGTTGATTTTTTTCCATTCAACAGAAGTTTTATTTCAAAGACTGGCTTACAGTCTTACTCTTGTCATTCAGGCTTGGGCATTTAGCAGACATTTTCTAGAAAAATCAACAAAGTAAGCATGTCACTCCAAAGAAATAACTAAAAGTATTTGTTGGGATTGATAAAAGTTGAGCTTTTTGTGAAAAGTG
This sequence comes from Symphalangus syndactylus, assembly GCF_028878055.3. Classification (NCBI taxonomy): domain Eukaryota; kingdom Metazoa; phylum Chordata; class Mammalia; order Primates; family Hylobatidae; genus Symphalangus; species Symphalangus syndactylus. Next base: position 78,840,375 of record NC_072438.2, read on the forward strand.
AAATTTTAGAAAATGTATGTCAATGACTGAGCTTGACAGCCTTCCAACTCTTAGAGTCTTTTCTGACAAGGTCAGTGATTATATAAATGGATGCTATTTAAAAATATTTTATAATTAAATGTGCCAACATTTGAGAGATTTGCATAAATCAGTAAAACAATATTTTCCAATTGAAAAATATACAGGGTTATAAAATCATATGCTGGGAAAAGATCCAGTCAAATTCAAAATACACCAATGGATTTTAATGTACCAGATGATGAAAAGTTTACTGATACGGTTTCAGTTAACACATTGCAACTAACTTTTAATAGACTACCCCTTGTGGAGTTTTGATGCAATATAAAAGAAGAATGTGCAATATTACCTAAATATATTATTGAGAGATTGCCTGCCATAAAATGGCATGAGTTTGAGTGAGAAAAGTAATTCCATCAACCTCCTCTTGTTCCCCAAAATGGCTAGCCACAGAGACTCTGTCACTCTGAAGATTAAGCAACCCTCCCCAAATCGCTTATCTACCCACTTGCAGCCAACCAAGTGAGATAGCTGAGTATAAAAGGGTCACCAGAGAACCCCCAACCCACCTGTCCCTGGGATGAGTGCACACTGGGATGGAGCCTCGGGAAGCTTGTGCATTTGCAGTGGGGAGGAGCTTGGCCCCTCCTCTTCCTGGGTGGAACCTGGAATTCAATCTGTGAGGCAGGATGCACACTTGCAGGACGCTGGCTTTGCAGAGAGTCCTGTTTCCTTTTCTGTCCATTTTTGCTCAAAAATTCCATTTTTTTTCAACCTTCAAAGTGTCTGCAAGTCTAATATCTCATGGCCATGTGACAAGAAACTGGCTCTTAGCTGAACTAAGGAAAAAGTCCTACAACACAAGGACACAAAAATGTACCTGAAGAGCAATTAGAAAGTCTCCATTACTTTCAAAAATCCCATAAGAATGTTAAGAAAACTTGCTAATCAGAGTCTGTCTATCTCAGGACTTACTCCTTTTCCTCTATAAAACCAAAACTTCCTTCAAATATCTTTGAATCCTGCTGAAAAGAGCATGGCCACAGATAGTTTTCTTTAAGGCTGCATGATCAGGAATAAGCAGCAGTTACTAATTTTGTCTCAAATTTAATTTTATCTTTGACATTATTAAAATAATTATTCCTTTTCCTACTATATTTCTGTGTAAGCCTGATTTTTTATACTTTGATCAAAACAACATATTATAATAGGTTGAATGCAAAAGAGTTTTGAGAATTCAACTATTTTCTAATAAGCCAGATAGTTTTTAAATCTGCAATAATGTGGAAAAATGCTACTCTTCTCACCAATTATTTTTTGGTTTAGAAATGTATTTTTAGAAAGATATATTATTTAGGTTAACATGTAATGGGTTAATCTTGCTATTTTAAGTTATTCAATAAACATTTTTAAATCTCGGTTTTAATTTCAACTGTAGTAAATATTAAAAGATATAAGCCACAAAATAAAATTATTTGGGGTCTTCAATATTTTAAGGGTGCAGAGTTGTCCTGAAACAAAAACCTTGAGAGTTTCTTTCCTAGCCTTTCATTATGAGTTCTAATTCCCATAAATATATGAGATTTCTTATATATAGTAATTATGATAAAAATACTCAACACATTTTAAAAGTCCTTGAATTCAGACTTTTGTCCCCATCGTGCACTTGTCAATACAATGCGTACTGTTCACAGTATGTCAAATAGGAACAACACATGATAGCTACATGTTAAAAAGCAAAATTGGTAACACTTGAAATGTGCAACTGGATAGATTTATAGTGTGCATTAGTCAATGTGTTCCAGAGAAACAGAACCAATAAGACATATGATTAGATAAACAGATGCCAGATAGATAGATTAGATAGATAGATAGATGATAGATAGATAGATAGATAGATAGATAGATAGATAGATAGATAGATACATACATACATACATACATAGACAGACAGATAGGTAGATAGATAGATAGATAGATAGATAGATAGATAGATAGATAGATAGATAGATAGATAGACAGATAGGTGATAGGAAATAGATGCTTAGATGGTAGGTAGGTAGGTAGGTAGGTAGATATATAGATAGATAGATAGAAAATTGATACTTAGATGGTAGTAGGTAGGTAGGTAGGTAGATGGACATTTATTATGGGAATTGGCTCATGAAATTATGGATGCCGAGAAGTTCCACAGTCTGCCATCTGCAGGCTGGAGAACTAGGAAAACCTGTGGTATAATTGAGTTTGATACTGAAGGTATGAGAACCAGGAGCACCAATGTTCCAGGACAAGAGAAGATGATTGTTCTAGCTCAAGAAGAGAGACAGTGAATTTTTCCTTCCTCTGCCTTTTTGTTCTATTCAGGTTCATGACAAATCGGGAGATACCCACCCACATTCAGGAGCAAGACTTTTACTCAGTCTATTGATTCAAATGATAATCTTTTCTGGAAACTCATTCAAAGACATAACAAAAATATAATTTTTCCAGCTATCTGGGTATTCCTTAACTCAGAGTCAAGTTGACACATACAATTACACATCACAGAGTGTATTCCATTCATTAATATTTTGTACATATTTAAATTATGGTGGTGGTGATTTTAATTTCAAATAATCAAAAGAAAAAAGAATCGCGAAAAAAGCAATATTTAAAAAAAAAAAATGATACTGTGCCTTTTCTGACACGTTTTAGCAATTACCGAAACTTTTGTTCACATTTTGTTTTACTTTACAATTGTATCTTCAGCTGTATGCCATGGAAATGTATTTCTTATTTACTTTACAAGAGTACTTTTATAATGGAACAATTAACAACACACAAATTGTTAATTCCTTGTTAGTTTGAAACCATCTGGTGTCAAATTCTATACACGAGGGTGGGATTTGAAACAGACATGCTTCCCGCAACATGTTCAGTGTTAATCACCAGTGAAACCTGATGAAAATAGTCTCTCTGTTTTTAGAAATGCTGCTATTGTTTTAGACTTAAAAAATGGTATTATGTTCATTTTACAAGAATTTATATTGAAATTTAATTAAATTGTTTTTGTCCAGGGCAATAATAACATCTGTGTCAGAAATTTTACAAGGAATAATATATGAGATGCATCGTATTTATCTATAATCACATGTAACATGATCTGATCTGTGGAATCGGCAGTGTTTTACAGTGTTTTAGAGTTTTTTTTTTTACATTTAGGGAATATTTTATAAAGTATATTACATTGTATGCTCAATGTGGCTAAAAATAAAATGGTAGAAAGCATAAAAATACCCCAAATTCCAAATTCCATCACTTATTATGTGTTTAAGTATACATGTACAATATATCTGAATCTTTATCAGCCATTAGATATACCATAAAAGAAGATGTCGCATTTTTATCATGTCATCCCTCTTCAAATTTTATTATTCTATCTACACTTTCATTCACCTAAGGTATTACGCCGACCCACTTACTTATTCCTTAATAATTTCTGAATATTCATTAGTCCAGATATTTCAGCCTTTCCCCATGAAAATGGTGGGAGGTTTGAACAATTTGGAAAATCACGACTGTCAGTACAGAAGTAGCTGCTTTCTTCTGTCACAGGCACAATTTGACAAGCCTGCTTGGGTTTCTGGAAAAGACAGTGGTTTTAAAATTCACTTTAAAAGCAATTCTCTTGCCTTCAACTCACTTAGAAATATGAACTAAAAATAAGAAAATATTATTTACAAGGAAATCCAGAAATGTATTTTATTATAGACATTAAGTAGTCTCTGCTATTTGCAGTATAAGAAAAATGAAATAAAATGGCTATTAAAATCAACACAGAAATTTTTATATTACTAATCAAAGGGCAGTGTTGGCTGGCCATGGTGGCTCCTGCCTGTAATCCCAGCACTTTGAAAGGCTGACGTGGGCAGATCAACTGAGGTTAGGAGCTGGAGACCAGTCTGCCCAACATGGTGAAATCCCGTCTCTACTAAAAATACAAAAATTAGCTGGGTGTGGTGGCATGCCCTTGTAGTTCCAGCTTCTTGGGAGGCTGAGGCAGGAGAATTGCTTGAGCCTGGGAGGAGAGGCTGCAGTGAGCCGAGATCATGCCACTGTACTCCAGCCTGGGCAAAAGAGTGAGACTCTGTCAAAAACACACACACAAAAAAAAACAAACAAAAAAACAAACAAAAAGCAATGTTGTCAAGTATGGCCCAGAATTTAAAATATACTACTGACTTTCATTCCATGGTTTGGTGGGGTAAAGGCTGAAGCAAGGCCAACATGTGGGCTGGAAACTCTACTGATATTAGCAGTGATAAAATAGCCAGAAAAAAAAAGAAAACAACATATTGCCAAATTACACCCTGAAAACATATCTCATATCTAGCTTACTACCTTGGAGGAACGAGGCCTGAAAATGACCTATCTGGAACCACAAAACAAATCTTGCTAAAGGGAAGAGCTGTGCTGATACACATTGCCAAATGTTCACAATGTCACTGCATGGGTGTGTCTCTTCTAACATACACCTGCTCCTGCTGACACATCCAAGAATAGCCCTATGCCTGAAATATTTGTGCCATCTGATTCTCCCCAGTTAGATGCCCCTTCTACCCAAGTCATCTGCATGGAGTCTGGGCCTGCCATTTTCCTCTCCCCAACAAGTATGGATATTGAATTTCTTATTTCCCCTCCCTCCCCAGTATTGAATTACTGACCTCAAATCTTCCTGAAGAAAGTAGCGGAGGACACAGCAGGAGCTAGGAATGGACAGAGATCTGCAATGCCTATAGGAAAATGTTCTGTGTTTTTTTAGTACTGCTTGTGTTTGAGCATTTGTTCCTTCCTTTGAAAGCTTTGCCCAGTGTATTAGTTTTCTATTACAACTGTAAAAAAAAACAACACATTTACTAGCTCATAATGTCATAAACTTTTATTTTACAGTTTTCTAGGTCACAAGTCTGTCACAGGTCTCATAGGAGTCCAATCAAGGCATCTGCACAGCTGCATTCTTTCCTGAGGTTGTAGGGAGAATCAATCTCCTTGCCTTTTCAACCTTCTGGAGGCCACCCACATTCATTGACTCTTAGCCATCTTCCTCCATCTTCAAAGCCAGCATGTTTGCATCTCAGATGATTTTTTTCATGGCCTCGTCTCCTTCTTATCATATCCAGGGAAGTTTCTTCAATTTCAAGGACCCACAAGTTTAGATTGTTCTTACTTGGGAAATGTAACGTGATGTCCTCATCTCAAAGTCCTTAACTTAATCAAATATGCAAAGTCCTTTTTGCTATCTGGGGTAACATATTCATAGGTTCTGGGAATCAGGATTTGAATATCTTTGAAAAATCATTTTTTCTGCTCACCATTCCAGAGAAAAATCCTATTGTTTTTGTCCGTGAAAATAAACTTTCTCTTACTTTATTTTCACAAAATGTCTGTGTTTGTGGATTTTCTTATAATGGCCATTAGCAAAAATAAACAATTACACTGTGATTGGTTGATTTTAAATATCTCCTTTTATAGTTCAGTTTAGCACTCAAGTTTCATTTTCCTTTGTAAGGCTTAATGCAAATGGCTATGAAACTTAAGACTATTAAGTTTGATGTGCACATTTTTAATTCTCTCAACTGTGATAATTTAATGATCTGCAGTCTGCATAATAAAGACTCCATTGCTCAGATACCCATGCACCAAAAATGCAAACCCAAACATTTACTAACAAAAACTTAAAGAAAATGTGATCTCTTCAGAGATTTTCTTACTCCACTCACTTCTTAATCAGTATGGTACTATTTTTCAGAGCACACTTCTCTATCAAAAATTGTACTTTGCTAATTTTTCATTGCTTGCCCCATCCCTGTTCCAAAGTATATTTCATCCAGTCACATGTAAAATCCAAAAATCCTTTTATTTTCCATACTGGCAATAGTTATTTCTTTTCTTTCTCAGGAATTAAAAATAAACAAATGTGATTGTGAAAGATCTTTTCGTTTTGAGAAAGATAAATTCTATTTTATTTAGAAAATTAATACAATTACATGATTTCTAATTTCTTGGAATAACCTTTTTAAAAATTAATATTTAAATTTGCTCTTTTATAAGTACTATATAACAAAAAGGCAACTGAGTATTGTAATTACTTCAGATAACATAAAAAATCTACATATGATTGAGTCTCCATGCTCAATTATTTTAAAATCAGATAGCATTATGAAAGGGTAAGAACACTTCTCCTCCTTTGAAGGGTGTGCCTATTTAGAAAAAATAGCTTTCTACTCTGCTTTCATTTCATATTGTTGGTTCATATCATAATGTACCTATGTAGGAAGATAGTATATCTCTTAAACAAAAGGATAAAAACATTTTGACAATGTTGGTCTGAACATTGTGTGATATTCTATTAAAAACAGAATAAATGGGCAAATAAATAGGTCATGATGGATATTCAGTTGTCTTAGTGTCTTGAAATTTATTCCACTTGTTTTATTTATTTGCTTTTTAAATGATAGTACTATTATAAATTTTCTTTTTATTTTTCTTAAATACTGACAAATTATAATTGCCTATATTTATGGGATACAAAGTGATGCTATAATTTATGTATACAATGTGGAATGACTGAATAAGGAGGCTAAGGGCTGGGGCAAATGAGATCTTCTCAAAGAGTACAATGTTTCAGTTAGACAGGAAAAATAAATTATAGTATTTGAGGTGATAGATACGTTAACTAGCTTTTTTTGTTTGCTTTTAAGGAACAAAAGGAAAGGTTAGAGTACCATTGATGTTCATATCATCTGTAAAATGATATTTATAAGATAGCATCAAGAAAAGAACTTCTTACCAAGGACACAGGCCTTGTGAGAAAATAAATACCATAGAAAAAGTGCTGAAAAAGGTTAAGTCTTTGCCCATGCCCACATCCTGAATGGTATTGCCCAGGGTTTCTTCTAGGGTTTTTATGGTTTTACATGTTACATTTAAGCCTTTAATCCATCTTGAATTAATTTTTGTATAAGGTGTAAGGAAGTGGTCCAGTTTCAGTTTTCTGCATATGGTTAGCCAGTTTTGCCAACATCATTTATTAAATAGGGAATCCTTTTGCCATTGCTTGTTTTTATCAGGTTTGTCAAAGATCAGATGGATGTAGATGTGTGGCGTTATTTCTAAGGCCTCTGTTCTGTTCCAGAGGTCTATATACATGTTTTGGTACCAGTACCATGCTGTTTGCGTCACTGTAGCCTTGTAGTATAGTTTGAAGTCAGGTAGCATGATGCCTCCAGTTTTGTTCTTTTTGCTTAGGATTACCTTGGCTATACGGGCTCTTTTTTTGGTTCCATATGAAATTTAAAGTACTTTTCTCTAATTCTGTGAAGAAAGTCAATGGTAGCTTGATGGGATAGCATTGAATCTATAAATTATTTTGGGCAGTATGGCCATTTTCATGATATTGATTCTTCCTATCCGTGAGCATGGAATGTTTTTCAATTTGTTTGTGTCCTCTCTTATTTCCTTGAGCAGTGGTTTGTAATTCTCCTTGAAGAGGTCCTTCATATCCCTTGTAAGTTGGATTCCAATGTATTTTATTCTCTTTGTAGCAATTGTGAATCAAAGTTCACTCATGATTTGGCTCTGTGTTTGTCTATTATTGGTGTATAAGAATACTTGTGATTTTTGCACATTGATTTTGTATCCTAAGACTTTGCTGAAGTTGCTTATCAGCTTAAGGAGATTTGGGGCTGAGACAATGGGGTTTTCTAAATATATAATCATGTCATTGCCAGAGATGATTTGACTTCCTCTCTCCCTATTTGAATACCCTTTATTTCTTTCTCTTGCCTGATTTCCTTGGCCAGAACTTCCAATACTATGTCGAATAGGAATGGTGAGAGAGGGCATCCTTGTCTTGTGCTGGTTTTCAAAGGGAATGATTCCAGCTTTTGCCCATTCAGTATGATATGGCTGTGGATTTGTCATAAATAGCTCTTATTACTTTGAGATATGTTCCATCAATACCTAGTTTATTGAGAGTTTTTAGCATGAAGGGGTGTTGAGTTTTATCAAAGGCCTTTTCTGTATCCATTGAAATAATCAAATGGTTTTTGTCATTGTTTTTTTTTTTTTTTTTTTTTTTTAGAGGTGGATTATACAGCAGATGGTGACAGTAGTTTTTCTTTTCTTTTTTTTTTCTCTTCTTTTTTTTTTATTATACTTTAGGTTTTAGGGTACATGTGCACAATGTGCAGGTTTGTTACATATGTATCCATGTGCCGTGTTGGTTTGCTGCACCCATTAACTTGTCATTTACCATTAGGTATATCTCCTAATGCTGTCCCTCCCCCCTCCCCTCAACCCACAACAGTCCCTGGAGCGTGATGTTCCCCTTCCTGTGTCCATGAGTTCTAACTGTTCAATTCCCACCTATGAGTGAGAACATGCGGTGTTTGGTTTTTTGTCCTTGCGATAGTTTACTGAGAATGATGTTTTCCAGTTTCATCCATGTCCTTTATGCGATTGATTACGTTTACTGGTTTTAGTATGTTGAACTAGCTTTGCATCCCAGGGATGAAGGCAACTTGATCACGGTGAATAAGAATTTTGATGTGCTGCTGGATTCAGTTTGCCAGTATTTTATTGGGGATTTTCGCATGGATGTTCATCAGGGATATTGGCCTGAAATTTTCTTGTTTGGTTGTGTCTCTGCAGGTTTTGGTATCAGGATGATGCTGGACTCATAAAATGAGTTAGGGAGGAGATTATCTTTTTCTATACTTTGGAATAGTTTCAGATGGAATGGTAGCAGCTCCTCTTTGTACCTCCAGTAGAATTCGGCTGTGAATCTTTCTGGTCCTGGGCTTTTTTTGGTTGGTAGGCTATTTATTACTGCCTCAATTTCAGAACTTGTTATTGGTCTGTGAATTTTTCCTGGTTTTGTCTTGGGAGGGTGTATGTGTCTAGGAATTTATTCATTCGTCTAAAACACCAAAAGCAATGGCAACAAAAGCCAAACTTGACAAATAAGATCTAACTAAACTAAAGAGCTCCTGCACAGCAAAAGAAACTATCATCAGGGTGAACAGGCAACCTACAGAATGGGAGAAAATTTTTGCAATGTATCCATCTGACAAAGGGCTAATATCCAAAATCTACAAAGAACTTAAACAAATTTGCAAGAAAAAAAATCATCAAAAAGTAGGCAAAGGATATGAACAGACACTTCTCAAAATAAGACATTTATGCGGCCAACAAACATATATAAAAAAGCTCATCATCACTGGTCATTAGACCAATGCAAATCAAAATCACAGTGAGATACCATCTCACACCAGTTAGAATGATGATCATTAAAAAGTCAGGAAACAACAGATGCTGGAGAGGATGTGGATAATTAGGAATGCTTTTACAATGTTGATGGGAGTGTAAATTAGCTCAACCATTGTGGAAGATAGTGTAGTGATTCCTCAAGGATCCAGAACCAGAAATACCATTTGACCTGGCAATCCCATTACTGGGTATATGCCCAAAGGATTATAAATCATTCTACTATAAAGACACATGCACACGTATGTTTATTGCAGCAGTACAATAGCAAAGACTTGGAGCCAACCCAAATGCCCATCAATGATAGATTGGATAAAGAAAATGTGGCATATATACACCATGGAATACTATGTAGCCATAAAAAAGATGAGTTCACGTCCTTTCCAGGAAGATGGGTGAAGCTGGAAACCATAATTTTTAGCAAACTGACACAGGAACAGAAAGCCAAACACCACATTTTCTCACTCATGAGTGGGAGTTGAACATGAGAACACGTGGACACAGGGAGGGGAACATCACACACTGGGGCCTATTTGGCGGTGGGCTGATAGGGGAGGGATAGCATTAGGAGAAATACCTAATGTAGATGATGGGTTAATGGGGGCAGCAAACCACCATGGCACGTGTATACCTATGTAACAAACCTGCATGTTCTGCATATGTATCTCAGAACTTAAAGTATAATTAAAAAAACAAAAAAGAAAAAGTTTAAGTCTGCTAAAGTTTCTCACAACTTGCAGGCATAACAGTAAGAGATTTTCATAAAATTGAGATAAAGATAGAGATGATTATTTTAGAATGCAGTTTTCAAGTGTGCTAGTTTTCTTTTCAATCCAATTTCCTTTTCTCCCCCAAACTCAAAACAATCCAAGTATTTAATACAAAATGTAAAATATCAACCCTGAGATTACCCACTTATACTTTCCATGAGAAATATCAAAAATTGTTCACAAAAATAGAGAGAAGAATAAAGGCAATTCCAGTCACTTTTTTTTGTTAAAGGTTAGACACAGATAGGGTTGTATCTCTTCAAAGATGAACAAACTGATAGAAAAACAGAAACAAAATAAACCTTACATAATTCCTTTCCAAGTGTAGCAGAGAAAGAGGGGAAAAGGAAAATGTCAGACAGCATAGAGATGAATAGCGTGTTGGATGCATTACAACAGACGTGAAATAAAATTGCTGGCTAACACTACACCTTCTCTCAGGAATTCTAAAAAAAAGTACTCTTTAAAACAAAGAATGATAAAGTAATAGAATGTGATGAAAATAGAATTTATGAAAAAAATTAAGGGAATGCCAATGTACAATTTGCAAATATGATCACGAACAACAAGGGCAGAATTAAAACACCAAAAAAATTCACATTTAGAACCTATTTAAGAAAAATCTCAGAAAATTTTGAGAAAAACACATATAATTAATGACATAAAAGCAACATTACAATTTTGCAATATAACCGATGCAAATCCAACATAGAGATTACTGGTGTTCCTAACCAAGAGAAATAACAATAAATCCAAACTTTAAGTAATCTTTTCTAAATTTAATGAGCCAATAAGGACTCAATTTGTTCTGAAAAAAGCAAAAAGTAAAGAGAAAATATTTAAATGAAAATGATAATTGGATAGATGATAGATGGATAGATTGATTTTACTTGGTAACGTTATTGAACTTAAAGTTTAAAAAAACTTATACAGATTCAATAGATAATTTCACAAAAATCTGGTAACTTACAAAGCAAAACATAAAGACAAGGCTTCCCTCAGCCTTTTCCTTAGAAGTGTTAGATACAGAGGCCAAAGGAACAGAATCTGCAGATTTTTGAGGAAGTAAAGATTGTCATCAGTTAATTTTATACTGGTGCAAGTTATTATTCCTGACTGCAGAAAATGGAAGCAAAAATTTGAATCGCTGTGATTCAAGGAAAAGTTTTGATTCCTAAAAAGCTAATTTAAAAAGTTAAGCCAGTCAACAAATAGGTATATCTCAAAAATAAAAACATAAATGGTGAAATGATACACAAAAAATAAATTTAGGGATAGAACCAATTTAAATAATTTACAATGTTATATGTTCAAGCAGAATAATTTTTATAAGAATAAAAATTGAATTAACATTCATAGCCTAAATGGTAAGACCAAGACTATGCCAAAATATATATATATATATATTTTGGGTGGATGAGGCTGGAGAAGAAAGAGAGATAAGAAGAGTATGGAATATGTTTTCCTGTTTCATTTAAGAATGTCAATTAATAATAATTTTTTTCTGGACATGTAAAGTTTAAAAATAATTATAATGTTGTACATGTATGTCCACCCTTTTACTAGAAAACAGGCTTTATACTTCTTAAGCTGCAAAGAAAAAAATGAACTCTAGTAACATGAAACATATACAATATATATATACACACATATACATACACACACATACATATATATATATATATATATATATGAAAAAATTCAGGAAACAAGAAATGTGGAGAATCAAATATCATTTTTCCCCAAGATGGCAGATTAGATGCTTTTGGTTTGCATCAACCATTTGGAAATAGCAAGATAGTGCATAAAGATAAACTATTTCAGCATTAATTCAAGAAGGAAAATGAGAATCCACCGAAACTATGAAGGATGTCCCAGATCCAAGGGAGAAACATAGCCAGCAAACAGCCCCATAGTGGTGTCCAGCCAGTAAGACAGAGTGAAGCCCCAGTGTATGAAAGAGGCAGAGAATTCCCCTGTATGACTTAACCTTTCCACTGGAGATCTGAGCAACCCAGGTCGAGGGACAGCACTTTGTTTCTCCCAAGTCCCTGGGCTATCTTGGGGAGAGTCTTGAATATGCTGAGATTGAAAGACCCCTGGAAAAGTCGAAGTCATTTTTTCAGACCTGAGACCAAGATCAGAATGCCATTTTTAATCAGGGCACATACAAAATCAACTATTCATTGGCAACCTCGCAGTGTAGCCACACGAGTACTTTAGCCTTGGGCCAGATATTGGAGTGCTTGCTCTGGAGTAGGGGAGGGACTTCCACAGCTCCAACTGTGGAAGGTGCCTCAGCAGTAGATGCTGGAATTGTGCTCTTTCCCATCACAATCTTGGGGCAGGAGGAGAGCTGCTATAGCTACAGTTTCTCCTGGATGATGAGACTTGCACCCAGGGCCAGTGTGGCAATCTGGAACTGGTCTGTGTGTGGCATTACTGGGTGCCCTACCTTGCTCCCCTGAAGTCAAGGTACAGCAGGACCCTCTCTGTTCCACTCCCAGGCAGTAATCCAGGCAACTGGAGAATCTGCTTGCCTGTAGCAGAAGCCCAACCTGCCCCACCCTTCCTGGACATAGATCATGGTATAGCCAGGCTCTCTCTGCTCCATGCCTAGGGAAGTCTCCAGTCATTCAGGGCACCCTCTCACTTGATTCGTCAGCCTGAGAAGGCCCATCCTCCTGTGCAAAGAACTTGGTGCAGGGGGGCTGTTTCTGCTGTACACCCAGGCAGATCTCCAGTCATCTGGAGCATCCACTCTACTGGATTAGCAGTTTATGCTGCCTGCCATTCCCAAGCAGATAACTTGGGGCCAATGAGGTCCCCTACCTCCATAGCTAGGTACACCTTTGTGTGCTTGATGGCTACCCACTGGATGCTCTCTTGGTGCTGGTGCTTGTGCCTGCCATCAGGGGACTTGTAGGCAGACTTGCCTAGTCCAGCCCTAAGCATTGTGGCCCCTGCCTCCCTGGGGCTGAGTGGGGAGAACAGAACACTGTGCGTTGCATGTGTCAGCAGCCCATTGCCTGAGGCAACAGAGAGCTTCCTCCAGTAAACAAAGATCAAGTATATACTGAGATGCATTGGCTACAGCTGGCTTTTACCTATAAGATTAGTCTACCAGCTTGTAACTTGAACTGTACACCCCAATATAAAATCTGCTGACAGAAGTGCATAGGGCTATAGAAGCAAAGCCAAAAGACCCTACCCAGCATTCTCTACAGTCAAACACACATCCCAGTGGGAGGGGGAAGAGAAAGGGAAAAAAAATACAAAAATATTATAGGGAAAGAAAGGAAAAGAAAAAATTCTACTTCAAAAAATAATTAGATCAATTACAAATCCTAGTGTTGCCAAATTAGAAAGGAACCAATGCAAGAATTCTGGCACCATGAAAAACTTGACTATAGTGACATCACTGAAGGGTCACGGTAGCTCTCCAGCAATAGTCCCCAGCCAAAATGGAAACTCAGAAATGGCACATAAAAAATCCAAAGCATGGATTGCAGGGAAGCTCAAAGAGATACAAGACAAGGTTCTAAATCACCACAAATAAACTTCTAAGGTAGGCTGGGCATGGTGGCTCACTCCTGTAATCCCAGCATTTTGGGAGGCCAAGGTAGGCAGATCACCTGAGGTTGGGAGTTTGAGACCAGCCTGACCAACATGGAGAAACCCCGTCTCTACTAAAAATAAAAAATTAGCCAGGCATGGTGGCGCATGCCTGTAATCCCAGCTACTAGGGAGGCTGAAGCAGGAGAATTGCTTGAACCTGGGAGGCAGAGGTTGCGGTGAGCCAAGATTGCGTCACTGCACTCCAGCCTGGGTGACAAGAGTGAAACTGCATCTCAAAAAAAAAAAAAAGAAAAGAAAAGAAAAGCAAAAAGAAAGAAAACCTCAATAAATGTTTAAAAAATCAAAATCATACCAATCATACCTTTGGACTACAGTGGAATAAAAAGAAAAATAAATACCAGAAAGATTTCTCAAAACCACGCAATTTCATGAAAATTAAACAACTTACCCATTGATGACTTTTGAGAAACAATGGCATTCAGAAAGAAATTTTTCAAATCTTTAAAAAGGTAAAAATCAGAGACACTGCATACTAGATTCTCTGGGATACAGTAAAGGCAGTGTTAACAGGAAAGGTTATAGTGCTAAAAACGGCTACCTTAAAAAGTTAGAGAGATCTCAAAGTAACAATGTAATATCACACCTAGAGGAACTAGATAAACAAGAACAAACTAACCCCACAGCTAGCAGAAGAAAAGAAATAACTATATTCAGAGTGGAACTGAATGGAATGGAGACACCAAAATCTATACAAAGAATCAATGAAACCAAAAATTGATTCTCTGAAAAGATAAGCAAGATCAATGGACCACCAGCTAAATTAACAGATTAAAAAAGAGAGAATCCAAATAAGCACGATCAGATATGACAATGATGACACTGCAACCAATCGCACAGAAATACAAAAGATCCTCTAAGACTATTATGAATGACTCGATGCACACAAACTATAAAATCTAGAGGAAATGAACTTCTGGAAACACACAATCCCCCAAGATTGAATCAAGAAGAAATTGAAACTCTGAATAGGCCAATATTGAGCACTGAAATTGAATCCATAATATAAATACCCATCAGCCAAAAACAGTCCCAGACCAGATGGATTCACAGCCAAATTCTACCAGATGTACAAAGAAGAGCTGGTACCAATTCTACTGAAACTTTTCTAAAACGTCAAGGAGGAGGAATTTCTCTCTAACTCATTCTACAAAGCCAGCATCAGTCTGACACTGATGTTTGGCAGACACAAACGAAAAAGAACACTAAAGGCTATTATCCTTAAAGAACACAGATGCAAAAATCCTCAACAGAATACTCACAAACTGAATCCAACAGCATATCAAAAAGTTAATTCACCACAATCAAGTAGACTTTATTCCTGAGATGCAGGGTTGGTTCAATGTACACAAATCAATAAGTAGCCAAAGCAATGTTAAACAAAAGTATGAAGTTGGAGGCATCACATTACCCAACTTCAAACTATACTGTAAGGCTATAGTAACCAAAACATAATGGTACTGGTTAAAACAAAAAAAAACAAACAAAATGAAAACAGATGCATGGACTGATGGAACAAGTTAGGGAACACAGAAACAAAGCCATACAACAGCCACCTGATCTTTGACAAAGGTGACAAAAATAAGTAATGGGGAAAGACCCCCTATTTAATACATGGCACTGGGATAACTGGCTAGCTACATACAGAAAAATGAAACTGGACTCTCACGATATACAAAAATTAACTCAATATAAATTAAATATTTAAAAGTAAGATCTCAAAATATAAGAATTCTAGAAGAAAATCGAGGAATCACCATTCTGGACATCAACCTTTGGAAATAACTTATGATTAAGTTCTCAAAAGCAATTGCAACAACAAAAAAAGGACAAGTAGATCTAATTGAACTCAAGAGCTTCTGTACACCAAAATAAATAATAAACAGACAAACATCTAATACCCAGAATCTATAAAGAATTTACACAACTTAACAAGCAAGAAACCAATTTAAAAATGAGCAAAATTTCATTCAGTTCTTCTCTGATTTTAGTTACTTCTTTTCTTCTGCTAGCTTTTGGATTGTATTTTTTTCTTTCTAGTTCCTCTAGATGTGATGTTAGATTACTAATTTGAGATCTTTCTAACCTCTTGATGAAGGCATTAAGGACTATAAACTTTCCTCTTAACACTGCTTTATTTGCAACCCAAAGATTTGGTAAATTGTGTCTCTATTTTCATCAATTTCTTTTTTTTTAATTTCTGGCCTTATTTTTTTTGTTTGCCTAAGAGTTATTCAGGAGCAGTTTGTTTTATTTATGCTTTTGTGTAGTTTTGAGAGATTTTCTTAGTATTGATTTCTATTTTTATAGCACTGTGGTCCTATAGTGTGATTGGTTTGATTTGCTTTAAAAAAATTATTGAGAATTTCTTTATGATCAAGTATGTGGTGATCATAGAATATGTTGTGTGTGTGGATGAGAAGAATAAATATGCTGTGGTTTTTTGTTGGGTGGAGTATTGTGTAGATCTCTATTAGGTTCAATTGGTCAAATGTTGAATTTAATTTCAGAATTACCTTGTTAGTTTTTTGCCTCAACAATTTGTCTAATGCTTTCAACAGGATAATGAAGCTCACCACTATTATTGTGTAGCTGTCTAAGTCTTTTTGTATGTCAAGAAGAGCTTATTTTATGAATCTGGGTGCTTTATAGTGTTGGATGCATATTTATTTATGATTATTAAGTGTTCTTGTTGAATTGAACCCTTTATCATTATATAATGCCACTCTTTGTCTTCCTGATTGTTGTTGGTTTAAAGTCTGTTTTATCTGATACAAAAACAATGACTTCTGCTCTTTTTGTTTGTTTGTTTTCTGTTTGCATGGTTGATCATTTTCCATCCCCTTACTTTAAGTCAGTGGTTTTGATGCAAATCAGAATTACAATGAGATATCATTTCACACAGGTCAGAATGGCTATTATTAAAAATTCAAAAAAAAAAAAAAAAACCCAACAGATGCTAGCAAGACTGCAGAGAAGTGGGAAAGCGTATACACTGTTGGTCTGAATGTAAATAATTCAGCCACTGTGGAAAGCTGTTTGGAGATTTCTCAAAGAACATGAAACAAACTACCATTCAACCCAGCAATCCCATTACTGGGCATATATCCAAAAGAGAACAAATCATTCTACCAAAAATAAACATGCACTAACACATTCATTGTATCACTACTCACAATAACAGAGACATAAAATCAACCTTGGTCCCCGTCAGTGGTGGACTGGATAAAAATGTGGTACATATACACCGTGATATACTATGCAGCCATAAACAGGAATGATATTACATCTATTACAGCACCGTGGATTCAGCTGAAGAACATGATTCTAAGTTAATTAATGGAGAAAGAGAAAACCAAATACTGCATGTTTTAATTATAAGTGGGACTTAAACATTGGGTACTCATGGACACAAAAATGGCAGCAAAAGAAATGGGGGACTACTCGGCCAGAGTAGTCAGTATCTAGATGATAGGATAATTAATACCACAAATCTCAGCATCACACAATATACCTAGGAAACAAACCTGCACATATACCACCGAATCTAAAATAAAAGTTGAGGGGAAAAAAAGAAAATAAAATACTAAACAAGTATATTTTACATTGTGTATGATAAATCTATTTATTAAATAAAAAAGACTCACTTTAGAAGCATACATAAATTTTACTATAGCTTTCACATCAAAAACTAAGGGATTCCAAAATTTAAAATTAAGAAAATCAACGTAATTTTGACAAATGCAAACCTTAAAAATTAGGTAGCACAGTATTTATGTTAAACAAATTTAAATTAAAATTAACATTGAAAAGAACATTTGAGCTTTCATTAAAACGATTAAAGGAGCAAACTGCAATGAAATTAAAATTGTATTGATGGGAAAATAGATACACAGACACATAAAAATATTTGAAATTCACGGAGCTATTGATAGGAATATAATACGAAGTTACACACAATAATCTCCGTCATTTAGATTTCAAAGGGATTTTTGAAAGGATAAGAAAAATATGAAAAGTATAATCATTGTAATTTTTATGAACATATTAATTTTATTTATCCCACAAGTATAATAGTGGTGCTTCTTGCCTTATAATGGGGTTACATCCTGATAAAAGTTGAAAATGTATTGAATACACCTAACCTACCAAACATCATACCTTAGCCTAACCTACCTTAAAGATACTCAGAACACTTACATTAGCCTATAGTGGGCAAAACAATCTAGCACAAAGTCTATTTTATATGAAAGTGTTGGACAGTTTAGGTAATTCATTGAAGACTGTGCTGAAAGTGAAAAACAGAATGGTTGTATGAGTACTCAAAGTACAGTCTCTACAGAATGAGTATTGCTTTCAAACCATCATAAAGTTGATACATTTTTAAGTGGAACCATTTTAATTTGGAGATTGTCTATATACATCTTCATTTTTCATGTTATGAAATATTTTCAAAAACTCTTCCTGATAAATTTATATTCACAGCTTGTAATGTGAAATGAGATCTTTGTTTGTTACCTTTAGAATTTTGAAATTTAATTCTTTACATATTATTGTACATCTTTCCTTAAATTTCATTTTCTCTTACTACATAATTTGTCTTCATAATTACTGTCAGGAAAAGTGGTTGCAGAATTGACAAGCCTGGAGACAATCAGGTCCACAAGACGAGAAGTCAAAAGACTTTCTTCCTCACATGTACCAATAGCACTTTTTAATTATAATGGCACCCAAGAGATGTGCCTCCACCTTTAAATTGTTACGTGACCTTGAACATAGTAAATGCTCAAAAAACATTTGTTGGCCGGGCGCGGTGGCTCACGCTTGTAATCCCAGCACTTTGGGAGGCCGAGGCGGGCGGATCACGAGGTCAGGAGATCGAGACCACGGTGAAACCCCGTCTCTACTAAAAAAATACAAAAAATTAGCCGGGCGCGGTGGCGGGCGCCTGTAGTCCCAGCTACTCGGAGGCTGAGGCAGGAGAATGGCGTGAACCCGGGAGGTGGAGCTTGCAGTGAGCCGAGATTGCGCCACTGCACTCCAGCCTGGGCGACAGAGCGAGACTCTGTCTCAAAAAAAAAAAAAAAAAAAAAAAAAAAAAAAAAAAATTTGTTGAATAAATGAACAAACCAATGTGTGTGTGTGTGTGTGTGTGTGTGTGTTTGCTTTTCTGTCAAACATCTTGTGGTTTCCTTATTAAGTTTTGTTCTCTAAGTGTCATAATCTCCAGATTTATGACTACTGAACTTGCTGGTGGGGGAAGGGGCACAAAATCTGTGTGCTATATTGCTGAAGGCAATGCTAGCTGTGTGATTATTTCATGTGAGACACCCTCTACTAGGCACTACCTGTGGTTTACTGAGAAACGAGTTAGTTTTGAAATATCCAACAGACGTTCATAGGAGGCAGATTAGAAAGTGTGTATTCAGGCTTCTGGCAACAATTCTTAATCAGCGATCCTCTAACGTTTATTTCTAATTTGGTTTACGTACATTTTCTGCAGGACAGAGAAGATATCCTAGTAGGTTGTCTCTCGGTTTTCTTTCAGGGCTGTGAAGAAGAACAGGAAGCCAGCTAGAGTTAGAAATGACCAATTTTTTTTAAAAAGTATGTCATATGAAAGGTTATGATAATCTGAAAGGATTCTTATCAGGAACCATTCAAAATGTTTGAACCCATGAAAACTACCCATTTGCAACTTTCATCATGAGCCTTTCTCCTTGGGAAGAGCAATTTTGTGCCAGTGTTGCTTCAGTTTGTATTATCTCACCCTTTGGCCAGACATATTCAGAGTATCTAAGGCTCACATCATGATTTTTACTATTTCATGAGACCATTCCTCACTTAAATTCCTGTTTGCATAGTTTGAGTCCCCAGCTGAATAGTTACTTTCTCTATTTGGAAGAAACAAATAAAAACTAGTTGCACAGTGACCAGCTGCAGAAGATATTCATTCCAATAAAGTGGCAGTTTATAAGCTTACTTCTCAAGTTCTTCCTCCTCTTTACCTAAATAAATTTTTTTGCAGTCTACAGAAGCACTTCAAGCCTGCCAGTTCACAAATAACCCCAGATCCTGGGCAGCTGAGTTGGCCCAAAAAGAATGAAGCTTTCATGATCTCCAAAATCTAACTCAATATCTGGGTGGGACAAGCTCTGTCTGCACATACTAATTAGACTTATCAAACGATAATAAACAGCTTAAAGTGGCTAAGATTTAATGCTTGTTGTAACTAACTTCTACATCCTGTTCAGTGCTTTCCATGTTCATCACAATGGCTGGATTCCTCTCTTGGAATATGTATGGAAGAGATCAAAAAGTTAAATATTTCAATGACTTATATTTTCCTATAGTGCAGGGGACTCAGCACATTTGTGTGTGTGTGTGTGTGTGTGTAGGGTCATATAGTCATCTTTTAGACTTTGTGAGCCTTTCAGTCTCTTTGCAACTGCTGAAGTGTGCTATTAAGCACAAAAACAGCCGAAGACAATATGTAAATCGTAAATCAGTGGACATGTTCGTCTTCCAATAAAACTTTATCTGTGGATACTGGAATTTGAATTTCATATTATTATCATGTATTATAAACTATTCTTCTTCTGATTTTTTTCAACCACTTGAAAATATAAATAGTCATACATAAATAGACAGTAGGCCAGATATGGCTAACAGGCTATAGTTTGCTGACCTATATGTTGAATATATTAACTTCAAAATATATCAAAAAGGGTAACTATGTAATATAATGATATACGTCAATTTGCTTGACTGTAATAACTGTTTCACTATGTATATGTATAATAAAACATCATTTTTTTACACCTTAAGTATATACAATTTCTATCTATCTATCTATCTATCTATCTATCTATCATCTATCTATCAAAGAAAATATTCATATCTAAGTATCCCTTTTTTCTGCCCCGACCATAAGCAAAATCTGCTGATGGAACTAAGTGGGAACTGGCCGCTCACTCTGATCTGTCAACTCCAGGCTAGAAAACCACGAAGCTCCTTGGCTCATACTTCAAAAATCTGTTCCAGTTCTAATTCAGGTCTCTGACAACTTGGAAGTGATTTGCCTTCATTCTTTATCCCTCCTGTCAAGGCAATGTCTCTCTGCATGGTTTCTTAACCACATTTGGAGAATCCACTAATGTTCACTTATTCTCATAGAGGGAATAATTAACTAAAATTCAAAATAGGAAGCAAGTTTCACAATGTCCTGAATGGGAGGTTGATTTTCTTTTAAACTAATTATGAAGGAGAAAGTACATGACTTTCAAAAATGTTAAAGTATTTTTTCAGCTAAAACATGATCAAGTTTTAAAAGTTAAGAAAAATTCTAATAGAATAGTAGTGAAATATCCAACTAAACTCAAATCCTGTTTATTATGTCATTTATTTCATGTGGTATTTACTTTCATTTTTTAATAGTAGTGCTTATCTTGCCATTTTATTTAACATTGGTAAGCATAATCTCCTGACTTACTATTATGTTTAAATCAGCTCACATACACTACCACTAGCAGATCCCGCCTTGTCTCTTTCACTGCTTCTGTATAATGTAGTTACATTACAATTTTTGGTTAAATCAATTTTTAGCTATTACAATGTTAATATAAGTATTATTTTCTTTGAGTCAAGTAATGCATTATGTTTACATTTACATTTATTTAGTTCTGCAAATTTTTCATTTCCCCAGAATCAATTGACTCTTATTTATATGCTCATTTCTCTATGTACCTATTGCCAATTCTTCACACTGTCCAATAGCCTGAAACAACCTCTCAATAAAGTATTCTAAACAAGAAAATACCACCCATTTGTCTTCCTGCTGCATGCATCTGTCTTCCTCCTACCAAGTCTTCCCTTTCCTTGGTCAACTCTGGACTAAGAATGCATCCAAGGATGTTTCAGTTCTTCTATTTCTTTTACTCTTACTCTGAAAATTCTCATTATTATTTTCCTTTGTCAATTGCTCTGTTTTCAAGATCCCGTATTTTTCTTTTTCCAGGTGTAAGCACTAATTTTTGTGGATCTCACCATTCTAAGACAGAGATCACAGGAGTGAATTTTTTGGAGACTTATTTATTTAAAAAATTATGAGAATTTTTCTCTAAAATACTCCCAAAATTAACGGATTATTAATTTCATCGAGGTATATAACTTGAGAATGAAGTTAATTGCTACTCAAAGTTTTTGAGATTTTTATCCACTTTCTCCTAGCTTCCTCATCTTCTGAGCATTCTTTTTTTCTGCATTTCAAGCTATTATCCTCAATTCAAACAAAATCATACTCATCAGCATTGTATTACATATGTTTTTCTAAGTGATTTGGAGGAAAAGCAGTGTACCAGAGGCATTATACTAACTTGAAACGTGATATACCACACCTGGGTAAATTACAAAGAGCTTCGTTAATTTTTTTCACATATAATCACAACATGGTATTAACAGGTTTAAAACATAAAAACTACAGAAATAATAAGGAAATCATAAATATTAGGTGGGAAAATGATTTCTTAATGAGAGAGAATGTTTGCTTATTGTGGAAAAGACAGCCACCATAAAAGTAAAAATAATCATCTACAATTCGCATATAATTTGCTAAAAACAAAGATAGCAACTAAATTCTGAAGTAGGCGAGATGTGTTTAAATTAGAAACATATATAGAAGAAATGCAGAAGATAAGGTTTAAGTAATCAATACAATTTGGATGAAAGTATTGCTGAGAAATAAAAATTTATAAGAAAAAATAGCATCAATGAAAGAAGGTTGGAAAGAATGCTGTTATTTCAGGACTCTAATGTATGGTAACCCTCTTTCTCATCCAAACTCAGAACCAACTGAGAGGTAGACAAATCGGTTAAGTAGATCACAGTAGACTCTTTTTTTTTTTTTTTTTTTGAGACTGAGTCTTGCTCTGTCACCCAGGGTGGAGTGCAGTGGCACGATCTCTGCTCACTGCACGCTCCGCCTCCCGGGTTCACACCATTGTCCTGCCTCAGCCTCCCAAGTAGCTGGGACTACAGGCGCCCACCACCAAGCCCAGCTAATTTTTTGTGTTTTTAGTAGAGACGGGGTTTCACCATGTTAGCCAGGATGGTCTCAATCTCCTGACCTTGTGATCCACCCACCTCGGCCTCCCAAAGTGCTGAGATTACAGGCGTGAGCCACCTCGCCTGGCCTAGACTCTTTATGATAATCTCCCATGAACAACGGGTCAAGTAACTGGCTTTTAACTTGCTTTTAATACAGCTTACGTGAGTGACCTTAGCTAAACCACATGGATCAAAAGAACTACTGAGTCCAGTCAACCCACAGAATTAATGAGAAAAAAAAATGAATTTGTTTTGTTTTAAGCCACTAAATATTGTATGGGTTTGTTATTCAGCAATAAGCAACTGAAACACTGATGTAGGTCAAATGACAGAGTTGTGGGAAAACATGGCTTAGGTACACAGCCTAATGGGGTTTCTAAATCTAAGCCCCAGAATTAGTCTTACTCACCCATTCCTAGAATGAGGCTTACTCAACCACCAAGCCTCCGTGCTCCACTGATCTGCCCTTAGCACAAACGTTCAGTCTGTCCCATGTAAAGTTTACAGCATGCAGTAGCAGCACTAAGTACATTCTGTGCAAGTAGAAACACTCGAAAGAGAAAAAGAAGACAGGCTTGGCAAGGCAACCTCAGTTTTAGCTGTTGAACTTAATCAGATAACTCATTTATTTTTCCCAGGGAATTCAGGGAGCAGAGAGTAATTAAGGAAATAGAGAAAAAATGTCACCTTTACTGTTGTCTCTTCTCATGAAAACATACAGTAGATGTAAATCCCCAGTCCCTATTCCCACCATTACCACCCAAAAGAGGCTACATTTTATTCTGTATACAGATCCCCTTTCATGGCACCTCATTTTACAATCTGAATTTCTGATGATGTTTTATGATCTTTAAGGTGCAGGATATGTCTTATATACGTTGTTTCTCTCTCTGCATTCAACTCAATACCTGACATGGGGTAGGTATGTTGGGTTGAATGAATGAATAAAAGCTTACAACCACAATTTTCGTGTTCATACTTCATCAGAGAATTCATTCACTCCTTTTTACCATGTGAAACAGGAATTGAAAATAAAACAATGCACACTAAGTATTTGTGATTTCTGCTTAAGTCCTAGTAAAGGCACTTTTAAAACCACTTTCGGGGCGGGCGTGGTGGCTCACGCCTGTAATCCCAGCACTTCGGGAAGCCGAGACGGACAGATCACAAGGTCAGGAGGTGGAGACCATCCTGGCTAACATGGTGAAACCCCGTCTCTACTAAAAATACAGAACATTAGCGGGGTGTGGTGGCGGGCGCCTGTAGTCCCAGCTACTCGGGAGGCTGAGGCAGGAGAATGGCGTGAACCCGGGAGGTGGAGCTTGCAGTGAGCAGAGATAGCGCCACTGCACTCCAGCCTGGGCAACAGAGCGAGACTCTGTCTCAAAAAAAAAAAAAAAAATCACCTTCAACTCCTAAGCTCTGTGATAGATGGAATGAAATTTTCATCTTGCAATGATTCTTATGTGCAAAATTTATATGTTTGACTCCTCTACTTTTTTCTCATTATTCAAGCTTTTTAGATATCTTTCTCTCATTTTAATAATTATATGCCATGATGAGGTTTTTTATATTAATTATACTGAGCATTTATATGTCTAGAAATTTGTGCAATTTAATGCCGAGGATAATCATTACATTTTTCTGTAGTAACTTTTTCATCATTTGCTTTTCTTTTTTATAAAATTATAGTAAAGTTGGATGTTTGAGTATCTACATTGATTTTGTCATTTCCTATGTTTTCTCTCCTATTGTTTTCTTTTTCTTTGTTGGCTTTCACTTGAAGGAATTTTTTTTTAATTCCTTTTACTTTTCCACCTTACACTGAAGTTTCCGTTTTTAAATTTACCTGTTTTTTCAATATCTAAGAGTTTTTAATTTGCTGATTTTTATTTTTATAGCATCTTATATTTGGTTCCATTCTCAGAAGATTTTTTTTTAACTAGTTGCTTTTTTTGTTTTGCACTTTGTCTATTTCATCAGAGTCCCTTTGCTTCTCTTTGTTTTGCTCACTGGCTTTTATGGTAAATGTCCTTAGAGATCTAATGATCCTGGGACTCACGTACATAGCCAGCAACGAAACAAGAAAAAGTTCATAGAAATGTCTACTTCGTTAAGGAAAACCATGTATGAATGGAAGTTTCTTTCATAAAAAGTACTTATAAGCGAAATCTAGTAGTGTTGAGTGTTAGAGTACGAAAGATAAAAGCGTATCTTATTTTTATAGAAAATCTTGAAGCCTGGGTCATAGGCTATATTATCATTATATCTGGCTCAACTGTTATTATCTATAAAATATTTTAGATTTTATATAAAGAGAACTTTTCATCAACTTCACCTGGCTTAATTGCTCCAAATTCCACATACATCTATAAGTGTAATACTTTTCTAATACCATGAAGATGGAAAGTGATGGATTTTTATATTTTCACCAGTAATGTTTTGTTTTGAAAGGATGCATTAAAGTTATATCCAGTCATTTGATGGACCATTGTTTATGGCTAAATAGGATTAATATATTTTTTAAAAGCAGCATCATTAGAATGACTAAAATGATCATAGGGTAACTTGAACAGCTAGACTTTTCTTTTTGCAGAGTTGAACAGAAACATGGCTTATAGTTTCCTCAAATCATTCCTGAGCTCCAGACAAACTGCTGGACCTTGGAACCAACAAGAAGGTTAGTGGTAACAATATTTGGGCAAAAACCAAGCTGTGGGTGAGAGGTCCCTTATCCATAGTATATGTCCACTCCTATCTCTTCTCAGGGGTTCACATGTTTTCACTGTGTCAGTAACGGTGAGTTAGTTTGATTTCATCATAAAAAATTAATATCTGTTCTTATAAATGTTCACTGGTTTTACATGCTGTGACACTTCTGCAAATGTGACACTTCTGCAAATGTGACACTTCTGTATAGGGTTCATAGCTTTAACAGAA
This sequence comes from Symphalangus syndactylus, assembly GCF_028878055.3. Taxonomy (NCBI): domain Eukaryota; kingdom Metazoa; phylum Chordata; class Mammalia; order Primates; family Hylobatidae; genus Symphalangus; species Symphalangus syndactylus. The sequence continues at coordinate 78,866,150 of NC_072438.2, forward strand.
TAGTTACTTTAGTCAAGGAAACAAAGAATGATAATATATAAAATTTAGTATGTTCCTGGCATAGTTCTGAGTTCCTTATATGTATTAACATATTTAACCTACATTTAATTCAGGAGTCTTGTGGTATTATTATTATTATACCTGAATTTTGCGAATAAGAAAAGTGAGAAAAAAGAGAAGTCAAGTAATTTGTACAAGATCTTATAGCCAGTAAGCAGCAGAATTTGGGTTTGAACTTGGGTTATGACAACACTTTACACCACTAAGTTCTGCTGTACTTCAAAGAAGAAATAACAGCCACAGCCTATTTTGGTTTATATAGAGGAATAAAATATCATAAGCAAAAACTAAATTTGGCCAGGTGCCGTGGCTCATGCCTGTAATCCCAGCACTGTGGGAGATGGAGGTGGGCGGATCACACGATCAGGAGATCAAGACCATCCTGGCCAACATGGTGAAGCCCTGTTGCTACTAAAAATACAAAAAATTAGCTGGGCATGATGGTGCGTGCCTGTAGTCCCAGCCACTCAGGAGGCTGAGGCAGGAGAATTGCTTGAACGTGGGAGACGGAGGTTGCAGTTAGCTGAGATCACACCACTGCACTCCAGCCTGGGTGACAGAGGGCGACTCTGTCTCAAATTAAAAAAAAAAAAAAAAAAATTTAAGTCTCAATCAATGTTCTATATATTTCAATAGTAGTAACAATTAATGCAGATGCAGTACTTTATGATTTACACATTTCTCATTTATTCCTAAAAACAACCCTCATTCTGTAAACTATCTGGAAGATGCTAGTAGACTATACTGATCTGAAAAAAAAATTGCAGTAAAAATAAATGTCTTAATGAATTTTTAGGTTTAAGTATGTCCAAGTATATAGACATAGGTCAATAAAAACATCACAAATTATTAAACAACTTGCTCTTTTCATCCAGCACTGTGTAATGATCACCTTCCAAGTACCACAAGATAAAGGCAAGAGAAAACTCTACCACAAGAACCTGAAGTATATACTGGGATGCCTTCCAGAAAATGTAAGTGGAGTCCTTTCCACATATATATGGTCTATGGTATTAAGAAATGCCATCTCTGAGCCTATTCCTTGAACACACATTCTGGGAACTAGAACCGTGGATGTAATCTACAAGACATTCAATAAAGATCTGTAATGTGCTCATCAATAGAACACTGTGACTGAAGATTGATAAGTCTCTCTGGCCATTGCCCTGAAGCCTTCAGAAAGGGACCGAACTGATATTTGAGGAGACTGAGATTTTAAGTAGAACAAAGTCAAATAAAATACAGGAAAAAAATAGTAAAAGAAAAAAGACAACCAAAATCTACAGCCTTCTAGGGGACTAGGACCAGCAGAAAAATCTTCTCGTGTCAAAGACTGGCTTGTGTGGCTGAGCAGATGGCTTAGAGTTCTGTCTGAGGAAAATCAAGGTCCAGAGACAAAATGAACCCTCTCTCCTCTCATTTTAGCTCATGCAATAAAGATGTTTATTGTTTAAAAATAATCTACTGCAAATTTACTGAGTATTTCTGCTGGCAGGCAAAGATTAGAAGAGTAGGGCAGGCGGGCATCAGCAAACATTTCTAATTTTAAAACCACTTTAGTTAGACATACACTGTTGCAGCCAGGTGAAATGAAATTTTTCACAGACTTTGTAAAGATAATTCATTACATGCATGACTTCCTAAGGTATATTCCTTTTTCCTGGAAATTCCTGGAATATTCAGAAAGCGGAATAGCACTTATAGTACGTGCTAATATTAATGGGCTTTATAAACATGCAATCAAATGATTAAAAGTTGCTTTATTATATCATCACTAAGAATGCCAGATTATCCTCAAACTCCAAGACCCCTTCTTCTTACTCATGGAAATTCCTCCTTTATTTTGTTGTAGCTTTAGATGAAATATTGAGTTACAATGGCTTCTTCAGTTTAGCTCTCTAAGCTCTGCTTGCTCAATTTGTATTTTGTAGATTTAATCCTAGTAACTGCTGTTAGTATAAGTTGCTTAGCCTTAGTGATCATCATACGTAACTAGTTGGCCAGAAAAATCAACAAGCAAAAAACCAAAACAGGATACAACAAACAGAATACGCTCTTACATCCATAGCAATTGAATAGAAACACTTTTCTGTTTCAGACAAAAAGCTATCTACCAAAATCCTTTCTCCCTCTGCATAATATAGAATTGTAGCTTGAAGTTGAATAGTTAGGCAAGGGCTAAATTCCTCAGTTTCCTTTCAGTTATGGGTGATCATATCATTAGTTCTTCTCAATAAGGGATAAATGGAAGTGGCGTATGCTGCTTCTGGACCACAGCTTTTAAGAAGTCTTTTCCGTGTTTTCTTTTTCCCCAAATACTGACTGGATCTAATTGAAAATGATATCCTAAGGGATAATTTAGCTATGTGATAGAAGGAGCCTGGATGCTTGCAAAACCACACAGAAGAGAGTGCTTCCAGTACTCTGATCATTCACTAAGGACTGTTTTAGGAAAAAGAAATAAACGTCTATTCTCCTGAGCCATTACATTTTGGATTTAATTATCACTTCAGTCTTGCCTATCTTTACTAATATTATCTGCTACTGTTTATAAAACCTCTTTAAATTTTTCAAAGATCTTGAAGTCTATAGAGCCACCCAGGGGATTTTGTTACTTTGCTTGCTTTCTGAGTGACACATACACACTTTGCAAATACTTGAATGTGTAATAGGCTCTTGGAGTGGAGGCAGGGTGGTGAATTTTTGTAACTGTTGGCACGTAGTGGCAATCTTTTTACTGAAGTGATAAATATGATATTAATAATGCATGTAGATGTATAGTGATTCTACCATTTCTTCAAAGTAGAAATATATCCCCCTGAATTTAGCAAATATTATTTGCTGTGCCCATCCACATCCATTGACAGGTTTGATGAGACCGCACATCCTGTTTTCCTTTTTCAGACAGCAAAAGCTGTTTCATGGAACAAGTGTTTTAGATTAAAATGAATAGGTAGGAAATAAAACTATAATGTAAATCTAGACCCATAGTTGAATAGTTGACAGCTGCATGTCTAAGGAAAAAAATAGTCAATATTTTTCATGATGATAGATTGAAATGGGATTAGAATACAGCTGGATTTCATCTGGTACATCTCAACAGTACACATTTCCCTCAGACTTAAATCTCTGGATGAGCTTAAAGTGCTAAGCTATTTATCAATCATAAATTCTGTTGTTTGTCCTTAAATACAGGTATTGGCAATTTTCATGTATTTATGCTGGCATTTCAAAATAAGAGCTATATTGCTAAATACTCTTTGCAATAAATTCAAGCTTGCCAATGTATAACTATTTGATGACTGCTCCTCTGAGACCCCACCAAAAGGACAAGCATAATTTATAATATTTCTTATAAGGTAAAGACATGACCCTGTCTCAGGGAATTCATGAACTGTGATTTTGAGAAACGTTGCAGTCACTAAGAACTTCTAGATATACCACACTTGTGTTCAGACATGTACTTTATCAATTTTGTTTTAAATATTATCCAAATGAAATAAGGCCTCATTTTTTAACGTCTTGCATCAAACAATTAGCCACACTTCCAACAGCATTCAATCTATACACTTTGTTAAATGAAACAAACGCCCGGCTATTTCCTTTTGTTTTGTGTTCCATGCAGAATTTTATGTTCATTTTTCCATTTTGTTATGCATGATACTAAAATTCCTGTTAGTTAGAATACAGACATGACTTATATAAGGAAAATGTGTATTCTTAATTATATAAAAGCACAGAAAACTCATACTGTCACCTGTGAATGTCATGAAAGCCACTTGTGAGAATATGAAACAAGGACTTTGTTGTTATCCATTTATCAAAGGACAAAGACTGAAATTCCTAGCCTGACCCGCAAGGCCCTGAATTATCTGGTCTCTATCTACCTTGCAAGCCTCATTTCGCATTATGCTTGCACCTCCTGCTCTGTGCTCCAGCTATTCTGCCCTCTTTTCAGATCCATCTTGAACATCCCAGGCTATTTATCTTGTCTGAAATTTTCTCCTATTGTTCATCCATTGTACCTAATCCTCGTCTAGTTGAATCTTACTTTCTGTTGGATCTTAGTTCAATAGTTATTTCTTCAGGAAAGCCTACACTAGCCTTCATTCCTAAATAATTTTTATCTAATATATGCACTTATCAGCATGCCCCTCTCCTTTATATTTTTTATGACATTTGTAGTTTTCTGTTTGTGTTATAGAACATTTTCTACTCTGTTAAACTCTAGAGGCCATGCCATTTTTAGTAGTCTTTGTATTATTATCACTTAAAGATATTGCACATAGGTAGAACTAAATAAATATTAGTTAAATGAATAAGTTAATGAATGGAGTACATTTTATTCACGCCTGGCTTCAAAGTCTAACAAAAAAAATCAGACTTGAGTTGAGCCACATCAATGTTTCTGTTTAATAATGTCTTTAAAATTATTTCAGGGTTTTGTAAAAATAAAAATTTATTTTCAGTTAGGCTTTGAGCAGACAATGATGCTTTCTATCTAAACTTTTGTGATTCAATGAGAATAAATTTGTAAGAAAAATGAAAACTTTGAGCATAAAATTTATAGTCTCAGCATTCCTCTCACATTCTTATTCTGAAAAGTATGTTCCTATTGTACCAACCTTTGTGCAGATAAGAACTATTTATTCTGTGCAAGATATAATGAAAAAAGGCAAAAAAAGATAGTCAAAAAAATAAAATTTTTGATTGGGAGTTAACACTTGGTAGAAGGGAGCAGCCCTTTGAAGAAGGGGGTGACTCTGGATGAGTTACCTATATATTATGGCTTCATGACTGAAAGGCAAATAAAATTCTGATAAAATTCTGCAGCATTTTTACCTTGGAGAACCAGATAACAGGATTTGAGACAAAACAACCTCGGCTTTAAAGTGATGGATGAATCCCTAAAAAGACAAATAAAAGGAAAGTAATTAAAAATTATGTGTGTAATATATTTTCAAATCGCAGCCTGGCCCATGACCCACATGCACAGGCATACTATAAGCAGCAGAACAAAAGCTAGTATCACTGTATTAAGTTTTAAACTTCTCTCTAAGAGACAAAGATTGAACTTTAATTTCAACCAAATTAGTTGTCTGATGAAGCAAACCAACACACAAAAATCAACACTGGAGAAATATGACAGAATTCAGATTCTTCAAAACACAGCATTTAAAATGTCCAAGAAACACCCTATATGAATCAGGGTTCTCCAGAGAAATAGAACCAATAGGAGATTAGACAGATAAATAGATGAGAGAGGATTTATTAGGGAAATTGGCAAATGCAATTATGGAGGCTGAAGAGTCCCACAATAGACCAACTATAAGATGAAGACACAGGGAGCTGGAAGCATGGATCATTTAAAGTCCAAAAGCCTCTAAACCAGGGAGCCCAGTGGTATAACTCTCAGTCTTAGGCTAAAGGCTTGAGAACATGGGAGCAGGGCCTGCTGGTGAAAGTCTTTGAGCCCAAAAGCTGGACAACTGGAATTCTAATGTCCAAAGGAAGAATAAAAAGGATTTCTTAGGTCTAGAAGAAAGTGCACAATTCACCTTCTGCCTTTTTGTTTAGTTGGTTGGATGGTGCCTGCCCACATTGGGTGAAGGTATATTTCTTAGCCAGTGTGCTGATTCAAATGCCAATCTTCTCTAAAAAATACCCTTATATTATCCAGAAATAATGCCGTACCAGCTATCTGGGTATTACTTAATTCAGTCAAGTTGACATCTAAAATTAATGATAACAAGTCCAACTTTTGTCAACTTGGCTCCCATATCCGTCTGCTTAGATCATACTTAATCTCCAAATAGAGTAACAAAGTCATAGTTCTGCCTATAATGATGTAACTATTCTGTGTACACCCATAAATGCACCAATCCCCTCCCTATAAAAGGAGGTAAAGTCCTTGTGTGATATTTATGCTTTTCCTGATATTCCATAACTTAAATACTATGATGTAAAATTAACATTACTTAAATATTGATATAAACTCCATATATTTTATGTTACATAATAAAGGAACAAGAGAGAAAAGAAAAAAAGATATCCATTTAATAAATGTCTATATAGACACACACACATATATATATACACACACACATAAATGTATTACTGACAAAAAAGGGAGAAAACACTCATGGCAATTACAGTCCTTGTGTCTATAACTGGCCACATGGTTGTAGTTTGTATTTCTAACTGCCTTCTTCTAATATCCCTTCTGTATTCCCCTTGCCTTTAATAAGCACCTCAGCTGGTTGTGGTTCTTTATGTGACAGGGGGACCCAAATTTTCATTTCTGAAAGGTCTGGACCAAATTGGTTTGTTGTATTTTCCAACTGAACTTAATCATAGGGCATGATAATATTGAGAGACACCTTAAATGGTCTCCTGTATTTCAGATATTCTCCTCCTTACCTCCATTGTGCAGTAATAGACCAATTTCCCTTGATAGTCTGAATTAATCAGCCCCTCCAATACTGTAACTCCGTTCTTAGCCCTTTTACTCAGAAGCATGAGGAGCCCAACGTAGCTGAGTGGCGTTCTTATGATTGAGTGTTTTGGCATATTTTTGTGTCTCCTGCTAGAAGCATTTCTCCTTCCGGAACTAAGACCTCTAGGCTAGCAGAGCATAAGTTCCAGGAACAGCAAGAAGAATTTTGCTGGTGAGTCACTAAGTGTAATGGTGAATAGTGCCACTGTTATTTTCACCCCTTGATTTCTAACCTGTGAATTCTGGCTATGGAAGAAACAATACGATAAATTGGACACTGATTCAGAGCATATATGGCCTTCTGAGAACCTTGCCCCACCCCTGAAAGGGCTTGACACCTAGCTGGCCCTGTAACTGCATCTTCAAGAGGCCGTTCCATGGCTCTCTCAAGTCGGCTGCTCTAGGATGAACAAGAACACAGTAAGACCAGTGAATTCCATGAGTATGAAGCCATTGTTTTACTTCCTTGTTTGTGAGATGAGTTCCTTGGTTAGAAGCAATTGTGTGTGTAATACTAGGACAGTGGATAAGGGATCCTGTGAGTCTATGAATGGTAATTTTGGCATAAGCATTGCATGTATGGAAGCCAAATCCATATCCACAGTAAGTGTCTATTTCAGTAATGACAAAATAATGCCCATTCCATGAGGGAAGGGGTTCAATGTATTGATCTGCCATCAATTAGCTGGCTGATCACTCCAAGGAATGATTATCAGAGGCTCAATGTTGGATTCTGCTGCTGGCAGTTTGGGCACCCAAAATTGTCATAGCCAGGTCAGCCTTGGTGAAAAGTTCATGTTTCTGAGCCCATGTATAACCTCCATTTCTGCCACTATGACAACTTTTTCCATAAGATTTTTAGGCAATGACAAGGGAGTCAGGAATAAGTGGCTGAGTGGTCTCCACAGAATGAGTCAGCCTGTCCACTTGATTATTAAAATATTCTCCTGAGGCCTCCATTTGGTGAACACTTACATGGGAAACAAATATCTGTATGCTTTGAATATTCATAGAAGTTTATACATATATTTCTTTCCCAAATTTCTTTGTCACCAATTTTCTAATCACGGTCCTTCCAAGTCTTTAACCTCAAGCCAAGCTGTTGACTGCAGTGCATGAATTGGTGTATAATTGCACAAATGCCCAATTCTTCATTCAAGCAAAGTACACAACTAGGTGCACTTCTGGAAGTTCTGCCCACTGAAAATATTTTCCTTCACCACTGCCCTTCAGAGGTGTCTTATAAATGGGGGTTACAGCTGTGCACTTTCAGATGGCACCTACATATCATGCAGAATCATCAGCAAACCAGCTTCAAATCTTCTTTTTCTCGATCAACTGATCATAGGTAACTTTAAGACCACCGACATAAGTCCCGGAGTCCCAAGGCTGGGGAACCTGGAGTTATGATGGTCAAGGGTCAAAAAAGGAATGTTATTTCAAAAAACAAGAGCAAGAATTTGTATTTTTCTGTCTTCTTGTTCTATCCAGGCCCTCAGCCAGTTGGATGGTGCCACTCACATTGGGTTTCGGGCAGATCTTCCTTACTCAATCCACCGATTCAAGTGCCAATCTCTTCTGGAAATATCCTCACAGAAATACCCAGAAACAATGCTTTACTGGGTATCTGAGTGTCCTTTAATCCAGTCATCTTGACACCTAAAAAACAAACATTCACACTTCCTAAAATTACTTACCATATAAGGAAATAAGAAAATATGACTCAATCACAAAGGAAATGGCAATATGTAGCAATAAACCACAGGCATTGGAATTAGTAGATAAGAATTTAAAGGCAGTTGTTGTAACTATGGCTTTTGAAGAAAAGGGCATATGCTAATGAGTGAAAATATAGAAATTCCAGTAGAAAATAATGAACTATGTTAAAAATCCAAATGGAAATTTTAAAACAGAGATTAAGTATATGATGTAAAAAGTTTCACTGATTGGAGGTGTCAGATATCCCCCAAAGATCCCCACATCCCAGTCTCCAGGACCAGAGAATATGCTATTTTACATGGCAAAAGGAAGATTGCAAATATGATTAAGAGGACAGATTCTGAAATGTGGAGATTGTTCTGGATCATCTGGGTGGCCCTATTGTAATCAGAAGAGTATTTCAAAGTGGAAGAAGGAAATAAATGATAAGATTAGAGAGGAAAATGTTGCTAAGGAGGAGGTCAGACAGATGACTCTACCCACTATTGCTGACTTTGAAGATGAAAGAAGGACATCATAAACCAAAGAATGTAAGTGATTTCTAGAAGCTGGAAGACAGAATTAAACAGATTTCTCCCCAGAAGCTCCAGAAAGAAATATAACCCTGAAGACACCTTGATATTAGCACAGAAAGATCCCTGATAGGCTTCTAAACTACATACTGTAAGATAATCAATGTAAAACTAATGCAATGGGCTGGCCAGCTTAGTAAAGATGAAATATTAAAGATGAAATAGTGAGCTTGATGATAAAACAATCACATGGGTTGAAAAAGAGAGCTCAAACATGAAGATGAGGAAGAGTGAAGGCTAAGGAGGAAGAAAGAAGGAGTAGCAGGGAAATAGGAGAAGGACAAGAAGAAAAAGAAGGAGAAAGAGAAGAAAAAGAAGCAGTAGTAGCAGCATCAGCACTGCCGCTACTAACAACAACAATAACAAATACCAGAGAAAACAAAAAATGCCAAGACATTTGCTTGTGAAATCCCATAGCATGCAGAGAAACAATGTTTTAAACGACAATCAACTTCTCATCAATAACAATTGAGACCAGTAGACAGCGAAACACCACCACTGAAGTGCAGAATACAAACACACACAAACACACACACACACACACACAATCAAGGCAGAATTCTATACCAAGGGAAAATAGTTTTCTTTTTTTTTTTTTTTTTTCTGAGACGGAGTCTCGCTCTGTCGCCCAGGCTGGAGTGCAGTGGCGCAATCTCGGCTCACTGCAAGCTCTGCCTCCCGGGTTCATGCCATTCTCCTGCCTCAGCCTCTCCGAGTAGCTGGGACTACAGGCGCCCGCCACCACGCCCGGCTAATTTTTTTGTATTTTTAGTGGAGACGGGGTTTCACCGTGGTCTCGATCTCCTGATCTCGTGATCCACCCGCCTCGGCCTCCCAAAGTGCTGGGATTACAAGCGTGAGCCACCGCGCCCGGCCAATAGTTTTCAAAAATAAAAATGAAATCAAGATACTCATAGATAAAAAACAATAAAATTTGTTGGCAGCAGACTTACATTACAAGACATCTTAAAGGAAGTTCTTTAGATTGAAATGACATGAGAGCAGGTGGAAATTAATGTGTTCAGGAAGGAACAAAGCTATTGAAGTCAGCTATATATCATATGAGGATAAAAACCATAACACTATAAAATAAAAAGCATAGGACTTACAATATTACCAAGCTTTCATATTATATGTATAATGCTAAAATTTTAATTCTCAATAGATCAAGAAAATTATAAACTGCATATAGTAATCTCTAAAGTAACTACTAAAAAAAATGAAGTGTTAAATAGAATCATATATTTCAAATACTCTAAACAAAAGCAGAAGAAAAATGTACGAAAAATGGAAAATATGAAACAAAATAAACAAATTAAAAACATAAACATTTACTTTAAACATTAATGAATAAAAAGACCAATAAAAAGCCTAGATTGCCCAGGTAAGTGAAAAATAAATCTCAACTATGTGCTTTTAGAATGATGCACCTTAAATATAAAGAAACAGTTTGAGTGAAAAAAACGGGTAAAAAAGTATTTATCATATAAATGATAGTCACAAATATCTATGACTATATTAATACTAGGCACAAGATTATGAAAGAGAATGTCCAGTGGCAAAAAGGAACATTGTATAATGATAAAATGTTTCATGCATCAGGAAGATAATATATTGTAAATGTATTTACCTATTACAAGAGCTTCAATTCACAAAGCAAAAATTGACAGTAAGAAAGAGGTACATAATTCCTCATTTATTGCTGGATAATTTAACATCACCCTCACATAAATTGTGGAAAAGAAATCTAGAAGCAAATCAGAAAAGATGTTGCAAAGCAGAATAACACAAATACCATGAATTGATATTTATGGAACTCTACAATGGTGACAGTAGGATAAGTGTTATTTTCAAGTGTTCATTGTACACTTATCAAGATAGAACATACACTAGGAAATAAAGTGTAAATAAATTTAGAAAGATTGAAATTATATAGAGTATATTATCTGTTGATGATAAGAGTAATTTAGAAAGCAATAATAATATATTTAAAAAGACAAACCACTTGAAAATTAAGCAACACAATTTTAAATAATTTCTAGGCCGAAGAAGAAATTAAGATAAAATTAAAATGTATTTTGTGTTTAATGAAAATGAAATACAACATAAAATGCGTGGCTTGTAGTTGAATGAGCACTTAGAAATTTATAGCCCTATTTTATCACATTACAAAAGAAGGAAGATGATCTTTCTCTTTAAGAAGACAAAAAAAGAACCAAAAAAGGTTATTGTTAAATATAAGAAGGAAATAATAATAATGTAAAAATCACTAACTAAACACAACAACAAATATAGAGAAAATTAAGAAAACTAGCTACTTAAAAAATTGACAAAATAAACAAGCCCTAACTCTACTGGTTAAGAAAAGAGAGAGAGAAAGAAGAGAAGAGAGGGGTGGGAAATAATATGAACTAAACTCTATCAGGAATGAAAGAGGTAAATCATTAAAATTCCTAATAGAAATAAAAAGGATTATAAAATAATAGTATCAATATTTTACAATAAAAATTCAAAATCTTATATATAAAATGAACACATTTCTTTTAAAAATGTTTTTAGCAAATCTGACACATGATAAAATAGAAAATTTCAGTAGTTCAATATGTATTTAAGAGTTGAACTTATTATCAACATAAATAAAGAAAACTTTAGCCCAGAGGTTTTAATGGTGAATTTGGTCAATTATTTAAGAGAGAAACAACATCAAACTTACAAAAACTACTACTGAAGAGAGAAAAAGGGTTTCATAAGAAGTCATCATAACCACAAATCTCATAAAGATATTAGAAAATTTTTAAAATACAAATTTACCTCATAGATTTTTAAATCTTTAATAATTATCAAATGAACTCAAGCAATACATAAAATAAATAATACATTATAACCTAATAAGATTTCTAAGTTTGGTTTACCACTTGTCAACAAATCAAGATTAAGTATCAGTCAAGAATAAAGGAGAAAAACCGTCTGAAAATTTCGATATGTACAGTAAAAGTCTTTGAGAATTCTCAACACTCAATCTTGATTAGGTCTCTTAGCAAATAGAAAAAAAAAGGAACTTTCTCAGTCTGATATGGTACAATATATTTACAATCAACATTGCACTTAATTTGAGACATTGAACACTATCCCCTTAAGATCTGGAATCTTTTTATTCCACAATGCATTGTAGATTCCATCCATTGTAATAAAACAAGCAATATGAGTAAAATCATTAATATTAGAGAGAGAGAGGAAGAAAGGAGGAGAAAAGAAAGAGAGGGAGAAGTGGGGGTAAAGGCTAAAGAAGGAAGGGAGGGAAGGATGGAGGAAGAAAGGAAGATGTCTCTATTTGCAGATTACAGAAATTTTAACAGAAATCCTAAGGATAAGATAAATCCTCCACTAGAACTATTGAGTAAATTTAGTAATCCTGGATATAAAGTCAATATACACAAATAAATTTTATTTTTATACTTTGGCATATGTAATTAAAATATGAAATTTAAAAATAACAAAAAAATACCAAAGAATAAACTTAGCAACAGACGTACTGCAAACCTGTTCTATATTTTTTTAATATTGAGAAAAAATTGAATGGAGATCTGAAAAATACCCATGCATTGAAAGACTCAGTGTTATTCAGAAGACTGCTTTTTCCTAAGAGACTCCATAAATTCCATGCAACCTATTGAAAGATTTCCCACATGTTTTGTGGTAGAAATTGAAAAGCTGTTTCTAAAATGCATGTGGACATAAAAATAATCTAGACTGTCTAAAACAATTGTTATAAAAAGAACCATATTTAAGGACTTACACTTTCTATACTTCAAGAAATATTATAAAGACACAAAAGCAATACAACATGGTACCAGCCTAAGAATTTACAAATATACCAATTCAGTGTAATACAAAACCCAGAAATAGACCAAACTGATTTTGTCTTTTGATTTTCAACAAAGGTGTAAGAGAAATCCCAATTAAGAAAGAAAAGTCTTTTCAACAAGTGACATTGTAACAACTGGAAATTCATATAGGAAAAAAATTTATCACACCCAGAAACTAAATTGAGGTAATAGACTTAAACATAAAAAACTACATATGTTTTAGGACACAATGGCTAATATCTTCTTGACACAGCACGTACAAAAATATGTATTCTATATGCTTTCATTATTATGAAATTCTCTATTATAGTAAAAAAAAATCAAAATAGTGTTTTTCTCTAGGGGCAAGATTAGTGGCCAGAACAGACTGAGAATGGACATGACGACACCTTTTGGAATGATGGTGGCATTTTACATCTTGAGAAGGGTTTGAGTTACACAGGTGTGTGCATTTGCAAAAAGTCGTCGAGTGGTACACTTAAGATCTGTGTAATTTGTTGTACATAAATTATACCACAACAAAAAATGTAAAAAGAAATAGTGAGACCTAGTTAATGAAATGTACACGGAAGTGTTTCTGGGAAGTGTACTAATATCTGTAATTTACTTTGGAATAAATCAAAATATGAGATAAATCAATGAATGAATATAGATGTGCTTAGATGGATAGTAAATTGTTAATAGTAGAAATGAGGTCCCGGATGTTTGGTCGGGCGCGGTGGCTCACACCTGTAATCCCAGCACTTTGGGAGGCCGAGGTAGGTGGATCACGAGGTCAGGAGATCGAGACCATCCTGGTTAACACGGTGAAATCCCATCTCTACTAAAAATACAAAAAAATTAGCCGGGAGCGGTGGCGGGCGCCTGTAGTCCCAGCTACTCGGGGGGCTGAGGCAGGAGAATGGCGTGAACCCGGGAGGTGGAGCTTGCAGTGAGCCGAGATTGCGCCACTGCACTCTGGGCTGGGCGAAAGAGCAAGACCCCGTCTCAAAAAAAAAAAAAAGAAAAAAGAAATGAGGCTGCCAGTACTTAAATGTTCATTGGGAACATCTTTCAAATTTTTGATGTTTGAAATATTTTATAATAAAATTTGGGGGAACAACAGGGAGAAAAGTAATTACTCAGAAAGGAAAACCTGTAATCGGAATAATAATGATGGTAACCACCATGCATGGAGACTATTATGGGGTAGCCTAAGATTTATCACATATTATCTCATTTAAATCTTGCAAGAATTCTCAGTGATAAAGAGAATTATTATACGCGTTCATAGGAGAACTTTAGAGAATTATTATTATACGCATTCATAGGAGACATTTAGAGACATTAATAACGTTTCGGTACTTTGTGAATACCAGATTCAAGAGTCAAATCATGTCTTGGTTGATATTAAAGTGTATCTTCTAAGCCACTGTGCTATATGCTTTCCTGAATTTGTATAGAATCAAAAAACGGAATTTAGGAATAATGGCCCCAAAATGCAGAGTAAGCAAACTCCATTGAATACCAAAGATATAATACAAAGCACACTAAAAGAACAAGTCCAATTTGGCTGGGTGCAGTGGCTCACGCCTGTAATCCCAGCATTTTGGGAGGCTGAGGCGGGCAGATCACTTGAGGTCAGGAGTTCCAAACTAGCCTGGTCAACATGGAAAAATCCCCTCTCTACTGAAGTACAAAAATTAACCGTGTGTGGTGGTATACACCTGTAATCCCAGCTACTTGGAAGGCTGAGACATGAGAATCTCTTGAACCTAGGTGGGCAGAGGTTGCAATGAGCCTACATGAGACCACTGTACTCCACCCTGGGCAACAGAGCAAGACCCCGTTTCAAAATAAGAAAAGTCAAATTGAACCCGATATATATTTTTTCATCCATTAGGTCTGTACAAATTCCTTAGTAAAATTGATATTGGTCAAAACTCCCTACATATGTTTAGTGTCTCCTCTGAAATATTTCTGGTGAGAAACTATAATTTCAGTCATTTAAAAAAATTTTGGCCTTAACTATAGTTTAGGAAACCTGGCATAGTGGCAGTTTATATTAATGGTATAGACAGGATAGATAGACTATAAAGGAAGGAAGGCAGGAGGGAAGGAGGGAAGGAGGGAAGGAAGGAAAGAAGGAAGGAAGGAAGGAAGGAAGGAAGGAAGGAAGGAAGGAAGGAAGGAAGGAAGGAAGGAAAAGTTTTAAACTTTCAAATCTATATACTGAGTTTCCTACAATAACTAATTAATTTTAGGAAAGATGATACGAGGGAGCAAAGATGCCAGATTAAATGTAAATAAATTAATGGGGCTGGGTGGGGTGGCTCATGCCTGTAATCCCAGCACTTTGGGAGGTTGAGGTGAGCAGATAACCTGAGGTCAGGAGTTCCAGACCACCCTGGTCAACATGACAAAACCCTGTCTCTAATAAAAATACAAAAACTAGCCAGGAGAGGTGGTGGGCTTCATAATCCAGCTAACCTGGAGGCTGAGGCAGAAGAATCATTTGAACCCGGGAGGCAGAGGCCGCAGTGAGCCAAGATCGCACCAGCGAGACTCTGTCTAAAATAAATAAATAAATAAATAATAAAATAAAATAAAAAAATAAATTAAAAAAAATTGTCATCAAAGTGAGAAGTTATTTTTCTAATTTCTAACAAAAGAAGAGAACACACACAAAGAGAATAAAGGGAGCAAGCAAAAGAGATTAAAGACTTAAAAAATATTTCAAGATACCCAGTGGTAGAAATAAAAGTCATTATCCAATATTACAGAGTTTACATAGAAAATGGCACTAGCAAAAATATCCCTCTACAAGTTGTTATTTGTGTCATGAAATAAATAAGATGAATCTAATTTCATAGGTAAAATATAAAAGAAAAAGATGTAATTAAATGAGTTTGGCAAAGTTAAACATTTGAGAATGATCATACAAATAAGAGAATATAAATATGTATGTTAAATATAATTACTCTCCAGCAGCCACTAGTTTCCATTACTATTATTACCGAGTTCAGCCGTTTGATCCATGGTAAAAAGCATGTATATCAAATATAGGGAGACATTATTCACTGCACAACTAGGAAGATTGATCTACAGAAGAATCATGCTAACTTGAAATGTTTGAGTCCCTATTCCTTGCACTATTTAATTATCTTCTTACTCCTCCTTACCATTGTTTATTGACTCACTGATACACTTTAAAATTGTTAAGAAATGTGACATCTATCTCACAAAACGACACATCCTATATATAGGTTTAACAAATTATCCTTCAAACTGGAACACATTTGAGTAAAATGGAAGCTTCATTTCTCTTTAAGCTGGAGAAACAGTCACAGAGCAGAACTTCTCTGGAAGGTCAGGATGTACCGTCACCCTACCTTCTTGTAAATAGTAAACCAACACCATCCTGTTATTGCTTTCTTAATCTCCTTAACTTTTTAATCCTCTTCATTTCCAAAACGACTTTAGCCTCTTACATGGATGGCCATAACCCAGACAATACCATTTTTCTTAACTAATACACACTAGCTATTTTAAACTATAATATCCCTGGGTCCAAATGCAATACACTAGTTTTTCAGTTTTTAATTTCAATACTGGAGATAGTTGATAAATTTAACATTGGTTTTAGAAACTCCTAACCTAATAGAGACTAATATTTTTCTGCACCTTTTTTGTTGTTCAGTTACACTTGTTCAGCAAAGCTCCAACTCAGCATCATTCCAGTGATGCAAATCTCCACATACTGCTAAGTGGTCACCTAGCTGTACAGCAGTCATAGTTTAAACACTCACCATTCCTAAACTTGTATCTCCATGCTAATCAGCAACCCTTTGACATACTCAATTGTTTTTCTCTTTCACTTGTCTTCTCATAATCCCTATCATAAAATCTTCATTAATTAATAATGTTGATGAAGTAGATTTTTTCCAAGTGCTGATTTTAATTTATAAATAATTCATTTATTCCTACCCATTTTATTCCCGAAGAAAAACCCACATTTTGCTCCTCTTTGAGAGTGGTCTTTTGACTAGAGCTTGTGGTTTTCTCAAATATCCTCTGAAACATTGGCTTCAACAACTGCCATTTCATATCTCATGGTTGTTTCCCTCAATCCATAAATATGCTCATAGATCTCATTTCTTTTTAAAAAATAATAAAGATAAATATTTTACTTTGATTTCTATATATTATTTCTCTTCCATGCATACTGTTTCTAATTATAAACTATCTCAATTTCTTACCACCCATTTCTTTTAGAACTTACCATTATCTAACATCTTCCTCAATGATGTCAAGGAAATTTCTCCTGCCCAGGTTCCCAGTTCATATTTTGATCATTTTATTTATCATATATTTTGGGAGTATCTGCAATATAGCAGGCACCATTGAATTGTTTGGATTAAATCAGCGAGGGTAACAATAAAGAAAACAGACAAAATCTCTTCCCTCAAGAAGTTTACATTTTACTGGGACTAGATAGAATTTTTAAAAAATGAACAAACATGCTCAATAGGTAAATTAATGTTTTAGAAGTTGGCAAGTGACATACTTAATAATATGTAAAAAGAAGACGAGCAGAAGAGGGAATCAGAACTTGGCCCAGAAGACGAGTTACAATTTTAAAGTGAATGGTCATAACTGACCTCATTTATAAAGTGCTATCTGAACAAAGATTTAAGAAAAATGAAGAATATAGCTATGTGAATAAGAAGGCATGCAGGTCAGGCATGTTCAAGAAGCCCCCAAATAGGTCAGAGTGGCTAGAGAAAGGGAGAGCACAGCTGAAGATAATTTGACAGAGGTATGGAAACCAAGATTATGTACGACCTTGTAGAATATTGTAAAGCAAATGACCTTCATTCTAAGTGTAATGGGTTCTGTGATGATTTTGAACAAGAGAGTGGCATGATCTGACTTAAGTTTTAAAAGTATCACCTAAAATCTCATATTAACAATAGAAAGACTTTGCGGGGGGCAAGGATATGTTCACTGAAGTAATAAGGAAGCTATTATAATAACCTAGGAGGAAATTAATAAGACTTACACCAGTATGGTACCATATGGTGGTGGACGTACTGTTTGCAGAAAGGTAGAAATGGTCACATTCTGAAAATTTTTCAAGGTGGTTGTAACAGGATAGGACATGGGATGTAAGAGATGGCATGGCTCCAGGCTTTTGGCCCCAAGCAATGGGACCACATGGATCTTGATTATGGTTTCAGAAGAGTTGACTGGCAAAAAAAAAAAAAAAAACACATTAAGAAGGCTACAAAGCCGGCTGAAGGAAAAGGATTTAAAGAGGGAAATCTTGAGAAGGCTTTCAGCACCTTCTCACCTGGCATGTGGTCCTCAGACAGCCACAATAGCATCCCCTAAAAGCTTGTTAGAAAGATAAAATCTCAGTCCCCTGCCCTACCTACTAAATCAGAATCTCCATACTCGCAAGGGCCCTAGATAATTTCTAGGGGAAATCCAGATAATTTCTTTGGGGAAATCTGCTGTGATAATACATTAGACGAGAGAACAAGAAGTAAGCATGTAGTTGGCAAAAATATCTAATCTTTTTTAAAAAATTAACTCATAAATAGTGGAAGCATTTGTGAGTTGTAGATTGTCTTTAAACTGGAAGAAAGTTATTGAAAATTGTGATTAGCCGTTCTATGCAGAAAAATTAAGACTACAATCTGACAGACATATTCCAAAAAGTTAAGATGTGGATTCATCAATTAAAAAAAAAATTTTTAATTCCTGTGTATTTTCCCTCCCTCAATTTCCCTTATTTGTATCAACTAATTTCTGAGACTCTTTCTGGTCAGTTTATTTTGTGTAACTGCAAATATATAAGGAATTAGCCACGAACAACCGTAGATTGTCAGTTAGTCAAGAATTGGTTTAAAAATATTGAAACAAAAGCTTCTGGAGCCTGCATAACAGATGCAAGGTTGTGTAGCTAGTAAGAGGGATAGTTGGGCTAGAATAAAGAACCATTGAATTACTGAAGGTAATATAGTGAATTTTTAAAAGTGTTCCATAGTACAGGTTTTTTGGCTGCATAATTTTACCAAAAATGTGAATTAATTTGACAAAAATGCTTTTTACAAAATGCTTGTCAACAGCATTCATAGGCACAGAAAGAAGATAATTTGTGCTAATAGACACATAATATGTGGCATATGTCTAGGACAATATTGTTAAATTAAGGGGTACTGTTTTGCATGTTAATATTAGCTACTGTCATATATTTGGCAACAAACAAGCATTAAAATCACAAAATATAAGTCTCAAAGCAATCAACTTTGGAAACAATTCTTCATGCCAAATTGTACTTCATCTAGCATGTAATAGTAATGATAATACCTCCAGTCTACCACAGCCTAGATGGGCAGATAGGTTTTTCTTAGACTTCCCCAGTTAATATTTCCAAGCTTTTGTTTTGCTAATTATTTTACAAATACCAGGGAAATTTTTATACATTCTACTCAAAACACATTTCTTTAACATTTTTAGAAATGTTATTTAAATATCGTGGTTCTCCTCTGCACCTAGAGTTTTCCTCCATCACATCCTCAACATGAGCTGCTGATTTTTTCTTTTTTATTCCATCTTAGAATGTTCAACCCAAAGTCTTTCCTTTCTTAAAGGGTTTTCTGACCCATTGTCAGATTAGAACTGGTCTTTCCTGGTCTCTGTAGAATCTCTTCTTCTCCTATCTTTATGACTCATCTTTGATTTTATCACTGCGTTTTATCTTTCCTTGTATGTGGTTATTAGAGAATTTATTTAGATCCTAAATTGTGAGATTTCTAAAGATATGAATGGTGTCTTCTTTGAAAGAACAGTAACACTATGGAGAACGAGAATGTCATAACGATAGTAAAAACAGCTAAATTTAACTTTATATTTATGCCCCAAGTTATTTTATTTATTCTTGTATATATTGCCCAATAAAATAAAAGCGCTATAAAGCAGATCCTATTGGCCCAAAGTGGCTAAATACCTTGTCCAAGCTCAATCAGGCTGCCAGTTACTTCATTACGATTCTAACCCTGTTGCCAGAGATGATAATTGTATTATTTTACAACACAATTTTGACAAAGCAGAGGTCCAGAATTCAACAAATGCTGATTTATATCCCTAGCTTTTTCTCTCATTCCATGGAGCAAATTTTGGAAACAGATGTAAATTTCCAGGGATTTCCTTGTTATACTTGATAACATGGTAACACATGATAGAGATTCCATAATTATTCAATAAGCTAACACACTTACATTTTGTAGGTTAGAGTATCAATGTACTAAATTGTAGCCCCATCCTTCTTTCTAATTTCTGTGTTCTCCACAGAGATTTTTACAATATTATTTTCAAAGAGAGTATTCAGTAAATTTTAAAAGTAATTTGTATATAATGAAAACCAAAGCACCTCTATTTTACCTCCTTTTTGGAAAGATTTACCTTAGAGCTATAGAAATATGTCACAATGTCTCCCTGACTCACAGTGACTTTCCTTGACCAAACTTTAACATGTTTAGGTTGTTAAGTTTTGCATGCTTTGAGTTTTACATCAGTTACTTAGAATTGACCTTTTTCATTTGCATCAATAGAAAAAAATCTCTTCTGCATCTCTTAAAAGAAAGAAATAAAGGATTCTTAAGACTGGCTTCCATCGCTGTAGTCTAGGAAAACAGTTTTAACAACAATAATGGGTGACTTTTCTCTGAGAAGTCACAAGCAATTGTGTTGTCAGTATAAGAACTGAAAGCATTTGGTTTATACATGTGGTATGGCTGTCTTAATCTTTTAGTTCATCAAATTCCAAGGAGTGAGCAAAAGGCAAAGATTGTAACTTTGGCTGCCAAAGAGAGTGTGAATCATTTCTCTCAAGATTTTAAATATCCTTTTTTTAGCTTGCAGGCATAAAGCAACCAACCTGAATGAAAACAGATTTGGGCTGTAATAAGAAGACGGAACTTAACCAGCAAATGCTAAAGTGTCTTCCTGAAACAGAACAAAAGTTTTATGCATAAATGTTACTTCAAAAAATACGCAGCAAATTGTTCACACTGTGTTCACTGGACCTTATTATACCTTTAAAGGTCATGAGAACTCTGCTAAGACAAGGAACTAGAAATTACAAAAACAATAATCAGTCATAGCTTTTGATACCTATAGATTAATGCAACTTTTTAGTACCTTGCTCTAATTTAAGGCTTGCATAGATATATTTTTTATACTTACATTGTTTTATATTTTCATTGTATTGATAATATACTAAAATAGTATATCATATTAAAATGTTATGTAAATTGATAATTTGTAATAATAAACCTATGATATGATGGAACAAATCAGGAAAGCCAGAATGGACTCATATACAAGGATTTGGTTTACGTAAGATGATATCTCAAGTTAGTATGGGAAGGTTTGATTATGCAAAGAATTCTATAGAAACAATTGAAGATCTATCTATCCATCATCTACCTATCGATCTATCTATCATCTATCTATCTATCTATCTATCCATCATCTATCTATCTATCTATCATCTATCTATCTATCATATACATTTGTGTCAGGATTTCACCCATTATGACAAAATAAATCCCAAGTGGATACAAGCTCTAAGCATAAAAATAAACAGTAAAAGCTCTAAATAAAATACTAATTTTTTTCATTATTGATTGGAAAGTTACATTTTAACCATTACCCAAAGCTTAAAAGTAAAAGAGAAAATTTGACAATTAGGCTATATAGTTGGAGGATTAATACATGGGCAGCATATTATAAGTCAAGTTAAAAGGAAGAGATGCGAACCTGGGCAGAATATTTGTAACACAGATGAGAAATAGATGCGAGTCTTAAATATATTAAAAGTTGATACAAACCAACATAAAAGAACAGCTGCAGAAAGACAAGAGAGTTTTCCTTCCGGTATCTGCATAAATGATTTCTTATCAAAAAGGTCTTCTCTGACAACCTCACCAAAAGAATCCCAGCATTTTGACAATCTCTCTAATCAGGCTTTTCATTATCATTTACTGTCTGTAAGTTCTAGGGAACCAACTACCAGAGACTTTATATTCATTTCATTATTATATTCTAGTCCATGACTCATTGCCTGGCTTATAGTGTTTATAAAAATTTAGAATAAATGAATCTAGAATAAAATGTAAAGAGACATGATAAATAACAGAAATATTTCCTTGAAAAGAGTGAATAGATTATCCTTAGCAGTAAAGAAAGAATAAAGACGTGTGTGTGTGTGTGTGTGTGTGTGTGTACATCTGTTTGTATAATCGAAAATAGTCTGTATTATAACCCTAGCACAAGGGTTATCAAGAACTACTCAGTGGACAGATGATGTTAGTAATATGAATTGGTGGAGAACTGGATAAGTTTGATTTTATGTTTCCCCATGATTGCTCTGCTGCCTAAAATCAAGAAAAGAGAAATATCTTTAGTATTTAACGAGAAAAGATTGCAAGCAATAAATAAAGGAATAATTGCACGATTTTAGAATATGTTTATTTGAAGTGGTTTACCATTGACCCCACCACAGGAAAAAAAGCTGGAAATGGGCTGACAATGTCAGAGATCATGAAAATTTGGAAAACACACAAGGACAATGAATAGGAAATTTATTACAGTGGAAAGGGAAATGTTTCAAAGATTTAAAATCTTCTTTAAGACTTGATACTTTACATTGTCATTTACTCCCAGCTTCTCTCCCTGGCTTCTCTTCCTGTACCTTCTTATGGGATTGATGCTCTTCAATGTTTTTATTCATGCAACACTTCCTGGATGACCACCTTCAATGTCATGTCTATCCTATATGTTAATGATTTCCAAATATCTATATTCAGTTCTAAAGTCAGCAATTCGAATGGTATTTATCAGGTTGAATACTTGAAACAGCCCTTTCAATCTTGGTTCCAAATTCCCTGAATAAAGAATGTGGCAGATGGCCGTGTCAGCCCACTGGGAAACACCACGTCTCAAAGAAGCACTCTCAGTATTACAGGCCTGCTATGCACCAGGTGGAGAAGTACCACTGGGTCAACACAAACCGATGACACAGTAACTGGGCATGCGATGGGAGAGAACTCAGAGGAAAAGCTTTATTCTGTCTACAATGAAAATGTAGGGTTGAGAGACCCACGGAACAAAAAAAAACAAATACCACATTAGTCCAGGGTGCATAATGGTGATTCTTCTCATTCATATCATGACTCTGTTCATAGCTGTACTTTTAATTATTTAATTTTATATGAAGTTGTATGCAATATTAGTGAATATACCCAGTAAGGTAATAGAATGAAGATATTGATCTGAAATCCAGACTTAACGAGCTAACTGCCATCCAAATTTTATCAGTTAGGGTTCAGTTATACGAAATGCAAACCGTTATAGCTACTTTTAGCAGAAAGGGATTCAATACAGTGGTCAGATTATTTAAAATTTTCAGAAGGACTGGAGGGGCAGCTCAAGGCTGAGATCTTAGAAGCCACAACGGGAATTGTTAAGAACACTCAGCTGCAGCTGTGATCCACATATGTGGCTGCTGCTCCCTCACACACCCCAAGGTCATGACAGGAGAAAGCCAGGGACTGGGTTGCTGAAGAAAAACCCTTTGTCCTTACAACTATGCTTGATGTGGGTGGAGGGGGAGGGGAACCCAATCAATTAGGAGACAGTCTGCCCTTCCAACCCACTTCCAAATTTCAAATGTTGTACAACTGCATCTAGTTAGAGGTGTCAACTTTGCATCAAAATGGTAGAAATTAAGATTTTTAAAAAGCTGTTTTAGTTTTTCCATCCTCTGAAGGTTGATAGCTGTAAGGAGGAAAGGCAGGATGCTGAATGGGAATCATTCAGAATTACTACGGGAACATACCAGCCTGGAGGGTCAATAGGTAATTCAACCAACGTCAACTCAGAATACAGAAATTTTTGTCTGTTAAACTGCTTCTCGTCTTAAATGCTTCATCCTGGTTAATCACACTATCCAGGAATTTTCCTTTATTCCTATTTTCCCGTATTATAAATTCTTATAGATAAACATATTTTATTTATTCTAACATTTAAAATACCCTAACATTCCTGTAGGTCAATCAGTTTTATTGATTCTAACATTTAAATATCTTCTGAGTCACTTTTTATGCCTTTTTATGAAATGTCATCAGGGCAGATTTTCAGCTAATTTATGATTACTACTTTTGTCTATGATTACTACTTTTGTCCATGATTGAAAAGATAATAAAATTTTTCTGATTCAAGTGACCCGAACCAAAATATTTTTTTCAACATTTTTTGCATTTGGTGAACAATTTTAATGTTATTATATTCTTATTTCTTCCAAAGATTTAATTTTAAAAAATTATTTTATCTTCAAAAACAGAACTTAATTAGCTTGTAATATAGACTGCTTCAGATATTCTGATTTGTCCTATAAATATTTGTTGATCAATCAAAGGCATAGAATAATTCAGGACGCTGGAAATGTAAAGACTTTTGTTTATGTTACTTTAGGTTAAGGTTGTGCATTTTTCTGTTCTAGTTTTATTCCATTTTACAGATTTAACTTGTATTTTTAAAAGGCCTAGTGATAAAACTTGCATATTCCACATTGTGGTAAGATAAACAAATACCTTCAAGAGTTCCACATCTCCACCAGTGAAACCTGTGAGTATGTGACCTTATGTCCAAAAGGGATTTTGTAGATGTGATTAAGGATTAAGTATTTTCAGGTAAGGAAATTATTCTGCATTATCCATTTGAGGCTAATGCAATTACAAGGTCCTTGTTATAGAGAGGTAGTAGAGTTAGATTCAGAGATTACAAAGAGATGTGATGATGATGCAGAAGCTGAAGTAATACACTTTGCAGGTGGAGAAAGGGACCATGAGCCCAGAAATGCAAATGGTCTTTGCACATTTGCACAGAAATGCAAATGGAACACACAGGGAAATGGATTTTCCCCTGAAATTTTCAAAAGGAGCAGAGCCCTGCTAACACCTTGATTTTAGACTTCTGACTTTCACAATGATAAGAGAATAGATCATTTTTGTTTTAAGCCACAGTTGTAGCAATTTATCATAGCAGCGATAGGAAACAAATATACCTTATTTTTAATTATAGGGATTAACTTCAGTCTGCCATGTTACAGTATTTTTGGTTTCTATGATGGTAAACTTTTAACTTGGATTGGAATGTAATCTCAGATGCACAAGCAAGTGATAATTATTTCACCTTTCAAGATATTACAATATTAACATAGATCATATATGTTTCACCATTGTTCTGATGCCATTTAGAAATTATTTTTAAATTCCTATGTGTTTAACATTCCTGGGAATTTAATGAGTAGTGCAAGCATATTTCTTCTAAAATAAATCATTTTAATGAGAGACCATTAAAAGCCAGTGGGAATTCTTATTAAAGTACTAATACTCATTCTGTACACTCAAGGTGTTTTCTATATATTAATAGAAATATACACGTTTATATCATATTTGAGTTACAAATATTCCCATTCGAGTATGACTGGTTATTCAAAAACTCAGCTCTAAGAGATCAGATGCAGTTGAAAAAGAATTAAATTAATGTAATTCATTCACAAATATTAGGTATTTTATTACAATCTGTTATATTCCTTGGTTAGCTTTGCTAAATTAACTTCATGAGAAAAAGTAAAAGCTATTTCAAATACAAATTGTTTTTAAAATGAAGCTGTACACCTACATCGTAACTTAATTCCAACCTAAAAAGCAGGTGTTGGGTTTTCACAACATAGGAACCAAACGCATTGTGCAATTTGCACAATTTGCCTTGGTAGAACTTGAGTCCATAGTCCCTAGACAGTAGGGAACAGGGTAAGTAATGTCGCCAGTAGAACATGTATTAAATAAGAAGTTAAAATTGAGTAAGTTGATCTCCTAAAATGTTCAAGAGATAAATGACATGGCGAAGCACAGGGATAACTTAGTGATTATATTTATTTTGGATTAAAAAATAAGACACTGATGATATATTCTGGTAGAGAAAACCCCAGACTTTTTAAATGAACCGGTTGGAGATAATGGAGCTAACTGGTGCCAGGTCAACATGAAACTAATTTTCCATTTTCACAAGGAACAGATGCTGTGGATGGACAAGAAAATTGGCTTCATAGAGGGAAAAATGGTTTAGTTTGGCAAGTTAATTTCAGAAAATATACTTCAGGAGCTATTTTTTTTCAGCTATATTGAGAACGTTCTCCCACTGATACGGTTGATTAAGAGTAATCATGGCTATGTGTGCAATGTGTAAACAACATCTAGATGCCTCTCTTTGGTAAGATCCCCTCACTGGCCAGCTGGGTTTGTGGAACAAGATTCTGGGAATTTTCATTTTATGTAATTTAATGGAAGCGTAATAAGGAAAAAATTTCACATAATGAATTGAATTAGAGATGCCTTCTACTGGCTAATGCCTATACCATATTCCTATGAAGAACAATGATGAAAAGTAATAGAAGAGGTCATAGCCAATGGTATTTTGAACAAAATTTTTTAGAAGTATTTGTTTAAGAGGAACCAAATACAATTTTATCTAAGAGGTTGTATTTTTTACTTGGAAAGACAATTACTTTATTTAATGTAGAAATGAGACTGAAAAACCAAAAGGCTGAATTTGAGTTTTCGTCTTTTCTTTCAGTTAATGGTCTGATTTGGAAAACTTGAGGGAAGTAAGGAGATGAATAGCTCACTGTACATATTATGCCAAATAACAGTTTTTCAAACTTGGTCCTACAGCGAGTTCACAAACGTGGACCTACATCAATTATTCTGATTCTGTGAAATAAAGATAATCTTACTTTTATGAAATGGCAATCTATATTCTAATCATGCAACCTTCAAAAGAAAGATGAGAGAGAGAAAGAACATACGCAGAAAAATTCTAACACTAGCTCTAACCGAAGACAACAGATGTGGCATTGTAAGATATTTTGTTAAAATAAAGACTCACTAATAATTCACAAGGAAAATAATAGCTGAGTAGGTGCCTTTAGATGTTAATAATGACTGAAAGATCAGGAATAATAAAGTTAGCATGAGATTTTTAACACAAGATATAAATATCACATGGATAATATCAAAATTGTATAGGGTGGAAATCATGACCACACAGTGTATTAAAATGAATCTTACTCAAAAGAACTATATCTGATAACAATAATAAGAAAACACATAATTATGTATATCAAGAAAACATCTATTTGGATGGAAATATAATTCATGACCTGAAGATAGATAGACAGAGGGTAAAAAAAAAATGTTGGGAAAGGAAATGAAGCAAACTGGTAAAAGATTGTAGCTCTACAAGCTAGATGGTAAGTGTGGAGGGAACCATGGTTTAATACTGCCTTGGTTAGAATTCATAGATGAGCAAAGCACTGAGAGGAGCTGCTGTTCTGAACTAAAGTCTCATGAGAAAGGAAGAAATAGCTATTGATTTAAAAATACAGAAAATCTTTAAAGAATGAGGAACCATACTGTTGGAGTTTAACAAAGGAGGAAGCACCCTATATAGTCAATATAAGCATGACTTCAGCAGAGCATATGTTCTCTAAATGCAGAATATTTAATCACATCTTAATTAAAACATAAAAATACATTTATTTAAAAGTTTTGACAGTCATATGTTAAACCATATATAATTTTTATTTTTTATGTCACAAGTATTCAAATATCAATAATTTAAAATGGTTCAACAATAGTATGCAAAATAATCTGTGTCAAATATATCCAAATTTAAAATGGCTCAAGTAAAAAAATGAGTGTTTAATAGAAGTCCTCAAACCAAGAGTCCAAATTGGATGTTCCTAATGGCCAGGTGTCTGTCCTCCATGTGTTGCTTCTGTACCTCTGTCCTCCTCAAGTACTTCATCATGTTGTGCATCCGGGGTCCAGAAGGGAAAAGAAAGCATGAAGGAGCCTCTCTGCCTAATACATGCTTTGACCCAGAAGTGGCACATGTCAGTTCTTTAATTTTATTGCTGAAATTTTAGATTCCAATTGTGTGCTCAGGAAGAAGGGTGAATATACTTTTTCGCAAAGTTTGCTGCCTCTGAGACACACACACACGTACACATGTACACACACACACATATTACATTGGCAAAATTTTCTTAGGAATGAATACAACAGCTTAGCTAAGGGGACTTGAGTCAGTAATCTAGAGTCCAAATTCTACTTCTTCTTACTTGGGGCAGAGAGAGTGGTGCTCATCTAACCTTTCAGCAATTTCTCCGTATTTTGCAGACTCCATGAGGTTACAGATGGTCTTGTTCTGGCCAATGGCGGTAAGAAGATGATCTATGATATAAATGTCAGCATGTTCTCTAGTGCTATGGAGTCTGAGGTGGCCATATGTTCCAGAACCTGAAGCTTCCATATGGTGGAGCTTCTATCAGCCAGGGTCCCTTAGTGACCACATGTAGGCAATGTGGGACAGGTGGTTTGAGGGGTAAAGAATATTTTTGAGTATTAGGATACATATAATCAAGGAGTTATCTGTTAACACAGCAAAACTTAGCCTATTATACTATATGTCATTAGTATTTTTCTAGTTTCCTCCTCTATAAAATATAATAATAATACAAATACCAGATCACAGGGTCCTTGTGAAGATAAAATTACCTAATGCACATAAAACACAAATTACATTGCCTGCTTGGAATATGATAATTACTTAATACATTGTTAATTATTTATATCATTTTAGAAGTTAGAAAAATGTTAATGGGGCATCTTTAAGTCATATGTTTAATTATCATATATATATAAAGAGTTATCACAATTTCAAAAAGCATTTAGTGATTCAAATTTTACCACAATTTTACGATAGTTATTATTTCCATTTTACCAGTAAAAATAGATGTGCAAAATATTTAAGTGAATTTTAAAATCATAAAGCTAGATAAATAGAAGCTGAAGTTAATCCTAAGCTGAATCACACCAGAGAATGTTATACCATGTCTTTGGATATATGCCCAACTCTTAGAACATTTTAAAAATTAAATTTTTCTGTTTTACATACAATGCATTAAATAACCATTTCTTTTATTATAACTATGATTTGCAAACAAATTTCAAAATATTTTCTATTAGTAGATGAAAGGAATCTTCACAATAAATTGATTTCTTAAAATAAAATGTACAAAAGCCAGACCATTGTATACAGAATCAAGGCAGAAACTAAAGTGTGAAATAAAGTTAAGAGAGTGAGGAAAGGAAGAGAGAGCCAGAATTGAAAGAAGAAGAGTGAAAAAAATCCAAGAGCAATCAATAACTGTGCTTTGTTTTGTCTTAGGAATGTTTGTTGGTTTTAATATGTAGTCAAATAAAAATATGACCAAAAGAATAATACCAATGTTTGGGGCCAAAGGCACAAGGACGAAAAACGATAAGATAAATAACATTTTCCTTTTTTTTCTTCTGAACTTCAGAGGAGAATCAGCAGCAAATTGAAAACTGAAGAATAAAATACAAGAAAACACCTAATGACTGTCAGTAACTTTGTAAGTCTCTACATAATTTCACTAGATCTTACTATACACTCTTAGTCACCATTAATTATGAATTTTTTAAAAAATTTAGGAATTGTAGAAGATGTGAGAAATGAAGTCCTTGCCGATGCCTACGTCCTGAATGGTAGACTGGATTAAGAAAATGTGGCACATGTACACCATGGAATACTATGCAGCCATAAAAAATGATGAGTTCATGTCCTTTGTAGGGACATGGATGAAGCTGGAAACCATCATTCTCAGCAATCTATTGCAAGGACAAAAAACCAAACACCACATGTTCTCACTCATACGTGGGAATTGAACAATGAGAACACATGGACACAGGAAGGGGAACATCACACACGGGGGCCTGTTGTGGGGTCAGGGGAGCAGGGAGGGATAGCATTAGGAGATATACCTAATGTTAAATGATGAGTTAATGAGTGCAGCACACCAACATGGCACATGTATACATATGTAACAAACCTGCGCATTGTGCACATGTACCCTAAAACTTAAAGTATAATAAAAAAAAGAAAAAAAAAGAAGATATGAGAAATGAAATGTTTTCTTGTTCAAATGGAAGAGGAGTACAGATTCTAAAAATATAGAATGGTAAATTTGATGCAGACTTTCGTCCAAATTCTGGAAGAGAATATTAAATTAATTTCACTACTACCTAATAAAGAGACATTAATCACAGTAAGACTCATCGCTTGCAGAAACAGCTAAAGTCTACATTTAAATTTGCATCTTCTAAAAGACTATCTGGAGAATGACAAGAACATAATGGAACTTGATGTCAGCATAAAATCTGACAGCATATCTTATATTAATTTTATAAAGTAGTTTGTATCATGTTCCACATGTCACAATTGTTTGAGTGACTGAGAGTAGACTCAGTTGCGGTGGAAAACATGCTTAACCTGGAAGCAGAAGACATGGATCTGAATGTTTTTCTCTAGCTCCTTTGATTTTAGAAATCAATTACACAAATGAATTAAAAATGGAAAAAAATAACTCAGTGACTTTGCTTTAAAAAAAAAAGCAAATTACTTATTTCATAAATCAAAGTTTCATAATTAATTGAGAAAAATACCTATGAGGTTGCTTTGTAAACTGTAGTACAATCAAGAAAAACATTGTTGTTCATAATCTACCAATAACGCCACACACATATTACCTTCCATTTTTCTAGAGCATCACATGGAATATACTGTTTTACTACTGCAATTTCTTTTTTTTTTTCTCTATCCTTTTAAAAAATTACTTTTCCCTAAAATCTGGTGTTTGGAAGTTAAATACCTGTTTTTATTCTCGTATTTGATGTTTTAAGTATGCTCACCTGAGTTAACCAATCACCAATATCTCTACTCACCTTCCAGACAAGATATACACCTTGGAATAATTTTCCTCAGATCCCTCCCTCCCATTCTACATGTAAATATTGTTTAGTATTTTAGAACCATTTTCTTTTATTTTACCTCTTCCCTGAATGGCTCACGACTATTCTTTTATATGACAACAACTTTTATTTCCAAACATGTTTACTTATTTTCATTATACCTTCACTTCTTCTTGGAACAATTTCCTCCCTCACGGTTTAATTTTATTCTTCCTAAAATTCAGTATTAGAAATTCATTTCTCTTAGAGTTGTGGGTTGGAAGTACATATTCTTTTTTTAAAAAAAGTCTAAAAACTTTGTTTTCTTTCATTATAAATTATAGTTTGGTGGATTTTTGAATTCTAGGTTGACAGAATTTCTTTCAGCACTTTGAAAAAATTATTTAGTTTTCTGCTGGCTTCTATTATTGCTGCAGAGCATCTGTGTCTGTAAAATTGTTTCATAACTTTGTAAATTTTCTCCTTAATTTTTGGGTTTTTTTCCAAAACTTCTTTTTGCCTTTGTTCAGCATTCTCTGATATCCTCTTTCATTAGAAGTCCAGTGAGATACATGTCAGATATTCTCAGAATATTCATATTTACTGATTGTTCTCACAGTTTCCATCTCTTTATCTTTTTGTTCTTCATTTGAGATGATTTAAGTAATGCCGATAATCAGGTTACAAGTGCTCTTTTCAGGTGCATATACACTTTTATTTCACCCATCCCTTGAGTTTTTTATTCTAATAAATACTTTTCTTAATTTCTAAAATCTACAGGTTTAAACATTCTCATTTTAATATAGTAACTTGTAATTTTCTCATGTTCTTGAAATGCTGTCGTTTTAGATTCTGTCTACTGTCTGGCAATTTTGCCGGGTCTAATTCAACTGTTTCTTACTTCTATTGATGCATGTATTTTTCTTAAAGTGTATTTTTGTCATTCTGAAATGTAAGCTCCTGTTTGGTGGAATGTTATTAGGATAGAACCAACTTTTTTAAGCATATTTATTTTTCTCAAGAAAGAGACATTTTGAATTTTATTTTATCAGGCACACAAGTTTGGTTAACAGTCTAGAGCTATTTAATGGTGATTTATCTGTCTTGGTTTACAAAACCATGCAAATAATATGAATTCAAACCCAAGTGGGCATCAAAGAAAACCTGTGGTTGTCAAATATCAGGTAAAACCATTTTTTTTCTTCTCCTGCAACCGAGAAGGAAACACTTACTCTTGATTGTCATCTTTTGTCTCTGCGTATATTTTCCCTAATGCACACATTTTCACTTAGTATTGGCTCCTTAAAGTGGCCCGCATTTTTCTAGGGCTCCCTTTATATTTATTTATTTTTTTATTTTTATTTTTTTTTTTTTTTTATTGAGACGGAGTTTCGCTCTTGTTGCCCAGGCTGGAGTGCAATGGTGTGATGTCTGCTCACAGCAACCTCCGCCTCCCAGGTTCAAGTAATTCTCCTGCTTCAGCCTCCCAAATAGCTGGGATTCCAGGCATGCGCCAAAATGCCTGGCTAATTTTGTGTTTTTAGTAGAGACAGGGTTTCTCCATGTTGGTCAGCCTGGCCTCAAACTCCCGACATCAGGTGATCCACCAGCCTCGGCCTCCCAAAGTTCTGGGATTACAGGCGCGAGCCACCCCGCCAGGCCGCTAGGGATCCTTTTAAGATACAAACTCCTTGCCTTATACAAGACTCTATCTTTGACTTCCGTTGGTACATTACCTTTAAAACACATACTACTTGACTGATGAGATAACTGAACATTTGGCCACCTCTCAAAGTAGCAAAATGGTTGTTAGCTTCTGCTTTTTATTCTACTTTTCAGCTGTCTCTTCCTTTTGTATATTTTTCTGAAAATCTCAACTGTGCATATGTTTGTCAAATGTTATTCAGCATGTTTAAGTTTTTTATAAAGGAATAGTTTCAGATAATATTACATGACAAATTCATGAATATGGCAGAGGTATCTATCAACAATTCATAGAACGCTTTTCTTTATCTTAGTTGGTTTATTCTTTCTTAATGTTTTGCTATAAATGAAGAGGATTTACCTAGAATATTTGTAGAATAAATAAAGCTGTGAGAGATAGCTAACGTGGTAAAAACAAAAACAATAAACAGTAAAATGATAAAAATGGGAAAAAGAAAATTACCATACTTAAAATTATCAAGTGCAAGGTAAAACAGGCATGACAAGACTGCTTTTGGTATAAGCAACTTGAAAACAGTGATTTCAATGGAACAAGGATATTTACCCCCAAAGGAGGAATCAGAGGTCTTTAAACATTTGAAAGATGATGAAAGAAAGGTTATAAATTTTTTATGCTGCTCTGGAAGGTGATTTGGAATAAAATTCTATGAATTACAAAGAGAGAAATGCTGGATCAATGTAAGGAAGACATTTTAGACAATTAGAGATTTTACCAAAGAATTGGCTTCTGTCCAAAGCATTAAAGATTATTGCAGAAGACAACACATGAATGTCTGCTTAAGATGCTGTAGGTGGGTTTCTGGCTTTCTAATTTCACCGATGGCATAAGGTTTCATGAAAATGTATTAGTCTATGGTTCTATAATTATACATTTGCTCTTTGCGATCAGGAAAATATACAAATATGTTATTCGCTAGCTCTTTATAAAACATACAGCCACCATATTGAGTAAAATATTTTTAATATATAATTCTCAGTGCTACAATTTATGTTAGATGACTCAAAAGCTCTTAAAAACAAATTATTAAGTGTTGTAGGTGATATGTCATATAACTTCTGTGATTGTTTCAACTTTTCTCAAAAACAAAGCTTCAATAGCTCTAAAATGTTTTAGAAAAACTCATAAGAAAGTTTCGTATGGTTTTATTCTCCAAATAAAAATTAATTATAAATTTAATTTGATATAACGACAAAGATATAACAGTTTATGTCTCATTCTAGAAAAACAATCTTCCTTTTTCAAATGCAATATTGATTGTTACTAAATGTCAAGTCTGTTACGGATTATGTTAGTTTGCTTACCACATATATTTCAAATTTTCAGCTTAACATATTCAGCTTGGTTTTATATATTTCTTCATTTCATAGGTACTGACTGAGCAT
The DNA here is from genome assembly GCF_028878055.3 of Symphalangus syndactylus. Classification (NCBI taxonomy): domain Eukaryota; kingdom Metazoa; phylum Chordata; class Mammalia; order Primates; family Hylobatidae; genus Symphalangus; species Symphalangus syndactylus. Next base: position 78,899,901 of record NC_072438.2, read on the forward strand.
CTGTTTGTTTATTTGTTTGTGTTTTTGTGAGGGGCCTGTGGGTGTTGTGATGAAACAATGAAAGGAGAAAAAAAAAACCTTGGCTATATTCTAATAAATGTTATGTTCAGTGGGCTGGGCAGACTTTAATTAAAGAACCACTAAGTAAATATTTTTTTAAAATACAAATAAATCTTCAAGAGAAAAGGAAGGTAGTGATGAAATAGCATTTATTAGAGGAAGTTGTGTAAGGAGGTCAGAAAAATCTTCTCGAAGTAAATGATTGATCTGAGATCTGAAAAGTAGTAGGCAATGAGTAGATGAAAGGGAGAGAATGATAGAGGCATGATGGAGTTCTTGAAACTATTTCAGAAAGAAGAAACATCTTGATAAAATTACCTAGAGCATGAAGGAGTTTGCTAAGCTATAGAAACTAAATGAAGGTCATGTGGCTGCAGTACAGAAAACCAGCAATGACATGACAGAAGATGAGACGTGACAGAATGATGACATTTTTTTCTACTTACAGAGTAAACTTTACATTGTGTTTAAAACCTAGCAATGAAATATTCCAATATATAAAATTGTATAAGCAATTTATGCACACTAACTTTCTTGAAACATTTATATTTTTATATACTTCAACTCTACTGGTTTCATTTTCAATGCCGGTAAATGATAGCTGAATATCTTTGAAAAGTTCAGGGTAGTCAAAACCAGCATCCCTTTCCTTAAACGTTGCATTTCACTGTCCCTTTTGTCCCATGGCCCTGCAAAGTTAAAGCCCATTTTTCCATTGTTACTTCACTGCTCAACTTTATGTACACTTAGTTCATACTCTCTCTGTTTTGTTGGTGGTGGTGCTTGTTTTTCGTTTGTTTATCAAATTTTATTCACAGTTCAACATATTTCGATCTGGCTTCTGGCTGCATCACTCCACCAATATTCTTCTTAATAAGCTCATCATCACTGGCCATCAGAGAAATGCAAATCAAAACCACAGTGAGATACCATCTCACACCAGTTAGAATGGCCATCATTAAAAAGTCAGGAAACAACAGGTGCTGGAGAGGATGTGGAGAAATAGGAACACTTTTACACTGTTGGTGGGACTGTAAACTAGTTCAACCATTGTGGAAGTCAGTGTGGCAATTCCTCAGGGATCTACAACTAGAAATACCATTTGACCCAGCCATCCCATTACTGGGTATATACCCAAAGGACTATAAATCATGCTGCTATAAAGACACATGCACACGTATGTTTATTGCGGCACTATTCACAATAGCAAAGACTTGGAACCAACCCAAATGTCCAACAATGATAGACTGGATTAAGAAAATGTGGCACATATACACCATGGAATACTATGCAGCCATAAAAAATGATGAGTTCATGTCCTTTGTAGGGACATGGATGAAGCTGGAAACCATCATTCTCAGTAAACTATTGCAAGGACAAAAAACCAAACACCACATGTTCTCACTCATAGGTGGGAACTGAACAATGAGAACTCATGGACACAGGAAGGGGAACATCACACTCCGGGGACTGTTATGGGGTGGGGGGAGCGGGGGAGAGACAGCATTAGGAGATATACCTAATGTTAAATGATGAGTTAATGGGTGCAGCAAAACAACATGGCACATGGATACATATGTAACAAACCTGCACATTGTGCACATGTACCCTAAAACCTAAAGTATAATAATAAAAAAAAATAAAAATAAAATAAATATGAAGCAGATACAAAGATATAGTAAATAGATCAAATTATTTAAAGCAACATGTTTAAATTTCCAAATAAAACTTAAACAGAATAAAAAAAAAAAAAAGACAACATATATGGTGCAGTGTATACTACTCAATTAATGGGTGCACCAGGATCCCACAAATGACCACTAAAGAACTTACTCATGTAACCAAATACCACCTGTACTCCAATAACTTTTGGGAAATTTTTTAAAAATTAAAATAAATAAAATATGCTGTCATTTTCTTAAAAAAAAAAAAAAAAGATCTCCAATGATTCCTTCTTGTTAACTCATAGAATACATTTTAGTCCTTATTTTGCTGACCATCACCGTCATTGGATACCATTAACCATTGTACCCTTTAAACAATCTCACTTGAGATTATACAACTGACCCTTGCCTTGATTTTCTCTTCTATGTCAACCATTGTTATGGTTTCTCCTTCTCTTTTCAACAGTTTAGTATTCAAAGTTCTTAGATCTCTGTCATGAATTTATTTGTAGCTGACTCTGTACTGTTTTTAAATGCTTTCCTCTACCCCACCTCCATGACTTCAATATCATTTGTCCACTTTCACCAATTGTACAGCCAATGACAACCTAGTTCAAACCACCGTAATCGTTTGCTTGGTACGATGGTTAATTTTATATGTAAACTTGACTGGGCCACAAGGTGTCTAGACATTTGGTTAAATTTTATTTCGTGTGTGTCTTTGAAGGTATTTCTGAATGAGACTAACATTTGAATCAATAGACTAAGAAACGTAGATTGTTCTCTTTAATTTGGGTGAGCCTCATCCAATCAATTAAAAACTTGAATGGAACAAAAAGGCCGAATAAGAGGGAACTCCTCCTGCCTGACTGCTTGAGCTGACATATTGGTCTTTTATGATTTTCAGACTCAGACCAAAACATTGGCTTTCCTTGAGTCTTGAGACTGCTGACTTTTAGAGTGAAACTTACACCACCAGCTCTCCTGGTTCTCAGGCCTCCTGACTCAGATTGGAACTACACATTGGCTCTCTTTGGCCACTGCTTCAGCACTGACTGCACATCCTGAGACTCCTCAGCCTCCATATTCAAAGTGGGTTCCACATCTGTGGATTCAACCAACTGTGTATCAAAAATATTTTTAATTTAAAAAAAAAGCATCTGTAATTGAACATGTACAGACTTTTTTTCCTTGCCATAATTCCCTAAACAATACATTATAACAACTATTTACAAACCATTTAAATTGCATTACATAGCATTTAAATTATATTAGGTATTATAAGTAATCTAAAGATAATTTAAAGTATACGAGAGGATGTGCATAGATGATATGCAAATACTAATACACTTTACGTCAGGGACTTGAGCATCTTCAAATTTCAGTATCCATGGGGTCCTGGAACCATTGCCTCATTGGCACCAAGGAATAAATGTTTAACTGTATACACATCGTATTAGTTTTGTTTCTTTGGAGAACCCTGACCACTACAGCTGCACTGCTGAAATATCTTACTCTTTTTTTTTTTTTACCCTCAATCATTTTTTTAATATACTCTTTTCTCTGTAGCCTTAATGTGGTCAGAAACTTAATGTGCCCCTGTTTTATCTGTTCAATAATTACATGTTGAAGGATTCAAAGCCTTTGATTATCTGACTTTTCTATCTCTCTTACTTCACTGGTCACTATTTTCTATTATTTATTTTCTTTTTTCCACCCTGCTCTGACATTGCACATTCCAATGTTTGATTAGCTCACACTTCCTCTGAACTCTCAAGCTTTAAGGATGTTGTTTTATCTGTCTGAAATTCTCTATACACTCCTGTTCCCTACAGTTTTCTCCATGTAACTCAAACTTCAGCTGTGCTCATTCCGAAGTTTCCTTTGTTATGTTCTGCCATAATTTTTTTCTAACTTTTTAAATGTCATCAAATTTATAAATTACTTTTTGTCTCCTTCACACTAAACTTGTGAGTAAATGACTTCTTCTCTCCCAGTACTTATTATGCCTTTGGATGCTAGAACAGAGGAATTAATCAATATATACATTGAATTAAAATGAATGTATGAGATATTAATTTTTACAAGTAAATTTGATTGACAATGTTCTCCTAGAAAATAGAGATGATTAAGAGATCCTCTAGTTACCAGTGGCTGGAGTATTGTGGAGATGTTGTTCAGAGAAAATAAAATTTTGATTAAATAAGAGGAATCTGTTAAGTGATCTATTGTACAACATGGTGACTATAGTTAATAACAATGTATTGAATTTTTGAAAATCCCTTAGAGAGTAAACTTTGTGTTCTCACCACAAAAAATTATACATATGTGAGGTGATGCATATGTTAATTAGCTCAATTGAGACTTTTCACTATGTATACATATATACATGTTATACATGATAAATATAAACAATGTTTTAATTAAAAATTAATTCATTTAAGAAATTAAAATAACACAAATTTTTAAAAGAAACCCTTAATTATTCTGTGTTCCAGGAAACAGCTTACCGCAACTAACCATGCTTCCCATATGACTTAAAAAAATACTCAACCATGTCGTTCTTACTTACCTTTGTTAGGACCAGATTAAGACATTTCAAATCCCTGTTCTTTGTCCCGTAGATGGTAACTGATTAGATGAACTCCTGGTATCCACTAGTCAATTTGTACAAAATACCTGCTCTCTGGACATGATCCAACTATAGTTAAAATTCTCTCCTTTCCCTTGGCTCCTGAAATTTGATTCTGAAATGTTTAGTCAGAGCCAGCATATAGCCCTTCCTTAATGGCCCCTCTCTAGAATAAGCTGGCCTCAGGGTAAAACATTTTCTGATTATACTGTACAATCACACTGCTCTCCCTCTGGAACTTCCTCTTATCTGGTTCTTTCTAGGCTTATTTGCTCTTCCTCATAAATAAAAAGCCCCTTTCCGCTTAAACTTTGAGATGCATATAGATCTTAGGTTCAGAGCATTCCCCCTGTTGTAATTGTCCCTTCTCTCCTCTTGCAATAATATTTTCAAATAAAATATTCTTACCTAAGTCTGGACTTGGTTTTTATTTGGCACTATGAAATTTGTGTTTCAACTAAGTGACTCTACTATCTCGTGATTTAAATAATGGGTCAACCTCTAAATGCCTGACAACTTAAATTGAACAAGAGGTTTAATTTTCTTAGACAACAGAAATATTCTGGGCTAACTGTAAATTTACTAATGAATTTAATGAGTGAAATGGAAATGTTTGCCTTTCATCTATGCTCACACTGTTCTGTTCTTCTGTTGCTACTTAGATACCTGTAAAATGTGCTTTTCATCTTGCATACAAGTTTGCTTATACTTCAATAGATAAATAATAGCCTGCAACCTCAACCTAAGGAATTTATTTTAAAAAATAAGTTGAATTTTAAATTTCTAATCTTTTAATGTTTAATATTCATCTTGATCTGGACCTCAAACACTATAAACCACACCTTGGTATATACCAGATTTCCAATATTGAGTAGTTGTGCTGGCTGCTTAGTAGCTTTGCCTAGTTAAAGTTTCTTGAATTACTTTTGTTTATGAAAGTGAGTTGGAATGATACGTGCAACATGATTTATCATTTCTACACTGTGAAATTACTTGCTTGATATTATTAATAAGTGTATCCTACCTAACACAGTAGAATAGCAGATATATTTTTAATACTTGCCAATCAAACACCAACATAGAGCAAAAAAAATGCAGAAGAGTAGGTGTGTTTTTGTTAAGAAACTAGGAAACCTGAATTCTAACTCTTTCAGTAATCGTAGAAAAATTTTCTCTTTTCTCTTTTTGTTATTTTACTCACCTATGAAATTTTATTATTTGGATTAAATGATCCAAAAGACTCCTATTAACTCAAATTTTCTAATTTCAGATTTTAAAAGTGTTTACCTGTAGCAAGCAAAATGAAGACCTTGTGGGGAGAGAAATCTTAAGAATACCAAAATGCAACCTGAGGGATCTATGTGCAACGCAGTTATGGTCATAACTGTTACAGGTAGTTAGACATGAGTGGGGCAGGAGAGGGCTCTTCCCCCCTCCCGCTAGAAATGTCCAGTGATGTCCAGCAATTATAGCATTTTCTCTCTAAAAGTGATAAACTGGCAACCAGTGCCATGGAGAGGCCATTTCATGATAGTTTGCACCTGTTAACATTAAAGTGTTAATTAAAGGCAAACCCCAGGGAGAAGCAACTACCTGGGCATGCACATCAAGAGACAAAAAATGGCAAAGAATGATCTTCTGGGTACACTCCATCAGAAAAACGAAGACAGCCTCAGATGGACATGCATATAACTCCCTAAACACATTGAGTGTGCTCAATTCCCAAAGGTAAGGAGGGCACCACACATGTGGAAAGCCCCCACTAAGGGAAGAATCATGGGAAAGAGGCAAGCCTAGGAAGTCCCAGGATCAAGGTTAAAGGTGCTTGTTTTTTCTCGTTCACGTTCAGGTGCCCACATGGATCTCTTCCAAGGGTTCTCACCTTTTTTTTTCCCCCTGTTCTAAAGACTTTTAAATAATCTTCCACTTCCGCTCTGAAACTTGTCTAGGTCTCTTTTTCTGCTTTATGCCCCTCATTCAAATTCTTTCTTCTGAGAAAGCAGGAGGCAAGGGCTGAAGTTGCTGCAGATGCATACGTATTTGCTGCCAGCAACTCAAGGTAACTCAGATCTCTTCCACTGATAACAATAAACTGATTATTGAAGTGAAGATACTCAGTATAACTGTATGTATATGAATATCAGTCCCTTTACAAAAATATTTATATACATATAGCCATATTGTTTTATAACTATAAGTATCAGTCCATTTTTATAAATAAGAAATTTACATATAAGCATATATATATATATACACACACATCATGTAACTATATGTTTATAAATATCAGTCCATTTTTATAAAATTTTATAAAGGGACTGATATTCACATACAGTTATATGATTGTTTTCTCTTCAATTGTATAACACATAATTCTCAAATATGTTAAGAATCCAAAAAGTCAGAACTAGGATTATATGCACCACTTGTTCTATCCAAGATAATTACATTTTTCATATTTATATATTTCTCAAAACAGAGAATTAATGTTGCAATTAGTTTTATCAGTTTCAGATTATTAAAGCACATTCTTTTATCACAATACCATATGAAGCTATAGCTATCTCAGACAAATATATAGCAACGGTCCAGCATTTAAAAATTTTATTAGGCTCATGTTACTTTATTAAAAAGCAACTTCGTGGCCAGGCGTGGTGGCTCATACCTGTAATCCCAGCACTTTGGGAGGCTGAGGCGGGCAGATCATGAAGTCAGGAGTTCATGACCAGCCTGGCTAGCATGATGAAACCCCGTCTCTACTAAAAATACAAAAAATTAGCCAGGCATGGTGGCACGTGCCTGTAGTCCCACCTACTCGAGAGGCTGAGGCAGGAGAATTGCTAGAACCCAGCAGGCGGAGGTTGCAGTGAGCAGAGATCATGCCACTGCACTCCAGTCTGGGGGACAGAGCAAAACTCCATCTCAAAAAAAAAAAAAAAAAAAAGCAACTTCGTTTGGCTACAGATTTGACCTCTAAGATGCAAACGGTGTTCTTCATTCTGCTCCTTATTTTCTCTTTTAATAAAAGAAAGGTATAGAAATGAAATTCCACTTCTAATTTTAAACCATATTTTAGATAGAATATCCAGTGATTTTCCTTTACATTTAATTTCATAGTTCGAGGTCTCTGCTGGGAACTGCTTCATTTCCACACCACTGAGTAGTATTTGTTAATATTAAATTAATTAACTAATTTATTTATTTATTTAAATAATTTTTGTTTTGTAGAGAAAGTGTCTGTCTGTGTTTCTCACATTGGTTTCCAACTCATGGCCTCAAGCAATCCTCCTGCTTCAGCCTCCCAAAGTGCTAGAATTACAGGTGTGGCCTATCTTCAATTTAAAAGCAAATATTGAGCACACTACTTTTGAAGCTTGATGACTTATCTTTTAGAAATGACATATACACTAGAAAGAAGAATCTCATCTGTCATTGGTCATAACACATATCCACCTTTCTAAATGATACAGAAACAGAAGCAGAAGAGTAAAAAGGGATACATATGTAAAATTCAAACATTTATATACACATCAAGAAAGTTATATTCAATCTAAGAGTTTAGTTCTACAAAGAGGACATGGTTTAAGAACCATAGAGATTATACAAATAATTATTTGAATTATTTTACTCTTTCAGTAATTTTGTATTTTAAAGTAAATAAAGGCCATATTAGAGTTAATACAAATAGAAAGCATGCTTTAAGAAATACTTCACACTCATACTTTCATTCATTCAACATATTGTCTGGTAATATATTTAACAGTGAATTAAAAGAAGATATGCAGTTGGGCGCAGTGGCTCACGCCTGTAATCCCAGCACTTTGGGAGGTGGAGGCGGGTGGATCACGAGGTCAGGAAATCTAGACCATCCTGGCTAACACGGTGAAACCCCGTCTCTACTAAATATACAAAAAATTAGCCGGGCGTGGTGGCGGGAGCCTGTAGTCCCAGCTACTTCGGAGGCTGAGGCAGGAGAATGGTGTGAACCTGGGAGGCGGAGTTTGCAGTGAGCAGAAATCGCGCCACTGCACTCCAGTCTGGGTGACAGAGCGAGACTCAGTCTCAAAAAAAAAAAAAAAAAAAAGACATGCTACATTAAAATATTTCTATGGAATATAAAAACAACTAAATGGCTAAATGGCTGCTGTCAATAGGAACATAATGAATACTGTCAAGAGGAACATATTTAATAAGATTTTACCATATTGTCCTGCAGTGTATTGGTTGTTACTGAAGAATCAAATCACAAGTGAAGTAGATTATTTCTATTCATTAAATCTTTATTTTTCAAGATATAATTTCCTTTATCTAACATACATGTCTTACTTGTATTGCCTGGTTAATTTCTTTGGATGTGTCTTACTTGTATTGCCTGGTTAATTTATTTGGATGTGTCTTACTTGTACTGCCTGGTTAATTTTTTTCTTTTTTTTTTTTTTTTTTGAGACAGAGTCTCACTCTGTCACCCAGGCTGGAGTGCAGTGGTGCGATCTCGGCTCACTGCAAGCTCCACCTCCTAGGTTCATGCCATTCTCCTGCCTCAGCCTCCGGATTACCTGGGACTACAGGCGCCCGCCATCACGCCCGGCTAATTTTTTGTATTTTTTAGTAGAGACGTGGTTACACCGTGTTAGGCAGGATGGTCTCTGCCTGGTTAATTTCTTTGGTGCAGTGGATAGCTAAAAAGTAAGGTAAATAACTACCATAGCTATGGAGTTGTAGCAGTAACATTTTTTTCTTCTCTATATATGTTTCTGTTATAATCATGACCAAATAATATTCTAAAGTACATTATGATCATATATTTCTTACAGGAATAGGCTTGGCTACAAATATTTATGGTAAACTAAGGCTTGCAGAGCAATCAGGTCAGTTTACTGTGAGTAAACCCTAAAGAACACCAGAGCTTTCTGCAAAACCTGGAAACTCAAAAAGCATTTATTTAACAATTATATGGTTACACTTCTGTATAACGTATTAATGTTATAGTGGTGAAACCTTTTAAAACTATTATGCATTACTATGCGCATTCCTTTTTTTATACAAATTATTTAGCAGTGATTATAATAAAAAAGAATGTTGCTTCCAACATGGGCCGAGAATAATAGCATAATTTCATATTTCAAAAAGCACACATGGTCAGTACATTTAACCATACTGATTCGTGTTTTGAGCAATTTTCATTCCCCATGATGTCAAAGAGCTTTAAAATTCAGCACATTTTTATACAAAACATATTTAAAATTACTTCACACTTCAGTGAAATTCACTCAGCTTTAGGCTAAATATAGAAATGTAAGAGTCTACCACACTCATGTCAAAGCTGGTTAAGGGGGGAAATAGAAAAGGTAATCTATCCAGCCCAAACCTCTGGGGAAATATAACATGCATGTAACAGTATGTCCCTTTGGGCACAGTACTTTTACTGTTTCATTTATTTTTTACTGAAGCTGTTATATAAACTATCCTGGAAAAAATAATCCACTTTTAAATGACTTGTGCCTTATATGTACATTTATTAAATTTAGGATAGAGCTACAGAGAAGTTCAGTTTTTATAACTAGTCCTGTAATATAAAAAATTTTAAATATTATGTAAACATTTGTTATGCAGTGGCTTAATATAAATAATAGTTCAAGATATGTATATATAAAGCCAGTGTTCATAAAATGAATGCTAGAGCCATTTGAGTGTCATTTCAACTATAATAATCTCTAGTTTAAAAAGAAAAACACCCAGGTCTAGGTAGGGAAGATTTTATTCTCTTTTAAGAGCTGGAAAGTAATCCCTTTGGAATATATCACTTCATATATTCTGAACACTATGATTCTGGACCTTCTGACTCTCTAATTTAACTTCTGTAAATTTCATCTAAATATCTCATTTAACCGTCATTTTTTAAATGTGAATGACTCTAAAGTCTGAAGTGTGGAAAGCTGGATTCCAATCTGTGCTTCCCACCTACGAATAGTGCAGCATTCATAAATTGTTTTAGCCTCTTCTGCCTCACTTATCCTCATCTGTTAAACGTGTATGATAGCAGATGCAGATCAGAAAATTATTCAAGGATTAATAAAAAAGTGTCTGTTAGCATTACCTGGCCAACACTGCACAGTAAGTCTATTGATATTAGCTGTTCTTATTTCTGTTTCTTTTCAAAACTATGCTGTGCCTTTCTAGCCACCTTTAAGGCAGCTTTATCTAGCTGTATCACCAATAATGAACACTTAATAAGGCCAAAATTAATTACAAAATAAAATAAAATGCACCTCTCATCACCAAAGGTCTCTATAATGTCACAACTACAGTTCCAGTCACCCACATTTGAAACATGAAGTTGTCTCTGTTTTTTTATATTTTTATAATATGTCATTATGAATTATATCCTCTAATTTTCCTCCCTCCCCTGGCCCAGGATCCCTTTCAAAGCTTCTTCTCAAACATTAGACGAAGTCTTCAGATGTCTTTCCTAGACTATAGTCTTCAAACTATTCATCCTGCTTCTGGTTATTTCTACTCTGTAAGATGTAAGTCTTTGCAGTTAGATTGATCCTCCTGAAACACACTTCTTGCCACATTACACCTTTAGCCAAAAACTTTCAATGGCACTCCAAGGTAAAATAAAGCCCAAATTTTCTATTCTATTACTCAATACCAACCTACTTCAAATACTAGTAGCGTTCATGTCTGTCTTCTCACCCTCACAGTTCAGGCTGCTATATCAGAATACCCTGGACAGGGTGATTTAAACAACAAGCGTTCATTTCTCATAGTTCTGAAGGTTAGGAAGTCTAAGATCGAAGTACTGGCAGATCAATCTCTGGTGAGGGCATTCTTTCTGATTTGCAAGTCATCTTTTCCCCGTATTTTCATACAGCAGACAGAGCAAGCTCTAGTCTTTCCCTCTTCTCATTGTGGGGCCTGAACTGTCATGACTTCCTTAAAACTCATTACCTCCTAAATATCCCAGCTTAACATATGGATGTTGGTGTGGGGGAGACACAAACATATGGTTCATAAAATTAACATCCTGATGAAATACTTGCTATTTCCTAGCAATACTCTTGTCTTTTACGTTATGCCATTGGCTTCAATTTTCCAATAGTTTCCCTCGAGTATAGTATACAGTTAGCTATTTATATTGAATGAAGGTAAGGATTAAGATATAATTTAAAATAAGAACAGGATGTCAAGTACAACAAAATTCTGAAAAAGAGAATATTTAAAAAGAGCACTCGTGTCCTCAGGCTGCTGTAACATACACTGCAAACTGGGGGCTCAAAGCAAATTTATTCTTGATGCTGTACGTCCAAAATCAAGCTGCTAGTAGAGTTCAGTCCCTTCTAGAGGACTCTGGGAAGTGGCCGCGCCATCCTTCTATCCTAGCTTCTGATGGTTTTCAGTCCTCATTGGCTTTCCTTAGCTTGTAGATGCATGACTCCAATCTCTGCACCCATTGTTGTCACGTGTCAATCTTTTCCCTGTGAGTCTCTGTATCCTGTGACAGTCTCCTTGGTCTCTCTTTTCTCTTTTTTATAAGGACACTGGTCATATTAGATTAAGGGCCTACTGTACTCTACCATGATTCCATCTTAACTTTGTTAATCATATCTGCAACAACCCTATTTCCAAACAGGATCACATTTTGAGGTCCTGGAGGTTAGGACTTCAACATATCTTTTTTAAGGAACACAATCCAACCCATACTAAAAAAAAATAGAGTAAAATAAAATCAAAGATGCCAGACCATCTGAGTAGATTCTTCATGGCCTGGGTTGGTCTCTTCCTACATGGGTTTATTTCTTATTTCCAAAACTTACATAGCTCTGTGGTATTGATCAATTACTCAATCTCTCTGCACTGCAATTTCCTCATCCGTAATGCAAAAATAATAATAATTCCCACTTCAAGGCATTTTTATAAGGATTAAAGAGTTTGGGCATAAATAGACCATTTAAAACAGTAGCTGTCATGTAGTCCTCAGTGTGTGTGAATTTTTATTACTGCAGGCAACTCTCAAGTAGTAGCCTCATGTTTCCAGTGTGAGTGTTGAGGGATGGACTTACCCCATTACCATGTACTTAACCTGATGTAATCTCACGTCTCTGACTTTGTTCCTTGATCTTTTGCAGTTTTCAATCTTTCTCTATTAAGAACGCTATAAAGAATGTCCATGGGATGCCTTTCCTAAAGGTATGATTAAGGCACCACATTTTATCTGTCTGAAGCAAAGAAAGTCATCAAGGAGGAAATGATTGCTGTCTTACTCCTAAAGATCAGAGTACTCAGGAATGAGCACTGGTGGCTCAGCTCTTCTCCAACAACAAACCTCGCCTTCAGAAGCATTTCTAGTTTTGCGTCTTTATATACCATCACAATGAACCCCATTTAAAAGACAAAAAACAAAAGAGGAGAGGAGAGGGTTTGAGGCAGCTTGCCTAGCGAGGAACTGACTGAGAGCCAGGAAAGGCTCCAGGACATGAGAAAACAGAAAGAAACCCATGAGCTTGGTTTTTACCATCTTAACTACAAGAGAAACCCTTGATCAACTAGGGTCTTGAAGCTGCCTAAAAATTGCAGAGAGGTTGCTCCAGAAAGGGAACCCATACAGAATCTAACAGGCATCTGAGCCTAGAGCAATTTGACATCATTTTGAAAGCCTAGATACCGAGGATCTACAAACATAGCCACTGCCACTGCACTGTTCCAAGGAGGAAAAGGAAAGACGAGGTGCTCCCATGCACCCCTGGGAGAGTCCTGACTGCCTTGCTGTGAGCTGTTGTTGAGACTGAGACATGAGTGGACCACACTCCCTGCAGCATCTTGCTCATGCTGCTTGCCTTGGAGGGAACCCACCATCCCTGGTCATAGGCCCAAGGTACCACTTTTGGGAGTTTAATGCTGGGTTGTGCCTCACAGGCTGAATTTGAGTTGACATGGCTGCAGCTGCCATCCCTGTGAGGGGAACAAGGAAACCAAGTTCTCTACACTCACTAAGACAGTAACTACTGTTCTGCTATGGGCTTTTCTGAGATCGAGACAAGGGGATCATACTCTACCCAGCTTCTTTCCCACAAGTCTTCCCTAAGAGGGGCCCTGTCTTCTCTGGTCCCAGGCCCAAGGTGTCATTTTAAGAATTTAATGTTGGGCTGTGCCCCATCCTCAGGCTGAGTTCAATTTAGAACAGCAGCAACTGTTGCCCTGCCAAAAAAGGACGGGGAACCAGACTCTCCTATGTATTTTTAGGACAATACCCATTGCCTTGCAATGGGTTGCTCTGAGACTGAAGCTTGAGGGGACCATACTCCCCATAGCTTCTTGCCCATGCTCCTTGCCATGGAGGGACTCCACCCTCTCTGGTCATAGGCCCAAGGCACCACTTGGGGAGTTTAATGCTGGGCTGGGCCCTACACTTGGGCTGAGTTTTAGTTGACATGGCTGCAGCCACCATCTGGCTGATGTGGGACAAGGAAACCAAGCTCTTCTATACATACCTTGGACAATACCCACTGCCCTGCTATGGGCTTCTGTGAGACTGAAAATTGAGTGGATCACAATCCTTACAGCTTCTGCCCATGCTGTTTGCCTAAGGGGCATGCATAAGCAGCCCATGCTGATTTCTCTCGTCACAGGCCCACAGCTGGCATCATTTTGATAGTTTAACACTGGGCTGTGCCCCACTCTCAAACCAAGTTCAAGATGATACAGCTGCAACCACCACCCAGCTGGGAGAGGAATAAGGGAAATCAAGCTCCCCTAAGCACATTTTGGACAATACCCACCATCATGCTTCTATAGGTGGCTGTGAAACCTTGGAGCAGTCTGTCCAATCCATTGAAGCTACGTGGACCACTATCTGGGATGGCTTGGGTCCCAGTGGGTTGCTCCACCACTGTTATTGCAATCACCCACACAATCCATGCTGCCCACAGATCTGGCCCACTGCTTTCACTACTAGCTTCTAAGCAGCCACCTGAAGGTCCAAGAATCAGCCCTCTAGGACCCAAGAATACCAGAGCCAGTGTAAGCTGCTCTGGACCCTTAAAGCACGTTCACCCCACTGCTACCACCACTGGGGCATGAAGACTCACTCAGTTGTTATTCAAGTCCTCCAAAAACTTCACCACACCTCAACTAATTACCCCAAGCCATCAAGGAAATCACAGATGCTATTGACCCTGTGTATTGCTGAAAAAGTCATACTGAGATCACACTAATGCAGGCACCCGAAATCAAAGCCAAAGTACCCTACTCAATCAACAGCATACATACATCTTCAGGAAGAAATTCTCCCCTACAAAGGCAATTTCAAAAAATCAAAACAAGTGACTGCTACACCAGGTGCATATATTTCAATGTAAAGACACACAAATCATGAAAAAGCAAAAAAATATAACAAAGGACCACAATTGTGCAGCTAGAAATCCAAATCAAATAAAATTTCTAAAAATGCCAGATCATAAATTGAAAATATTGATTTTTAAAGAAGTTCAGTGAGATGCAAGGGAAATCTGAAAATGTATACAAAGAAAAAAAATATCAATTCAGGCTATACTAAGAAATTTACCAAGAAGATAGATATCTTAAAATAAGAACCAAGCATAAATTCTAGAAGGAAAAAAATCCTTGAAGGAAATGCAAAATACTTTTGAAAGTTTCAGTAACAGACTAGACCAAGCAGAAGAAAGAATCTCAGAACTTGAAGACAGGTCTTTTGAAATAATCCAGTCAGACAAAAATAAGGGAAAAGGAATGAACAAAGAATTTCAGACATCTGGGACTACATAAAGTGACGAAATTTGTGAATTATTGGTGTTCCTGAGGGGGAACAGAGATAAAAATGTTTAAAAAGCCTACTTAGGGAATTAATTGTTGAAAACTTTCCAGTCTAGCAAGAGAGTCACACATCTAGATACAGGAGGTCCAATGTTTCCCAGGTAAATACATTGCAAAAAGAAATTCATCCAGCATATTATATTAAGAATGTCTAGGCCAGGCACGGTGGCTCACATCTGTAATCCCAGCACTTTGGGAGGCTGAGGCAGGCAGATCACTAGGTCAGGAGCTCGAGACCATCCTGGCTAACATGGTGAAACCTGTCTCTACTAAAAATACAAAAAATTAGTCGGGCCTGGTGGTGGGCACCTGTAGTCCCAGCTACTCAGGAGGCTGAGGCAGGAGAATGTCGTGAACCCAGGAGGCAGAGCTTGCGGTGAGCCGAGATCTCGCCACTGCACTCCAGCCTGGGTGACAGAGTGAGGCTCCGTCAAAAAAAAAAGAAAGAAAG
Source organism: Symphalangus syndactylus (assembly GCF_028878055.3). NCBI lineage: Eukaryota > Metazoa > Chordata > Mammalia > Primates > Hylobatidae > Symphalangus > Symphalangus syndactylus. The sequence goes on from NC_072438.2 coordinate 78,915,544, forward strand.
AAAAAAAGAAGAAAATTACGAAGAGAAAAGCGTCTAGTCGCCTATGACAGAAACTCCCTCTAACAAATAGTACACATTTTAGGAGAAATGAATGAGATGAGTAGAAGAGAGTGAGATGGCATTTTTACAATTCTAAGAGAACAACAACAACAACAAAAGACCTGCCAGTCAAGAATTTCAAATCCTGCTAGTATAAGCTTCACAAATAAAGGAGGAATAAAGTATTTCCCAGACAGGTGAAAAACAAAAGAATTTGTCACCACTAGACTGGTCCTACAGGAACTGTTCAAAGAGTACTTATACATTGAAACAAAAGGCCGATATTCACAAAAACACTTGGAAATATAAAATCCACAGTTCTTATAAAACAATAACACAAAGAGGGAAGAGAAATAAATCAAATGGCAACACAAGAGAATCTCATCAAAATACAAAGATAAAAAGACAGAATAAGAAAGAAACAAAGAATTTACAAGACAACTTGAAACAATTAATGCAACAGAAACAAAGGCTCATATATTATATTACATTTGAATGTAAATGGATTAAATGATGCACTTAAATGAAACAGATTGGCAGAAATGATTAAAACATAAGATCTGACTATATGCTACCTCCAAGAAACTAACCTTACTTATAAAGACAGATATAGACTGAAAGTAAAGGGATAGGAAAAGATATTCCATGGAAACTGAAACCAAAGGTAAGTAGGTGTAGTTATACTTATATCAAATAAAAGTATACTTTAAATAAAAAAAAAATACAAGATCATTATAAAATGACAATGGAATAAATTCAGGAAGAGAATAAAACAATCCTAAATATATATAAGCCCAATATCGCTGCACTCAAATTCAAAAACAAATATTACTAGACCTAAAGAAAAAGACAGACAGCAATACAGTAATAGTGGAGGACTTCAATACCCCACTTACAGCACCTGACAAATCATTGCAACAGAAAATTAACTAACTTAATTAGGCGTTAGACCAAATGGACTTAAAAGACGTTTCAGAACATGCTACCAAATGCAGAATATACATTCCTTTTATTAGAACGTGGAACATTCTTTAAGATAGACCATGTTTTAGGCCACAAAAAGAGTCTTAAACTTTTTTTTTAATCGAAATTACATCAAGTATCTTCTCAGACCAGAGTTGAATAAAACTAGAAACTAACACCAAGAAGAACTTCAGGAACTATACAAATAAATGGAAATTCCAAAGTATGCTCCTAAACAATCACTTGGTCAATGAAGAAATTAAGACAGGAATTTAAAATTCTGAAACAAATAAAAATGAAATCACAGCATACCAAAACCTGTGTAATATAGCAAAAGCAATGCTAAGAGAAAAGTTTATAGCATTAAATGCCTACATCGAAAAAAGTAGAAAGATCACAAATTAACAATTAACGTTATACCTTAGGCAACTAGAAATAAAAAAGAACAAACTAAACCCAAAGTGAGCAGAAGAAAAAAATTAATAATCAGGAAAGAACTAAATTCAGTAGAGACAAAGAACAATAAAAAAAATTAACAAAACGAAAAGTTTACTCTTCAAAGTGATTTACAAAAATGATAATCACAAACTACAGTAACCAAAAAAAGAAGAGAAAATTTAAATAAACCCATTCAGAAATAAAAAATGAGACACTACAACTGATACCACAGAAACAAAAAAGATCATCAGAGACTATTATAAATAACTTATGCTCAAAAATTAGAAACCTAAAGGAAATAAGTAAATTTCTGGAAAAAAATTCAACCTCCTGAGATTGCATCTACAAGAAACAAAACTTCTGAACAGATTGACAATGAGTAGCAAGATTGACTCAGTAATTAAAAAAAAAAAAACCCAGAAAGAACAACCAAAAGCCCAGTACCAGATGGATTCACAGCTGATTCTAACAAATATAACATGAAAAACTAATACCAATACTCTTAAAAATATTCCAACTAATCAAGGAGGAAAAAATTTTCCCTAATTCACTCTGTGAAGCTAGTATAAGCCTGAAACTAACTAAAACCAGATGAGGACAAAAAAAAAGGAAAGAAAGAAAAACTACAGGTCAATATCCGTTATGAACATAGATGCAAAACCCCTCAACAAAATGCTAGCAAATTGAAGCCAACAACACAAGACAAAGATAACATTCTACGATCAGGTAGGATTTATCCCAGGATTGCAAAGATGGCTCAAGATATGTAAATAAATAAATGTAATACATCACAGAAAGATAATTAAGACAAAAACTGTATGATAATCTCGGTAGATACAAAAAAGGCATTGGATAAAATTTAGCATACGTTTATGATAAAACTCATCAATAAACTAGGCATAGACGGAACAAACCTTAATATAATAAAAACAACATGTAACAAACCCATAACCAACATCATACTCAATAAGAAAAAGTTGAAAACATTCTGTCTAAGAACTGGAACAAGACAACAATGCCCACCTTCACTACTCTTATTCAATATAGTGCTAGAAGTCCTCACCAGAGCAATCAGAAATAGAAAAAAAGTCACCCAAATTGAAAAAGGAAGTTAAATTATCTCTGTTCACTGATGAGATGGTCTTATATTTAGAAAACCCTAATGACTCCACCAAAAACTCTTAAAGTTGATAAATGAATTCAGTAAAGTTTCAGGATACAATATTAATAGACAGAAATCAGTAGCATTTCTATAGACTAATAATGATCTAGCCAAGGATCAAATCAAGAAGGCAATTCAATTTACAATAGCCACAAAAATGTTTAGGAATATATTTAACCAATGAGGTGAAAGATTTGTATAAAGAGAACTACAGAAATCATAGATAACACAAACAAATGGAAAAACATCCTATGCTTATGGATAGGAAGACTCCAGCCTGGGAGAGAGAGAGTCTCCATCTTATTAAAAAAAAAAAAAAAAAAGGAACAATCAATATCATTAGAAGGATAATACTACTTGTATTAGTTAGAATTCTCTAGAGGGACAGAACTAAAGGAATATATATATATGAGTTTATTAAGTATTAACTCACACGAGTTAATTATTACAAGTTATTAATTATTATCACATTAGTTATTATTATTAAGTATTAACTCACACTATCACAATGTCCCACAATACGCCATCTACAGGCTGAGGAGCAAGGAGATCCAGTCCAAGCTCAAAAACTGAAGAACTTGGAGTCCGATGTTCAAAGGCAGGAAGCATCCAGCACAGGAGAAAGATGTAGGCTGGGAGGCTAGGCCAGTCTCTCTTTTCACATTTCTCTGCCTGCTTATAGCCTAGCTGCTTTGGCCGATGGATGATTAGATTGTGCCCACGCAGATTAAGGGTGGGTCTGCCATTCCCAGCCCACTAACTCAGATGTTAATCTTCTTTGGGAATACCCTCACAGGCACACCCAGGATCCATACTTTGTAACCTTCAATCCAATCAAGTTGACACTCAGTATTAACCATCACACTGCCCAAAGAAATCTACAGATTCAACATAATCTCTATGAAATTACTGATGCTGTTTTTTTAGAGAATTATAAAAAAAATCTTAAAATTCATATGGAATAAAAAAAGAGCCTGTATAGCCAAAACAATTCTAAGCAAAAGGAACAAAGCTGGAGGCATTACATTACCTGACTTCAACTTATACTACTAGACTACAAACAGTAACCAAAACAGCATGGTACTGGTATAAAAATAGACACATAGATCAATGGAACAGAATAGAGTTCCGAGAAATAAAGTCACATACCTAAAACCATCTGATTTTTGACAAAGTCAACAAAAATATACACTAGAGTAAAAACACCTATTTCAGTAAAAAGTGCTTGACAAATTGGGCTGCCCTATGCAGAAGAATTAAACTAGCACCATACCTCTTAACATATACAAAAATTAACTGAATATGGATTAAATATCTAAATATAAGACCTGTAGTTATACAAATTTCACAAGAAAATCTAAGAAAAATTTTTCTGGTTATTGGCTTAGGCAAATAATTTATGACAAAGTCCTCAAAAGCAAATGCAACAAAAACAAAAATAGACAAATGGGATGCAATTCAACTAAAAAGCTTCTGCACAGCAAAAGAAATAATCAACAGAGTAAACAGACAACATGTAGAATGGGAAAAAATATTTGAAAACTATGCCATTGACAAAAGGCAAATATCTAGAATCTATAAGGAACTCAAACAGCATAATGAGGATAAAGCAAATAACCCTAATAAAAAAGGGGACAAAGGACATGAGCAGACATTTTTCAAAAGAAGACACATAAGTGGCCAACAAACATGAAAAAGTGCTCAACATCACCAATCATCAAATTAAAACCAAAATTTTATACCAGGCAGAATGGCTACTTCTAAAAAGTTAAAAAAAAGAAAAAAAAGATGTTGATGGGACTGCTTATACACTTAGTATAACCTTTATGGAAAATAGTATGGAGATTTCTCCAGGAATTAAAAATAGAACTACCATTTGATGTAGCACCTGAATACTGGTTATCTACCCAAAAATGAAGAAATCACTGTATCAAAAACATGTCTGCACTCATATGTTTATTGCAGCACTATTTACAATAGCAAAGATATGGCATAAATGTTCAGTGTCCATCATTGGAGGCATAAACACACACACACACACACACACACACACATGCACACATGCACACACACATACATACATATTCCAGGGTATGTTTGTGTATACATTTGTATCTATGTATGAAAGTACACACATACACACATAAATTCCATGGTAGTATTCCATGGTGTGTGTGTATATATATCCAAAACAATGAAGTCATGTCTTTTGCAACTGGAGGCTATTATTTTAACTGAAATAACTCAGAAACAGAAAAATCAAATACAGAATATTCTCATTTATAAGTGGGAGCTAAATAATGGGTAGACATGAACACAGAGAGTAGAATACTATACATAGGAGACTTCAAAACGTGGGAGGTAGGAAAGGAGTGAGGGTTAAAAAATTTACCTATTGGGTACAATGTTCACTATTCAGGTAATGAATACATTAAAAGTCTAAACTTCACTACTACAAAATATATGCATGTAAGAAATCTGTATATGCATGCCATATAAATATTTTTTATTTATTTACTTTTTAGATATACTTTAAGTTCTGGGATACATGCACAAAACGTGAAGGTTTGTAACGTAAGTATACATGTGCCAAAGTGGTTTGCTTTACCCATCAACCCATCATCTACATTAGGTATTTCTCCTAATGCTATCCCTCCCCAATGACCTGGCTCCCTGGACAGGACCCAGTGTGTGATGCTCCCCTCCCTGTGTCCATGTATTCCTATTGTTCAACTCCCATTTATAAGTGGGAACATGCAGTGTTTGGTTTTCTGTTCCTGTGTAAGTTTGCTGAGAATGATGCTTTCCAGCTTCATCTATGTCCCTGCAAAGGGACATGGCTTTTTTATGGCTGCATAGTATTCCATGGTGTATATGTGCCACATTTTCTTTATCCAGTCTATCACTGATGGGCATTTGGGTTGGTTCAAAGTCTTTGCTATTGTGAATGGTGCGGCAATAAACATACGTGTGCAGGTGTCTTTATAATAGCATGATTTATAATCCTTTGGGTATATACCCAGTAATGGGATTGCTGGGTCAAATGGTATTTCTAGTTCTAGATCCTTGAGGAACTGCCACACTGTCTTCCACAATGGTTGAACTAACTTACACTCTCACAAACAGAGTAAAAGCATTCCTATTTCTCCACATCCTTTCCAGCATCTGTTGTTTCCTGACTTTTTAATGATCACCATCCTAACTGATGTGAGATGGTATCTCATTGTGGTTTTGATTTGCATTTCTCTAATGACCAGTGATGATGAGATTTCTTCACATCTTTGTTGACCACATAAATGTCTTCTTTTGAGGAGTGTCTGTTCATATCCTTTGCCCACTTTTTGATGGGGTTGTTTGTTTCTTGTAAATTTGTTTAAGTTCCTTGTAGATTCTGGATATTAGCCCTTGGTCAGATGGATAGATTGCAAAAATTTTCTCCTTTTCTGTAGTTGCCTGTTCGCTCTAATAATAGTTTATTTTGCTGTGCAGAAGCTCTTTAGTTTACTTAGATCCCATTTGTCAATTTTGGCTATTGTTGATGTTGCTTTTGGTGTTTTAGTCATGAAGTCTTTGCTCATGCCTATGTCCTGAATGGTACTGCCTAGGTTTTCTTCTAGGGTTTTTATGGTTTTAGGTCTTACATTTAAGTCTTTAATCCATCTTGAGTTAATTTTTGTAAAAGGTATAAGGAAGGGGTCCAGTTTCAGTTTTCTGCTTATGGCTAGCTAGTTTTCCTAACTCCATTTATTAAATAGGAAATCCTTTCCCCATTGCTGGTTTTTGTCAAATTTGACAAAGATCAGATGGTTTAGATGTGTGGCATTATTGCTGAGGCCTCTGTTCTGTTCCGTTGGTCTATATATATGTTTTGGTACCAGTACCATGCTGTCTTGGTTACTGTAGCCTTGTAGTAGAATTTGAAGTCAGGTAGCATGATGCCTCTAGCTTTGTTCTTTTTGCTTAGGATTGTCTTGGCTATACAAGCTCTTTTTGGTTTCATATTAAATTTAAAGTAGTTTTTTCTAATTCACGAGAACTTCGTAAAGGATACACAATATATCAATAGCCGAATATCAATAATATCAATAGCCGAATATACCAAGTGGAAGAAAGGATATCAGAGATTGAAGATCAACTTAATAAAGGAAAGTGTGAAGACAAGACTAGAGAAAAAAGAATGAAAAGGAACAAACAAATCCTCCAAGAATATCGAACTGTGTGAAAAGACCAAACCTACATTTGATTGGTGTACCTGAAAGTGATGGGGAGAATGGAACCAAGTTGGAAAACACTCTTCAGGATATTATCCAAGAGAACTTCCCCAACCTAGCAAGACAGGCCAACATTCAAATTCAGGAAATACAGAGACACCACAAAGATACTCCTCGAGAAGAGCAAACCCAAGACACATAATCATCAAATTCATGAAGGTTGAAATGAAGGAAAAAATGTTAAGGGCAGCCAGAGAGAAAGGTCGAGTTACCCACAAAGGGAAGACTACCAGACTAACAGTGGATCTGTCTTCAGAAACCCTACAAGCCAGAAGAGAGTGGGGGTCAATATTCAACATTCTTAAAGAAAAGAATTTTCAACCCAGAATTTCATATCCAGCCAAACTAAGCTTCATAAGTGAAAGACAAATAAAATCCTTTACAGACAAGCAAATGCTGAGAGATTTTGTCACCACCAGGCCTGCCTTACAAGGGCTCCCAAAGGAAGCACTAAATATGGAAAGGGAAAATCAGTACCAGCCACTGCAAAAACATACCAAATTGTAAAGATCATCGACACTATGAAGAAACTGCATCAACTAACGTGCACAATAAACAGCTAGCATCATAATGACAGGATCAAATTCACTCATAGCAATATTAACCTTAAACTTAAACAGGCTAAATGCCCCAATTAAAAGACACAGACAGGCAAACTGGATAGAGTCAAAACCCATCAGTGTGCTGTATTCAGGAGACTCATCTCATGTGCAAAGGTGCACATTGGCTCAAAATAAAGGGATGGAGATGTATTTACCAAGTAAATGGAAAGCAAAGAATGGCAGGGGTTGCAATACTAGTCTCTGATAAAAGACATTAATCCAACAAAGATTAAAAAAGATAAAGAAGGGCATTACATAATGGTAAAGGGATCAATGCAACAAGAAGAGCTAACTATCATAAATATATATGCACCCAGTACAGGAGCACCCAGATTCATAAAGCAAGTTCTTAGAGACCTACAAAGAGACTTAGACTTCCATACAATAATAGTGGGAGATTTTAACACCCCACTGTCCATATTAGATCAACAAGACAGAAAGTTAACAAGGATATTCAGGACTTGAACTCAGCTCTGGACCAAGCGGACCTAATAGACATCTACAGAACTCTCCACCCCAAATCAATATAACATACATTCTTCTCAGCACCATATTGCTCTTATTCTAAAACTGACCACATAATTGGAGGTAAAACACTCCTCAGCAAATGTAAAAGAATGGAAATCATAACAAACAGTCTCTCAGACCACAGTGCAATCAAATTAGAACTCAGGATTAAGAAACTCACTCAAAACTGCACAACCACATGGAAACTGAACAACCTGCTCCTGAATGACTACTGAGTAAATAACGAAATTAAGGCAGAAATAAATAAGGTCTTTGAAACCAATGAGAACAAAGACACAACGTACTAGAATCTCTGGAACACAACTAAAGCAGTTTAGAGGGAAATTTATAGCACTAAATGCCCACAGGAGAAAGCAGAAAATATCTAAAATCAACACCTTAACATCACAATTAAAAGAACTAGAGAAGCAAGAGCAAACGCATTCAAAAGCTAGCAGAACACAAGAAATAACTAAGATCAGAGCAGAACTGAACAGATACAGACATGAAAAACCCTTCAAAAAAAAAAAAAAAATCAATGAATCCAGGATCAGGTTTTGTGAAAAGATGAACAAAATAGACAAACCACTAGCCAGACTAATAAAGAAGAAAAGAGAGAAGAATGACATAGACAGAATAAAAGATGATAAAGGGGATATCACAACTAATCCCACAAAAATACAAACTACCATCAGAGATTACTATAAACACTTCAACACAAATCAACTAGAAAATATAGAAGAAATGGATAAATTCTTGGACACATAACACCTTCCCAAGCCTAAACCAGGAAGAAGTCAAACCACTGAATAGACCAATAACAAGTTCTGAAATTGGGGCAGTAATTAATATCTTACCAACCAAAAAAAAAAAAAAAAAGCCCAGGACCAGACAGATTCACAGCCGAATTCTACCAGAGGTACAAAGAGAAGCTGGTAACATTCCTTCTGAAACTATTCCAAACAATAGAATAAAAGGGAATCCTCCCTAACTCATTATATGAGGCCAGCATCATCCTCATACCAAAACCTGGCAGAGACACAACAAAACAAGAAAATTTCAGGCCAATATCCCTGATGAACATCACGGCGAAAATCCTCAATAAAATACTGGCAAACCGAATCCAGCAGCACATTAAAAAGCTTATTCACCATGATCAAGTCGGCTTCATCCACAGGTTGCAAGGCTGGTTCAACGTATACAAATCAATAAACGTAATCCATCACATAAACAGAACCAATGACAAAAACCACACGATTATTTCAATAGATGCAGAAAAGGCCTTTGATAAAATTCAACACCACTTTATGCTGAAAACTCTCAATAAACTCTGTATTGATGGAATGTATTTCAAAATAATAAGAGCTATTTATGGCAAACCCACAGCCAATATCATACTGAATGGACAAAAGCTGGAAGCATTCTCTTTGAAAACCGGCACAACACAAGAATGCCGTCTGTCACCACTCCTATTCAATATAGTATTGGAAGTTCTGCCCAGGGAAATCAGGAAAGAGAAAGAAATAAAGGGTATTCAAATAGGAAGAGAGGAAGTCAAATTGTCTCTCTTTGTAGATAACATGATTGTATATTTAGAAAATGTTGGGAAAAGCTGAGTGTTGGGAGAAGCTGAGGCAGGGCTTGCATGTCTGACATAATGTAAAAGAGTCTTGGAACATGTCCAGGGTCTAAAACCCCTTGTGGCCTTTGGAACACCAAGCTCTGTGCTAAAGGATGGAAGGCTACCCTGACGTGCCATAATCTAAGCCCAGGGCATAAAATCCCTCGTGGCTTGGATAGAATCCAGGGCTTGTGGCTCTGGAATGTGTCTAGACTTGCTGGCTCCTTGCTCCTTGCTTTCCCAGGATCCATTGTGTCTTGAGTTAAAAGAACCTGCTCTCCATTATCCCAAGTAGCAGAGCAAATGCTAAACCATCACAGCTGTAAATCATGTGCTTAATACAACACGCCCTTTGGACCTCCACATTCTCACCACGTTTCTTTGTTGAATTGCCAATAAATAATGTGGAGTCCCAGAGTTCGGGGCCTTCACAGCCTCCACAATTGCAAGGGCCCCCTGGTGCCCACATTTCGCTCTCAAACTGTCTTTTTCTGAATCCTTTGACTCCACTGGACTTTGTCACCCACACGACCTGGTGTTGGGTCTGATCACACCAACATTCCTGGCTACTCAACGTGGGGCGACAAAGACCTTGGTGAAGGAACGCTAGAGCATGTGAAAGTGGAAGATGCATCATCAAAGGACACCCGAATGTCTAAAAGAAGCTCGGCAGGAAAGCTGAGCGCTCAGAAGAACGAGGGTAACAACGGGACAAAGTGAAAGCAGACATTCTGCTTATTTAAATTTCTTAAGGCATTTATTACAAAGATGGGGAGTAAAAGTTAGTACTCAGAATTTGTTATCACTCTTTAGTGCAGTAAAGCAGTTTTGCCCATGGTTCCCAGAACCAGGGACTATGGAGTTGGATGACTGGGAGAGAATTGGCAGAGATTTTTAAAAAGCGTATAAAGATGGAGCAAAAATTCCAGTCTCAGTTTGGTCAATGTGGGAGCTAATAAAAGCAGCTCTTCAGCCATTTCAAACAGATGATGAGACAGATTCAGATGAGGAAGAGGTGGATGAGTGTAAAAAACTAACTTCAAATTCTGAATGTGAGGAACAGAAACTGGAGGAAGTTAAAGAAAAGAAAGGGAAACTGAAAAAAGTATGTTTTACTAGCCCTTCGGCTCCACCTGCTGAATTAAGTGAATGGCCACCTCCTCCCTCTCCCCTTAATGGGTGAGAAAATGAATTAGCTACAAAACTTAGCCCTCCTGTAGCTGCAATATTAAAACCTGCAGCGACTGGTAGTATTAAGACCCAGTGGAATCTGAGGCTTGTTTATTCAGAGAGCACCTCAATAAATTGAGGCATATCGGGCACAGCCAGTACCCTTAGAAACAGCAACAATTGTCTCCCGCTGTGGCGAGCAGTGCTGCCGTGGACCTTTGCAGTGCAGTTCCCATTTCCCTGCTTCCTGGGGAGCCGCCGGAGATGGTCCCCAGGGGAGTTGGGGGACCCTTTCCCTCAGAAACAGTCTATTACTTGAAAGATCTAGAGGTGTCACTGTGCATGTGGGAATGATTGGTTCTGATTATACCGGAGAAATTCAATTAGTTATTAGTTCCTCAACTCTGTGGTCTGCTTCCCTAGAAGAAAGAATTGCTCAGTTGTTGACACGAAGCTGGGAAGCAGCACAGTGAAAAGAACAGGAGGCTTTGGTAGTACTAATCCAACAGGAAAGGCTGTATATTGGGTTAATCAAGTGTCTGACAAAAGACCTATTTGTACAGTAAACCTGCTGTTGGATGCTTACAGATTGACACACAGGCCTGGTTAACAGTAGTCCCCAGAAAAAATAAATCATAGGCTGCTTTGCGTAGGGCAAGTAAAGTCATCTTGAAGCTTCTGTTTCACGGTTAACCTGCCTCTGAAGATTTAATGAGCACACAGGCATGATATGGGCTGAATGTGTTCATTGTGGCATTTGTGGCTTTTATGATGGGAATGTTCAACCTCTACTCCTACTACCTTGGTGAAAAACAAAATGAAGCCTTCGAAACAGAGTTTTAAGACACTGTTGTGGGCTATCTTTGGACTTTCTGAAGTGAAATCAGTGGTCATCAACTATAACCACAAATCAATTGAAAACATTGGTTATGTTCTTTATGGAGTCCATAATGTTACAATGGTCATTGTTTTGCTAAAATTGTCATGATCAACAATTTATTCCAGGAAATTGAGGATGACGCTGATGTGGAGTGGAAATTTGCAAGGGCCAAACTCTGGTTTTCCTGCTTTGGGGAGGGGAGAGCACTTCCTGTTCCCTTCAATCTAGTGCCAGGTCCGAGGTCCCTGTTTTGTCTCTTGCTGAAGCTTAAAGGGTGGATTTCTGAGCTCTACCCAAGGTCATTAAAAAGGTTTCCAGGAAAGATGTAGAGATAAGTAAGTAAAGTAGAGACAAGTAAGTAGAGACAAGTAAGTAGAGCTAAGTATAAACAGAGATAGAGGTAAGTAGAGAGAGAGGTAAGTAGAGAGAGAGGTAAGTAGAGAGAGAGAGAAGTAGAGAGATGAAGACTAACAATATAAGGTCAGTGCCCTAAAGAGGTACTGATAAGTGCCCCAAAGAGGTACAAAAGCAAAGACTAGCAGAGATTTGCAGGGACAGACAAGAACATTCTGAATTATAGAAATTACTTATGGCTCAAAGGGCAAATATAAAAGGAATAGAGAGGAGGGAGGTAAGGATAAAAATGCTCTTTCTTTTCTCTCCAACAAGACCTGTTGGTCCTTTAACTAAACTTAATCAAAGGGTGGATGCATTGGTGTCTGCAGCTTTTGCTGATGCACAAACATTCCATTCTTTAACTCATCTTAATGCCACAGGCCTTAGAAAAAGATGTGGTCACATAAAAAGAGCTGGGAAAAAGGAAAGATAATTATATGAGGAAGAGGATTTGCTATGTCTCTCCAGGTGACAATCAGGTGCCTATGTGGGTGCCCACCAAACATCTGAAGATCTATCATGAGCCACAGCATCTAGTGGACCCACCTGTACAGTGCGAATTGAAGGTTTGAAAAGCCTTGATTTGCTTTCTTTGTGCCTTCTGTTAGAAGGGGCCTGTTTCTCATTATCAGTAGCCTCCCAGCTACAGCCACAAAAGTTTTTGCTTCTGTTTCAGTAGATTTACTAACGTAGGGGTGAGGGAATGCTTGTATTTTTGCAGGAGATGAGTGAATCGTGAGGATGCCCTCAAGATGTGTATGACCATGAATAGGAGACTGCAGGGACCCATGGATCCCAACCATGGACCAGGTTCCCCCAATATGAGCCATAAGCCAGTTGAATCTGAATGCGAAGATGGAACAAAGACCGACCAGAGTCATGAGCTTAATGGACCAATGCTTTCTGACTCAGATCCTCTCTACCCTGAATATAAGAGACCCTAATAGTTAGGCAGGAGTATCATCACCCCTATTCAGCATGAAGAAGTTACAGAAGACGGACCTTCATCCTTCTGCAACCCCTAGGATTAGGGATCCTCTTGTAAAAGGGAAAAGGGGAGATATGTGGGAAGCATTCAAACCAGAGTGACTCCAGTTTGAATAAGGGCTAAGAAAAATGAAGTTGAATCACCAATTGGCAATTAAGGGCTGCACAGCCTGCAATCGCCTTGCTCAATTAAAAGAGGTTACCTTTTATGCTAGTAATAATGATAGCTAGTAATAATGATAGTAATAATGATACCTTCTCTTTTACAAAAAAGAGAAAGGGGGCATGTTGGGAAAAGCTGAGTGTTGGGAGAAGCTGAGGCAGGGCTTGTATGTCTGACGTAATGTAAAAGACTCTTGGAACATGTCTAGGGCCCAGGGTCTAAAACCCCTTGTGACCTTTGGAATACCAAGCTCTGTGCTAAAGGGTGGAAGGCTACCCTGACGCACCATAATCTAAGCCCAGGTCATAAAATCTGTTGTGGCCTGGATAAAATACAGGGCTCGTGGCTCTGGAATGTGTGTAGATTTGCTGGCTCCTTGCTTCTTGCTCTCCCAGGATTCATTGTATCTTGAGTTAAAAGAACCTGCTCTCCGTTATCAAGTAGCAGAGCAAATGCTAAACCATCACAGCTGTAAATCATGTGCTTAATGCAACGCACCCTTTCGACCTCCACATTCTCACCACCTGTTTCGCTGTTGGATTGCCAATAAATAACGTGGGCTCCCAGAGCTCAGTGCCTTTGCAGCCTCCACAATCGCGATGGCCCCCTGGTGCCCACTTTAATTCTCAAACTGTCTTTTTCTCAATCCTTTGACTCCGCCGGACTTTGTCACCCCCATGACCTGGTGTTGGGTCTGATCACCCCAATAAGAAAACCCCATTGTCTCAGGCCAAAATCTCCTTAAGCTGATGAGCAGCTTCAGCAAAGTCTAAGGATAAAAATTAAATATACAAAAATCACAAGCATTCCTGGAATACACACGAGTAATAGACAAATAGCCAAATTATGAGTGAACTCCCATTCACAATTGCTACAAAAAGAATAAAATACCTAGGAATCCAACTCACAAGGGAAGTGAAGGACCTCTTCAAGGAGAACTGGAAACCACTGCTCAAGAAAATAAGAGAGGACACAAACAAAAGGAAAAACATTCCATGCTCATGGATAGGAAGAATCAATATCATGAAAATGGCCATACTGCACAAAGTAATTTACAGATTCAATATATGTACATATTTTTAATACGACATTGAATTTTTTTTAAAAAAAGGAAACCCCAAACTATTACATAATATCAATTACTTATATGATATTTACGCATAAGTGTTGAATAGCTCATTAAAATATAATAGTCAAATTTACCATAAGTGAAGATAATTATTTTTAAAACAAATTCTATAACAAAATAATTCCAAAAGACAAATTATTTTAATATTTTGCACATTTCCTTATTGTTTCCCCACCTCATCCAAATTTTTAGCCATCTATGTTCCCTAATACCTGATTCTTGGAGTACTTGGTTTGAAATTTGTATACATAGCTTCTTTTCTCTTCTAATGTATATCTAGGTGAATTCTGTGTAAATATCAAAAACATATTTAAAAAGAAAGAGTATTTGTAGAACAAATAGAAAAATAATTCACAATGATAATCCTCCATAGATAAAGCAGCCTAATTTTAGTTCAAACTAGGAATCTATTTGCAAATCAAATGTCACAAATTTCAAGATTTATAAATATTCTCATCACATACTCTTATACTAAAGGGAATTTCTAAATGAAAAAGTTATATTCATAGTGATTTTGAGTTAGTTAGCAGTACACATGATATTATATAATTATTCCTTATTGAATACAAAATGCTAATGTACCTACTTGAAGGGCATACATAAATCCCAGTAGTTCATCTCTAAAATCATCTATAATATGCTCACTTTTAATTGTAAATTATTAGTTTAAATGTTACTTTCTACAGTAGATTTAAATTCCCACTTGTTATCTATAATTGTTATCATAGACGATTTCTGTTTTACATATGAATCTCATTTTTTATTATGGTCTTTACTATATTATATTAACATAGTAAATATTGCTTTTAATAAAATATATTGTGAAGTGGTCATCTTATATTTAAAATATTTAACATAGTAAATATTGTTTTTAATAAAATATATTGTGATATGTGGTCATCTTATTTAAAATATTGTAATGATAGTTTTAAAATGACATAAATAAGTAGATCTATTCAGTTGATTATAAAATAAATTCAAGAGTTTATCACATGTACCTCAATTTATGGATACAATCTAAGTTGTTTCTAGAATGTTTCTTGGTCAATTATACCTAATAATTTTACTTATATCATTAACACTTCTATACTACCCTAAAAGATCTTCATATAATCAATGAAAATTAGTGGTGATATTTAAAGGTTATGCTGAGTTATATAAACTGTATTTTTTTAAATTAAAGCTTCAAATAGGCAAAATAAATTGGTAACATAATTTGTTTTGTATTTTCTTGTTTCAACTATATATATTTATGAAAATAACATTAACAATTCCCCATGCAATATATGCAGTATCCTTGATGATTCAAAGTGTGTCTAGCAAAAGTAAGTTCTATGCAAGTGTCTATTAAATATTAAATTCAATGAATGCATTTCTATACTTTCTGTTGTTATAAAATAATATGTACTAGCTGTGGGCACTGATTCAAAAGAAGTAAAAGCTGAAATAGGAAAAGGTTTTTTGTTGATAAATCTTAATGGCTAATATGTAGAGAGCTTTGAATAGGTTCTGATGGTGTATGAGGTTGAAATAGACTCCACACTCTTAGAGTGTAAACTCTAGAAATGAAAATTATGCTCATATGTAAGTCATTGTATAACACAATATTAAATATAAGGTTAATGGTACAAGAACAAAAGTTATGATGTGGTTTTAGAAGAAGATTTCCTTCCAGCTGTGTAAATTAGAAAATGATTTGACCTCAGGCTTTCATAAATATAAAACAGACAAGTGGAGTAACTCAAGTAGTGTATGGTGAACAATTTAATTGGCTTGTAGTTGGAAGCAAAATAAAGCAGAGATTATGTAGCAAAAAAAAATTAGATCAGACAAGATGGGAAAAGTCATCTTGGGGACACATAATCCTGGGCCTTATATTAAAATTAAGGTAATTTCATTTGGTATATAATGAAGCCATTTAAAAATATTTTATGTAAAATGTAACAATTTTTATGGCTTTGGGAATATTAATCTAGCAACATTTTGTCATCTCAAATGCAACAAGAGGCGAGAAGTCTATTGAAGTTTAATGCAATAGTTCAGGGAAGAGGCAGTCAGTTTAAGTACACTTGAAATAAAGTGATGCCAGTAGGATTGGAGAAAAAGAAAAGAGAATAGTGAGTACAAAACTGTTAATAAAAGACACAAGAATTAGAGGCAAAGAAGAAAGTTTAAAAGAGCCATGACTCCATTCTAGAAATGTTGTATGGATGTGCCACAAAAATATCCAGATCCAGTACTGAGCAGTAGTGTGGAAATGCTGAACACTAATCAGGCAAATGGTCTAACATCTACACCTGTTGTTAAAATTTTATTTTTGTGAATTACCGAATCAGAACTTGAAAAAGTAAAGATTTTGACTATCTACATTGGAAGTCCCTGAGATGCTTACTAAAATGTGGATTTCAAAGCCATCCCCTAAACTACTAAATCAAAACGTGTTTAAATTCACTAACCTTATAACCTTATTTTATTTCTTCATACTGGTGCTATCATTAAATTCTACATATTAATTTTGGGCTAAAATATAGACGTCTTTTATAATAATGAATAAAAATTATAACAGTAAAGACATATTTTTGAACACATCATTTAACCCTGATGTTTCAAGAGAACTTTACTATAGGTTAATTTAGTCACAGTAACACATAGGACCATGTAATAGTTAAATTATTTTAAATGGCAATGGAAATTTGTGGATTAGTAGATGCAAGGATAGCAATCTTCATCTGTAATTGCTTACCTGTAGTCAATGTTATTAATGACTAATTTGTATTTTAAAACAAAAATATACAAATAATTAGCTTTTACTCTTATCTGTTCCAATACCCTTCTTTCAATACATATTTTCCTCATATTTTAATAAAATTATTTTCTGTTTTGATTAAATTATAAGCTCACTGAAGTCATAGTACACTCATTTTATATTTCTATCATATACTACATGGCTTTAAAGTTGTGTAGAACCATCAAAACTGTTGTGAAACCCTTTAGCATATTAAAATAGTTTTAATGAAACTTCATTAAGTTGAGAAGTATTTATAAATAAAAAATACAGGCAAAGATTCTAGCAAAGAGTTATATTTTCTCCTTGGTCAGTTTCTCAACAATTTACATGTTATTTTAGATAAAGAATGCAATAAATGTGAGGGAATTTGGAGAAATGTAATTAACTGTATTGGGGACATAATATTTCCGTCTTTACATGCCTTCATATACAGACAATTTTATGTAAGACAGTCTGAAACTGGACCTATTAAAATTAATTTTAATCGTTTTACATAGAAGTAGAATAAAAAGACAAGGTAAGAAGATATAGGAGACAAGACTAAACCTATTACAATTATAAACTATTTGAGTAGCCAGCATTTTTTAATAGTATTGATGAAGTGATTGTGGACCAGGTCACTAGATATCGAATAACATGACCATAGTATGTTCATATAGGTGTAGTTCAACAAAGCGGGCCCCAAGTCCTAGAGACCTATTTTGCTGAGAACCATACGAGATTACGCTGAGCTTGTTTTAGTACTGATGTAATAAAGAGGAACCTGATGAGATTGAAGAGCAACTTGTAGGGATTTTTTAAGGAGAAAATTAGCTATGCCAGAGTGCATGTAGGCAGAATCAGAAAGATAATGACTGTGGAAAGATGTTTGCCATATGGAGATAAAAAAACATGACATTTTTCTAAAAATGGAATTTATGTACCAATCTAGATCCAGATCTGGAATTGGTTGAATCATACACATTTCAATCTTCAAATGAATATAAAAATTCAATTGGATATCATGTTTACAAATTAAGTCAAGAGAAATCTCCTTAAAATGTATCTTTGAAGGAAATAGAATATGCACTTCCTGATAATAAGAGTTGTTGGGTCATTCTGTGTCAGAATATAAACTAATCTCTAAAGAAATAATTTATTTCTAAATATTCTTATTAAATACATGTTTAAAAACTACCACTTTAAATGGAAGTTTGCAACTGTCCCCTGATTAAGTTCCAGGTTTTCTTGGTTAAAATGCTCATAGAGCTACAAAGCTAGACTACAAATCACAAAAGTATGCAAAATGTAAAATGTCAAGCAGTGAAAGAAATATGTGCTAATGTTAATGCTAATGAAATAGCAATAAGAAAAAAAAATAGACGTCGTGTCTTAAAGATTGCTAGTCATTGAACCAAAGCACAGACCATGTGATAAAAAAGAAACTCACTTCTGACTCAGAGACTTGGTATTCAAAATAATCAGAACAATTCTTTGTCACTTTTCTCCTTAGACAGCTTGTTTTTACTTCCTCCAAGACATAGCCCTCCCTCTCAAGCAGGTGGATGCCTCAATGGTAACTCTATACTGTCAGTTAAAGTCTACAGATGGCAGCATGTTTGAAGTTGTGGCTTTGTGTGTACTTCATAGTATTACAAAATGTAGTTGAAGAGGAAAGTGTCACTTGAGAAGATACGGTCTGGATGAATAACTCCTGTAAACTGCATTCTGACCTATAAGTTTATCCAAATGTATTTCAGCTATAGATCTTAACACATAAGTTGACTTTTATGCAAATTAATGGAAAACAAAGTCAGTGTCCACTCACACATCATTTCTAGTGACAAACATAGACCATAGTTAGATCTCATTTTGCTTAAAGATGAAAAATGAAATAAAAACTGTAGAATCTGAAACCTATCAAAGACATGTAAACAAATGAGTGAACATGATTGTGAAAACTCAGTTTACGAGATCTTCAATACAATATAGAAAAAAATGGAAGGAAAGTATTTAATAACCTCAGGAGAGTATCTGAATATATGGCCTCACAATCCTTATCAAAATCTCAACAGCACTTTTTTGAGATACAGGAACATTTATATGGAATCCCAAGGGACCCTGAATAGCCCCCAAAATTTGAGAAAAACAAAGTTGGACTCACGCTTCCTAATTTCAAAATGTACCACAAAGCTTTAGTAATCAAAATAATGTGGTACATGGCATAAAGACAGACAAACAGATCAATGGAAAAGAGTAAAATGTCCAGAAATAAACCCTCGCATATATGGTCAAATGACCTTCAACAAGTGCAAAACCATTCAATGGGGAAAGGACAACAATTGGTGTTGATAAAACTGTCTATTCATATGCAAAAGAATGAAGTTGGACCATTATCTTACACCATACAAAAACTAAACTGGATTAAAGAATTAAATCTAAGACTTGAAGCTATAAAACTAAAGAAAGTGTAGAGGAATATCGAACTTGGCAACATTTTTTTTGGATATGACACCAAAAGCAAAGTCAACAAAAACAAAAATAGCCAATTGTGACTACGTGAAACTTAAACACTTTTGTGCATGAAAGGACATAATCAACAGACTGGAAAAGCAACACATGGTATGGGAGAAAATATTTGCAAATTGTATTGCGGATAATTGGTAAGTTCAGAATGTATGAAAAACTCTTACAGCTTAACAACAAAAATTTAGATAACCCAATTAAAACATGGATAAAGGATTTAAATAGACATTTCTTCAAGATAATACACAACGGCCAACAAGCATATGAAAAGATGCACAATGTCACTAATCAGGGAAATACAAATGAAAACCACAATGAGATACCACCTTACACCCATGAGGATGACTACTATTAAAAAAACAAAACCATAAAAAAAGAAAAAAAAAAAACAAGAAATAAGTGTTGGCTAAGATAAGGAAAATTTGGAACCATGCACACTTTTGATAGGATTGTAAAATGGTGCAAATAACACGGAAAACAGTATGGAAGTTCCTCAGAAAAGTTTGAACTGTCACATTATCTAATACTCTCACTCCTGAGTAAATATCCAAAAGAATTAGAAGCAGGGTCTCAAAGAGATATTTGCAAATGCATGTTCATAGCAGCACTGTTCACAATTGCCAAGAGGCTGAAGCAACCCAAATGTCCATTGACTAAAGAATAAACAAAGTATTCTATGCACATGCAATGGAATATTATTCATCTTAAACAAGAAGAAAATTCTGTCACATGTTACAACATGGATGTACCTTGAAGATATTAGGCTAAGTGAAATCAACCTGTCACACACATACACACAAAAATAAATACTGTGTAGTTCTATTTATATAAGGTATCAAAAGTAGTCAAATTCATAGAAACAGGTTACCAAGGGCTAGAGGGAGAAAAAAAGGGAGAATTGTTTAATGGGTATAAAGTTTCAGTTTTGTAAGATAAAAATGTTTTGGAGATCTGCTTCAAAACAATAAGAATATACATAATACTACGAACTTAAAAATGTTTGTGATTGTAAATTTGATGTCATGTGTTTTTACCACAATATAAAGAAAGGAAAAGAAAACCTGGCAAAAGAATATAAGGAGCTATGTTAGGCCATTTTGCATTGCTTTAAAGAAATACCTGAGACTAGATAACTTATAAAGAAAAGAGGCTGACCAGGCGTGGTGGCTCATGCCTGTAATCCCAGCACTTTGGGAGGCCGAGGCGGGTGGATCACGAGGTCAGGAGATCGAGATCAT
Organism: Symphalangus syndactylus; assembly: GCF_028878055.3. Classification (NCBI taxonomy): domain Eukaryota; kingdom Metazoa; phylum Chordata; class Mammalia; order Primates; family Hylobatidae; genus Symphalangus; species Symphalangus syndactylus. The sequence continues at coordinate 78,936,403 of NC_072438.2, forward strand.
CCTGGCTAACACCGTGAAACCCCATCTCTACTAAAAATACAAAAAATTGGCCGGGCGTGGTGGCGGGCGCCTGTAGACCCAGCTACTGCAGAGGCTGAGGCAGGAGAATGGCATGAACCCGGGAGGCGGAGCTTGCAGTGAGCGGAGATTGCGCCACTGCACTCCAGCCTGGGCGATAGAGCAAGACTCCGTCTCAAAATAAATAAATAAATAAATAAATAAATAAATAAATAAATAAATAAATAATTTTAAAAAAAGAGGCTTAATTGACTCATAGTTCTGCAGGCTTTACAGGAAGCATGATGCTAGTATCTGCTTGGTTTTAGGGAGACCTCAGGAAGTCTAGGAATCATGCTAGAAGATGAAGGGGAAGCAGGCATGTTGCAACGTGAAAACACAGAGAGAGAGAGAAAGATAGGTGGGGAGGTGGAAAGGTGTACCTCACACTTTTAAATGACCAGACTTCATGAGAACTCAGTCATGAAGACAGCACCAAGCCATGAGGGACTCACCCCCATGATCCAAACACCTCCCACCAGGCTCCACCTTCAGGGTTGGGGATTAAAATTCAACATGAGATTTGGGTGGGGACAAATATCCAAACTGTATCAGCAGCCAACAAATTACAATATATGTAAAATAACGAGATTAAAGAAAATTGGGGATTTAAGAAATGTTTACAAGAAACCCAAAAAATACAAAAAACAAACCCTCACATTAGAGAAAGTAAACGCAGGATTTATATTGTAAAAAATGGTTTCAGACATGGGAAAAGATGGAGTGAGAGAAAGCCTTCCCGAATACAGATGAAAAGGTCAAAGAGATTTCTAAGGTTAAATAAAAAAGACAACACGACAGAGGACAGAAAATAGAGACGCAGCCTTCCAAAACTAATATTAACAAAGAAAAAAGTAGGAAATAAGGGAAAACCAGAAGCAAATAAGAAAGCTTTAGTGAAATAACACTTTCCTGTGATAAAGATCAGTAGGTGTACATTGAAAAATGGGAATGCATTATAGATAAATAAAGAGGATTATAGCTTAGAAATAACTACAAATTATTCTCACAATATTTTAATTTTTAAAGCCCTGTAGCAAACCTGAAAATATATAAAACCTGGAATCTCAAACATATTCTTTCGTACTCTACTGGATATATAAAACAAAAATTGTATTTTAAGTATTTTATATCTGCTCAGATTGTTCTCCTATGTAAAGGTTATATGGAAGTCTTCACAAACATGCAATTGTCCGGTCAATGTTGCATTTATACAGCTCTTGTTGAAAAACATTTCTTGAGCATTTCAAATAGTTCTTGAATTTTAGAATATACCAAAGTTTGGACTTTGTCTCACACATCATCCAGGCCATAATTTAAGTCTTCTTGTTCTTGATAAAGTGAAAACTGCAGAACTCTTAGAGATAAAAATTTGCATCTATTTTCCCATTGGCTTCGTGTATTATCAAGTGCAAGGCCAGGAAATGGACAGATGCCCCCCTCCCTGCTTCAAGCCCTCTGCCTGAAGACAGACTTATCCAATCATCAGTCTTAATCCAAAAAGTTTGTCTTGTTTAGTTGGAAGAAAAGGGCCCAGGACAAAGGAATTTGTCTCTGGGCTATAATTGAGTTTTGGAAGGACATATTATAGAACTATTTCCAAGTAAGTCCTGCAGGGTGAGGGCTGGGAAGAAGGAGTGCCATTCTGTCATCTTTTCTAACTTCCTTCGAGGTTAGTCTATGGTAGCATTCCATCCCAATTCTCTCATACTCACAAGGCAAAAAAGGTGGTGTCTTTCTGTTCTTTCTATTCTTTTATGAAAGTATACATTTTAAAAGGCTAGTATGATTTTAACATAAAGGAGGATTATGAAAGAGATTTGCAGGCATGACATAGTCCTACTCTAATTACAGAACAGAGGCTTATATTTTGATAAGAGCCCAGAGATGTTTTGTATCTTAAGACAAGTGACACTTATTTAATCTGTTTCTCTATTCTGCTTTCCCAGAAAAAGAAAAAATGGCATTTTTACTGATGTAAGGAATGTGAGCTCATTTGGGATTTTTTTTCCTAAGGGATTTTATTGACTACAAAGAATCACACAAAATGAAAGAACAATTAATGTAAAAGATATAAAGAAAAAGCAGTGGGTGGGAAGCCAGCTAATCAGAGGAATCTAAATACCAATTTTATGAAGGTATCATCCACTTACCAGAAAATTCTATTTAATCATACAAGTCAATAAATTTTGGTAAATCTGCAGTTGTCCAGCAATCATCATGTGAGTAGAAAACTTCCACTCATTCTGAAAATATCCTTCGGACTCATTTGCAATCATTGCCAATTTCCATGCACAGCACCAGCACCCACTAATTTCTTGTCTTACTCTACAGGTTTGCCTTTCCAGGAAAAACAAAAAAGTTCTGAAAGTGAATACAGTTATGTTTTAATAAATATTTTAGACACATGTGAACTGAACCTCATATGCCTATTGCCCTAGATTCCAAATATCTGATCTTTCCTGAGAAGCAGCCCTGCCTGTTTCCAGAAAACAACAACAACAGAACAGTTTACAAGCATACTAACTTGCTGTTGCAAAGGCCCAGCCTCATTTGTTGTGGCTTAGAATATTCTTACTCCAAGCACTATTCTACAAAGAGCCTGGCCAGGCATGGTTGCTCACGCCTGTGATCCCAGCAGTTTGGGAGGCCAAGGCGGGTGGATCACTTGAAGTCAGGAGTTCAAGACCAGCCTAGCCAACATGGTGAATCCCCCTCTCTACTAAAAATACAAAAACTTAGCCAGGTGTTGTGGCGTGCCTGTAATCCAGCTACTCAGGAGGCTGAGGCAGGAGAATCGCTTAAACTCAGGAGGCAGAGGTTGCAGTGAGCCAAAATTGCACCACTGCACTCCAGCCTGGGTGACAGAGCGAGACTCCATCTCAAAAAAAAAAAAAAAGAACCTAAATCTTTATTTCTCCAGTATTCCTGTGCTGATTATTAGACCTGGGTTCAATGCCACAAGGACCTCTTTCTACACACCTGTTTTTCCACTGTTGTTGATGTTCATTTAACTCTGCTTGTACTTTTCTTGTTGTTCATTAATTTTGATCTTTCCCATGATCTTAAGGTATCACTTTAAGAAAAATTCTGCATTGAGTGGAATCACAGAGTAAGAGACTAGGTCTCTGTTTCTTATGGATATACATCCTAAATGTCAAATGCTCACTTTCATAACAGAATAGTCATTTATTGCCCAACACAGAAATTTTGCCCACTGGTTATAATTCTGACACCTCATTTTAGCCTTCCTGGTACTAGGCATCGTAATCAATCACATATGAAATATTCTCATCCCCAATGTGCTATCTTGCCTAATCAATGTCAACATCTGCATTTATTCCTTCAGAACTAGTGGGCAGATCTCATGTCTGGCTCCAAGTTTTTCTCCTGTCCTGACTTCTAACATTGCCGTAAAGTCAAATTTGTGTGTCTAAACTCATCCAAGAAACGCCAAGGGAGTTTAGTTATACTTTCGTAGAATGAGGAGAGGCAAATAATCAGTATCCTCGCTTAAATGAACCCCACATTTTTATTTGATTTGAATGAATCAGTTGGTAAAGAAGTTGGGGTGATTCAAAAGCCACCTGCAAGAGATATGGTGAGTCAAGCAAGAAATTATGGCATTTTTCACATATAAGAAAGAGTACCCTAAAAAAAGTGGATATCTTTTTGTTCTATCTGAAGGCAGAGAAATATACAAGCTGTTAATCCAGCATTACCTGGGAGTTCAATGACACGATGACACAGTTAGAAAGAGATCTATGAAGAACATTATCTGTTTCTCTCTCTGTCCCTCGATTTTTTCTTCTCCTTAGTTAAGTTGCAAGTCATCAGATCCTGAAGTTTCATGAAATAAATATCAACTGGTAAGTCAAAATTGCTGTTAAGAACATCTGGTACCAGCATGACTAGTTGTTTTGAGGCCATTAAGAGTTCAAGCAAATTAAAACTTGAAATAATTTCTCCTTCATTCTGAATTTTTTAAGAAAGATTTAGGCTCTAAGTGATTATTAAGAGTTGAATTTTTTCTAATCATGCTTCTTAATATAGCATTCTGTAATAATTTTTCCTCATTGCTGTAAGACGTAATTCTTCCTTAATAGAAGAATCACATCAGGAGAGATGCAGCAATATTTAAAGAAAAACCATGGCTTTAGAATCGAACATAGATTTGATTTCCAGTTGTGCTTGCTACGCATTTGAACTTTTAAATAAAAATGAACAAACAAAAACATAATAGCTTTATCTAAATATCTATTTTTTGCCATAAAGAATCTATTCACTGGTTTTAATCTTTAAAAAAAATTATAACGTGGATGTTCCAGTTCTACTTTCCCACCTGAAATTCAAAAGTTGCTTAAATACCAGAGATGCATTTGGACCTAAATCTATATGACTCCAAAATACATTTTATTTTCATGTTAGCAATATTTTGATTAATTGGAATTGTAGTGAAGATTTACATAACAAAAGAAAGTACACAAACCATAAATATACAGTTCAATGGATTTTATACACTGAACACATTTGTGTACCCAAAACTCAAATCAAGGAATAAAAAATCATATACCTCCCAGAAACATTCCTTCCCATCAATACCTCTTCCAAAATAATCACTATGCTACCTCAAAAGCACAACTTAGTTTTATCTGTTTTAAATGTATAGAAATGGAATCCTATGGCATAAAATCGTTTGTCTGCTTTCTTTAGTGCAGCATCATGTTTCTGTTTTTTTTAATATTATAATTACGTCAGTGAAGATTTTTATGCATGAATTTTGGTGAATATTTGCAGAACACCCAATCCTGTCGCTGTTCAGGGTGCCACTATGCTGTGAACCTATTGGACTGAACCAAGGGGGGTGAACACGGGAATAAAGACAAGAGACAAAAGGGTATACTTTGAAGAACAGGTCGGGGCACCTTGCCTCTAGTGGACAAGGGCTCTGAGCTTTACACAGCCTTCCGTATTTATTAGGCAAAAGAGACAGTGAGAATGGGGGTGGTGGAAGAAGGGGTCAGCTGCTCAGTACAGAGTAGGCTTGTAAGACTGTATTCTCTGGATGTCCCAGTAGATAACCTCAGCGCCAGGGAGTGATGGCCTCCAGCAAACCTTCTGTTGGCAGGAGCAGTCGTGAGTTTGCTCAAATCCTGCATTCATGATAAACAGTTTGCTGTTTGATCATACAGCCTCCAGTGGAATGCTGAGTTGGTCACATCCCATGGGCCTTCAGTTCCCTGCAAATATTAGTGTATGTTTCTGTCACATATAACCTAGGAATAGAATTGTGGATTGAAGAGTATACCAATAATCAAATTTAATAGGTAATGGCTCCCCCAAAAAAAGTTTCCAAAGTATTTTTTGGGTGTGAGTTTTAGTTTTAGCTTTTTGTCCTACCACACCTGGATCCTCCCTTTTACCTCTGCGGAGACATTTTCCTTATCTGAATAGTAATTTTCACATCTGACAATAAGAATAGCGCTTCAGTATTGATGTGGGAATTAAATACCGTGGCATATTAAGAATCATTCATATTTGGTCCATTGGAGCTATTTGAGCATTTGGATTTTCTCCTTTGTTTGTTTTGCATGAAACATCATCAGTTATTTCAAATATTCTATCTGTTGCTATTAATTCTAAGTCCTCAAAAACTCATATACTTAATATTTCAGGAGACTATTTACATTTTAAGAAAAAAATATGTAAAATGTGTATGAAAATGTCTTATATTTGTCATATTATAAAGAGGTCAACATAATACTAAAATAGCAAATGCACCATTTAAAATCTAGAGAACCAATTTCAAATAGCATTATATTACACTTACTGGCTCAGAGTGGTAACCAAAACACGGTCCTTGCTTCCACTAAGCTTTCACTAAGCTCATATTATAGGTTTATAAATAATTACCAAGTCACTTCTTTCTTCTCGTTATTGCTCTGGGATAGTACTCAGTTCTAGAACTATCACTAAATTAACTTGAAATAGGTGTTGCGGCGACTCCCAACTTAAAAAGAGGCATATTTTGGTATAGAAAACGGAGAGAAACACAGTGTAAGAAGCTGAGAATTCTATTTAGCTCAATAAATATTAATTGAGCAATAAGCTGAGAACTCTGATTGACTGCATAAAAATATGAAAACATGATTCTTTTATCAATAAATTCATATATTTTTTTGAGATAGAGTCTCACTCTGTCACCTAGGATAGAGTGCAATCACAGGATCTCAGCTCACTGAACTCTTGGCTCACTAGCTGAAGCTCAAGCCATCCTCCTGCTTCAGCCTCACCATTATCCCCAAACTGAAAAGCTGCACTATGGGTATACACGTGATAGAGAATCATGCCTAACTGTGCAGTTTTGTTTTGTTTTGTTTAGTTTTCTAAACTAAACTAGTTTATTTGTTTTCTAAAATAAAAAATTATATTTGTTTTCTAAACTAGTTTTCTAGTTTAGAAATTTGTTTTCTAAAATAAATAAATTATATTTGTTTTCAAAGCTAGTTTTCTAAAATAAACTAGTTTATTTGTTTCCTGATGAACAATATAACGCTTTTAAATTTAAATGAAAAAAATACTGGCCTAATGATTTAGTGATATTCTAAAGCTACTAGAACAATACAACAAATCATGAAATTTTCAGTTTTTAGAAGGCAGCTCTTAATGATAAATACAAAGAACAATATTGTACAGTCTTTGTAAAATAAAAAGAAACTGTTTATGATAGAAATGCTTTTAAACTGTTTTAGTCAAACTCAAATAAAAAGACTTAAAAAATAAAACGTGAACTAAAAAGAGTTTACCAGAATACTGAGCTCTTTTTGATATTCATAGAAATCAACAATGTCCATTAGTACAGAATAAAAAAACATAAAACAAATCATTGTAAAAAAAAACACCCTGCATTAGTGGAACATTAAAGTTGTGATTTAAACCCACAAAAGTCAGGAAATTCAGAATTAGAACTCCCAAGGTAACCTTAACTGTGACCTCTTGTGCATATACACTGTTTAGAAAATTGAGAGTTTTGCTTTCCTGATCACATATCACTATAAAGAACAATTCTGAAGGAAAAAAAGTACAACATTTTTTTAGAACCATTGTATGTGTTTAAAATTTTATACCTACTTACAAAATCAAACCGTCAATCTTATATGACCATATGAGCTAATTATGGGATAGGAAAGAATTTTAAATATATACTATAGAAAGCTGTAGAAGCTACAACATAATGCACGGATATGTGAAACATATGAATTTGTGTTTGCTTTAAATATAGCCATAAGTGCCTGCCATATAAAAATATTCATATTGCAAAATGATGGTAGGGGATATTGTCAAAATGGAATAACATTTAAGAAAGAATGATCAAGAGAAATAATTGATCTGAGAGCCAAAAATATCATTTTTCATATTTATGAATCTATAGTTTCCTAGAGAAGATATTTTATCTCTACAACTATGACTTCTTCATTTGTAAAATGAGAAGATTGATGTAAGTGACATCTTACTGTCTTCTAACGTCAAAAATAGTATAATTCTGTGACTTCATATAAATTTATATTCTAAAGGAGAATCAGAAAACTGAGATCATATTATTCCTAAGTAACTTGTATCAGAGAAGCTTAGTGAGAAATAGATGGTCAGCCAAGAAAAAAAACGTGATGTAAATAACTACTGGGCTTCTCTTCAAGAAGATTAGCCCATCTCACTAATACTGACCTTTATTTCAGAATTTTTAGTCCAAAATGTTAACTCATCCATCCAAAGATTAGCCTGGTCTCTGTGACTGGGGGTAGGGTAGATGTCTTTTACTAAATTGAAAAACATTCATCAGGCCTTCAAAATCTGTTTTTCTCAATACCATGAAATTAGACCAAGCAAAGCTGTGAAGAAAGATATTAGAGTAAAAGAGCCATATTAGTGTCACCAGGGTATACAGTTCTTTCAAGTAAAGGCACCAAAAACAGTTTCTAGACCTCCTTGACTTTACTATAGGGCTTAGCCTGATGCCGAATCAGAGGCTCATTAACTAAACAATAAATTTCTGAAAGCAAGCAGCAACAACAACAAAATTCCATGACATTCAGTTCTATATAGATCAAAGGAAGCAATTATGCTTTGTTTTTAATTTGTGTTTAAACTTTTGTTGAGGTGTTAAAAACTTTCTAGTTTCAAGCAACATAGAATAACACAGATCAAAAAAAGGACACTGTCTCAGGGCAACTCAAGTCTAATAGCCATCTGTGAAGTTGGAACTTTGTGCCCAAGTATTGCTTTCACCAAAGAGTATAATGTCATTTTGAAGAAAACCAAAAAGACTCTGGATTTTTTATGGTTAGATAAGAATTTCTAAAGTCACTTACAAAATCCTAGAGATAGAGAATTGTATGGCCAATTTACCTGAAGAAATTTAATGTATTTGACTCATTGGTGAATGTATGATAAAGAAAATAACATTAAAATGTTACCTTTGTAAATGTAATGTCATTTACAAAATCCAAGCAACCCTTTTATTACAGGTGTCATAGATTTAATTTCTGAAAATTTGTTTTACTATCTGTCTTATATGCAGCTGGATAAATTGAGACAACAGCAACAGTGCCTAGAACATAGCTTCTTCTTATTGAAAAAGGTTAAAGTGAGCTCTGAGAAAATCAAAATGTTCTATAAATAAAAAACCACACTTTTCACTATTTTTATGTTTACCTATTCTCCTGCAAATATTGCCAATAGGGATATACTTATTTTATGGTTGAAACAGTAATACAACCAAATCATTGTATAGTCCACTTTTTAATAGAACTTTAAATCACCATATTTATATGTCACAAAATATTTTCATCATTGTTTTAAAGGCAGCATAATATGGTATCCAGTTAATGCACCATAATTTACTTAATTTCCTTATTGTAAGACACTTTAGCTATTAGAGAATATACCCAGGGAATAACTATGTGCATATTGCTTTTTTCTCCTTCCTTGACAAATTTCCAACATGAAATATTTATGACTTAATACATAGAGTGACATTGTAACTAGTTAAAGGTTGAGGAAAGGAGTGTTTAAAAATTAGACTGCAGTCTTAAAAGAAGTGACTGTCAATGATAAATTGTCTACTGAGATAGCACGACAGAAATCTTGTCTCCGTATGGTATGTAGAACTTTAAAAGTAGACTCCCATAGACATGGATATTTATTCAGTACCCCAAACCAGTTGTTGCTGAAAGAGTAACAGCGATATTTTAGATTTAAATAGCCATTCAGAGTCACAAAATACTTTTAAGTACCTACTCAAGCATTTTTATTACCTTAACTTTCAGATTAAAATATTAGGGTACAAACTCTGATACATTCACCCCAAAACAAAAATCGGGATGCTATAAATATTAGCAGGATAAGCATTGATATTTTTAGAGTGATCACGTTGTTTTGTGTAGGTAATAGAATTATCTAAGAGATATTGTTTCATTATGCAAAACAAGTGTTCCTACTCTGAAATATCACTGCAGTTGAGGCTAATACCATTTTAACAAATACCCTTCCACTAGCTTGAATGCTTGAGCACTTTCCTTCTCTTTCCTAACACAGTTACATTTCTCCATGGAGATGTCTACCCTTTTATTAACTTTTTTCCTCCTAGTCACTCCTCAGCACTTATGGTCTGGTTGCTGGCCCTACCACTTGACTGAAACCTCTCTGACAATAAGTAGCAATAACCTGTGTGTCATGAAATCTAATAAACACTTTCCCATATCTATTTTATTTGACCCCCCTGCCACATTTGATATTTTTGATTACTTGCTCTAGAAAAGTTTATTTGCTCTTGGCTTCCATGTAAAAAATCTGCTCCCATTGTCCTATAACTTGGCTGTCTCTCTCTCTCTCTCTCTCACACACACACACACACACACACATTCATACACATGTACACACACCACACATATACACTTTTGGCCATCTTTTCAGGTTGAAGCTTCCCAGGATACTGTTCTACCCTATTATCTTATCACTGTACGTTTTACCTGCTGCTTATTCATTCTCATTACTTAAAAATTGACTCATATACACTGATTCTATAATTTAGATTTCCTGCTCAAACCTAAGAATAGAATAATCGATATATTATAAAGCCAATTTTCTCTCTACATGAATAGTTTAGTCCTGTTTAAAACTGGACCAATTGCCTCATCCCAAGACCTGCTATCCTGATTTCAATACTTGTTCTAATGAAAGACTACAGTACCTCCTTGATCTGCCAGAATCATGTTATCTTCACCACCACTGCCACCTCCATATTTTTCTCACCTTATGCATCCACTTTATTGCTCACCCTCTAAATATCTCTGTAACCTATTTTTTTCCACTACATGACCCCTGCTATTGGTCCATAATGTCTTCTTTTTAAAACTGTTAAAAGTATCCTCCTAATTCATATTATGATATAACACTTGTCCTCTAATCCTGTCTCTTTCCAGGTTCCCTCCCCCGGCCCTTTCAACAAAGGGAATTTTCTAAAACACACTGGAGTTAGTTACTTCCCTGTTTGATCCATTGAACTTCAGTCACCTGCAGAAAAGAGTCTATACTCCACAGCATTCATGCACATTTTCATTCAGCCACTCATTCATTCATACGTCCACTGGTTACTATGTCTCAGAAGCCAAGAGGATATGGAACTCCCAGTCTCATGAACCTTAGTCAATAATGAAAGATTTAAGTTTAATAAGCAATGGCACATGGAAGGAACTTAGAAACAGAGAACCCAGCAATGCTTTGGGGTCAGCCAAAGGCTCTGTGATCAAATGTAATGTCAAAGTTGCAAAATGTAATGTTAAAGTTGCATGTGGATTTCCCTGCTAAATGTGAGGCAAACGCAGGCAGTGAGTCATGGAGGCACGGACTGGACGATTGTTCCAAATAGAGGGAACAGAGTAAACAAGGCGCTGGGGCAAAAGAGAATACATAGATTTACAAAAACCTGATAGCGGTGGAGGGGACAAAAGTTGAGAGAGAATAAATACAGACGGAATTTAGGAAGAATACTGACATAAGAGTTTGGCAGACCCTACTGTTACTCTTAAAAATATGACAGACCACATTTGCATCTTAGGAGACGTAAGCAAGAACCAAACAAAGAGACAAAACAAGCTCTCTGGCTGCAGAGTAGTATTGCAAGGACCTTCATGACCAAGATCCTGCTTATAGGCCCCGCCTCGCTTCATCCCTTCCTCTCACCCTCAGTGGCTCTTCTCCACCCCGAATATCCCCCACAGAAGTAACATGGCTGTTTCCAAGTGTCTGCTCTTTCGTCTGTCCAGGTCTACATACATGCTTTTCTTAGTGTTAGCCAACAGGGGTACCTTAATGGCGCTGGCTCCGGGTTCTTCTTCCTCCTCGATGCAGGCCCGCCAAAGGAGGACCAATCAGAAAGAAACACCTCCCGCCTTTCCCCAGGCCCCGCCTCTAACCCCAATCCCGCACGTCCACGTAGCCCCAAGCCATATAAAAACTGGCGCCCAGGCAGCCTCGCTCTCTCTCTCTCTTCTTCTTCTTCTGTCCCTGCGTGTGGTGCCTGATACCTCCAATAAAGATCTCTTGACCGCAACCGGCGTAGTCTGATCCTTGCCCAGCGCCTTTCACTTAGTTCTTTTTTTTTTTTAGATCTGAGTCTCCCTCTGTCGCCCAGGCTGGAGTGTGCAGTGGCGCAATCTCAGCTCACTGCAAGCTCCACCTCCCGGGTTCAGGCCGTTTTCCTGCCTCAGCCTCCAGAGTAGCTGGGACTTCAGGCGCCCGCCACCACGCCCGGCTAATTTTGGGTTTTTGTATTTTTAGTAGAGACGGGGTTTCACTGTGTTAGCCAGGACGGTCTCGATTTCCTGACCTCATGATCCGCCCACCTCGGCCTCTTAAAGTGCTGGGATTACAGGCGTGAGCCACCGCGCCTGGCTGCTTTTCTTAGTTCTTAAAATCTGCTTCCCCTTTCCTCAAGCCATCAAAATCCTCATCTTGTACAACCAGTTCTAGCATTTTGTCTTCTGTAAAGCCATATTTGATTCTGCTCTCTTTTGTGTTTTTACGATCTCATGAACACATTTATTTGAAGATGCATATCCACTTTTTGAGTTCCTGTCCCTACACTAGAATTATAGTACCTAAAATCACTGGATGCATTTTTAACTCTTTATTCACTATGTCAAGCACAGTGTCTGGCACTTGATGAAAAACAGGGAAGGAAGGAAGGCAAAAAAGAAAGCGAATGAGGGTGAGGAGGAGAGAGTTTATTTGATCAGTATATGTTATTTTCCTGCTATTTCTATTACTAGAGTAAAATGCCAAAGTGGGGGAAAAAACTTCCTATGAAGTAAGTCATCTTCTCTACAAAATTCTTGACAGATGGCCATGCAGACTTTTCTTGAACATTCAGTGACTTGTGGCTCATTTTTTTCTAAACTAAACCAGTATTTAAAATGTTGAATTTTTAGAGCTGATGTTTGCCTTGTAACTTTTATTCATTGTACCACGTTGTTCTCCCTGGAGACATGAAAGTCATGAAAGAAACCATCTCTATGTACTTTATGCTATGTTATTGAACTTATTCCCCTGGACAGTTACAGTTTGACAATGCCCAGAATAAAATATAACACTTATTAAACAATAGCATTGATAAAACATAATATTAAAGCTATATTTGAAGCTAATACTATCAGATTGTTACTTTCAATACTCAGTCTTTTGGAGTCATTTATGCTTTCCTTGTTTCTGAAGATATGGGCCCTTAATTTTCTAGCGTTCTTTTCGCTATTACTCCTTTCCTGAACCATGATGATTTTAATATCCCCAAAGACAATCTTTCTAACGCCCTGGACTTGATGTTCTTTAGCGAAATACTACCTAAACTTCTCTGCCATGCAGACCACTCATGGTCGTATCCAACGTCTTACTGTTATTGATAAGTAACAATCATCCGCAACTTCAAACTCAAGAGTTTCATTTTTACAATTACCTTCTCCTCTTATTTCTCTAGGTCTCTGACTTCAAAAATTACTGGTCTCCAAAGGGACAATCAATCCCATGGTCCTACCACTTCTTACTGTTACTCCGCTTTCTCACGTCTTCAATTTGCTCCTCACTAAATTTGTTCCCTTGGTTTATCATTATCATCATTTCCTAATACATTTGTCAATTTACTTTCTCTCTCCATTGTAGTCTGGGGAGCAACTCCAAACATGGTGAAATACCATATCCTTTTCCTTGATACTTTTGCCTGTGCAGTTGAATGTGTAAATCCATGGCCATTAACATGAGATGACCTTTTGAAACCATATTTTTATTTCCTGTTATTTTATAAATTCTATTTATCCTTCAAATCTTACACCTGTTCTGACAGTCCTCATTTTTGCTTGATACCTTGTTTCCAAATTCATTGAAGAAAAGGGAAGAAATATGAACAGACTTTTCAGGTTCTCCCATCACCACATGTATAAGCCTGCCTGCATCTTTGTCTATCTCAGTAAATGACAAATCCAACTCCATTTTTTTTCCAGTAACTGAAGGCAAAATCTTGTAGTCAGTCAGAAATCTCATTCTGTTTTAACATCTAGGTCCAATCTGTGGAGCTCTAAAGAGATAAGAGAAATGTGAAAATGGGCTTAGCTGGCAGGAACAGAAATAGGGGCAAAGGGGAGGAAATGTTCAGAGAAACAGGGTCAACTGAAAATGGCTCACTGGCACCCAAGCATCCTGTTTCAAGCATTCAGCCCAAGCAACAGGGTGTTAATAAAACTTCCCTCCAGACCTGCCTCTTTGCAGACAGCCCCTTCTCTGCTGCGTTGCACATTGTTGCACCCTTGCAACATACTTTTGTGCTTTCTCTAATAAATCTGCCTCTTTTTTTTTCCTAGAATTGTCTTGGTAAATTATTCCACCTATGTGCCAGCCCCAGGCAGTTGTAAACCATGACACAGTCCATCGGTAAATCCTGCTGGTCTTAGCATTAGTGCTGATCAAGAATCTATTTCTTTTCAGTTCCATGGGAATATTATTTTCCTGCTGGACTGAGATATTTTTGTTTTGTTTTTTAAAGAGGATTTCAAAATGATTGTGATTGTGGTCTTCTAACTGGTTTCCCCTTGTAAATCCTTGTCTACAATTCTACAGTCTGTTTTTCCAGGAGACAATGTAATAAGTTTTAAAATATTTTGGATTATGTCATTTCTCTGATTATCTCACTGAATAAAAGTCAAAGTGATTACAGTGCCTTTTGAACTATCTGAGAGCAGGAAAATTTTTTTTAAGTATCTTTTAACGTGTCCAACCCATCATGTACTAGTATTTTATAAATATATACAAATAAATTATTAAAAGTAAAATAACAAATGTTAATTCAGGCCAATTAAAAGTAAATTCTTTCAGAGAATTATTTTACGGAAATTTCAAATGCTTACTCTCAATTTCCATGTTCATTTAATCATACACTGATGACAGTTTGCAAAATGACATGAAGCTCTTGAATGGTCTACGTGTCCTTCCAGGGTCTAGTTCATCGCTACCTTGCTCATCTTACCTCCTTCCACCCTTCCCTTCAGCTTTTCTTCACAAGCCACATCAGCCTCATGACTTTGCTTTAAATGAGACAAGCATTCTTCCTCTTAGGCCCTTCGTACTTGTTCTCCACCTTAACTTCTTCCAGATTTCCACACTTGGTGTTTCAATAACCTAATATACAGAAATGTTTACCAAGGCAGTACTTTCCCCCAAAACTGTATTTCTGATATTAACCAAATTTCCTATACTTAAATCATGCAATTTATTTTCCAGTTTTATTAAAGCTTCACCCTTTACTCAATCATATTTTTTCACAAGAAAAAAATGATAAAAATGTTGGTATGCCTGATTTTTACCTCTTTATGAGTATTATTGTGCTATGAACAATGAGAGAAGGATTGGCTAGGTTCAGTTGAAGGCTTTGGTCAACTGTTAATAGTTTTACTTATTACATTATTTATTCCTGCACACTAGTATGGCAAATCCATTGTTCAGCTAAATAAAATAATTCCAAAGTTCAAGCTGTCATGGCTACTTACAAAAATTTCATAAATTTACCATGTGCAATTTCAGTCTTTTGCAAATGACCCTACTTAGAATATCAGTTCTCGTTCCATGCTCTCTACAATTTTTAAGATCTCTCAAGTTATAAGCTAAATGTCTTCAAAAGTATATGTTTTATTTCTATAAGACTCAACATATATTGGCTATTGACAGTAGCTGGTGGAATTTATGAGAAAATCAACAAACTCTCCACCAATATTAAGATTCATTCTTCAGAACAATGTAGTTATCTGCAAACAAATCAGTAACTCATCAGCCTTTTAAATGTTTACCTATAAATTTTCATAGATAGATAGACAGATACATTGATTGATTGATTGATGGATGGATGATAGATTTTATTTGATGATAACAAGATGTAAGACATTGCCAGTAGAATTAACTGCTGTCTTTATTTTATTTTATTTATTTATTTATTTTTATTATACTTTAAGTTCTAGGGTACATGTGCACAACGTGCAGGTTTGTTACATATGTATACATGTGCCATGTTGGTGTGCTGCACCCATTAACTAGTCATTTACATTAGGTATATCTCCTAATGCTATCCTTCCTCCCTCCCCCCACCCCACTACTGTTCTTTACACTGCATGAGGAGAGGTTGAAAAGAAAATCTGACATTATATAATAATGCATATTTTTCTCTCTTTCTTCATTATGCCACATGTTATTTTTATCAAACTTCCTAAAAGCTTGCTTTTATATCTTCATACTTGTTTCTTTATTTCTTTCTGTCCTGGCCTACATCCTTAAAGATTTTCTCCATTCTATCTGGAAACTCTACTTCCTTTCTCAGAAACTAGAGCATATGGTTATTTATTTTAAGACCTTACTATTTCTTATCTATCTATGTGATCATTCTCTTTTATTGCTCACAACATTTTTGACAATATCAGGGAGGAAAACAAAGATAGTGTTGATTGAAGGTCACTTTATATGTTTCATCAGCATCTATACTTCCTGGATCTCAAATTGAACAGTATTTCTTGTGTCCCTTCTGAAAGGAGCACTTGTAAATTGCCACCCCAAATTATCTATATTTCATGTCTATTTGTCAAAAAACTCATTTTAAAGAAGAATTTTATAAGTACATTTAACATGGGTATATTATCTGCTTCACTCAGTAAAAATACTGTAATACATATGGTTTATATCTAACTGAAATTTTATTATTTTCTATCATAAAATGTGTTTATCTTTAAGTAAAAATTAGTAATTCACCAATCTTTCTCTCAGTTCTGTAATATTAAGCAGTGATATTCATAGATTCTCTGTATGTTCTCTCTCTCATGGTTTCTATAGCTAAAAGATAAGATGCACTAAGAATTATATTTAACTGTGAAAGCCAACTTTTTTGTATTTCCATGTAGTTCAACAGGATGCTGGTAGTTTCATTTCTAATTATTTTATTAAACTATTTCACTCAATGCTTAAAAGTTAATTACTTCCTGTGTTATCCCTTAAATTTTTAAAGGTGTTTGTACACTACTAATGATCTGAAAAAAATGAAGATATTTTTAAATATATACATTTTATTCACTCAGTTTGCCTTCTGAATGCATCCAACAACCCTTAAATAATATTATGTTATGATTCAATAGATTTCATTCATTGGATGAAAATGTACTGACTAAATAACCATGCCAATGTGCTATCTTTGTCCGCAAATAGCTTAAAATGCAATAAGTGAAGAAATGTGAGTACGCATTTAAAGCAATACAATACTAGTAAGATAAAGTAATATGGGATGAATATTAAGGAAAGAATGGAGTCTGAAGGAACACTGTCGATAATCAATTATGCCTATTTCATAGCATGGAAGAAAATAGGGAATAGAGGAATGAAGAGAGATTAATCGAAGGCATAAAGAAACATTATTCCATAGTAATTTCTAGTGCCAGACTAGGCCTTAGAGTGTTATCTTACAAATAATAGGTCATTACTGGATGTTTTCTAATGGGGGCATGACATAATTACACATTTTTAAAAGTCACTACAACTATAATGTGAGGAATACATTATGGACAAACTAGCTTAGATGAAAAGGCAACTTGAGTGAAAAGAAAATTGCAATCAAGAAAAATTCATATGTAAAGCCATCAAGAACTATGGTAGTGTTAGTAGAGATGGACAGAAGTAGATTAAAATAGGGATATTACAATGAAAGGCATAATATGTTTAATTTGTATTGTATGTAAAATATGACACATCTATTATATTTATACTTGTTATTTCATTTATAATTTTTCTAGACATAGAGTCTCACTATGCTGCCCAGGCTAGTCTTGAACACCTGGCCTCAAGCCATCCTCCTTCCTCAGCTTCCTAAAGTGCTGGGATCACAGACATGAGCCACCATGCCTAGCTAAATACTTTAAATTTGGAAAAATCTAACAGTAAAGCAAATGGCCAGGAAATGTCTTTGGATACCTTATAGCATTGTCAGATTTTTAAGGCCAAATATTTAAAATTAAAACACACACAAGAAATCCACTTAATCTGAAGGACCATTTACAGTTGTACTCCTATTTCCATTATTAGTGTGAGGTGAAACAAATACTCAAACTTGATATTAACAAAATCTAATTAAGGCTCAAATTCCACTTCTAGCAATGATGGAGTAATTGCGGCTAGCCTTGCTCAGAACAATTAAAGAAAGTGTTTTTTAGATAATTGATTAGAGGAGTGTGATCTTTGACAGTAAAGAAATATTCAAGTTGAAGTTCATGGCTCCTCCATATTTCTGCTTAGGAGCACTTTCCAGAGTAGGCACAGGGAAGAAGGGGCAAAGCAGAGTATAGTGTTCTTACTGATGTGAAGAGGCACAGCTCAGAGCTCAGAACAACGAAATGGTAGAAATTTTTAAGGCAAACGCTAAAGAGGAAAGAGAGGCTGAAGATTGACAGAGGTGGACACTGTGTTTACATGGACATTTCTACAATTTTTGCCTAACACTAATCTATGGTTTTATGGGGTGAAATCTTAGCCTAGCACAGACGGAATGTCATGGGGTGGCAAGCTCAATAGAGATACCAAAGGGCAAAGGGTACGGGGGAAATGTGAATCCTTGCCAAGAAGAAATTCACTGGCACCTCATTAAACCATCCCTTAGAAATAAACACAACTCTCTATACAGTAAAGGCCAGATCCTCAGGATAAGGGCAAAACAGGAGGAGCATTTTTAAAGTAATTATGGAAGCAAGCTTGGCAGGACAAAATAACTTACCAGTAATTTAAGTCTTTGTCGAAACAATCCAGAGACCTTCCATAATGACATCAAAAATGGCTGTAATAGATATAATTGTTATAAAATGTGTAAGACATATGAATGAATAGAAAACAGTAATAATTTATTTTTTATTTTTTAAGTATTTATTTATTTATTTTTAATTATACATTAAGTTCTGGGGCACATGTGCAGAACAGGTAGGTTTGTTGCATAAGTAGACATGTCCCATGGTGGTTGGCTGCACCCATCAACCTGTCATCTACATTGGGTATTTCTCCTAATGCTAGCCCTCCCATAGCCCCCTACCCCCTGACAGGCCCCGGTGTGTGATGTTCCCCTGCCTGTGTCCATGTGTCCTCATTTACAAAAGCCAAAATAGACATAATGGGATCTGATTGAACTAAAGAGCTTCTGCGCAGCAAAAGAAACTATCATCAGAGTGAACAGGCAACCTACAGAATAGGAAAAAATTTTTGCAATCTATCCATCTGACAAAGGGCTAATATCCAGAATCTACAAAACTTAAACAAATTTATAAGAAAAACACAACCCCATCAAAAAGTGGCAGAAAGATATAAACAGACACTTCTCAAAAGAAGACATTTATGCAGCCAACAAACATATGGAAGAAAGCTCATCATCACTGGTCATTAGAGAAATGCAAATCAAAACCACAATGAGATACCATCTCATGCCAGTTATAATGGCAATCATTAAAAAGTCAGGAAACGACAGATGCTGGAGAGGATGTGGAGAAATTGAAATGCTTTTACACTGTTGGTGGGAGTGTAAATAAGTTCAACCATTGTGGAAGACAGTGTGGTGATTCCTCAAGGATCTAGAACTAGAAATATCATTTGACCTAGCAATCCCATTACTGGGTGTATACCCAAAGAATTATAAATCATTCTACTATCAAGACACACGCACAAGTATGTTTATTGCAGCACTGTTCACAATAGCAAAGACTTGGAACCAACCCAAATGCTCATCAGTAATAGACTGGATAAAAAAATTGTTGCACATATACACCATGGAATACTATGCAGCCATAAAAAAGATCGAGTTCATGTTCTTTGCAGGGACATGGATGACATTGGAAACCATCATTCTCAACAAACTAACACAAGAACAGAAAACCAAACACCACATATTCTCAATGATAATTAATTTTTTAAAAACTGACTGAGATAATGTTGATGTTGGAATTGGCAAAGACTTTAGAAAGCTATTGTGACTATTTTCGATTATATGAACAAAATGATTGAGATGATGATTAAAGAGAAAGGTAGTCTGGGCAAAGCAGTAGAATCATCTATATAAATGAATGAATGAAATTTCAAAATTAAAGACTAAAAGGTAGAACATGAAAAAATTACTAGATTAATGTAATAAAATTTTGGAGATTACAAAAGAAAAAGTAAGTAAACTTGAAGACAGAGTAATAGAAATTATCAAATATAAAGACTAATAGAAAAAAATGTTTGTAAATAATGAACAATTTCTCATTTTTAACATCAGACATGATAAATGTAATTGAATTCTCAGAAATAGAATTGTACGTAAAACTGTTTGAATAAAACATTGATAAAAATTTCACAGTTTTGAAAAACTCAAACCTACATATCCAAAAGTTTGGCTAATGCTAAGGGTAAATACATTTTTTAAATGATGCTTAGGTCAGCAATAGTTTGATGCTTAGGTCGGCAATAGTTTGCATGTAGGAAACCAACCACACAGAAAAAAGTAAAGGCAACCAATGTATAGGCCACATTCAATATAGGGCAACATTATTACTGGTAACTTCATTTTCATTATGAATAATAATGTATTCTATTCATTTTCATCAGAAGCAAGTCAAAAGGGCAGAAGATGAGATATCTTTAAAGTGTGAAGAGCCAAAAAATCAACCTAGAATTTTATATCACAAAAAAACACTTTTAATTGATAATACTTCTGATAAGCAAAAGCTCAGAGAATTATTTGCCTATTGACATGCACAAGAAAAATTCATCAAAAATCCAGTTAAACCCAAAATAAGTAGAAGAAAAGAAATAAGGTAAGTACAAAATGAGGCTGGGTGCAGTGTCTCACACCTGGAATCCCAGCACTTTGAGAGGTCGAGGTAAGAGAAAAGAGTATCATTTGAGCCCAGGAGCTTGAGACCAGCCTGGGAAATATGGTGAAACCCTGTCTCTACAAAAAAATACAAAAACTAGCCGGATGTGGTGGCACATGCCTGTAGTCTCAGCTGTTTGGGAGGCTGAGGTGTGAGGATCACTTGATCCCAGGAGAAGGAGTCCGCAGTGACCTAAATCATGCCACTGCACTCCAGCTTAAATAACCCAATGAGACTCTGTCTCAAAAAAAAAAAAATAAATTAAATGAAATGAAATGCAAAACATAAATAAAATTAATTATGTGGTAAGCTAATTGTTTGAAAGTATTAATAGAATGAGTAAATCTGTTGGTACACTGATAAAGGCAAAAAAAGAGAAATACCCATTAAAAATATCAGAAATGAAAGAGGGAACATCTTCATAAATCCTACACATATTTTAAGAAGGGAATATTATGTAGCGATATAATGCCAGCATGTTTGAAATGTAGAAGAAATGATTGAGTTCCTTGACTACATAAATTATCCAATTTGACTCTAAGCAAGAGTATATCAGAGTGCTCCAATACCAATTTAAAAACTGAATTTATAATAAAACACTTCCTTACAAAGAAAAGATGGGTAGTTTTATATAGATAACTTTGTTGGTGAATCCTTTCAAACATTTAGAGAAAAAAATATTACAAATTCTGTGCAAACATTTTGAGAAATTAGAAGAGGAAGGAACACTTCCAAGCTAATCTTGGGAGGGTAGCACTACCAATACCAAAACCAAAGACTATCAAAAGGAAAAAAAAATCAAACATATTTTGGGAAAACATGCATTACATAGCCCAGAAGTATGGTTGGCTACTACAGGAAAATAACTGAATTGGGGACATGGAATAATACAAATAAAAACAATTCAATAAAAGTTAAGAGAGAGGCTGCACAGATTGTGAGGATAGCATTCTCTGTACAGGGAGAATGCATAGCTCTGAATGGAGTCCAAAAAGGTTTAGAAAAATGTTAAAATTGAAGATATAGCTCAGGTAAGTTTGCTGGTCAAAGATGGAAAAGGAAAGGTAAAGAGAATCTGGGTAACATATATTCTCATCTTACATAGTCTGAAGTCAAAATAAATTATTAATATCTTGATAGAAGACAATACAATGGTAGTTATCAAAGGCTGTGAACACAAGGGAGTGGGTGAAGTTGGGAAGGGGGAAAGCAGTGTTGGAGGGTGCAAGAGGAAAGAAGTGAAGGTTGTTCCAAACTTACCAAGTTTCAGTTAGACAGGAGAAATATGTTCAAGTGATCTATTGCACAACATGGTGACCATGATTAATAATAATATATTATCTATTTCAAAACTGCTAAAAGAGTCAATTTTAAATGTTAGTAACTACAAAGAAATAATAAGCATGTGAGATAATGGGTATGTTAATTTGCAAGATCTTATCATTCTAGAATATATACATGTATTAAAACATCTCATTGTATCCCATAAATATGTACAATTATTATTTGTCAATTAAAACTCAAATAAAATTTTAAAAGTGGAACTTTACAATTTAAGGAGAAGTTGTGGAAATAATAGTCTATCTAATTATCTAATTATATATTATATAAAAGAAAGTGTCAAAACAGAAGTAAGGCCTAAAATTAAGTCAAGAGTGATTAAGACAACATCTATAAGAATTAAAAACGAACTATTGAATATGTTTGCCCATAGGGAGTTTTGTGGTTTTGAGGACAAAGAACTGTGAAATTAGTTTTAAGCCATTCTGAAATAATTGCCTTTTTAAAATTAAAAAGAAACAACTGCATATATTCTTTTAAAATTAAGGAAAATCATGTAATAAGATTCCAGTAAAACAACAACAAAAAATGTTAGATGAAACTGAAACTAGGAGATCTGTCAACGAGTCAACCAATCAATCATTAAAGTAGCAGCTATTATTTTCAAGATTCCGTATTAAGAGTAAAAGAGCACACTAAAATTATGTGTTGAAAAATTATGTATTGAAGATTGCAACTTAGCAAGACATACGTTTCACACATATGCATATGCACACAAACTCTGTACAGGTTGAATACACTTTCTGATCTCCAAGAGTATAACGCCTTGAATGCAATCAGATGTGTTGTAATAGGGCCGGCACCGTGGCTCAGGCCTATAATCCCAGCACTTTGGCAGGCTGAGGCAGGCGGATCACTTGAATTCAGGAGTTTGAGACCAGCCTGGCCAACATGGTACACGGTGAAAACTCGTTTCTACTACAAATACAAAAAAAAAAAAAAAAAGAAAAAAAGGAAAATTAGCCTGGCGTGGTGGCAGGTGCCTGTGATCCCAGCTACTTGGGAGGCTGAGGGAGGAGAATTGCTTAACCCAAGAGGCAGACTGAGGTTGCAGTGAGCCAAGATCACACCACTGCACTCCAGCCTGGATTAGAAAGAAAGAGTCCATCTCAAAAACAAACAAAAATGTGTTGTAATAGCTAATGACAGTGATCTCAGTGAAGAAAAGAGAACCCCAAAAGCTCCCTGTGGAGCAGCTGTATATTTTAAAATTACACAGACAAGTATTAATTTACATTTAAAATATTTGAATATAAACATTTCAATTATTATTTTAAGCGATAATTCCAAAATAATCTGAAAACGTCAGCTTTTTCAAGTTTCACAAATCCTCAAATAAAATGAATTGTGATTATGCCCCTCTTCCTAGCCAACTTTAGTAAAGTAGATCAATAAACAGAGTTGTTATCCTATCTGGACAGGGATTTTTGTCCACTTTGGTGAGGCCAATGTTTTCATGGATTACTTTATTTTTTTAAGGCGATCTTCTCAGTTGTGACGCCAGCAGATGCACTGCAAGTCCCAGGGAACCTCCCACACTCAGAGACTGCTTTCAAAATAGATTCATACAAAAGTGAAAAAGCAATCAAACCTTAAGCAAAAGCCAATGGACGGAAGCAGTGGCTCACGCCTGTAATCGCAACACTTTGGGAGGCCGAGGCAGGCAGATCACCTGAGGTCAGGAGTTCAAGACCAGTTTGGCCAACATGATGAAACCCCATCTCTACTAAAACTGCAAAAATTAGCCAGGCGTGGTAGTGCGCGCCTATAGTCCCAGCTACTCGGGAGGCTGACGCAGGAGAATAGCTCGAACCGGGGAGGCAGAGGTTGCAGTGAGCCAAGATCGCACCCCTGCACCCTAGCCTGGGGTAAGACTTCGTCTCAAAAAAAAAAAAAAATGCTAATATATTTTATGCTGGCCAAGATATAAATAATATACAAAAATATAGGAGAGTATTCTTCTTTATTCCAAAAAATAAAGTAGCTCTATTGTGTTTATTGGATTGTTTTTCAGACAGGTTTCCTTGTTGCTGTTGTTTTGGTTTAAATGAAAAGCATTTCAAGAAAATAAGGATTATATTTTTCTCTTTTTATCATGTATCTATTGGATTAGTCCAACATCCCTCCTGTCTGGGGAGCCTCATACACTGATTTTTCAGGTCAGTTCATGTCATGAATCTGTTTGCATTCAGAGCCACACAGTTGCACTCAGGGTCATATTGTAATATGGCTCCGTGTGCTTCATGATCTCTTTCTTACCTGTTTTACATGGACTTTCTTGCTTCCAGCCTTTTACATATGTTCTTTCCTCTGTCTAAAAGAATCTCTGACTTCCCTCCAACCCTAAACTGATAGCTCTAGCTTCTTATGTGAGCTGGGAGAAACCCTAATATTTAATCTGGATTGGAAGTTTACACAAACATTGGCTCACCTTCGGCTGAAATTGCCTTCAGTGTGTTTCAGCAATAAATGCCCAACTAGATGTTCAACTGACAAAGGGAACAAGGATGCAAACAGGAGAATTGCACCCTGTGCCTCTCTTTTACTAAGCAAAGACCCAGACATTTGGCAGTTAAGGCAATTCGGGTCAATGGAGAGCGGAATCTATTTTGTTGAAAAGCCCAGATGACCTCTGTAAAATCCATTAAAACAAATCATTTATTTATTTCCACAGAGAGAACTTTGTCTAATCCCTAAAGAGTTCCAATTCAGTATGCCTTGACATAATTAAATGTTTACCTGTGTACATTCCATATTGTACTCTCAACCTAATGAGCGAGGGAAGGAGGTGTCTGTAATCTACCACAGTACTTTGTATTAGCGTGCGCTCAACAAATGTTTGTTCATACGTCCTGAATATTTTTCTTATACCTACTATATATTAAGTTTTTCCTGGAAAATGAACAGAGAGTAAGAGAGGCAATATCTTCGTAAAATCCTTTCTTCCATAATTTAAATTAAAAAAAAAAAAAAGTTGGCCAGGTGCGGTGGCTCACGTCTGTAATCCCAGCATTTTGGGAGGCCAAGGCAGGTGGGTCACGAGGTCAGGAGTTCAAGACGAGCTTGACCAAGGTGGTGAAACCCTGTCTCCACTAAAAATACAAAAAAAAAAAAAATTAGTCAGGCATGGTGGCAGGTGCTTGTAAACCCAGCTACTCGGGAGGCTGAGGTAGAGAACTGCTTGAACCTGGGAGGCGGAGGTTGCAGTGAGACGAGATTGCGCCACTGCACTCCAGCCTGGGTGACAGAGAGAGACTCCATCTCAAAAAAAAAAAAGACTTCCATGCAATAACAACTGACTACACAGGAACAAGAATTAAAAACAAAACAAAACATTGGACCTCTCCTCTGCAATAATGGAAGTGGAATAGTGGAAGACGGTGGAAGAACATCTACAGACTATTGAGAAGTTGAGACTACAATTCAAATATCACATCTCCAAGCAAAATACCATATATATGTTAGGCAAAAGAAAGGCGTTTTTGAGCAACAACAAACATTAAAAGGATACATCTTTATGTATCTATTTGAAGAAAACTTTTAATAAAAATATATTTGAATTAACGATACGGATTTCAAAAGAAAAGACAAAAGGAGAGGGGAAAGCAGTGGTGATCCAGCAGTCTTGAAGTTAGTTAATTGTAAATAATGGATGTGTGGAAAACAAGTGGAAGTTGTGATTCTTGTAACAGAAAAAGTGCACAGAAAAGAAAAAATAGTAATGTTATGAAACTAAAATAAAATAAATTATGCCAGTACAAGCCAGAAAATTGTAGAATGGGCTCTAGGAAGTGGAAGAGATTATTAAAGCAAAATTTCTCTAAAAAGATTATCTTATATTATTGCCCCTAATAATTTTTTATCTCATTGGTCATTGCCTAGTATGTAAACAGTATTCTTGATAGAGAAAGTAAAACTAAATAGTACAGACAACCTCTGCTACCGAAAGGTTGTCAGATGATTGTGAGAAAAACACATTTTTTAAATAGAGAATAGAAAAATGCTCAAGAAGCTGTGAACTTTAGAAGTGAATTTGTGCATGCAGAAAGGACAGCGAGAAGACAGATGTTTTCTGCAAAGAAATCGGTAGAAAGGGGGAAGGGGCAGTAATTTGTTAATAGCATTGCGTTTATTGTTTTAGGTTGTCTTAGTTCTGCTGTTTCCTGGAAGCATGGCCATGAGAGAAGCACTACCAGCTGCCACCGCAGACTCCAGAAGCAACTGTGGAATAGCAAATAGCTAGATTGTCCCTGAAAAAGTGCCAGTTTGCTCCTCTCTCCCCAACCTTCCCTATAACACACACACACACACACACACACACACACACACACACCAGACTTACTGCATTCTTTTTAACTTGTTAGATGTAAACGTTTCTTTTTCTTACTATATGAAAGTCAAATACGTATGTGCATTTAAAATATTATCTCTTTAGACACGTAAACTGAACCCAGCTCTGTATCTGTGAAAGAATTTAGATCTCAGAGCCCTGCTGCAAGCACAGACCTTGGAATACAAGGATAATTGAGCAGTTTTCAAATCCAATGGGAAAGAGTGGGGGCAAATGTACCCCCAGCTGGCATGAGTAACTGGGAACTGGCATCTGTGGCTTATAATTCCAACCCTTATGGTGAAAGGAAAAATGCACATACATACTCTATTAGGGTCTGTTTTCAATTGATCATTGTCTCTTTTCAGTTGTTTCATTTAGAAGCCTTGTAATTAACCTTCACCCAGAGGTTTCATTTGCTGAAATGGATTGCATATTTTTGGCCGTGTCGTTTGAGGAGTAGAATGAGATCAATATAGTCAATAAGATTAAAATAGAATGTATTCAAATTGCTCAATGCAATTGGACACATTTGACACATCTTAGCATATTAAGGATTAGACTGAGGAAATAAATTAATTTCAATTTATAATAATAATGAAGGAGCAAACTAAGAAAACAAGCCACTCAAGGAAGAAAAAAAATCCTTCAGAGCTTTCTTTTTTCTCACTAAATTGAGGTGACAACTATGCTGGGATTTCTAGTCCCCTTGTTATCACTATCATCACTATCACTGGGTCACCTTGTCATACATCTCATTAGTTACACACAATTCTGTAGAAACTGCAATAATCAGTATACATCCAGATAGGTTTCAATGTCATCTCTCCAAAATGTCTATTGACAAAATGGAAGTGATTCGATATGTTAGCCAAAATTAGAACCTTCAGAGTTCTGTCAGTAGGAAAAAATAGATACATTTGATGTTTCTAAACAATTTTTTTATTACTAAAGGTGATTTAGGCCTAAGCAATAACAAATAATAAAGATGGCTAGCGACAACTAATATATTGCAGCCAATAATCATTAAGCACATCTTCAGTGCCATTTGTCCTCACAGGTAGTGGAGGTGAAGTTGGGAGAGACAGGTCAATCATTTCACCTATGAATGAAGTAAGATGATGACTGATTCATTACACCTGTGAACATTTTCCAGTTGAGGACACATATTGGTAAGGTCATATTCACTTATCTATTATTGATCCTGTTCTCTCTTTTCTCTGTCACTTTCAGAAAAGGTGTAATGAAAAACAGCAAATTAGTCAGAAAATAACTTCTATGAACCAAAGTTGTGCCAATTCATGAATTTTGCAAAGTATTATTTCATTTGCCATCTGAATGTTAGCATCAGAGGTGACACAAGGGAGACAGAAAAAAAAGCAAATGAGTAAATGGGTAAAAAACGATGCATGGCTAAAATAGTTCGGTATATAATGCTGAATAACCAGCTTCAAAGGGAGCAGAAATTTCCACACAAAGCATCCTACATCTTTTAGAAACATCATTTTTCTTAATTTATAAAGTAGTACTACAAAAGTAAATAAGAAAAAAAGAAAGAAAGAAGGAAACCTGAAATTTACTCATATTTTTCTGCTATTAGAATGAACTGGTTTTGTGTTATTAATAGACTCAAACAGCTTTTACTAGTATCACTCCCATGTCACAATGTGTTGACACATTATGTATTTTCTAACACATTTGGAATGCTAGGTTTCCCTAGTGAATCTCAGCATCTCAGAAGATGAAAACAAAATCTGAACATTGTCAGAAACATCCAACTGTGTTCTAATTTAGAGACTCAGTGGACTACCCAATTGTCTTGAGATGTCCATTGTAGGACAGAAAATAAACCTTTTTCAAAAAAAATATTACTTATTTAACTATTTATCTTTCCTTTGTGGCATACTCCTATTACGATTCTCATTCTTCTTGTCCCCTCGTTCACATATGCGAAATAAATTAGTTGAGACCAGAAAACTTCAAAAAAAATAGAGAAATCTCAAAGAAAAAATTATATTACATGGTAAAATATTACATTAACCACTGCTAATAGTTCTTGTATTCTTCCCTCAATCATTGTCTCTGAGCACATTTATATAGAGAAAATGAATAAATATACATATCATTATATCCTCTTTGAACACCTGATTTCCAGTAGCTATGCTTCAGTCAGTATGTGAATTTGATATTTCTCTATGGTTAGACATTTGAATTATTTTATTTTTTTCACAATCATGGTTGCCAAGTACATTCATGAACATAACATTTTGTTTCCATTTCTTACCATTTTTAGTAGAGTTTCATACAAATGAAATAACATAATCTTAAAGACTTTTTTTTTCAGTTAGACATACAGTAGTTCCTCAGTATTCATGGGGTATTGGTTCCAGGACTTCCCACCATACCAAAATCCAAGGATGCTCAAGTCCTTTATATAGAAAGATGTAATATTTGTGTACAACCTCCGCACATCCTCCTATTTACAACTCCGCACATCCTGTATACATCACCCCTAGGCTACTTATAATACCTAATACAATGTAAATATTTTGTAAATACTTGTTTTATCATATTTTATTTGTATTATTTTTATTGGTTTTTTTTTGTTTCTTTATTCATATATTTTTGATCTGCCATTGGTTGAATCCGGGGATACAGAACCTACAGACATGAAGGGCCTACTGTACCCTCATTTTGCTTTAGTGAAAGATTGAAAACAATATCCCGAAATGTAAAGGGCATGAGTGTGCAAGGCTTTGCTATTTCACAGACAGTTGCTATGTTTAGCGGCTCTTTCTGCTTTGGACATTTACTTAAACTATTTGGATTTTGGTTTCTGTCTCTAGTCTAAGAAGAAAATAAACTTTCCTCTAGAGATTACTTGAAATACCACATATAAATGATTACCATAATCCCTAGCAAATTCGTAGTGTTCATAAGTGGTAAATATTATTGTTATACCTTGCAAGCACTGCCCTGTGTTTAAGAGTCTCGTGTCCTCTAGAACCAGACACCTTGATGATGAACCTAGGTTTTTCCACTGCACTAATTACAAAAACAAGTTTTGAATTTTTACGTGCCTCAATTTACTCATAAGTAAAGTGAGAATACTAATAGTGCCTACTTCATAAGGATGTTTTGAAGATAAATTGCTAATACATATAACTCAAGTCTTAGAAAAACGCAAATCACACATTGGATGCTTAATAAATGTGGACTACTACATACACTATTAATACTGCATTGTTTACCCTACACCCTCTTTAGGATATATCTTATTTTAAAATTATAAATTATTTTCAAATGTCCCAGTTATAAAAGAAATATTTTGTTTTTATAAGTCATACTTTGAATACTGTTGTGTTGAACATCTTTGATTCCTCTTCTCAGAATTGACAAACCCCATAAATTTTTCTCTAGGTGATGGTAATCAAGAATGTTTGTGTTTTAACTATTTGTTCTTTATATTTTCTTGCACAGTTTTTCCTAATGTATATATGTTAACTTTGGTGATATTGGTTTTAGTTATACTTCCTTCATAGTTTGTCATATCCAACAAGCATCCACTGATTTTTCTTTTTTGTTTTTTGAAGGCTAGTGGGAGTTTGTTAATGTTATGTTTAGAGTTTATTTATTTTTTTATTTAATTTATTTATTGAGACTGAGCTTCCCTCTGGTCACCCAGGCTGGAGTGCAATGGCACGATCTCGGCTCACTGCAACCTCCGCCTCCCGGATTCAAGCAATTCTCCTGCTTCAGCCTTCCGAGTAGCTGGGATGACAGGTGCCCACTACCATGCGCAGCTAATTATTTTTATTTTTAGTAGGGACACAATTTCACCGTGTTGGCCAGGCTGGTCACAAACTCCTGACCTCACATGATTCACCCACCTCGGCTTCCCAAAGTGCTGGGATTAGAGGCATGAGCTGCCACACCCAGCCAAGTTTGTTTATTTTTAATAGAAGGCAGAACATAATATTTGTAATTTCATTGGCTACGTTTAACTTTTTGAATAGTGTTCATCTATGCACTTATGTACTTACTTGTTTGATGCTGAGTATTGTGCTATGGACTGAATGTTTGTGTCTCCCCAAAATTTATATGTTGAAGCCCTAATCCCCAGTGTGATGGTGTTTGGAGGTGGGAAGATTATTAGGTCATGAGGAGTGCTCATGATGGGATTAGCACTCCTTTAAGAACAAGATGATTTCTCTCTGTCATGTGAGTATACAGCAAGAAGACCTCCTTCCGAAAATTAGGAGGATGGCCCTTGCCAAGAACTGAGTGAGCCCAGCACCTTAATCTGGGACTTCCCAGCCTCCAGAATTGTGAGAAATAAATGTTTGTAGCTTAAAGCCATGTGGTGTATGGTAGTTGTTATTGAAGCCTGAACTGACAACTGACTAACATACTGGATAAGGCTTAATATAAAATTTTCAATGTAACAAATGCTACTTTTAAATAGTTATCTTTCATTCATTTGTGATGATTTCTATGTTATATTAGCCTATTTCATTGCATTGATTTCTGTTTAGTTCATTTCGTGCTGCTATAACAAAATACCACAGACCGGGTCATTTATAAAGACGGAAATTTATTCACTCACATTTCCAGAGGCGGAAAAGTCCAAGATCAAGACACAGGCAAATTTAAAAGGGCCTGGTCTCCATAACCAAGATGGTGCCTTGAATGCTGTTTCTCACATGGGAGAAGAGCATAAGAGCTCAGTCCTGCAAGCCTTTATATAACAGCATTAATCCTTTCCTGAAGGCAGACCCTTAATGACCCAAATACCTTTCAAAGTCCAGTCCCCATGTGATAACCTTTCTTTCTGCAGGTTATCTTTTTATTCTGTTATAACCATTCTGTTTTTCACTTTCAGTTTAGTATTCAATAAATTACATAAGAAATTCAAAACTTTGTTGTAAAACAGGCTTTGTGTTAAAATAGGCTTTGCCCATATGTAGGTTAATATAAGTGTTCTGAGCATGTATAAGTCAGGCTAAGCTAAGCCATGATGGTCAATTCATTAGGTATATTTTATACAGTTCAACTTACAATATTTTCAACCAGCAACATGTTCATGGGAACATAGCCCCATTGTAAATTAAGAAGTATCTGTATATGTACATAAAGTGAATTCAGAAATCATGTGAATGTTAGTTTTGTATGTGTGTTAGTGTGTGCATGCACAATGCATGTGTGTGTTTAAAAGAAAATGGAGGGTTCTAAGATAAATATAACAAGGATTTGTAAGACTTAACAGTTAGAAAAAATAATTACAAAATTTTCAATTTAAAAAAAATTTGGCTAGGCATGGTTGCTCACTCTTGAAATCCCAGCACTTTGGGAGGCCAAGGCAGGCAGATCACGAGGTCAGGAGATTGAGACCACCTTGGCCAACGTGGTGAAACTCTGTCTCTACAAAAATACAGAAATTAGCTGGGCGTGGTGGTGCATGCCTGTAATCCCAGCTACTCGGGAGGCTGAGGCACGAAAATCGCTTGAACCCAGGAGGTAGAGGTTGCAGTGAGCCAAGATCGCACCACTGCACTCTAGCCTGGTGACAGAGTGAGACTCCATCTGAAAAAAAAAAAAAAAAAAAGAGTTAACAAATTGAGGGAACACTCTAATTCACTCTAAAACACTCATATTCTATGAACCCTATATTGAGTGAATGGGGAAAGTTTAATATTATTTTTGCAGAAACATCAAATAGTGAGATGCAGACACATGTCCCAAGCTTTAAATCCTCTTCTGTGGTATAGAAGTAGATCATATATCACAAGATAGTCTTAAAATCAGTACTACTTTGCAAACTACTGCTGTCAGCTTGAAGCACGGAATTCCATCTTCCCACATTCAGAACAAAGAGGATCTGCATACATTAAACATTAGAATTCAATTTGTCAAAGACCATTGCATCTGAATACAGTTATCATTAGATAGTGAAACTGAGACTATTAGTGGCCCTGCCAGATGAAATTTATCCTGTTCAAGGAAGAGGAAAATGTAGTTGGGGGGAAAAATGTTCAATCTGAAAGAAAAGATGTGATCATTGTAATTTGTCAAGCTACACTCTTCACATATCTAAATTACACTTTTTACACTTTAACAATTTAGGCATATTGCAAAGCTTTAATTACTATTTAGGGCCACTGGAGGGCTATTTATAAAGACAACAGTAACACTAAGAGTACATAATGCCCATGTGGTCAGAAGGAGTTAATATAACTTCTGAAGGAAATTAACCTCCCAGAAGATGAAACTTACTGCTTTAAGAGCTTCTGATTTTTCATTGTTTCCTGATGAAGTCAAAAAACTCCAATTAATATTGACATTCTCTTCATATTATAACTAGTTCAGATTATGTTGTTTAGGGCAAGGGGAGAAAACACAGCAAATAAGTTATCAAGTGACTATCATAAGCATTTTGTCTCAAATATTTATTGTGCATTTTATTTCTCCTCCTTCTCTGTGTGGATATATCCCTTTTGAAGAGATATAGTTTGGATGCTGAATTTAAATTGAAGAAAAAAGTTAATGTATCAACAATAGTAAGATCATTCATGAGACTTGTAATCAATTATATTTAAGAGTGGAATGGAGAACACAATGAGAAAAGAAAGGATAATTTTTGAGATACCCACAGCTATGTTTTTTCTGATGCTTAAATTGCTGACAGGACCAAAAATATACCTGAGAACATTGCTTAGTACAGCTGGCAAAAGGCAAGGGAACAGATATTTAAGTGGCAAACAGTAGAAGGTCACACACTAGGGATTACACACACATATGCTGGAAATCAGCAGGGTGTCAAGGGAAAAGATAAAGTTCAGCTGAGCTAATACAGCAAAGAATCTATATGCAAACATATCCTTTACCCTAGATTATCAAGACAACATACTTACTGATCCCTATTTTTAATTGGTCTTTCCTTACTAGCAGTGAAGTAGACTGCAAAAACAATGTGGCATTTCCCCTGATGTGATATTATTTGCAGTACTCAAGGCTCATGTCACACTTAAACACCACACTTTTAACTTAATCTCTGTCGTAAAGCGATATAGTTCGTAGATACAAGTTATTTACATTATGTGTGCTGTTTTAAATACATGAGCTTTCAGGCTTTTTAGTTAAACTTTGGAGGGCACTGACTCTATGTTCTTCCCTATAAGCTAATCAAATTCACAAATGAAAAGAGACAGACGGTAAGGAGCAGAAGGAGGTAGGGTGAGAGCTAAGAAAACAGAGTAAAAAGGTTACGCTGGCGATTCCCAGTGTGGCAAAAGAATATAAATTCTAGAGAAAAGGCACTCAACAGTCAACGTTCTGCTAGTAAGTGGCATTTTGATAGACATGTCAAGAACATGAGTTAATTGCTTTTTACATAGACAGCCTCATATATCCAAATCTCTTTCTATGCTTTGTATGTAATACTCACCATCTGGTTATTTATAATGCTTTGCAAAGTCATGCAATGAAACAGAATTATTTTAAACTTAGTATGACCATTATCATCTCCTGGGATCCACACTCTACATTTATACTCCATCATTGAGCAAAACTTTACTCCAACTCACGTGCAGTAAATGGAAAGATCAATGAGCCGCTGCCAGTAGCTCCTGGTGGATGCTGGGCCCTTTTTGTACATGACACACAGGTTTTCGTAACAGAACTGACTCTCAACGTCAACTCATTCCTCCAGTGCACCTACTCATTGTCATAGTGGATCATGTACTGGATCAGCACAGAAAGATCTAAGATAAGTCTCTACCGAGTTTGTTGCTGTTGCTACTGTTCTACATGGAAACAAAAGAGCTCCATTGGAGAAATAGGAACGCTTTTACACTGTTGGTGGGACTGTAAACTAGTTCAACCATTGTGGAAGTCAGTGTGGCAATTCCTCAGGGATCTAGAACTAGAAATACCATTTGACCCAGCAATCCCATTACTAGTTATATACCCAAAGGATTATAAATCATATTGCTATAAAGACACATGCACACGTATGTTTATTGCAGCACTATTCACAATAGCAAGACTTGGAACCAACCCAAATGTCCAACAATGATAGACTGGATTAAGAAAATGTGGCACATATACACCATGGAGTACTATGCAGCCATAAAAAATGATGAGTTCATGTCCTTTGTAGGGACATGGATTAAGCTGGAAACCATCATTCTCAGCAAACTATCGCAAGGACAAAAAACCAAACACCACATGTTCTCACTCATAGGTGGGAATTGAACAGTGACAACATATGGAAACAAGAAGGGGAACATCACACACTAGAGCCTGCTGTGGGGTGGAGGGAGTGAGGAGGAATAGCATTTGGAGATATACCTAACATTAAATGTTGAGTTACTGGGTGCAGCACACCAACATGGCACATGTATACATACGTAACTAACCTGTATGTTATGCACATGTACCCAAAAACTTACAGTATAAAAAAAAAAAGAGCTCCATTGGCAATCTAAGAATAGCTGACCTGGTTATCTCTAAGGATGCTTTATTTCTGGATTAGATGCATTATTAACTTCAGCAATTTTGAACATCAGTTGGGTGACAAACCGTTATTAAGCCTGTTCGAGCTCCTCACTGAGCTCAAGATTAGACTTCTCACTGAACATTTTAAGTTTTCCCACGCCTCTCAGATTTGGATTATGTTTACTTGTTTTTGTTGTTGTTGTTCTCTGTTCTTCTATATTTTCCAGGCCAAACTCCACTCATTTTAAGGTACCAATAAGCTTTTATAATAAACAAATCTTAGCAATATGTCAGTCACCACTGATGTGTTTGTGGAAAACACTGGTGTTTGTGACTCCTTTCCTACAAATAATAGGTATGCATATTAATGGCCTTGGATCATAGGCAAAAGTATTGACCTCGTGCTCTTGGACAGCATTTCTAGACCTGCCTTGGGCCAGAAAGGAGACCACTCCACTGGAGGGTGAGTTCCAAGCCTGGCAGCATTTACCACAAGCTGGTGCAGATGGCCTTGGGCTTGAAGCAAACATCTTCGGAAACCTGGCAGAACTTGCCATGGGCCAGTGGTGGTAGTGGCCACACGGACAGGCTCTTCTGCCTGTGAAAAAGGGAGAGTAAAAAGGACTTCATCTTGTGGTTTGAGTGCCAGCTTAGCTGTGGTAGAATAGAATATTAAATAAATAGCTAAAGTTTTTTACTCTAATCCCTGGGATACTCCAAGGGCCTGGGGGAACTTGCCACTCTAAAGTAAAGAGCCCTGGGCATCACAGCAGTAATGGCTACAAGGGTGCTTGCATCACCACACTCCCTGTTTCCAGGGTGCTCAGTAAATAGAGACATTGTAGGTTTGTGAAAAAGTAAATGAAACAAAACAAAACAAAACAAAAACAAGGGTCTCTGCTTTGTAATCCAGAGAACTCTTCCAGAACTCATCCAAGACCTTCAAGACAGTACTGCTACAAGTTTGAAAAAAACACAGTGTTATTGGGCTTGAATCCCAAGTCCCTCCAAACACCTGGAAAGTCCTCAAAAGGAGGACAAACACAAATAAGCCCAGACTGTGAAAACGATAATAAATATCTATTTTTCAATGTCCAGGCAATAAAAAAACATCTGCAAGCAACAACACCCTCCAGGAAAACATGACCTAATCAAATGAACTAAAGAAGGCACCAGGGATGAATCCTGGAGAAACAGTCATACATGACCTTTCAGGCAGAAAATTAAATGTGCTGTTTTAAGAATATTCAAAAAAATTTCAGGTAGCACAGAGAAGAGAATCAGAATTATATCAGATAAATTTAACAAAGAGATTGAAATTATTAGAAAGAATGAAGCAGAAATTCTAGGCTTGAAAAATGCAACTGACATGCTGAAAAATGCATCACAGTCTCTTAATAGCAGAATTCATCAGGAGGAAGAATTAGTGAGCTTGAAGACAGGCTATTTGAAAATACAGTCAGAGGAGACAAAATAATAAAAAACAAAAAACAATGAAGCACACCTACAAGATCCAGAAAAGAGACTCAAAAGGGCAAATCTAAGAGTTATTGGCCTTCAAGAAGTAGAGAAAAAAATAGAAGCAGAAAGCTTATTCAAAGGGATAATATAGAATGTCCCAAATCAAGAGAAAGATATCAACATTAAATTACAAAAAAAGTTATAGGACACCAAGGAGATTTAACCCAAAGAATACTACCACAAGGGATTGAATAATCAAATTCCCAAATGTCAAGGATAAATTAAGGATTATAAAAGCAGCAGGAGAAAAGAAACCAATAACATATAATGGAGCTCCAGTATGTCTGGCAGCAGACTTTTTAATGGAAGCCATACAGGCCAGAAGAGGGTGTCACAATATATTTAAGGTATTAAAGGAAAAAAAACTTTTACCCTACAATAGTATATCCAGCGAATATACTCTCTAGGCATGAAGGAGAAATAAATACATTCCCAGACAAACAATAGTTGAGTAATTTCATCAACACCACACCTGTCCCACCAGAAATGCTAAAAGGAGTACTTCAGTCAGAAAGAAAAGGACATTAATGAACAACAACAAAAAAATCATTTGAAGATGTAAAGCTCACTGCTAATAATAAGAACATGCAAAAACACAGAATGATGTAACACCGTAATTTTGGTGTGTAAACTTGTCTTGACTAAAGTAGAAAGACTAAAGGATGAACCAATCAAAAAAAATAATTACAGCAACTGCTCAAGATATAGACAATACAATAAGACATAAAGAGAAACAAAAAAAAGTTTAAAAGCTGGAAAATAAAGATAAAGTATAGGGTTATCGTTAGTTTTATTTTGTGTTTTTGTTATGCAATCAGAATTAATTTCTCATCAGTTTAAAATAATAGGTTATGAGATAGTATTTGGAAACCTAATGGTTATCTCAAATCAGAAAATATACAATGAATACACAAAAATAAAAAACAACAAATCAAAGCATACTGCCAGATAAAATTATCTTCATTAAAAGGAAGACAGGAAGAGAAGAAGGAAGAGAAAAACCACAAAACAATCAAAAAACAAGTAACAAAATGGCAAGAGTAAGTCTTTACTTATCAATAGTAACATTGAATGCAAATGCACTAAACTCTCCAATCAAAAGACAGAGAGGGGCTGAACAGATAAAAAAAAATCTCCAATGATCTGTTGCCTATAAGAAACATGCTTCATACATAAAGATACACATAGACTGAAAATAAAAGGACGGAAAAAGTTCAACATCACTTCATGATAAAAACCTTCAAAAACATGCTTATAAAAGAAACATACTTCAACGTAATAAAGGCCATAAATGACAGACCCACATGTAGTATGAGGAAAAACTCAAAGCCTTTTCTCTTACATCTGAAACATAAAGATGCCCAATTTCACCACTGTTATTCAAATACTACTGGAAGTCTTAGCTAGAGCAATTAGACAAGAGAAAGAAATAAATAGCATCCAAATTGGAAAGGAAGAAAAACTATCCTTGTTAGCAGATGATAATCATATATTTAGAAAACTCTAAAGACTCTTATCAGGAAAATATTATAACTTATAAATTCAGTAAAGCTACATGATACAAAATCAACATACATAAATTAGTAGCATTTCTAAATGCCAACACTGAACAATCTGAAAAAGAAATCAATAAGATAATATCATAAACAATAGCCACAAATAAAATTACATACCTAGGAGTTAACATAACCTAAGAAGTGAAAGATCTCTACAACAAAACCTATAAAACACTAATGAAATAAATTTGAGAGGACACCAAAAAATGGAAAGATATTTCAGGTTCATGAATTAGAGGAACAATATTATTAAAATCTGCACAGTACCCAAAGCAATCTACAGATTAGATGCAATCCCTATCAAAATACCAATGACATTCTTCACAGAAATAGAGAAAACAATCCTAAAAATGTATATGGAATGACAAAAGACCAGGATAACCAAAGCTATCCTGAGCAAAAATATCAAAACTGGAGGAATTGCATTACCTTTCTTCAAATTATACCACAGAGCTATAGTAAGCAAAACAGCATGGTACTGGCATAAAAACAGACACATAGACCAAAGGAACAGAATAGAGAATGGACAAATAAATCCACACACCTACGTTGAACTCATTTTTGACAAAGGGGTCAAGAACATACATTGGGGAAAAAACAGTAACTTCAATAAATGGGGCTGGGAAAACTAAATAGTAATATGCAGAAGAATTAAACGTCTAGTCTAGATACGGTTCTACCCTGTCACTTGCCTTATTAAAAAAACAAAATTGATTAAAGACTTAAATCTAAGATCTCAAACTATGAAACTACTACAAAAAAGTGTTGAGGAAACTCTTCAAGACATTGGTGTGGGTAAAAATTTGAGTAATACCCCACAAGCACAAGCAACCAAAGCAAAAATGAACAAATGAGATCATACCAAGTTAGAAAGCTTCTGTACAACGAAGGAAACAATCAACAAAGTGGAGACAACACACAGAATGAGAGAAAATATTTGCAAACTACCCATCTGACAAGGGATTGATAACCAGAGTATATGGAACTCAAACACCTCTTTAGAAAACTTCTAGTGATCTCATTGAAAAAAATAGACAAAGGGTCTCTGTAGACATTTCTCAAAAGAAGACATACAGATTCCAAACAGACATATGAAGAGGTACTCAGCATCACTGATCATCAGAGACATGGAAGTCAAAACTTACAGTGAGATATCATTTCACTTCAGTTAAAATGGCTTTTATCCAAATGTTTAGCAATAGCAAACACTGGTGAGGATGGGGAGAAAAGGGAACCTTCGCACACTTTTATTGAAAATGTAAATTTTCGTAGTACAACCACTGTGGAGAACAGTTTGAAGGTTCCTCAAAAAATGAAAAATACAGCTACCAAATGAACCAGTAACTCCACTGCTGGGTATATACCCAGAGGATATCAGCATATTGAAGAGATAACTGCATTCTCATGTTTGTTTTAGCATAGTTAACAACAGCCAAGATTTGGGAGCAACCTAAGTGTCCATCAACAAATGAATGGATAAAGAAAATGTGGTACTTAGACACAATGAAGTACTATTCAGCTATTAAAAAAACGAGATTCAGTCATTTGTAACAACATGAATGGAACTGGAGGTCATTATGTTAAGTAAAATAAGCCAGGAACAGATAAACAAACTTCACATGTTCTCACTTATTTGTGGTATCTAAAAATCAAAACAATTGAACTTATGAAGATAAGGAATAGAAAGATGGTTACCAGAGGCTGGGAAGGGTAGTAGGTGGGTGGAAAGTGAGAGTAGGGATTGTTAATGGGTAAACAAAAAAAAAATAGAAAGAGTAAATAAGACCTAGTATTGATAGCACAACAGAGTGACTATAGTCAATAAATAATTTAATTGTACGTTTTTAAATAACTAAAATGGTATAATTAGATTGCTTATAACACAAAGGATAAATGCTTGAAAAGATACTCAACTTTTTATTATGTGATTATTACTCATCTCATGCTTGTATCAAAATATCTCATGTACTCTATAAAAATATATACCTATATGTACCCACAAAAATTAAAAATAAAAGAAAATTATAAAAAGATTATTTGTTTCAATTATTTGCCAGCTGAAATGTTGCAATTATTCACAAAATATTTCTAGAATAACATCTCTAGACATGTACTTTTGAATGTTGAATGTTATTTTTAAATGTTAATATTTTTAATTAGATGTCTTATTCATTCTTTCATTTAATGATTTAAATGCATCTTTTACCTAAAAGGTGCTAAGTGTGGTTCTAAGAATTAGGTATCATTTATTAAACAAATCGAAGCCCCTTACTTCTAGGAGTTTACAATAGATTGGAGGTGGGAGTTGGGGTAAAGAATAAAGTCAGGGCCAGGCAAATCAAAGTGAAATTATAATACATTAGGGTAATTTAAGTTTTCCAAACTTAATTCATATCTTGTAATCCATATTGCACTAGTTAAAATTTGTCTTTTAATATAAGCACACACAGAAATTTTACTTTGATACCTACCCTGTGAAATGGATCAAAAAGCAAAGAATGACCCTTTCTTCATGTTTTCCACATATGATCAAATCACAAACTACAGTTGAGTCAAACTCATAAAAATTGCTTTAATCTAGGTTTCTTTTGCTACTGGACCTTCATACTAGTTCCAGTGGCCTGAATCTGTACTCTGGTGCACTTGTATGGACTGTGCCTTAACATATACCACTAACTGTACATTACAAACAAGTTTATGAATAAGGATATAAGTAACACAAACTATCTACTTTTGCATTATCAAACCAGGTCAGGGATTTTTCCTGGGAAGAGATCTCTGATGGTAGATTTTCCACTGGCTATTCCAGAACCAATGTTTCAGATAGACCAGTCCGCATTTATATTTTGTCCAAAAGGAATCAGAGTAACATATTTAGGACT
This sequence comes from Symphalangus syndactylus, assembly GCF_028878055.3. Classification (NCBI taxonomy): domain Eukaryota; kingdom Metazoa; phylum Chordata; class Mammalia; order Primates; family Hylobatidae; genus Symphalangus; species Symphalangus syndactylus. The sequence continues at coordinate 78,977,048 of NC_072438.2, forward strand.
TACAACATAATACAAATTGCAGAAGTTCAAGTTTCTAATAGATCAAACAAGCACCTCAGTACTTATGTCTTGAAAAGGTAGTCATTTCAGAAGCCAGAGCCTATTTATTTTGGCTCATTTCTTTCTAAGACCTAATTAGAGAAATGAAAATTTAATTATGAAAGTGATGTTGATAAATCACAATGTTTTTCTATCCAATTCATGAAAAACCATATTGTATTACCATTAATTTATATTTAAAATAAGATATTCTCAATACAGGCGTATCTTCAAGATATTGTGTATTTGGTTCCAGATCTCAGCAAAAAGCAAGTGACATATTTCTTTTTATTTCCAAGGTTAAATAGAGTTATGTTATACTGTAGTCTATTCGGTGTATAATATCATTATGTCCAAAAAACAATAAACATACCTTAATTTCAAAATCTTTCACCACAAAAATATGCTAGCAATCATCTGAGCCTTCAGTGAGTCATAATCTTTTTGCTAGTGGAGTGTCTTGTCCTGATGTTGATGGCTGCTGACTGATCAAGGTGTTAGCTGCTGAAGGTTGTGGTGGCTGAGGCACTTTCTTAAGATAAGACAACAATGAAGTTTGCAATAGGCTTCCGCTTCCTTTAATGAAAGATTTTTCTGTGGAATTTGGTGATGTCTGACAACATTCCAGCTGTAGTAGAACTTTTTTCAAATTGGAGGTCAATCTTTTTTTTTTTTTTTTTTTGAGACGGAATCTTGCTCTGTCGCCCAGGCTGGAGTGCAGTGGCGCGATCTCAGCTCACTGCAAGCTCGGCCTCCCGGGTTCACGCCATTCTCCTGCCTCAGCCTCTCTGAGTAGCTGGGACTACAGGCGCCTGCCACCACGCCCGGCTAATTTTTTGTATTTTTAGTAGAGACGGGGTTTCGCCGTGGTCTCGATCTCCTGACCTTGTGATCCGCCCGCCTCGGCCTCCCAAAGTGCTGGGATTACAAGCGTGAGTCACCGCGCCTGGCCAATTGGAGGTCAATCTTTACAAACATTTCCACTGCTTCATCAACTAGGTTTATGTAATATTCAAAATGCTTTGTTGTCATTTGAACAATTTTCATGGCATCTTTACCCAGAATAAATTCCATCTCAAGTAACCACTTTCTTTGTTCATCCATAAGAAGCAACCCCTCATTTGTTCACATTTTACCATTAGATTGCAACAATTCAGTCACATCTCAAGGCTTTACTTCTAATTATAATTCTCTTGCTATTTGTACCATATCTGCAGTAACTTCCTCCACTGAAATCTTGAACTTCTCAAAGTCATTTATGAGTTGTGGAGCCAACTTCTTTCAAATTCCTATTACTGTTTATCTTTTTACCTCTTCCCATTAATCACAAATGTTCTTAATGACATCTAAAATCGTGAATCCTTCCCAGAAGGTTTTCCGTTTACTTTGCCCAGATCCAAAAGAAGAATTGCTATCTATGGAAACCATAGCCTTAAAAAATTATTTCTTAAATAATGAGGTTTAAGTGTTAAAATTACTCCTTGATCCATGGGCTACAGAATAGATGTTGTGTTAGCAAGCAGGAAAACGGTGTTAATCTGCTTGTAAATTTCCATCAGATCTCTTGGGTGACTAGGTATATTGTCAATGAGCAGTAACATTTTAAAAGAAATATTTTATTCTGAGTAGTAGGTCTCAACAGTGGGCTTAAAATATTTAGTAAACCATTATGTAAACAAATATGCTATCATCTAGACATTGCTGTCCTATTCATAGATAACACTCAAATTACATTTAGCATAATTCTTAAAGGCCTTAACACTATAGCCTTGGCTTCAACTGAAAGTCACTAATATGATTTGGATATGTGTCCCCACCCAAATCTCATATTTAATCATAATCCCAAATGTTGGAGGTGGGGCTTGAGTGGGGGATGATTCAATTATGGGGGTGTATCATTTATGAAAGGTTAGCATCATCCCTTTGGTGCTATTCTTGTGATAGAGTGCTCAGGAAATCTGATTGTTTGAAAGTGTGTGGCACCTCCCCCCATCTCTTTCTTATGTACCAGCCATGTAAGGAGTACCTGCTTCCCCTTTGCCCTCAGCCATGATTTTAACTTTCCTAAGGCCTCCCCAGAAGGCACTATGCTTCCTGTACAGACTGAAGAACCATGAGCCAATTAAACTTCTTTTCTTTATAAATTACCCAGTCTCAGTTATGTCTTTACAGCAATGCAAGGACTGACTAATACAGTCACCAATTGTGTTGTCTCCTAACAAGAGCATCAGCCTTGTTTAAAGCTCTGAAGCCAGGCATTTACTTTTTCTGTCTAACTATGGAAGTGTTAGACGGTATCTTCTTCCAGTAGAAGACTGTCTTATTCACATTGAAAATCTGTTGTGTAGTGTAGCCACCTTCATCATTTATCTTAACTAGGCTATCTGGATAACATGCTGTGGTTACTACATAAGCACTTACAGTTTCACCTTGTACTTTTATATTATGGAGATAGCGTATTTCCTTAAGCCTCATGAACCAACCTCTACTAGATTCAAACTTTTCTTCTGCAGCTTTCTTACTTCTGTCAGCCTTCATAAAATTGAGAATTAGGACCTTACTCTGGAGTAAGCTTTTCCTGAAAGAAATGTTGTGGCTGGTTGATCTTCTACCCAGACTACTAAAACTTTCTCCATATCAGCAATAAGGCTGTTTTGCTTTCTTACCATTTGTGTGTTCACTGGAGTAGCACTTTAAATTTCCTTCAAAAACATTTATTTTGCATTCACAACTTGGCTAAATGGTTGGCACATGAGATCTATCTTTCAGGCTATCTCAGCTTTCAACATGCCTTCTTCACTAAGCTGAGTCATTTCTAGTTTTGATTGAAAGTGAGAGATGTGTGACTTTTCATTTCACTTCAACATTTAGAGGCCATTGTAGGGTTATTAACTGGTTTAACTTAAATATTGTGTCTCAGGGGATAGGAAGGCCCAAGGAGAGGGAGGAAAAAATGGAAAACAGCCAGTTGATGGAGTAGTGACAGCACATAGAACATTTATCAAGTTTGCCATTCTTTGGCGAGAATTATTAAAATGTAACACAAGGACGTGAAAAGAAGGTCTGCTGTTGGGAAAATGACACCAACAGCACAAACAGATTTACTTGACACTTGGTTTCCACAAACTTAAATCACAATACCTGTGAAACACAATAAAACAAAGCACAATAAAGCGAGGTGTGCCTATATTTAAACTTCAGTTTACTAAAGCAGGTGTTCCATGAGAGCAGGGAATTCTTTTGTTTTATTTTCTTTTATGTGCTTAGCATCTAAATAAATATCAGGTTCATAATAGGTGCTTCATAAATATATATTGAATGAACAAGTACACCTAAGTATATTTCCTTCTTTTTCATCCAGGAAAGATGAAACAATAGCATTCTGAAAAAAAAAATCTTTCACATGAATTTCCACTTTCTTCTATGTTTTTCCTATTTGCCTCAAAATAAGAAATTTAGGAAAACCACTATAGGAAACATAGAGTAAATTACCCAGTCTCTCAGTTTATAAAATCCAGAATTCTTAAAGACTCTTTTAACTATCAGTAAAAAAAAAATACACAAAAGATTTAGTAAGCAACTAAATTATTGTTTCATCAAGCCAGTAAATAATCAATTATATAATCTTCTGTCATGGCTGAATAGGTGTCCTATTTATAACCTCAGGAATTTGATTCAGTTTCTCTCTCTCTCTTCTTCCTCCTTCTCCTCCTCCTCTTCCTCCTCATCCTTCTCCTTTTTCTTCTCCTTGTCCTTCTTCTTCTTCTTTCCCTTCCTCTTCCTCTTCCTCTTCCTCTCTTTGTATAGGCATTGCTCTCAGGGAGACACCTGAATATGAATTTGAGATGCCCATTGGCATTTCCAAACATACATGCTATTATAGTTTGAATTCCCAGAGGAAGAAAAAGTATGTTTCCTGATACATCATTCTGGTAAATGTCCCAAGGAGATAAGATGGCCTCAACATAATTTCAGTGTACACCTCTCTAAGCCAACCACTGGGCTGCTAACCTGAGTCTCTCATCTCCTGTTTATCTTTGGGCTAAAGGCTAAAAGTATGGATTAGGTTAGATCCACCCATGAGCTAGGTAGACGAAAAATATTATCAACTACTCATAGCCCACGGGGTGCTGCCTCATTCTCTGTGTTTCAAACACATTGGCCTTATCACCTTCCTCAAATATATCAAAGCTCTTTTATTCCTGAAAGCTGTTACATGTGCTATTCCCTCTCTCTAGACTATCCCTCCTTCCTCTTCACCTAGACTAGCTCATATTTATCTGACAGCCCTCAGTTGCTTGACCACTTCCTCATGAAAACCATCAATACTTTCCCAGGTAGGGAAAATCCATTTATACATTGCTCCGTGTTAGAAAACATATATGCTTCTTTTCAGAGCTTGTCATTATTGTAATTACTTTCTAAAGATTTGTTGATTTTCTATTCCTTTACCAATAGGAGTACACAACCAAGAAAACAATCAACAAAGTGAAGAGACAACCAAGAGAATGAGAGAAAATATTTGCAAACTACTCATCTGACAAGGAATTAATAACTAGAATATATAAGGAGCTCAAACATCTCTTCAGGAAATTTCTAATGATCTAATTTAGAAATGGGCAAGGAATCTGAGTAGACCTTGAATTCTACTCCTGATTCACTGTACTGAGAAGTACAGTGTTTTAGGTGGTTACCTTTATCAGCATTGCTCCAGCACACAGCAAACTATGTCTATCAACAGGTAAGTGTTAAACGTATTCATTAATGAGTCAAAGAAAATGAGTCAAAGAAATGAGTTGATTAATTATATATTTGCTAACTGACTACTCTAGTGGGAGAATGACTTTTGCAGTTAAAGGCCAGATAGTAAATATTTAAGGCTTTGCAGCAATATATAGCTCCTGTGACATATTCTTATTTGGATTTTGATTGTTTTTCTGACTCTGCTTGGATTTTTAGTCATTTAGGCCATCAGCCAGATTTGCCCTGTGGATCATAATTCACAGATCTCTTCATTACTCTACAAGTAGTTATGGTAATTTCTCTGGCTGCTTAATTTTAGTGACATGCTAACTGTATCTCTGCTATCTTTTGCTTTTCTTTTCTTTCTGAGCACTTAGCATTCTATTCTATATAGATACTACTTCTGTTCTCAGTATCCAATCCAGAGTCATATTGTTGTGATCCCTTCTCAAATTTATTTTTTACCAACTCTTTATCCCTGTAAAATGTCTGTGCATTTCATCTAATCTCCTGCTGTCTGTGCCACACTGTGCCTTCTTCACTCTTTAGCCAAGTGCACCTGCTGTCATGGCTTCTTATTACTGTTTCAAATTTCTATGCTGCATCATCATTCCTTCTGCTTTCTGCAGCATATAGTGTAATATTTCAACAGAAGAAGAAATGTTTACATAAAATAAACTGAGTAAAACAGACATTCTTAGGTCCTGACACCCGGAAAATAACATGCCATCTGCCCTCCATAAGGAGTTCTTTGCCGGAGGGACATAACCGTATCACCCAGGTAAGCTCTTACTAATGTGAAGATTGCACTGCAACCTACAAATTGTGGTTGTAATTCCAAACCTTCTGCCCTTTCACCACCCTCAGTTCTATACTTCATTTTTAATTCTTCTTTCTCTGATTTTATATACCTTGACATCTCTTTCCCTGGAATACACAACCACTAGTCTTGTGAATGGGAAACTCAGAGCATGTTATTCATTATAGCTTTATACCTTAAATTTCTAAATGTAAATTATAGGATCTATATTTTTTTAGGAAAATAAACTTCACAATTCAACTACTGCTGTTACATAATTAAAGGGAAATAAGGCCAACCTAAAAATATACACATAAAGGTATTTTAGAGTATATTATTACTTTGTTATATAAAATAGCTAATTACCAAACAAAATATAAAAATTATAACAGTCATCCAGGCCAAGTTCTTCGTGTTAGGAAGGTCCAGAGAGAAGAACTGATTTTTACACGGTTAGTTAGTTAGTAGCAGGTTGAGATCTTAAAGCCCATCTCTTTACTCCAAGCTTTATATTTTTTCTGCATGGAAATGTATGTTCCTTCAGCAATTCGTTCTGAATCAGAATTGACTCTGTTCTTGGTGCTTTTTCTCCTGTTTTCTTTAACCAACACTTTTTTAAATAGATGGGGTCTTACTCTGCTGCAGTCTGGAATGCAGTGGTTCAATCACAGCCTCCAAATCCTGACCTCAAGTGATCCTCCTACCTCAGCCTCCCAAAGTGTTAGGATTACAGGCATGAGCCACTGCTCCTGGCCCATCTAATTTCTTTATGATTGTGCCATATGTCTTTTATTTAATTATTTATGTTTAATTTTTGTGGATACATGATAGGTATATATATTTATGGCATATATGAGATATTTTGTTACAGGCATGCAATGCATGATAATCACATCATGAATAATGGGCTATCCATCCCCTAAAGCGTTTATCCTTTGTGTTACTAACCACACAATTATATCCTTTGAGCTATTTTAAAATGTATAATTAAATTATACTTGACTGCAGTCACCCTGTTTTGATATCAAATATTAGGTCTTATTCATTCTTTCTATTTTTTTGTACCCATTAAAAATCCTTGCCTCCCACCCAGTCCCCCACTACACTTCCAGCCTCTGGTAACCATTATTCCGCTATCTATCTCACTGAGTTTAATTGTTTTGACTTTTAGATCCCACAAGTAAGTAAAAACATGCAATGTTTTACTTTCTATGCCTGGCTTATTTGACCTAACAAAAGGACCTCCAGTTTCACACATGTTGCTGCAAATGACTGAATCTAATTCTTTTTTTATGGCTAAATAGTACTCTATTGTGTATAAATACCATATTTTCTTTCATTCTTCTGTTTATGGACTCTTAGGTTGCTTCCAAATCTTGGCTATAGTGAACAGAACAGCAACAAAAATGGGAGTGCAGATATCTCTTCAATATACTGATTTCCTTTCTTCTTGGTACATACCCAGCAGTAGGGTTACTGGATCATACGGTAGCTCTATTTTTAGTTTTACTGAGGAAACACCAGACCATTTTTCCTAGTGGTCATCCTAATTTACATGCCCACTAACAGTGTATGAGGGTTCCCTTTTCTCTACATCCTCACCAGCATTTATTTTTGCCTGACTTTTGGATAAAAGCTATTTTAACTAGGGTGAGATAATATCTCACTCTAGATTTGATTTCCATTTCTCTGATGATCAGTGATGCTGAGCACCTCTTCATATGCCAGTCTGGAACCTGTATGCCTTCTTTTGAGAAATGTCTGCTCAGATTCCTTGCCCACTTTTTAATCAGATCATTGGAATTTTCCTAAAGAGATGTTTGAGCTCCTTATATATTCTGGTTATTAATTCCTTGTCAGATGAGTCATTTGCAAATGTGTTCTCTCATTCTGTGGGTTGTCTCTTCATTTTGTTGATTGTTTTCTTGGTTGTGCAGAAGCTTTTCAACTAGAGATCCCATTTGTGTATGCTTGCTTTTGTTGCCTGTGCTTGTGGGGTTTTACTAAATAAATTTTTGCCCAGTCTGCTTCCTGGAGAGTTAAGCCAAGATTTGTTTGTAGTATTTTCATAGTTTGAGATCTTAGTTTTAAGTCATTAATCTATTTTGATTTGATTTTCATATAAGATGAGAGATAGGGGTCTAGTTTCTTTCTTCAGCATGTTGCTATTTAGCTTTCCCAGCACCATTTATTGAAGTAACTGTTTTTTTCCCTAATGTGTGTTCCTGGCACCATTGTTAAAAATGACTTTACTGTAGAGGTATAGACTTGTTTGTGGGTTCTCAATCCTGTTCTATTGTTCTATATACCTGTTTTTATTCCAGTACCATGCTGTGTTGGTTACTATAGGAGAGCAGTATAATTTGAAGAAAGGTAATATGATTCCTCCAGTTTTTTTTTTTTTTATTTTTCCTCAGGATAGCTTTGGCTATTTTGGGTCTTTGTGGTTCCATATGAATTTTAGAAACTTTTTTTTCTATTTCTGTGAAGAATGTCTTTGGTGTTTTGCAAGGAATTCCATTGAATATGTCAATTACTTTGGGCAGTGATGTGGTTTGGGTTTGTGTTTCCACCCAAATCTTATGTCAAATTGTAATCTCCAGCGTAGGAGGAGGGGCCTAGTGGGTGGTGATTGGATCATGGAGGCAGATTTCTCCCTTGTTGTTCTTGTGATAGTGAGTTCTCATGAGATTTGGTTGCTTAAAATTGTGTAGCACCTCCCCCTTTTCTCTCACTCCTTCTCAAATCATTTAAGATATACCTGCTTTCCCTTATGCTACGATTGAAAGTTTCCTAAGGCTTCCCCAGTCATGCTTCCTGTATAGCCTTTGTAACCATGAGCCAATTAAATCTCTTTTAACTATAAATTAACCAGTTTCAAGTATTTCTCTCTAGCAGTGCAAGAACAGACTAATACAGGTAGTATGGACATTTTAACAATATTTATTCTATCAATTTATAATCACGGAATATCTTCTCATTTTTATGTCTCCTCTTCAATCTCCTTCATTAATGTTCTACAGTTTTTATTGTAGGGATCTTTCACTTCTTTGTTTACATTAATTTCTTGATATGTAATTTTATTTGTGGCTATTACAAATAGGATTACTTGATTGATTTCTTTTTCAGATTGTTCACTGTTGACATATAAAAGTGATGGCAGTGGAGGTCCATCTGGGGCAGCTGCAGCAAAGATGCTGGCTGCAGCAGGGGAGGAGTGGCCAGGGCTGTCTGCTGGCTGGGGATGAGCAGTAGCCCAACCCCCTTCCAAGTTGGAGGGGTGGGAGCCCCACCCTCCTGTCGCAGCTGTAGCCCCCCAGCCATGGCTATGGACCCAAGCACCTCTGCACTCTCTGGATCCTGGGATTTGCATTTACACAAAATTTTATGTTTTGGTTTTCCTTCCAGTGCTTGTATTCAAGTGACTTTCTAGTGGTTTTTCTTCAAATAGTTGAGGATAATTTTTTTTTCATTTATTTAATTTTATATTTTGTCCAGAGGTTATTATTTCTCTCTTTGAGCAGATTTTTCTGATACCAGCTGATACTGAACTATGTTGCTACTTTTAACCAGATCTTCCTACTTTTTATTTAAAATGTTAACAAATATTTTGATTACACAAATAACAATAATAATTTGATGGTAGTTGGTCTCCAAATTTGGAGATTTATTTTAAATTCATTTAATTTTGTATACAAATTATACTCACAAACATTTCTATGTTTACAGATATGCATGCTTATATACACAAACATCTGCACCCCTCCACACACATACACATGCATACACACTCACACACACACATTTTTAGTAGAAATGAAATTTCTTCCAACTACATTTTAAGGAGACATTACATACCCTTTAATTTGCACTATTCCAAATAACTACAAGTGATATTTGCCCAAGCATGCATACTAATCTATCCAAATTATTTATTCCTTTAAGATCAAATGCAATTTCTATATTCCAAAGAAAGAATTCTTCAACGACTGTTAACACTCACTGATATTTAAAACATGATTTAGCACTACTTTTCATACTGACTTGGCTTTCTCACTTTTTGAGTCATATACATTACTCATGCCATCTCAACTTGAGAGCAAACTTCTTCAAGATAAGTACAAAGTTTAAGTTTATTTTTTAAATAGTTCATAGTGGTAATGAAAGAGCTTAAGTTCTATACTCAAATAGAAATAACTTGCAGTTCTGACATAATGCTTGGCTATGTGACTTTGACTCATTTTTTAAATTTTCTAGTCTCAGTTTCTCCCTCTGGAAAATGTAACTGAGAATGTTCTGTAGCTCATAAGTTGTTCTATCAATGTCATTATTTTTTTCTCTGGGATAATATTTTAATGTTGCAAACATATTTTGTTTACAAATTTTTTGCTAATTTAGCAATAATTCTGTTATATTTTTCCCAGTGTACTCTGGGTATGTACTAACAGTGAATTTAATCTGCGTGTTTCTGTTTATTGCAACATCTTCAATGACAAAAATTTAACATTTCTGGAATACTAATCCTATATGATACAGGTTGTGCATCCTTTATCCAAAATGCTTGGACCCAAAAATGTTTTAAATTTTTAATTTTTTTAAAGCTTGGGATATTTACATATATATAATGAGCTATTTTGAGGATGAGACCCAAGTCTAAACACAAAATTTATTTGTGTTTCATGTACAACTTATACATGTAGCCTGAAGGCAATTTTAATTTTCCCATGGGGATACTGAATCAACTGTGTGTTATACATTTGTGTTTTGATTGTGACCTGTCAGGTGTGGAATTTTCCACTCGTGGTGCCATATCAGTGCTCAAAACTTTCAGATTTTTGAAGCATTGTGGATTTCAGATTTTCTCTTTCTCTTTTTCTTTTTCTTTTTTTTGACAGAGTTTCATTCTTGTTGCCCAGACTGGAATGCAATGGCACGATCTCAGCTCACCGCAACATCCGCCTCCTGGGTTCAAGCAATTTCCTGACTCAGCGCCCCCAGTAGCTGGGATTACAGGCATGCGCCACCATGCCCGGCTAATTTTGTATTTTTAGTAGAGATAGGGTTTCTCCATGTTGGACAGGCTGGTCTAGAACACTTGACCCTCGGATGATCTGCCCACCTTGGCCTCCCAAAGTGCTGGGATTACAGGTGTGAGCAACCACACCAGGCTCAGATTTTCAAATTAAGGATGTTTAACCTGTACATCACTGATATCATAATGAAGGTTGCACAGATATTTTAAGACATGCAAAAGGTATCAAATTGAATACACCACTGTGGCTAAAAAATTCAATGTGAAATGAGTAGGCTGGTGAGAAATCCAATTTCCAAAACTTCAAATTTAATTTGAAATGATAACAAGCTTTATCAGTTTTGTGCTTTGCCTCAACTATCTGGATGAAATGCCTGTCTTCTACTAAACAGAAGAGTTAGCACTGGAAAATATAGAAATTTTCCCTTGGGGAAAAATTAAAACCAAATCTTTTTTTCCAAAAAATAATTATTATACAAACCTTTTAAACTGTGGATCCTTGAAACAATTATGATAATTAGATTATGATCAAAGGTAAATGGGATGGTGCTTTATTTAGCTTACCATAATAAATACCCTTATATACTATACATTCTCGCCCTAGACACTGACTTTCCAGCATCTGAAAACTGTGAAGTAATTTGTACAAACACCATATTAAATTCAACTTATGATTTAGATAAGAAGTTGAAAATATTCATTTAATTTAGTTAAGTTGTCATCATATCCTCCTGTATTTTACCATATCTCTCTCTTCGCAGAAGCCATCTTCTGATCTTTTTTAGGTGAAAACAAATCTGGAAAAATTTGCAGGCCGTATCTTGATGATTATGGAAAGAAAAAAAAAAGATTTTTTTAATGGACATGTTTGTGATTATTGTAATAGGACAATGAAATTATATTTTTTGAATTAGTGCATATTTAACTATATGAATTCTAAACAAACACAGAGGTTTACATAAATTCAGAATATACCTAAATAAAAAATGCAAGGAGAAACACTAGGTTTTGATCAATGCACTTTTTGTTGCTAAAATATATGTTAGGAATAATTGGTAGAATTAGGACAAGCTTTAATTTGAAGTTGTTAAATGTAGAAACTTTTTTTTTTTGTATTTTCTTTTTAATCCCAAGGAGAAAAATTGTATTTTGTATCTGAATATGAAAAAATTGTCTGGGTTTATTGCCTTTTTAGATTTTGTTTTCATTTTTTTACTTCCTCCAAACTCATAGTTCCTCTGTTTTTCTAAGGAGGAAGAGAAGGATGATGATAAATATTATTCTCATCTGTTAAGTTATTGAGGCATGCCCCATGATACTATGGTATGGGTGGGAAATCATGTATTAAAATGTCATTTTCCCTTTTGCTATTATTCTATGGGCTATACATACCTAAATTTACATTGAAAAATAAAAAAAATAAATGTTGCTGTTATTAACAATAGAAGAAAATAAGGGATTTAAATAATTTACAATTTAAGTATTGTAATTATTTAAATCTCATTACACATCTGCTGAGTTTTTAATCCTTGGATCTGTAATACAGGTAATTTTCATGTTTTGTGTATGGTGAAAATGAAGTTACATAGTTTCCTTTTATATCAATTAACTACCTTGTTCCTGTGTATAAATTATGTCATTTAATTATCAAAACCTAGCTATGATGTAGGAACTATTTTTATCCCGTCTTGCAGAGAAGAAAAATGAGTTGCAGAGAGACTGCCACAACTAGTTGATGGCAAAGCCAATATTTGGAGTCTGGAATTTTGACTGCAGCATCCAATCTTTTATCCATTGCCTTATTCTTCCTAACACTTAATGGGCCTTTCATAGAAAAAAAACAACTCAAAAAATGAGCAGATTGCTAAGAATGAACAGGCAAAAAGCTGAATGCTGAAATGGCCATGATGTGTGGTGTTGAAGAATATCTTATTTTTCCACTCCATTAGAGTTAAATATACTCCTTTGCTGCTGAAGTGATCAAAGGAAAATCAAGACTGTTATTTGATTCTTTCTCAGGGTATATGTATGCCTAAAACTGCCATTCACTAATGTAGATAGATACAAGGATAATTTTTTTGAACTTGGAATGGCCCAAGTTAAGATGAAAAGACAAACATACACAGTTTACATAATGAATAAGAAAAAAGAAAAGAAGAATACATTATTAGTACTCTCAGCTAAAGGATTTGGGAGATATTTTTGAGTAGAGGTAGGTTGAGAGGGTAATGAGTGCATATGAGAGAAGCTACAGAAAATGCAGGCAGTTCATAAAAAGAAGATAAAAAGTAATTTAATAAATATTTCTGGGAATTATGAATTTTGATACATACAGTTGTCTCTTAGTATCTGTGGGGGATTTTTTTCAGAACTCCCATGTATACCAAAATTTTGGGATACTCAAGTCTCTTAAAATAACATAGTATTTGAATATAACCTACACACATTCTCTTCTATATTTTAAATAATCTCTAGATTACTTAATATTCCTATGACATGCCTACATCATTTTATTCACGTGAATTCAGTGTAGTACTCTGCATGCAGTAATTTCAAGTCTTGCTTTCTGAAACTATGTTGAAAGTTTTCTTTCATAAGTCATCCAGTCAATGACTTATGAATCAAAATGATTCATAAAATCATTTATGAATGATTTTAATCCAGGGTTGGTGAATCCATGATACAGAACCCCCAGATATGGAATGCTGACTGTGTATGTAAAAGACTAGGGTTCATAAGTTATTTCATTTCTTATAAATGTACTCTCTGATTTTGAACTACATGGGGAACACAGACCCACAAACACACACACAAATGCTCACACATACACTCACACGTTGAGAGTCAGATATGATTGTCTTCACTCTCAAAAACTTTTATTTCTGTCTTAAAACAACACTGTAACATACATCTTAGTGTATTCTAAATACAAATCCCATTCTACATGACATTACTGACTGTATTAGTCCATTTTGCATTGCTATAAAGAAATGTCTGAAACTGGATAGTTCATAAAGAAAAGAGGTTTATTTTGGCTCACAGTCTGCAGACTGTACAAGTGTGATGCTAGCATCCACTTCTGGTGAGGCCTGAGGGAGCTTACAATCATGGTGTAAGGTGAAGGTGGAGCAGGCATATCACACGGTGAGAAAGGGAGCAAGAAAGAGAGGAGGAAGTTCTAGGCTCTTTTAAACAACCAGCCCTCATGTGAATGAGTGGAGTGAGAAGTCACTTATTACCATGGGAAAGGCACCAAGCCATTCATGAGGGATCCACCCCCATGACCTGAACACCTTCTACCTGGCCCCACCTTCGACACTAGGGATCACATTTTAACATAAGATTTGGAGAGGGTGAGCATACAAACTGTATCACTGACCAATGTTGATTTAATGTGTTGTTAAATATACTGAGGATAGAGTTCTCTTACTACATGAGAGCATTCCTCAACCAAAATTCCATTTGCCATCTACTTCAGACCAGGTCAGTCTAGGGAGACTTCCTCCAGAGAGGTTTAAATGGGCCTCTACCTCCACTTTATTTTCTTTATGCAGAACTATTTAGCTAATGCTCATCTTTTTTAGTCTTGAGTCCCAGTTGAACCAGTATATGGGAAGCTTCTCTAAGTTATCTTATAATGATAATCATCCAACCAAATTAGCTCCTTCCTTGGAAGCAAAATAACTACAAACTATTTTTTAAAATTACGTGTGCTCATATAAATATGTAATCATAAAATAATGCATAAATATACACACAAATTAGCTTACAAGGAAATACATATGTATACAGTATTTATTAATAGAAATAATCTCATTTTATATATTTCAAGGCTTTTCCACATGAGAACTCTAAGAAACAAAGTTTCATGGCTATCTTTTGATTAAATAATTGATTTTATTGAAAGGGAATATTTAACATTTCAAATAGACCTACATGTCCTTCAGAACATGAAACAAATCTAAAATTATTGTTAAAACTAATAATAACTCATTTTCAATAGATTAAAGCTACGTTTGATTTACTGGTAGCTAGTATTTATAGTCATTTTAAAAATCAGAAATAAAAAAATCGATGTGTGAGTATTTTCTTTCTTTTTTTTTTTTTTTTGGTGAGACAGAGTCTCGCTGTCGCCCAGGCTGGAGTGCAGTGGCGTGATCTCGGCTCACTGCAGGCTCCGCCCCCCTGGGTTCACGCCATTCTCCTGCCTCAGCCTCCCGAGTAGCTGGGACCATAGGCGCCCGCCACCTCGCCCAGCTAATTTTTTGTATCTTTAGTAGAGACAGGGTTTCACTGTGTTAGCCAGGATGGTCTTGATCTCCTGACCTCATGATCCGCCCGCCTCGGCCTCTCAAAGTGCTGGGATTACAGGCGTGAGCCACCGCGCCCGGCCGATGTGTGAGTACTTTCAAAGATAATACACTATTTTTTGGTTTCAAGGCTTTTTGAAATAAAAATGATTTTTTTGTTGTTTGATTGAGACCGTCTTGCTGTGTCACTCAGGCTGCAGTGCAGTGGCATAATCTTGGCTTACTATAACCTCCACCTCCTGGTTCAAGGGAATGTCATGCCTCAGCCTCCTGAGTAGCTGGGGCTACAGGTGTGCACCAGCATGCCTGGCTAATTTTTGTACATTTAGTAATAACAGGGTCTTAGCATGTTGGCCAGGCTTGCCTTGAACTTTTGGCCTCAAGTGATCTGCCCGCCTTGGCCTTCCAAAGTGCTGGAATTACAGGCATGAGCTATCAAACCTGGCCAAAAATAATGATATTTTTAAGTAAGCCAAAATAATAGAAAGGTCTTACCACATTCTATTGAACCCACTGATTTTCAGAAAATCTGGGCCCGATTAGCAAGCACATGATGAAAGCAACACTGTTTTGCATTATTTAGGACGATTACCTGGTTCATTCCAAGAAAATTAAAAAAATTTCAAATGCATTTTTAGTTTATTGGAATATTTAAGTGTTAATAGTATCACCTGAAAGTAACGCTAAAAGAAACAGGATTATTTTTCCCTCCATTTTACACATGAGAAAATGGAAGTGGAGTTTAAGTAACTTGCACCATGTCACACAGCCACTGCATGACAACACAGTAATGCTAATACAAGAACTACTGCACACATTCTCTAACGTAAAATATGACAAAATACTTTATCTGTTTTCCCATCAGCAAGATAAATTCCAGTAACCACCATTATATCACTTGCATTGTCACCAAGATGAGGGGGAAAAAGTGAAAAACATATAGGACTCTGCCATTTTAGCTCAGCAAATATACTGAGATTAATATATTTCCTCTGAAATAAATATATCTCAGTTTAAGCATTATCAATTAAGCACCAAAGACACGTATAAATATTTCATTTGCAGTATACCTTTCTAAATGAAGCCATGCCTCTTTCTCTCACTAGATCCAGTGTCTATATTAAATCAAAATTTGCTTAACTCAGGACTAAAAAAAATCAATGGATTTTTTTTCCAAAAGCCATCAAAAAATACTATTTAGCATTTTAAAAACAAGTTGACTTCATTTAAAAAGAAATTTAAGTAATTTTGTTGATACAGCCACAGATAACAAAGCTGGTATTTTTAAAGCAGCGAAACACAGCTCTATATTGCATAAAATTTTATACATACTGTGTTATTTTATATATTCTCTTTCATTCCCCTAAAAATGTCATTGACAGAGTGAGTGATTATTTGGCAGTTTTACATTTATAATTGACCAGTAATGAAAATGTAAATGAGAGGAAAAAATAAAAGATATTGTCAGATGGTGTTCAATTTATAGCTGAATTTTGTCATATAATGTTCTATAATTGAAACAATATTTGGAAGAAATGATCTTAGAAGAAATTCTTCCTGAAGGCATGCATATGGAGCATTATTCAAACTGCCTGTGTTGGAATTTTATTGGAAACAAATTATTTTAAGATTTTTATTAATATTAACACTTCAGAACTACAAAAGTACTTTTATACTGAGAATAACATTGAGTAGACAAAATGTCTGGTAATAACTCTATGCTTGAATATAGTTCTGCTATAAGAATATGACAGTGGGCCGGGCATGGTGGCTCATGCCTGTAATCCCAGCACTTCGGGACACCGAGGTGGGTGGATCACTTGAGGTCAGGAGTTCAAGACCACCCTGGCCATTATGGCAAACCCCAGTCTCTACTGAAAATACAAATATTAGCTGGGCGTGGTGGCTCATGCCTGTAATCCCAACTACTTGGGAGGCTGAAGCAGGAGAATCACTTGAACCTAGGAGGCAGAGCTTGCAGTGAGCCAAGATCATGCCACTGCACTCCACCTGGGGGACAGATCGAGACTCCACGTAGAAAAAAAAAATAAAAAAGAATATGATGCTGAATAGAAGTTTTGTGTAAGTCTCCGTAATTCTCAACTCCGTGAGGATTTTTAAAGTGGAAACATAGGCAAAACAAACAAACAAAAACAAACAAACAAAAGCAAACATCCCGAGCCTTTAAAGTTTGGGCTAATCATCTCCTAAAGGCCTTCATTTACCTCCTAAGGTCATTCAGTACCACATGTTAGAACCTTCCAGAACTTAGATTTGGGGAGAGAGAGGAGAAAGCTCGTAAACGGTTTCTTAGGGAAGCCATGAAAGTAAAGGAACTGAAATCAAAAACCCTCTGCTGGTTTTGAGTTAACAGATGAAAAATAAAGGCTACTGGCCTCCTAAAGTCCTCATTTGCTTTTGTTGTTGTTGTATGTTTGTTATTTGAAATATGTATATTACCTTAAACTAAAACTCTGCATTATTTTAGCTCCTAATGGACTTATTATTCTGTGTTCTACTGTGCTTTTTGTAGATAAGGAGATAAAATATCTTTTGGGAATTGAAACATATACTGGACAAAAAAGAATAATATTTTAGAACTCTAGGGAGAAATTATTGTGATGAATGCTTCTTTCTAGGCTACATTGGCCCATGTGCCTTAACCTTTGTCAAATAAGTTACAGCCAGCAAAGTCACAATAATTCTACATCGTACATAAAAACTGGTTTCTCAATTGGTGAGGTCACCGTAAATCAAAACAAAATAGCTAAGGTCACTGGTTTATTTCCACTACACTCTTAATTCCATCCATCACCCACAGATTTGTACCTTACCCTTGGAAAGTAATTCTGAAAATGGGAATATTTGTTTTCTTAAATTTGGTGAATGGGATAAGAGAGTGTAAATGGGAATGTAAAAATAGATCACTAAAGTATGTTTTAATCTTTCACAAAAAAAAAAAGAAAAGGAGAAAGGAAAAACTGCAGAATCTCCAAAGGATATCAATGAGTACCACTCAAAGGACTCTACACAAAGGTGTTCTCAAAAATTTAATCCTCTACTTTCAACACACAACACAACTGCAGTTAGAAAGTGCCTTAGACTCCAAAAGATATGAGATTAAGTGTGCTGCTCATCCTGTGACAGCATGAACAAGAATAAATGAATGTCTACCTATGCAGTTGTTTGACAAGGATCCCAATTTTGCTTAAATTGCCATTTTGTATGGATCGAAGATTAATATTTTTCTGACTCAGTTTACTCAACTCTCAAACAATGATTTTTGAGAAGTTTCTTTTCTTTTCTTTTTTTTTTTTTTTTTTTTTAGAGATGGAGTCTCACTCTGTCGCCTAGGCTGGAGTGCAGTGGCGTGATCTCAGCTCACTGCAAGCTCCGCCTCCCGGGTTCAGGCCGTTCTCCTGCTTCAGCCTCCCTAGTAGCTGGGACTACAGGCTCCCGCCACCATGCCCGGCTAATTTTTTTGTATTTTTAGTAGAGACGGGGTTTCACTGTGTTAGCTGGGATGGTCTCGATCTCCTGACCTCGTGATCCGCCCGCCTCTGCCTCCCAAAGTGCTGGGATTACAGGCATGAGCCACTGCGCCCGGCCAAAAAGTTGTTTTCAGGGTTCCAAACAGACCTAAGGTATGATTTAATGAGTTGGTTAACAATCAATATGTTGCAAAGGTTACACAATATAGTCACAGACTGAAAATGAAAGGAAAATGAAGCAGGAATCAGAGAACACTGTTGAATATCAGAAGTAGTCTTTTCTCAGATGCTTGTTATAATACATCAGAAAAATTTTGTTAAGTTAAAGTGATGGACAAATACTAAGTTACAAAACACATGATTTCACCTATAACTAAAATGCCTTGTAACAAATGTATGGAATAAATTAAAATTAGTAATTCTCTGATTTCTTTTGTTGAGGAAAAATAAGACTTATACATAATTAAATTATTATATTAACTAAATATTTGGAAAGCAAAACTGCACATTTTTATCTTGACATCTCTAAATTTTATGTACTAGGAAAAGAAAAAATTTTGTTGATCAGTCATGATCTTAACACAAATAACACTGCAGTCTCCTCTGCTTGGCTACTGACCATATCACACATTAATTTTTTCAATGACATTACAAAGGAGCTATTCTGCATCAGATTTTTAGATAATTTCAATACATGAACAAGATTATAATTTAATACTATTATTATCAAAAATATCTAAATTTGTAAAATAGCCATATTTTTGTGAAATAGAATGAGGTATATTTCTAGAATAAATTATTGTTTTATGCTTAGACAATTAGTAAGTATATCTTGTTATTATATTATTAGCTCAGTAATTAAGTCATAACTTGGCTGGTACTAACATTTATTAACTATTTTACATTTAAAAACATTCTTTGTTTTTCATGTATGTGGCATTCTCCATACGACATGCTTAGAAAAATTTACCTAGATATGGATTCATGATATCAACAAAAGTTAAGATTAATACAGTGAATCATATAAAAACATAAATTAGCCTGTAGAAAGCTAATTCCCAGACAAATAATATTATTTGTCCTTTAAGAGTTTATAAACCAAAAATAGTAATAAAAAAAGAAGGATAAAGAATTCATAAACCCTTGATAATACTTCTGGTATTTGGTAATAATCCATAAAATATATAATCAAAATAATTATATTAAAATTATTTTTACAATAGGTGATTTAATGGGAGTTTATCAGTAAATGTTAAAAATACTACTTTGCTGTAATAAAATTTGAGGCATGAACATTTCAGTTATGTTAAACTAATTATTTTATACACAATTTAAAATTTTATATTTATGTATGGCTACTTTGTATAGTCGGGAGATAGTTTGTTATTTAGATTTACTTTTCAACAAAGTGGCAATTGCTGTAAATATTTTGTTTAGATTTAAATTATCTTTGATTTTATTCTAACTTACTTTTTAATTTAATATTAAATGTGCAAACTTAAGCCTCAATCCTAGTATGGTGTATATCTAATATATAAAGTTGACATTTTTAAATAATGCAAATTATAGTAGTCATGCTTAATGTTCAAAACCTACCATCTAACAAGCCAAAATTGCTCATCCCCACATAACGTTACCTAGGAACCAACTACCATTGCTAAGAAGAATCCAAGCGCAGAAGTTTCTCATCTCAATGAATTTGCATATGCCTTCAAATATCATTCTTATTTAGATTTTCAAATTATGTTTTAGCCAAAAAAAAAAAGTTAACTAGAAAGTACTCAAGTGAAAAATGTATAGTTTGCAAAGTGGTTAGGAAGACAGGCAGAAAACTCTGAAGATAACAATTTTCTGAGTGAATAGCACAGCAGTGGCGATTTAAGCATGAAAATATTGATGGCCTCTTCTAAGGTAGCATTGTGGAGTATGTGAATTAATGAAATAGTCATGTGCACTGTTGGAGGTAGGGTAAAAGACAGATAAATTCAACATATGTGCAGTATGGAAAAATAAGAAATGTTTTAAAGTCCTAAAAGAAACATTTGCAAATATTTTTATTGTCCCCAACTTAATTCCATCCTTTGTTGTGACCTCAGTAGGGCAACTCTATTTTGCAGTTGCAATTATTCTCCCCTTTTTTCCTCTAACACTAATGTCTAATCCATTAGCAAATCTTATTACATCTAACTCCAAAATACATCTATCTATTTCTCATCAACTCATCCAAGATGCCATCTTCTATTTGGACAAACCTCTTGGTTGATCTTCAGATTGCTCACTCCTACTCTTGCCTTTCCTATAGTCTGATCTCCACTGGGTAACCAAAATGATCCTTTTCCAATGATGTGTTTCCTCTCCCCCAGACCTCCAAGAGCTTCCCATCTCAATCAGAATAAACTGCCAGGACATATCAAGCCCCAGGATGTCTGGCTTCTTGATGCTGGCACTCATCTCATTGCCTTATTCTCTGTCACTGATTTACTAATTTTCAGTCATTATGTTCTCCTTGCTATTTCCCAAACAACTAAGCATATTTCTGTCTCAGGACATTTTCATTTGCTGCTTCCTCTGCCCATAAGGCTCTTCGCATGTGTATGCAGATGGCTGACTTTGTCACTTCATTCAATTCTGCTCAAGCATCACCTCATCAAGGACTCCTTCCCTGACCATGCTACACAAAATGGCGTATACCTACCAGTCTCTACTGATCTCCTGTATTAGTTTCCTATTGCTACTGTAACAAAATACCTCAAATTCGGTGGCCTCGATGACACAAATTTATTATCTGCCGCTCTGTAGGCCAGAAGTCCTACACGGAGTGGGGGTGTGGTTCACTGGGCTAAAATCAAGTATCAGCAAAGACTGCATTCCTGTCTGGGGACTCTGAGAATGTGTTCTCTTGTATTTTGCAGCTTTTAGAGACTGGCCACAGTTCTTGACTCCTCCATATGAAAAACCAGCTGCAATGCGCTGAAAGTCCTTCTTATGCTATTGTCACTCTGGTTCTCTTCTTCTGTCTTTACTTTCTGAGCTTAGAAACGTTCTTTGCTTTAAAGACTTCTGCGATTATATGGGTCCTTCAGAATCATGCAAAGCAAAAAAATAACAACAACAAAAACTCACTGGATCTCAAGGTTTTTTTTGTTTGGTTGGTTTTTCTCTTTTTTTTTTTTTTTTGAGATGGAGTCCCGCTGTGTTGCCCAGGCTGGAGAGCAGTGGCACAGTCTTGGCTCACTGCAACCTCTGTCTCCTGGGTTCAAGTGATTCTTCTGCCTCAGCCTCCCGAGTAGCTGGGACTACAGTCACGTGCCACCACGCCAGACCAATTTCTGTATTTTTTAGTAGAGACGGGGTTTCACCATATTGGCCAGGCTGGTCTCGAACTCCTGACCTCGTGATCTGCCCACCTCTGCCTCCCAAAGTGCTGGGATTACAGGCGTGAGCCAGCACACCTGGCCAAGATTTTTAACTTAAATCTGCAACATCACTTTTGCTATGTATGTTACTGTATTCACAGGTTTCAGAGATTAGGATGTGGATATCTTTGGGGGCCACTATTCTGCCTACCTTCGTCTGCTTCATTTTTACCTATAGCTCATATTACCATCTGTTTTATTATATGCTTCTTTGCTTGCTGTCTGTCTCTCCTTAGTCAAAGGCAATTTTCTCAAGAACAGAGTCTTTGTATGTTGTGTTTACTGTTGCATACCCAAGGCCTATAATAGTGCTTGAGATTTAGGAGGTATTAAAGAAATATTTGCACATTAAAGAAATGTCAGGTGTATTTAATAACTAAAACATATTTGTGACCAGGGATAGTAGATTCAATATTGTAAACAGTAAATAGTACTCCAAATATTTGTGATTTTGTTTAAATATAAGAACAGAATTAAAACAGGTGTGGTAAAATATTTTATGTCATATGTTTCTTAGTATGGCAATCTGTCTGCAAACCACATCTTCCATATTCACACAAGGAAGGATAGGTTAAGTAAAGAACAATAAAACAAATATTGTACTGAAAGTTTAGAGCCAGAAGAAATTTACATTTTTTTTACATAAAAAGAAAACTGGCCAGGCATAGTGGCTCACACCTGTAATCTCATCACTTTGAGAGGCTGAGATGGGAGGACTGCTTGGGGCCAGGGGTTCAAGATCAGCCTGGGCAATAAAGCGAGACGCTCATCTCTAAAAAAATATATAAGAAAACACAATAGCAAATTAGCTTTACACTAGATTAAGCTCTTGACAAATATTTCAAAGTATGTATGGGGAAGAGGAGCTGAGTTAAACAAATGAAATGCAAACATTTCCTACTAAGAGTATTGTACATCAGTGCCTTCTAATTGAAAAGTGTTAACACTCATTCAAGTAATTATCTGAATTCATTCCCTCTGTATTGTCTTAAATTTAACCTGATTGTTATTTAACTTTTGGCTCAACATTACATTTTTGAGGGATTGCACATAAACATTGTTCAGTACAATATTTGTTTTATTGCACATAAACATCTAAGTGTTTTTTTCTACTGATCAGCTTCAAAAAGGCACAAGCAATCTTACCTACACTATAGACTATAAGCATCAAGGTGAACACAAAGGATAAAAGGGTAATCATCATTATAGAGATTTTCAAAGCTCTAGTAATAATTACCTGCAATTCACTTCCCTTCATGACACTACATAGCCATTTATGTGTGACGATATATTGTACGGAATTTAAATACATCCACATAGTACCTATCATTCATCTTGCTGTATCAACACTACCGAAACAATAAACATTCTCGCTTTCTGATCTGTTTGGCTACATTATTAATTTATCTTGTCAATGGCTTTATTTGTCAATTATTCATGTATAATTTTCTTGTTGAAGAAAATTTAGAAAAACATGAAAGTTAATTAAAAGATTATATAGATTCTAGAGACAAACATGGAGGCACTTAAGAATATATGTGGGGCTTTAGGATCAAATGGGGGGGTTAGAGGACCATCATCTCCTGTATAGTATAGTCTACCTTATTCTCCATCCTAGTTTTATGAAGAAAAAGTAGCCCCCAATTATGGTGACAACCGCCTGTGCCAAGCCAGGACTAGAAGTTTCCAGTGATGAGGGCAAGTTCAGAGACCTTTCTATCCTGGGCATCCAATTCAAACTCAGTTCTTTCCCACTATTTTCTAGGGTGCTGCCCCTTACCTCTGGAATTCAGATCATCTCTATTTGCTAATCTTTCCTCTCACCCCTAATGTAAGATGTAGGGAGCCAAATGGTTTAATATCAGCATAATCATGAACTTATTCAAAAATAGCAAATATGTCTAAAAGGCCTAGGAAAGGAGATGTGAGCAGGAAAGTTCAGCTCAGGGTGGAGATTCAGAAGGGAATTATTTTTGAGAAATAAAAATGTAATAATAGTAACAATATTTAATGTATTTTAATAGCTATAAAGCTCTGAATATCATGTCTGTATAAACACATTTATACATTTTATGGTTATGAGCATTAACATTAAAAGTCACTGATAGTTTTGCATCTTAAATTTATCCCTCTGGAATTCTATGTTTATCACTTACTCATTTTGTTAAATGATGCTGTTCTCTTGCTTTTCTTAAATATTGGTCATTTTCTTTTTAGTCTGGAGAAAGAAAATTTTGCTATACTACAATGATGAAAACTAAAAAAATAAAATTGATAAAATGCACACTTTAAAAAATGCTACCTTTGGAACAGTATTTTTACAGAAACCAGCTCAGGACTTTCACAAGTGATCCTTATAATTTGATTTATTTTGCTCTTAATTTTTAATATAGTATTTTATACAAGGCAGCATTTGAATTGCTAATTATTTTGACGAATCACCCAAATTTTGCTTTTAATTGTGTATTTTTTTGTAAATACTTTTAATTCATTTGCTTTAATTGAGTCAGGATAAGAAATGAAAAATGTTAAGCAACTATACTTAGCTTGAAATCTTGTATCTAGTTGAATAGTTACTGCATCAATTAAGTAATAAAATTTAGATAAATTTTTATCTAAAAATAAAACTCTTCTAAACCAGAATATTTATTTTGTGTCTCAGTTTAACTGTGAGCTAAATCAAATTATGTTTAAACAAATTTAAATACTTGATTACTCTTGGTGACTTTTCAGCCAAAGAGTATATTTATGCAGAGACCATGGTATTAAAAAAGAATAAA
The DNA here is from genome assembly GCF_028878055.3 of Symphalangus syndactylus. Classification (NCBI taxonomy): domain Eukaryota; kingdom Metazoa; phylum Chordata; class Mammalia; order Primates; family Hylobatidae; genus Symphalangus; species Symphalangus syndactylus. Next base: position 79,001,658 of record NC_072438.2, read on the forward strand.
AATTAAAGAAACAATGGCATAATTCCTTGTATAAATCAACTGTTTAAACACAGATTTTTCCCCCATGGTTTTCCTGAAAGATGGTTTGATACCAAAGAATAAACATATACAGTTCAATAGTTGATTTGTTTTTATTTCATTTTGCTAGTGCTAAAATTGGACAAAAAGCTGACAAAGATTAAAGTACTTTCACAGGGACTTTGTAGATATAACCTTTGGTGCATTGTAATAATCAGGGTCTGTTATGCTCTTTTCTAAAGTATTACAGGATGAGTAAGATCTTTTAGGGCAACTAGAAGAGTATGTATTTGCATGATATGTCTGATAATTTGGTTATCTACCATGTAGTGGTTACAGATATTTGCACCAGTGAAATCTCTTGGCCAATTAGGTGTTAGGAGGGTAGGATTCAAGTGTTACCAGGCAATACACAAAATGATTTCTTCTAAAAGTCAGTGGGGCAAATGGCATTCTACTTGTATTTCCTGTTTTACCCTAAGCCTCATTTTATCAAGGAAACTTCTCTGACCCTCTTTTCAGCCCCTTCCTTTCTATGTTGTTCCCATTTAGGTCAAGACCTTCATAAGCTGCAAAAGAATCAAGTGCCTTCCTTTAGGGCACATATAACGATCTACAATCATATAATCATTTATACGATTAAATGATTCTTTTCTTCTGCTAGAGTGTGAACTTTGTGAGGATGAGAACTGAATGAGGTACTGATTTCCATTATATCCCCAGTGCTAAGCAGAATATCTGGCAAAGTGTAGCTATTCAATAAATAGCTGGAGAATAAATAGCTGAATACATAAAAGAACAAAATTTTACCTGCTGATTTCATAGAAACCTTAGGCCACTGCCTTGACACTAGAGATCAAATGATACATAGAGGCAGGCCCAGCTTAATAGGAGTCAAGTACACCTTATTGTCCTTGTTTACTAATGACAAACGGATTTATCAATGTTGTTTGTCTGTTAAATGTCAACATTGATTACTGTGCAAACATTCACCTGTGAAGGACCTTTTTAGTCCATGGGGCCATCCTACTGCATTGGCATTATTAGCCAGTGAATAAGCAGATAGGCTACAAAATGGTGTGTCCCAATGCAAAATGAAAACGTGGAGCCCTTTGTTAAAAATCTTAGGAAATTCTGGGATGCAATCTCAGTGCATTAAACCAAGAAGGGGCCTCCGGGAGCACGAGGCCCTATGCAACTATGCAAGATGCACATTTCTAAAGCTAACCCTATCAATAAAGAAGAAGACATTTCTGGTTTCCTTTGGTTTTAGAATCTGACTTTATTCAACTTCTTTTCCTTCTTCTGTTTCCTCTCCTTGTCTTAATTCCCTCTTCTTTTTCTTCTGTGATGTCACGCTAAGGATTACACAGGGGAGGTATTGTTACAAGAGGGACTGAGGAAAGGGCAGACATTTGTATGCAAAGCAAGCTACCATCATCAATTGGAGATTATTAGAAAGGAGTAAAGAGCCCGTCCTTCTTCTGGTCTGTTCTCTTGGCAACTCCTGTGGGACTCTGTATTATCAACATACTGCTAAGATGGAACATCACAACCCAGGAGTTTCCACTGCTGTCCTTCCCCTAGGATGCTGCCTGCTGAAATGAAAACCAAAGCTGACATTCATCAGAGTTGTAATACTCTATTTTGAAACCTCTAGAGTAACTATATCTATATTCATCACACACGGCAAAATTCCTTCCTTTCTTCCCTTTCACTTACTTTTGTGTATCACTTGTCTTCATTTGTCTCTCTCATCACATGGTTAAATCCTTATTTAGCCAGGATCATGATTATATCTGTCCTCCACAATCTCATAAATAGCATAATATTTTGCAGTGATTCTGCATATGATATATATGTGTAAAAACAAGTGATTGCATAAATAAATCTCTCATATATGAATCGTGAGTTTTAATTCAGAGGTGCTTTCTTTTCTAGACTAAAGCAATTGTTGTAAGGCAAGGGTTCTCAAATTTTTATTCATCTTGAGACTTTTGAAAGCACAGAATGCTGATCACAGTATGAATGAAAAGTCTCAGACCTACTAAATCAGAAACTGTGACAGTGATCCCAACTTCCAGGTGAGGCTAATGCTTTTTTCCCTGAACTACATTTCAAGAACTGTTGTTCCAGGTCATAAAATTGATTCTAGAGGTAGAATATTCATGTTCTTTTGAACTTTCCTAAGGATTGGGGTGGCCACATGCTGAGTATAGGTGAGTTTCCGAGCAGACACATTGAGGCAAGATTAAGAACTCACTATGAATGACGAAGCCAAAGATTCACTGTCTAGAGCAGGAAGAGGAGTGGCATTCCACTGAGCTTGCATATTCTTGGTGGGATAGCTCTGCCTGAGCTCCAGGTTAAGAGTAAAGAGGTTGTTACAGACATTTAGAGAGGGGAAAAGGAGAGAGGAAAGTTTAGGAAGAGTGAAAAGAGATTAAAGAATATACCTTTGAAAAATAAAATTTCATCTCACACTCTTTCCCACCATTTAAATTGTAAAATTGGAAGAACAATGAATTAAGTAGCTTAATGAGCAAAGATTACTGTGTAGGGGGCAAAAATCTTAATTTCATAATTGTTTTTTAGTTGATGTAAGATTATAAAAAGAAATGGAAAAGAAATGAATCTACATGGTACTTTTATATTGAGTCAAAGCGAAGTGAGAATTAAATATCATGAGAATGATTAGTTTAATTAAACATAGTTCCTAGTGTATCTGATAGTCTGATTGAATAGATACTTTGAAATCTGAATTTCTTATCTAATATTCTCACCCTCGGCCTCCCATTGCCTTATGGAACCTATAGCCTGTCCAGCCATACATTGCTGTAGTGGTCAATGTGGCTGTGGTATGTTGAGAGAATTAGTGGCCTTTTTAATGCTATGCCCATGTCAGGATCAATTTCTGACTGGAGGAATGGTCAACTATAAACCCTACATGGTCTAGGTGGATGACATACAGTCAGAAGAGAAGAAGGAGATACACTTTCTAATAAGGAACCTAGAACCTGCATTGCATAAAATGAGATGGGATCCTGTGAGACAATTTTCCATATGTTTCTGTACTACATCGTTTTTTTCCTGAACTGCCTTAAGGACGTTCACATAAGAATAGTCTTGGATGATATAGTGTCACCATCAGACAGATAAAAAGTTTGCATATTGTACAGTGAATGTTTCATATACCAAGGTGAAATCTCTTTTGTCAGAGCCAGACAAAATAGAGACAGTAGGGCCCAAAGGAAAGGAGGTGTATGCTTACAGGTTTGAGAATATATAGTACATATTCACTGTGGAATACTATACAGCCATAAAAAAGAATGAGATCATGTCCTTTGCAGGGATATGGATGGAGCTGGAGGCCATTATCCTTAGCAAACTAACACAGGAACAGAAAACCAAATATTACATGTTTTCACCTATAAGTGGGAGCTAAATGATGAGAACACATGGGCACATAGAAAGGAACAATACACACTGGGGCCTTTTGGAGGCAGAGGGAAGGAGGAAGGAAAGGATCAGGAAAAACAACTAATGGATACTAGGTTTAATACTGGGATGATGAAATAATCTGTACAACAAACCCCCATGACACAAATTTACCTAGTAACAAACTTGCACTTGTACCTCTGAATTTAAAAGTTAAAAAAAAAAAAAACTGTTTACAAGGACTTTCAAAACAAACAAACAAACAAACCCCCCAAGAAACCCTTTGTGCATCTCCTGCTTTGCTAGGGTTATCACTAGACTGGGACTGCAGTAATTCAGATAAGATGTTCTGGGAAGGAGACTTGCCCAGTAACAAACAGCATTTTAATATATGAACTGACATCTCTGGGTTTGAACCTCTAGAACCAATGAACTCTGTTTCTAAGCATCTTACATGAATCCCTTTTATTAAAAAGCTCCCCTCACCCTTCTTTCACCCTAACTAAATGCACTGAGGGCTTGCTATTTCATGCATTCTGGATTATTATCCTTATAACTTAATCCTGAATAAACCAAACATATTTAAAGATAATTTCCTCTTGAGTCTTTTTTTTTTAAGTTGACAGCATAATAAAATAAAGACAAGGACTTCATTGGGAACAAAATTCATACAGTATTGTTCACAAACCATTATAATAAAATGCTGCATTTCCCTAGCTGTGGTCCCTCAGCTAATATGCAAACCCATCGTATGTGCAATATCTACTTGAGTCCATCTCAGGTATGGCCCCTATGGGATACTGGGGGAAAAGAAAATGTCACAAATATGGTAGTCATGCTGCTTCCTGTGCCCTTTGTCTCTTACTCAGAAGTCTCATATCTTCTGTCAGCATCCATGAAATGGGCAAGGTGATTTGTTGGTTTACATGTAAGTAATAATCTCACACAATTAATAGTCCTTGACAAATGATAAGAGAAGAAAAAGCATAAAAGTAATGAAATATTTTAAAAGAGAAGAAATAAAAATTATAGTTGTGGTTTGTCTGGTGTTTTATAATATATATTTATTTATTTTAAAATATTGCCTTTTATTAAGAAGCATCTAAAAATTCTTAGAATGGCTTTTCAGAATAGGAATATTGATTAAAACACTAGTTTTAGCACCAAAGCCCAGTTTCTGCATTAAAATTACAGCCTAAATAAAGTATAAAAATAAAAGATTATATCTATGTTCACTAAACACAATTACAAATACACTAGATTATGATTTGTCACTTTTTTTAATATCAAAGACTTTTTTAAATTCACTTCCTCAGGCATAAAGTTATATCACAACCAAACAATGTACAATTCATCCCTGATTATTTTCACTTCACCAATGTTTCAAAATTTAAACTAAGCCACTGACCTTATTTAGATATGAATTGAAGTAGTCAGTTTGAGTAAGAATTTAATTTTCAATCAGTGTAAGAATTATTCACTCTATTTTTTGTCACTTTTCCTATGAAAATAGCATTTAATTTACTTGTAAATCTTTTCACGTGTAATTAAATTTTTCAACACTAAAAATAGGAAAAAGACCAAGCAGTGTGATTCAGGTTTTATCTAAGAAAGTATAGGGGTAAAGATAATTTTTCGGCCGGGCGCGGTGGCTCACGCTTGTAATCCCAGCACTTTGGGAGGCTGAGGCGGGCGGATCACGAGGTCGGGAGATCGAGACCACGGTGAAACCCCGTCTCTACTAAAAATACAAAAAATTAGCCCGGCGTGGTGGCGGGCGCCTGTAGTCCCAGCTACTCGGAGAGGCTGAGGCAGGAGAATGGCGTGAGCCCAGGAGGCGGAGCTTGCAGTGAGCCGAGATTGCGCCACTGCACTCCAGCCTGGGCGACAGAGCGAGACTCCGTCTCAAAAAAAAAAAAAAAAAGATAATTTTTCTTGCCCCTCTGAAAGTTTGAATCTGCTGCAATGAACTGGCAATGGACAGATTAACAGGAGAAAGACATAAAAATTTATCAACTTGTATAAGCACAGGAGCCATATAAAATATGAAACTCAGTGAGGGGCCAGATGGTTGAGTCTTAAATAGCACAGAGGAGAAGGAAATGGGAGATGAAGGCATTTGTGAGGGGTAGAAAATGACTTTCAAGGGAAATGAAGGAGCCCAAAGAACAGACAATGGACTGGGACAAAGCTCCTCTGAGTTCTGGGAGAAGTAGTGAAAAAGCAAGAGGTAGAACTTCACTGTTCTCAAAGGTTAAACTTTATACAGAAAAAGTGTCCCAGGTAATCTTTCTGAGCAACTCTCGGAAGAACAGATGAAAAGTCTGCCTGGGCACAGTGACAACTTTTAGTCTTTTCTCTTCTCTGGTGGGGTGATTAATCTTTATTGGTTATTTGATGAGCTTTCTAGGGAAGGGATCTTAAGACAATTGCATTTCTTATGGAAGAAGCTTTCTTCAGTTAGATGTAGAGCACCCAATTCTGTCGCTGTTCGGGTTGCCACTATGTAACCCACACGGACCTAGGGGGACTGAACAAAGGGGGGTGAATGTGGAAATAAAAGACAAGAGACAAAAAAGTGTACTTGGCAAAAGGGGACAGGGGGCATCTTGCCTCTAGTGGACAAGGGCCCTGAGCTTTACACAGCTCTCCACATTAATTAGGCAAAAGATACAGTGAGACCATTCCAAGATGGCCAAATAGAAACAGCTTCAGTCTGCAGCTCCCAGCGTGATTGATGCAGAAGATGGATGATTTCTGCATTTCCAACTGAGGTACCTGATTCATCTCACTGGGGCTTGTCAGACAGTGGGTACAGCCCATGGAGGGCGATCCAAAGCAGGGTGGGGCATCGCCTCACCGGAGAAATGCAAGTGGTCAGGGGATTTCCCTTTCCTAGCCAAGGGAAGCCATGACAGACTGTACTGGGAAAATCAAGACACTGCCACCTAAACACTGCACTTTCCCAATAGCCTTAGCAAATGGCACACCAGGAGATTATATCCCATGCCTGGCTCAGTGGGTCCCACTCCCATGGAGCCTTGCTCACTCCTAGTCCCAGATCAAACTGCGAGGTGGCAAGCCTGGCTGGGGGAGGGGTGTCTGCCGTTGCTGAGGCTTGAGTAGGTAAACAAAGCGGCTGGGAAGCTGGAACTGAGTGAAGCCCACCGCAGCTCAAGGAGGCCTGCCTGCCTCTGTAGACTCCACCTCTGGGGGCAGGGCATAGATGAACAAAAGGCAGCAGAAACTTTTGCAGACTTAAACATCCCTGACTGATAGCTCTGAAGACAGCAGTGTTCTCCCAGCACGGTGTTTGAGATCTGAGAACAGACAGACTGCCTCCTCAAGTGGATCCCTGAGCCCTGTGTAGCCTAACTTGAAGACAGACACTGCTCAAAAGAAGACATTTATGCAGCCAACAGACACATGAAAAAATGCTCGTCATCACTGGTCATCAGAGAAATGCAAATCAAAACCAAAATGACTTACCATCTTGCACCAGTTAGAATGGCAATTATTAAAAAGTCAGGAAACAACAGGTGCTGTGGAGGATGTGAAGAAATAGGAACACTTTTTCACTGTTGGTGGGAGTGTAAACTACTTCAAACATTGTGGAAGACAGTATGGAGATTCCTCAAGGATCTAGAAATAGAAATATCATTTGACCCAGTGATCCCATTACTGGGTGTATATAAAAAGGATTATAAATCATGCTACTATAACGACACATGCACACGTATGTTTATTGCAGTACTATTCACAGTAGCAAAGACTTGGAACCAACCCAAATGTACATCAATAATAGACTGGATTAAGAAAATATGGCATTTATACACCATGGAATACTATGCAGCCATAAAAAAGGATGAGTTCATGTCCTTTGTAGCAACACGGACGAAACTGGAAACCATCATTCTGGGCAAACTCTTGCAAGGACAGAAAAACAAATATCGCATGTTCTCACTCATAGGTGGGAAATGAACAATGAGAACACTTGGACACAGAGCGGGGAACATCACACACCTGGGCCTGTGGTGGGGTGGGGTGGGTGATGGGGAAGGGATAGCATTAGGAGAAATACCTAATGTAAATGATGAGTTAATGGGTGCCGCAAACCAACACGGCACATATATACCTATGTAACAAATCTGCACGTTGTGCACATGTATCCTAGAACTTAAAGTATAATTTAAAAAAAAAAAGAAAAAAAAAGAGATAGTGAGAAGAGGGGTGGAAGAAGGGGTCAGATACTCAGTCCGGAGTAGGCTTGCAAGACCGTATTCTCTGGATGTGGCAGTAAATAACCTCGGCACCGGGGAGTGATGGCCTCCAGCAAACCTTCTGTTGGCAGGAGCGGTCGTGAGTTTGCTCACATCCTGCATTCATGATAAACAGTTTGCTGTTTGATCATATAGCCTCCAGTGGAATGATGAGTTGGTCACATCCCAACGGCCTTCGGCTCCCTGCGTATCCCCCTTTCTGTTTATGAATTAATTGAAAGAATGTAAGGCCAGACTGGGCAACTCTCATTCTCTAATTGGCAGTCCATCCGATTTTACAGACTATAAACAGAAGACAGAGACACAAAACATTATTCCAAGAACTATATATAAGATGTTAATTGTGGTGACTTACATAGTTCTAGGGGTTGAGGCTCTCCAGGCCTTGCTGGAATTTGGTCCAGTCTTCTAAAGAAGGCTGAAGTACTTGAGTTTGCTATTTAAATCAAGAATTTTGTTTTATAATTCACCAATATCAAAGGTGATGTTGGATGTGGAAGCTCCCTGCAAATGGGCTTTCACAAGGTCCCACGGATACTCACTTTGGTTATATTCTAAGTTGGTTACACAAATATGGATGTGATTAAAATGACAACGCAATTGCTGCTGCAATTGCAAGCTTTGTACTTGTTCCCCTAACCATAGAACCATGGATTTTAACATTGCCACTTCAGTTTGTAAGTCAGTGTTAATTTTATTGTGAAGTAGCCGTTCCTTGGTTAGCTGTACGTGTCCAGTTCTCCAAGTACTGAGCTGTTTGAACAGAACTATACAAAGCTACAGAAGATATCACAACAGAAGTTAGTGTGACCAAGGAAACAAGAGCAAAAATTATCATGTCTAAGGCTCTACAGACACGATGAGTAAGCTGAGTTAGAAGTTTCACAAAATGCAAAGCAGGTGTGGCAGCCCAAGTCTCTGGACAGATTAACAGGAAACCATAGCCCAGGGATGTGACCTAAAATCTTCAAAGTAGAGATATTATGTGTTTGCAATGTGCTATGATTAATTAATGCAGTGATATAACTGGCAAGATCTGCAGGTCAATTGAGTATTGTTTACCTGGAGCTGGTCCTTCTTAGCTGCCAAAAAGACATAAGGATTAAAAACACAAACTGTAAATTGAGGGGTGATATTCTTTAGAAATGTAACAGTAGGACTGTGTTGTGACTCTGGTCGGCCTTCTTTCTGTCTTTGCACTCAGGCTCAGCTGACTCATGGCTCATACCGGAGGAACTAGGCCCATGGCTGGCCACCCTGGGTTCCTCCAGTCTCCATTCCATGGTTGCACACATCCTGAGGGCACCTGCATGGCTTGTCCATCTCCTGTAAAAGCACAAGCATACTCTCGTCCCCATGTCAGTAAATCCACCAGACCTTTCCATTGTCCTTCTACTGGGGATTTCCATAACACTTTCAGATAAACTTTCCTCTTTTCCTCTAACACTTGCCAATGTCTTTCTGCTGGAGTCTTACCATCCATACCAGGAGTCAGAAAATTTACAGTAGATAAGGCTAAATGTAGTTTTGATTGAGGTGGTAGTTGTCCTCCTATACCCCCTTTTTGTTTTTTCAACATGGGTTGTAATGTTTGATGTGCCCGCTCCATAATGCTTTGTCTTCTAGGATTATAAGGAATTCCTGTTTTATGAGTTATAGCCCAAAGCTGTAAGAAATTTTGAAAAGTATGACTAGTATAAGCGGATCCATTGTCAGTTTTTAATTGTTTAGGTATCCCCATATGAGCAAATGATGACAGACAATGTCGCTGTATATGACCAGCTGTCTCATCTGTTTGGCATGCAGCATATGATAATAAGTGAAACATATTAAGCAGTTCCGGATCCAGTGTACTTTTAACTGTAGCAGTTTCTATGTGACCAGCTACATTTACAGCATAACCTGAATCACAGACTATGTTGATAGGATCTGAAGCTGTGAGCTGTAAAACCTGAATGACTGCAATTAGCTCTGAGCCTTGAGCTGAAGCACCAGAGGTCATTATTGTTTTCGGACCTTTTTGTAATAACAAACACTGGAGAATTCCAGGAGCTAACTGACTTTTCTATATGTAATGCATTCAGCTGCTCGTTTACCAACAGATTAAGTCGATCTAGCTTCTCCTGTGTTAGGAGCCATTTATCCACCCACACAGTTTTGTTACTAAGCAATTCTAATGGTAAGGCCGCGGGCAGAGGAGAAATATCAATGACCCCCCGCCAGAAATCGTGACGTTCTAGCCCTTTTCCGTCTGTTTTTTCAGTACTCATATCAGGTTAGGATTTCATGTAGAAACTTCCCCAAACCTTTTCCACTCTGATATCTCATGTTCTTCAACATTTTAAATCCTGGGTTATCAAAGTATTCATTTGTAAGTCTCCTATCCCATGCTGTAAGTAAGTCTCGATCCGATAAATTGATGGCTATACTTGCAACGTAAGGCTGAAAAGTACATGACTGTCCATCCAGACCAAGGCAAGGTAAAATCTCAGCGCTCTGTTGAACACTTTGAGCTGTTCCTACTGCCACTAGAGACATAGAAGTTAATTGCAAGGGCCAGGATGGGGGCCAGTTGTCTTTAGATCTTACTGATACATCAGCTCTCGTATCCATAAGCCCATAAAATTTCTTTCCTTTAATTTGAACTACACAGGTGGGTCTATTAGAGTCTATGGGTTGGGATAGATAGATTTCCCGTGTAGTTGTGCACCCAAGCCCTTTATTTTCTCATTTCTCCTTTCTTGGAGAAGGGTGTAATTTGCAGGGAATAAGCAATAATTGAGCAATATATTCTCCCAGTTCAAAAACCCAAAGATCTTGTGGCATTAAAACTACTTGAATTTCTCCTTCATAATTTGAGTCAATCACTCCTGGGACTACAGTAATGCCTTGCAAGTTAAGGCAGCTTTTGCCTAAAATTAGTCCCTTATATCCTGTTGGTAAAGGTCCCCAAATGCCAGTGGGAACTTTGATAGGTTTGTCTCCACCAACTAACGCAATTCTTTCTCTGGTGGGTAGATCTAATCCTGCACTTCCCGGTGTTCCTGGGGTGAAGGAATTGATGTGCCTCCAGGAACTCATCCCTGAAATGGGGTTGAGGTCTGGACTGGAAACACCCTCATTGTTTGTGGGGCCCAGGTCCAGGCCCCTGTCTCGTTTCCCGGCAGGGGGGTGCCTTTTTGATGACATTTTCAGTGGCTTTGATTAGCCCAGTGATGTCCTTTGTTACAGCAAGGACAAAGTCCTGGCATTTTTTTTCCACTGGGTGGGGTACTGCATTGTAACGTCCTTTCTGTCCTGAGATATGGTGGCATTCCTTTACAAAATGTCCAGTTTTTCCACACTTACAACATTTTCTCATTTTAGGGTTTGATCCTTGGCTCCTTTTAGATTTGTCAACTGCTAAATTAGCCATTGCTTGTGCTAACATTGCAGAGCCATGAAGCTCGGTTCCTACATCTTGACAAACTCTGAGAAAATTTCCCAAGTTTTCTGTATGCCTCACCAGTGCCAATGCATCTTTACAATCTGTATTTGCATTCTTAAAAGCTAGAGTTAAGGTTAGCATTTCTGCAGCCACCGTATGAGGAATCTGACACTTCACTGCCTCTTGTAATCTTGCAAGAAATTGTGTATAGGTTTCTGCGAACCTTGTATGTTAAAAGGATTGTACGGGGACTCCCTCTTCAGGAATTGTGGCCCAGGCGCGTTTAGCGCCCTGTGCACATTGCTGATGAGCAGTGTCTGCGAGTGCCATTCGACGTTCCAGGTCTGAATAAGGGCCATTACCTAACAGCATATCCTCTGTAATGTCTGCGTGTCCAGCAACACGGTTCTGTTTAGCCTGGTCTGTACACATTTCTTGCCAATTTAAATTCCATGTCAGATATGCACTAGTGGACAAGCAAGTTCGCGCCAAGTGTCTCGCATCAAAGGGTAAAAGACCATAGCACCAAACACAGATTCTAGCAATCCTAAGGTGAATGGGCTCTGTATGCCATTATTTACCACACTTGCTTTTAATTCCTTCAACAACTTAAACTCTAGATGAGTGTGTTCGTGAATAATCTGCTGTGGATTGTTTGGATCAGGCCTCATGGAAATAGGAAAAGCATGAGGTCCTAAGGGCTCTCCAGCTATGACAGCAGAGCGTAAAATTATTTGTATTGGGGCTTCTATTTCTGCTATCAAAGGAGGCGGTACAGATATTTCTACAATTGGAGAAGGCAGTATAGGCCAATTTTTATCCTCCCTCTCCTGCTTTTTATTTTCAATTGGAGCCGTGGGTGGAACAACAGATTCTTTCTTTCTTTTTTCTTTTTCTTTTTTTTTTTTTTGAGATGGAGTCTCACTCTGTCGTCAGGCTGGAGTGCAGTGGCACAATCTTCGCTCACTGCAACTTCCACCTCCCAGGTTCAAGCGACTCTCCTGCCTCAGCCTCCCGAGTAGCTGGGACTACAGGCACATGCTATGACACCCAGCTAATTTTTGTATTTTTAATAGAGATGGGGTTTCACCATGTTGACCATGATGGTCTCGATCTCTTGACCTCGTGATCCACCCTCCTCAGCATCCCAAAGGCCTGGGATTACAGGTGTGAGCCACCACACCTGGGCGATTCTTTCAGATTTTTAGACTCAGCCTGCTGTCCAGCAGAATAATAAGGAGATAATGGCAGAAGTACAGTATGAACTAAAAAGTGGAGAAAACAGAAGAGTTAACTTTATGAGGCAAAAGAGATAGTGAGAAGTGGGGTGGAAGAAGGGGTCAGCTGCTCAGTCTAGAGTAGGCTTGTAAGACTGTATTCTCTGGATGTGGCAGTAGATAACCTCGGCACCAGGAAGTGATGGCCTCCAGCAAACCTTTTGTTGGCAGGAGGAGTCATGAGTTTGCTCACATCCTGCATTCATAATAAACAGTTTGCTGTTTGATCATATAGCCTCCAGTGGAATGCTGAGTTGGTAATGTCCCAGGGGCCTTCAGGCCTTCAGCTCCCTGCAGTTAGATAAGAGAAGTTCCAGAGAGAACACTTGAGGGGGAGAAACAAGAGAAGGTGAAGAAGTCCTTGGTTCTGAGGCGGTTTCTAAGGCCTTTCAATTTCCTTTAATTGAAACGTGCTCAGTACACCAAAGCACCATACTTTGAGGTATTGTTCTCTGCATTCCCAAAAAAGTCAAGAAAGCAAGCAGTAACCTTTATACCTAAAGCACAGAGAGCATAGTAACTTCTAAAGAGAAGGGACATGAGGCCAAAAATAAATTTAAGATCGTATGTTCTTTAATTAACTATTAATTGTCAGAATGATTACATTTTTTTAAACATAGCTGAATATTTGACACTTCATTTTTTTCCCAGGATTGATTCTCCCTTTTTCCACCCTCACGTTATAGGACTTAAGAAATGTTGAGATATGATTAAGCAGAAAAATATCAGTAACAGTTCAGTTGCAGATAACAGAAACCGCTCTCACTATTTTAGACAAATAATAACAATTTAATTTTGAATGATGTGTGGTTAACAACCTAAGTAGAAAGAGAGGGACCAGGTGAAGATCAAAGTACTTCTAGCTCCCAGGATCAGGCATTCATTGTCCTGGTTCAAAAAGCTCCCAGGCTGGGCGTGGTGGCTCACGCCTGTAATCCCAGCACTTTGGGAGGCCCAGGCAGGTGGATCACGAGGTCAGGAGTACGAGACCAGCCTGGCCAACACAGTGAAACCCCGTCTCTATTAAAAATACAAGAATTAGCTGGGCAAGGTGGCAGGAACCTCTAATCCTAGCTTCTCGGGAAGCTGAGGCGGAGAATCGCTTGAACCCGGGAGGCGGAGGTTGCAGTGAGCTGAGATCATGCCACGGCACTCCAGCCTGGGCGACAGAACTAGACTCCGTCCCAAAAAAAAAAAGAAAAAAGCTCCCAATACTGCCCCCAGATTATGGTAACTGCAAAACCATGCTTCCTCAGCTACTGTGGTAGTGAAATAAATACCTTGCATCTTGCCTTTCTGCTTATTTAACTCTGTTTCTAATTAAAGATGATGAGGGCATCTGAAAAACTGAATATGAATCACACTCCACTCCTACCCCAAACACTAGCTGTAAGGAAAATGTGATTTTTAATTTTCCAAGTCTGTACAGTCCTTTAAGGCAGACTAGAAGGAGTTTAGCAAAAATGTTGTCAAACAAACTATGACAAATTATTATTCTGCCAACATATTTATGGAGAGTGAAGCAATGTGGACACTCTACTTTTTTTTTTTTTTTTTTTGAGACGGAGTCTCGCTCTGTCGCCCAGGCTGGAGTGCAGTGGCGCAATCTCGGCTCACTGCAAGCTCCGCCTCCTGGGCTCACGCCATTCTCCTGCCTCAGCCTCTCCGAGTAGCTGGGACTACAGGCGCCCGCCACCACGCCGGGCTAATTTTTTGTATTTTTAGTAGAGACGGGGTTTCACCGTGGTCTCGATCTCCCGACCTCGTGATCCGCCCGCCTCAGCCTCCCAAAGTGCTGGGATTACAAGCGTGAGCCACCGCGCCCGGCTGACACTCTACTTTTGTTTCGTAGACTTAGCGAGATAACTAGGTTTCAGTAACTTCCTAACAGAAAATGGAAATTGATATTATTTTTCATAACATTCAAAGAAACCGAGGAAAGGGTGGCTAAGAAGCTAGTACTTTGAAATAAGCATATAGCTGTTCAGCAAGTGACGCCTTATGCAGTTAAGCTTATTGTTTAGCAACAGCATGACAACTTCTAGGCATGTAATAGTTTCATACAAAATGGAAGGTTGTTTCATTTAATTGATTTTACTCAAATTGGATCTTTCACATTTGCAATGAAGAGATCAGCTGTCATAGAGTCCCATTATTATATTAATAATAGAATGCTTTCAAATTTTCTTAGTGCTGTATGATTGCAGTAAGGTATTTCCTGTGCAATTTCCTATTTAATTTTAAAAGTTGTATATAGAAATATATTTGCAAAAGTTTTCATCAACTTTTATTTGCTTGTAGTTGATATATGGCCTCTCCTCAAATTAAAGGACACTTCTGCAAGATATTGGCCCATTCATTTCATTGAGAGTTTACTGTATCTTTTACATTTCATTTATTCATTTCACTTCCCATGTGCTACCAGTTTCCTGATATTGGTAACCACAGGAAAACCCTATCTAATTCACAAGACTATTTCACATAAGATTTGGAGGGACAATTATAAAGAAATAGAAAAACTTGCAGAATCCCAAGTTAACTCATTTATATTGTGAAATAAAGAAAATGAAAAATAATATTGTTTAATGAAACAAAACCCATTGTCAGAGGTTTTACATTTTAGTCAATGTTCTTTTTATTCTTTATTTTAATTTTAATTACTAGGGCATATATTCGATAGGATGGCATTTGATCTCAGATATAGAGTCTTTCTTTTATGAGATGAGCATTAAGAAAAATGTGAATAGGTTTAATTCATTTATTGTTCAAATGTTTTCCTCTTCATTCTCTCATATCTATAACTAGATCCCCTGAACTTTGGAATACATGGATGCTTTGCCTATTATTTATTAATTATATTACTTGATCAAAAAAAGAAAAAAATGCAATAACCGACAATTGTTTCATAAATGTTAAAATATTATTAACATTATTTTGTATAAATATATTTCACTAGCATTATGACATAATTTTAATTTTAAACTAGAATAAAAATTTGCTTTTTTCCAAAAAAGTATATTATACAAAATATACTACTCTGTAATACATGGATATAATAGACAATCCTGCTGTTTGTACCCAATTCTGTCACCTCCCTAATAGCACCAGTGACGTTAGCTGGGCAAATAGTGAGAGTAAATACCACATCCCCAGCCCCTCTAGCAACAATGTGTGACCGAGTGTCTAAATTCCATCCCATGAGATCATGAAAGTGACATGTACATGTTCAGGGTCACATCTTTCAAAGGATGGGAGCAGCTTTCTCTTATTCCTTTTATTCATTTTTCTAGAAGGTAGATGTGGGGTGATCTCTCTTGGATCATATAAATGAGTTCAATTCCTTAAAAACATTGAGCATCAAGACAGAGGGAACCTGAGTTTCTGATGACTAGACAGGGCAGAATAAACACACCAACTCAAAAACTTATGTAAGAGAAGCATAAACTTCTATATAATTCAGAAAATGTTATTTTGGGAATACATCATTGCAACATGTATTCTAATTAATAAAATAGCAATTTACCTCAGCTCTTAGCCTTTGGTTATTTTCTCAACCTATTTAAATGTAACCCCCAAATTCTTCACATTATATAGTCATATATTTTGAAATTAGCACTAAACAATCATACGAAAATAGTTAATTTAATAAGAGAACAATGTGTGTGTGTGTACCTAACCTTCTGCATTTAATTAAATATTATAAATTTCTCTTGACAGCTAATTTTAGCATGTCAATAACAGTATTATATTGAATACGCGCATATAGCAGGCTAACACGAATACACACAAATATACATATCACAGGTAAAAAATGGAATATCTATTTTCACTTGACTCTGAAATTAAGGCACCCTGTTGAAAAAAACATACAAAACATAACAAAAACTATGGGCAAATGATACGGTGATAATTCAGAATTCTAGCTCTATTATTAGCAAACTTTAGAGGGGCCATAGAATTTTCCTGATCTTAATGCCGTCATCTGTAAAATTAAGAGTTTCAAAAGTCCATTTCTGCTCTAAATATCATTTAGCTGTTTAGCTCAGTGGAAATGTTTGGTGTTCTCAAATATAAAACTAATTGGTAAAATTCATCATATAATAACACTGTGATACATTAAAACCTTTTTGGAATCTAATTTAGAATCTCCCTCTCACTTCTTTTTTTTCCCCTCAGATTGAGTTTCCTTCCTTTTTCATTGTGCTGATTATATAAGGGGCCTGCTGACTGTTAGAATGATCAAATAGGTACAGAGGAGGCAGTATGGCAACCAGAAACAATATTAAACCTGAAGTAGGAGTGTGGTATTACAGCTTTGACCCCGCCTCCAGTTAGTCCTGTGACCATTTAACATTCTGAGCATTATTATCTGCTAAAAACAATAATAATAACTGGCCAAATGATCTTTGTAATTTCTCCTCTAGCTTTAAAACTATAATTGACATATATGTATTTATGTGCATATATATGTATATATGTATATAATTTATTTACGGATGGCACTTTAAAAAGAATCTACCTGTAGCCAGAAAAATGCAAAGATGTTAATTACTTTGTGGAGCTATACTGACATCCTTTGGTAAGGTTTGGTTGATTGCAATTTGATGTGGAGATAGATAAATAGCGAGACAGTTTAAGTAGATAGAACAATCCAAATGTATTTACATCTGTCCACACACTCATTTGGGTATGAAACTCATATTTATGAGAAAAAAACGTTAAAAAGAAAAAAAAGAAGACCGTGTCAAGTTCAAAGTCTAAATATTTTAATAACATTAATTATATATTTACATTTTTAATAAAATATTTTATCTATAAAGTATTAAAATGCAAAGATTAGGCAGAGAAGACTGGCTCGCGCACATTCCAAAATGATGAGCGAGGTATGCACTCCTATGACAATAAGCAACAAGAAAAGGGATTTGGAAAATCAAGCCGAGAAAGTTCCCTGAAAGCAAAAAATAAATAAACATTTAAAACCACAGCGAAAAATCACTCTGGTAACATATCAGATCTGGTTGCAATTTGACTTGGCGCTCCGATAATACTTGGATTTCCGTAGTCTGGTGTAAGGATGGTGCAGGAATATATATGCCAGAAGAACTATCTTTAAAAAAAAAAAAAATGCAAGAAGCAGTCCTGTTCCTGAGATTGTATTACGGACACAGGCGGATTAGATTGGGCTGATTACCTTAGCCTTGAAACAGAGAGTCTTTCTGCCCTGCGGGGGAGGGGACGCCTTTCAAGCAAAGCCCTCCTCTCGGATGCGCCCTCCCCTCGCATTCACTTGCAAATCGCTGTGTGCTCGCAGAAGCCAGCACTTCCACAGTCTCTAACCTTCCCATGGCGAGTGCTGCAGCTCTATCAGCAGAACCTTTCTCTCCGTGTGAGGAAGAGCTTTTTTCCTCCCTTTCCTTTTTTTTTTTTTTTCCTTTCCCCTTAATCAGAAGCACTGAATGAAAGCCAATCAGAGAGAGAGAGCTCGCCTCCGTTTTCTTCGGTTCCCTGCTGTCCAGAGTTAAAAGTGATGCTGAGAAAGAGCTTGAGTTAGATTGAAGTAGAATCAGTGATAGAAAATAACAGCCGAAAACAAACAAAAAGAGGACATAGTGACAATTTCTCCTGGGTTATTTTGGCTGGAACCAACTTCCATTATCCAGAAGCTGATAAAAAAGGTAGGAAGACTTCACCTCTTTTCTTTTAACTCCGTTAAGGTATTATATATTCTTCCACTTGAGGGGTGGGGGGGGAGAGGGAGGAGATAAATGTTTGTTTTTAAGTTGTGTTTAGCAATTATTTCAAAATAATTATCTTTAGTACCTAAATAAATAAGCATACAACTCTATATATTTAATTCTAGAAACAACAGCTTCAAATATCTATATAGGCAATGTAAAGCTGGATAAATTATATATTATGCTCAACAGTGGGTCATGATATTAGAGTTTGTGAATTCATTCACTTGGAACAAATGCTAAAAAATATGTTATGAAGTGAATTTGTCATGCCCAGACTTGTTCATTTTTATTTTAAAAATCAGTTCAAGAGATAACATTGTTGCTGTGAACTCTAACATCATCTAACATTACTTTGCATTCCATATGAATGGATTCTCTCTGCACTTATTCAGTCATAGTTCATTGTACTTTCAATATAAAGAGAAATGACAGGCAGAAGACAGACTCCTTGAAACTGTCAGTGGTCACTAAGCATCTACATAAATACGATAGATTGACGTTCATCAGAAATAGAATAGGCAGAATTCTTATTTTCAATCTTACATCTGAGTCAGAAGTATTGGGGGGGAGAGGTAAAGAGAGGGAGAGTAAATGCATGTAGTCAGCAGTTGCAGCATTTATTGTTTCTGCTGCAATAAAATCCATATTTTATGTGGTGTTAAATTAATGCAGCATATTGCAAGTATAAATGCATGTCCCCAACAAGTAACTATTGATAGCACTGTAACTATGGGCAAAAGCAGTAGTCTGAAATTGTTTTTATGCCACTAAAATAAAAACCTACTGTCTCCTTATATGAAAAAAGGGGAGTCTACAGGTACAAAGACAAATATTGTTTTAAAAATGACCTATCATCTTTTGCTTTGAAAAAACAGATCTGTTTCCTATAATTGTGGTCCTTCATTCCTTCATTCCAGTAAAAGCTTCTATTATCCAAAACTGCACATCCATTACTTCTCAGCTCTTTGGAGATACATTATTTTTTCTCCTATTTTTTTCTCTTGAAGGATCTATATTAAAAATAATCTATCCTTTTGATGTTGACAACTGTTATACTTCAATGCATATGTTAGTAGATTTTCTCCCTCCACACCATCCCCCTCTCTATCTTCCTTTAAAACGTAGCTACAAGAGCTTCTCTGTGGTGAATAACACTTGGCAAGAGTGTGCTCATTTTTTAGGTCTGGTATGGTGAGGATTTTTAATTAGTAGAACTTTCATGAAAACATTATGTCATTGACAGAGCCGTATGTTCATTTTTAGTTAAAAGTGATGAAGAAGAAAGGAAGAGGTTATGTCCTAGAAACATAGGTAAATGCTAAGTCGCATAGATAATCTGCCCCCTGCTCCCCACAGTGTACTAAACGTGGCACATATGTATTCAGTGTGCAATGCATAAGGAAGTAATGCTTTTTTCTGGGGAGGGATGTGGTGAAGAGACTGGAGAGTGCACAAGTATAAACAGCGTGGATCTGTGCCTTAGGGACACATCAGATACAAACCCATTCTGAGGATAAAAATATAAAGAAATGCTTCTTTCACTTTTTTTTTTTTTTTGGCTGTGTTATTAAAGTATGAGTCAGTGTCTGCTTTCATTAAATCAGATACTTCTTGGGTTTCAAATACTTGCTGTGAACAAATTGACTTCTCTGGTGAATGCATATACCTTCCCTGACTTCAATCAAAGAATAGAATTCCATACACTTAAAGGTTTGGGGGAAAAAAAAACAACAAACAAAACCAAAATCTCTGGGAAATGGGAAAAAAGAAGGTAAACTGTATGAGCATCCACCTACATATGCATATGCGTGAAGTCAATGGTTAAATTGTTTGGTACCTGATTAATGCTCTAGGTGATGTTCCTTGATGTTTATAGAAACTGTTTATTAATTAGAGCAGTACTATGCAGGTAATCAATTTAATATTTCATTGTTAGATTTTTACCCACACTGGTGTTTTCTTTAAAAAAGAAAAAAAGAGGACAAAAGATTGATTTTAATTTAGAGTGATATTTCTGACACATTATTTACAAAGTTAGTGTAATCTGGAAGAGGTATGTTTTGTTGTTGTTGTTGTTGAAAAATAGACTATTTGAAACTGGAAAGGTTAATTCCAAAACATGTGAATCTTGTATAAAAAATAGGGTGAATTTCTTGACCTTTACTTAATTTTTTATATAAGCAAATAACTGAGGCAAAGCATATACTATCTGGGGGGTTTCTGTGCTTATGACTGATTTCCTATGTTTCTTAACCTACTTTGCAGCAAGTGATAACACTTCTTACTGGAATATGTCATTTTTATACCAAATCATTCCACTAGGCTGCAGCACAGCAACAGTATTGGCTCTGATGATGCTGAATCAGCAGCAAAGTGAACCACATTCTTATTAAGTGTTATTATCAGTAATAGTGTTTCACAGTAAGCAATTAATACAAATCAGTGATGCAAACCCAACTATCTCTAGTGTAGCCCTTGGGTATTAAAAGCATTAGCCACATTATATTCTTATTTCTACTATGCAAATTACATTCTAATACTGCTGTCACATTAGAAGTACTTGTAAAATACTGAAATTATAAACAGAAAAACATAAAAATTATTTATGCCAATTATAAGTAATTTTATACAGATATTTGATCTCTAAATTTCAGGTCTATGTTTGAAAACTCTACTTTCGATTAACCCAACATATTATCTGGAATAGGGTTTTAAAAGAGACAATTTACTAACTATATTATATTTAACAGTCATGTCTGGAATAGATTGAAGTTAAAAAGGAAGTAGCAAGAAAAATTTCCTCATCCTTCTTAGACATATATTGAGCAATGGTAAAATCGATTAAGCATTATACTAAGTACAATATATGGTTCATATTATGATATTTTAAGTAGTAAAAAGAAGTGTTCTTGGAATGACACTATAGATGCATATTTGAAAAACTGAAAGTTAGCACAGACAAATCTATTTATCTTTTCTTGACACTTATACAGACCAATGAGTTCACAAAAAATATATTTTTTGTCATAATTACAATAATCTGAAATCTACAGAAAAAATACAAGTCCTAAATTTAAAAGAAAATCTGCCTTTTTTTTCTTATTGAAACCTTTGGATGATATTCACAGAGCATTCATATAATTTTCTGCGTTTACCCCAATAAGTTCAACCTTCAAAATTACAGATTTTTTTCTCATGCATAAGAACAAGAGACAATTTCAAACAATTACCAAGCAATGCCTGTTTTCTAAGATAACAATACCAGCTCTGGGTCGCCTGTGCCCTCTTCTTTTCTGACTGTAGAGCAGTCTCACCTCACTTGACATTTTAGTATGAGCCCTTGAGCCCTTTTACAATCCAGTTGTCCTGTCTTTCTTGAATAGAAGGGCACCTAAAGCATATAAGGCCATTTTGCTTTTCCCATACGTTTTTGTCATCACTCACTTGAACTAACTGTAGACACATATTGTCAAAAAATAAGACCCATCACATTAAATTTGTAGATTTCTGGGAATGTATTATTCTTAATGAAATATTAACAATGATGAGTTGAAATAATCTGACCTGTTTAAAAATTTTTAATACAACTTTTGCTTAACTCTATTATCAATGCAACTTCTCACAAAAAAGTAACTCTTGATTTTTTTAAGAATGAAAGTGCTTTATTTTCATCAGTTTCTTTATATTTTTATCTGATTTCTTTCTTGCAATGTATGTGATTACTTATACGCTTTATGACTAAGAGACATTGGTTAAACATTAACCATATTGGAATTGGAACTAAAGAAAGGGAAAGCTGCAAATTAAATAAGGAGTACAATAAAATCACATTTTACATCATTTTAGGAAATAAAATGTAGCATTCCTTCAAAATAATACCTGCCTGTGGGAGATTGAAATGCCTTCATATAAAAATGCCTTTCAGTAAAGGGTTTCGTATCCTTAGAGAGTTTGTCAGAAACATTATAAGCACTTTACCAAATCACGTGATTTCAATTTTCAATCTTTTTTTTTTTTTTTTCAAGAAAGCAGTCTTGATTCGACATACTTTGTATGATGCAATAATATAAATTAAAGTTAAATGACATTTCAAGCTTCAAGACAGAATTAAACAATAGACTATAAGATATAATACAACATTGCTTCACAACAGGAAATTCAGCATTAAATGACATTTCTAAACACTTCAGAGCCCTGCTGATCCCCATAAATTTAGCAGATCATCTTCTGTCTCTCTCTCCTATCCCACGTCTCTTTCTGTAAATCTGTATCTATTTCCATCTCCCTCTTTTTTCCTTTTCCCTCCTTCCTCATTTAAAACAATTACAAAACTCCTTGAATAAATTTCCCATGTGCTTTAAAAAAAATTACCTTATTGTAAACTTATATTTCTGTAAATCTTGTGATTTTTATGGCCAGTGTTCTATCATCTGCCACATTATACATTACATTTATTACATTATCCTTTGCATTATAGCACAAAGTATATGACAGTTCAGTTGGCTAGAATCTATTCTTTTAAATGAAAGCAACTCTTTTATAAATTTTGTAACACTGAGGCTTCTAAGGAGTTGAAATTGGCACCAGTGTAGTTTACTGCACTAGCAAGCCAAGTATGGGAATTCAGCATTTATTATTGAAATGACTCCTCCAAATTATCAGAATGTAGAATGTACAGACATGAATTATTATGCTCAATGCATAAGTTATTGATTAGGAATCTTTTTTGATTTACTGTAAGAGAGGATATTGAAATGGTTTGACAGAGCCCTGATTTTTAAAATAAACATAAATTACATGTTTCTAGAAAGCAGTGTTTCACTAGATATGTTGATTCTTCTTTGCTGCAAGAAACAAGTATTACCAGTTTGGAATCTAAACATGAAATCCGGCATACAAGGAGCAAATGTAGTAAAGAACTACCATTGTTTTTGTTTCCAGTTGGAAATTTGGGAAACAGAAAGTGTAACCATAATTGAGGTAGGCATAATATGTAACAAAATGAAATAATCAATAAACTGAATATAGTAAATATTCTACCTTGAGTTATTCTGGGAATTCTCTCCATGGTTAATGTAATATGTATAAATACAAGAATTAAAGCTGAAATTCAATATCATTATCTGAATAGATCAAAGGCAGCCCATATATTCGCCCTAGTAATTGGAAAATTCTGAGTAAATTTTGTACATAATATTAATACAAGCTTTTACAATGTAACTGTTTCTCCTTTCGTAAAAATATAGCTCCACTCTCAATAAAATTGAGTCAAATAAACTTCCTTTGAATCCATTGTAAATTCTGGGACTTCTGAATGAAGGAATGTTTTCATAATTATTGAAGCAAACTTCATATTTAAATGAGGCACCATAATGTTTCCAAATAAGTAAATTTTAAATTAATAGGCTTATTTTTTGATAGATTTGAAAATATTTAAGCTACCTGAGGAATTTTAAGCGTTTTGTGTTTCCAAATAAATCTTCAACCTCTAAAGTGTATTTATCAATTATTTTATTTAAAATATTTTCCTTAAATCAAAACATTAAAATTTTTATACCTCTAACTCAAGTGGTTTAAATCTATTGCTAATAAGATCAAAAACATGAATTACATACTTTCAAAACCAACAGTGTGATATTGATTTGCTTTAGTGATGACCTGAAGAAAAGAAACTATTGGAGTAAAATATATGTCAACGTATTACATCAAATAAGAAGCTGATTATTCAATGATTATCTATTAGCTTAGTCAACTATAATATATTTTCTTTTCTTTTTTGACTTCTTCTTAAAGCATTATAAGTTAGGGGTTATTCCTGCTCTGTAGTCTTGAATCATATTTTGTCACCAGAGTGATTTTTCAATATGTAGTCCCTGAAGAGTGAAAAACAGCAACATGCAGATTTATTCTGCCTGCATTTAGCTCCCTAAATTTGAATATTTCTCCATGAGTAGAAACTTACAGAAAATCTTTATTTATCTACCCCCTCAACCAAGACTTTAGTTATTCCTTTGGAGATGAGTTAAAAAATGAATCCTAAGCACAGACATATACTTAGAAGCACTGTCACTTTGTCTCTTTTTTCTTTTTTTTTTTTTGTTTTCAACTACTGAGTGAAGAGTAGAGGTTTTCTACAGAATTTCTACACTAAAGAAGTGACTTCCCCCCCTTCTTCCTGTATGCAATTAAAAATGATAAATGAGAACTCTACTTTTTCTGAGACTTTCTTGTCTTCTAGCTACTGTCTTTTAAAATATGTATCCTAATTTTCAATAGTTAATACTAGATAGTTATACATAATATTTTAAAAATTAATTTATAATCCTTCGCTAACTTGCGAATAGACATAAGTACTTGCTATCAATACTTAAAAAAAGACAGAAATGAAATACTCCTAAAATTTAAGTTGAGAAAAATATTTTCTTTACTAATTTTTTTCTCCCCTTGGAGTTAGATTTGCCGTCATGATGGAGTATGAAATTTGAAATCCAGCCCAGTGGAGATGCGAAAATAAACAAATGGCAACCATAATCTTGACTTAAGAGCAATGAAATTAATCACGTTGCTTTATAGGTAGAGGCTAGATCAAGCCTGTTTCTAGGTAGGTCGAAGAAGAAAAAAGTGTGGATGAGGGAGAGCCTTGTACTTCATTGAAGCAAAATGAAACTTTGCATAGGAACCACTGTTTCCAGAAACACCCTTATGGAAATTTGAAATTTTTGATAGTACTTAGGGGCTCAGTACTATGCATTCAAAATTCACAATCATTAAATAACTCTCTTTTGATTTGAGGCTATCATATGTTGCTATTTATTATTATATGTGTTATATTTTTTATTTTGCAGTTTCTATTATTAATTTAACTGGTATCCTGTTATCTATACAATAATTTGCTCAATTTTTCTTTAGCTCCTAATTAATTTCACTCATTTTGGGGGAAGTTACTGTGACCCATTCCCTTCTGTCACACCTGGAGATACAAGGATGAATTTAGTACAAATTTTGTCCTTGAGAAGAGGCAGGTTCTAATCTGAGATATTCATAATTAAATATCATATAATTTACAATGGAAATATCAGTAGTTGTGTTCTAAATGTTTCCATTTTTATGAAATAGTAGTAGAATTAGATGGTAGAACATCATTGGGCAGTCATGTATTCCTCCACCTAACACAGTCTTAAGTTTTCATCTTCCATTAGATATACTGCTGAAGAAACCCCTCAAAAGCATTTTATTCATTCATCCATTCTTTCATTCCTTCATTTGCCAAGTATTATTTAAGTGCCTACCATAAGCCAGACACTGTGCAAGCATCCAGAAAGACAAACTTGGGAAGAGAGAGAAAGAGGGAGAAACAACCAGAAGTCTCTGCTACTGTGAGCCATTGTATGAATAATCACATGACTTGTTATATTCCTGCTTTGATAAATACAAGAAAGATAAGTACTGGGTGCTTTTAAAGTGACTAATACAAGGATCTCACTTATCTATATTTTTAAAGCTGCATCGTTGCATTTATAGCCATACCACATCATTAAAGAAAATATCAGAGTTAGCAGTTTGGTTCAAGATAACATTTTTGTGTAGCCTAAGATTTCTGGCCGGGCGCGGTGGCTCACGCTTGTAATCCCAGCACTTTGGGAGGCCGAGGGGGGCGGATCACGAGGTCAGGAGATCGAGACCATCCTGGCTAACACGGTGAAACCCCGTCTCTACTAAAAACACAAAAAATTAGCCGGGCGTGGTGGCAGGCACCTGTAGTCCCAGCTACTCGGGAGGCTGAGGCAGGAGAATGGCGTGAACCCGGGAGGCGGAGCTTGCAGTGAGTCGAGATCGCGCCACTGCACTCTAGTCTCGGCGACAGAGAGAGAGACTCCGTCTCAAAAAAAAAAAAAAAAAAAAAAAGATTTCTTTAGTCTACCCCTGAGAATGGATTTTGAATTGGTGCTTCCGTGAGGAGCAGCCTTTTGGTTGGTGATCTGTGGTGCACTTCAAAATACAAAAAAAAATTAGTCGGGCGATGTGGCGGGTGCCTGTAGTCCCAGCTACTCGGGAGGCTGAGGCAGGAGAATGGCCTGAACCCTGGGGGGCGGAGCCTGCAGTGAGCCGAGATCGCGCCACTGCATTCCAGCCTGGGCGACAGCGAGACTCCGTCTCAAAAAAAAAAAAAAAAAAAAACAAATTTGCGACAGCCAGTTATCATCTTGCAGACACAGGGGACTATACGGGATAAAGCAAGGGCCCAAAGTTGAGACTAATATACCCATCCCCATCAACAAACCTACAGAAAAATTATGTATCAGGAGGCCAAATGTATCCCAAATTTCTATTGCTATTTTTTTGTTTTCTTCCTTTTTTTAACTGTTATTTTAGGTTCAGGGGTACATGTGCAGGTTTGTTATATAGGTATATTGTATGTCACGGGAGTTTGGTATACAGACAATTTTTATGAACAGGAGCTTCCTTACTCCTAAAGTAATGAAAATAAGCACTTCATAGAGGCCACTGTGTTTAAAACTTGGTCACTCTGTGAAAAAGACTCTTCTATATAGTAGTCTGCTTTTGTGAGGACACCAGAGGAAGGTCATGTTTAATAGGAGACTAAACAGTGATAAGCCTACATTCTAGAAGCACTGAGATTTCCTTTCTTAGAAAATGCAATGACCCTGACCTAAGTGCTCTCACAAGGTCCTTTGACAGATAAAAGCATGGATCGTGGCACCAGACTGTCTGGATTTAAATCCTAGCTGTGCCACTTACCATATGTTTCATATTTAATGTCACTGGTAGTTTTTTCTATCTGTAAAATGGGGTTAATAATTATACTTACATCATAGGGCAATTGTCATGATTAAAATAAGCAATTACTATAATGTCTAACAACAATGCCTAATACACAATAGGTGTTCTAGTGCTAGCTATTACTGTCATTAGTATTATTATTAGATGTTAATTCATGTGACCTATGCTTTTTCACTAATATTGAGTGTGTTGTATTTTTACCACAGCATTTAATATCATTAGGGCTACAACTTTAAAATATTTAAATATTTTAACTTGTATTACGTAATAATTTTGTACTTGAAGTGAGACATTCTTGGTGTTTTAAGTCTAATTCTCTTACTAATTCTACCGACAATGTAATAAATTTTTCATTCTGAATTTTATTTTTGGAAAAATGGGAGTTTGAACCATAACATTTCCAGGGACACAGTTGATTTACCTATTATTATAATTGGAAAGGGCTCATAAGTCTATGATTGTAATTGGAAAGGGCTCAATATAAAACATAAATATATTCATTCTCTAATGATTGTGAAAATGTCACTTGCATAAAGACTTGAATGTAATCTGAAAAATTGCATTCTCAGAGAGGCATTGCATGAACTAGGGAATTGATGGATACGAATTTTGAAAACGATAGGAAGGACTCGAAACAGAGACAGAGGAGGAAAAAAGCATAAGAAAGAGTGAGACTAACTGTTGTGAGGTCCATGAGCCACATAAACTCACTCAGGTGAAACATGAGCCATTTCTGAATACACTGCAGTAATGTTTCCTTTCACAGATTCTGCTTCTTGAGGTCAGAGTAATGAGAATTAGAAAAAGAATGATGAACAGAGGCAGTGCATTACAGAAATTATCCCATTAAAGTTTTGATACCTATAAATCTCAAGAATAATTCTGCAGTCTATATTACAAGCTGAAAGGTCAGCGGACTACCGATTTCCTAGACAAGGTCCCTGAAACTGTCTGATGAAGACATAGAACCTGCTTCAAAATGTGAAAAATTTAACAGGTTTTATTTAGATCATTCATTCTTTTCATTCTTCACATTGAAGGTGATATGAAGATCTATTTGAAACCGCTGTTTCTGTTTTTTATTTCCTTTTTTTGGCTCTATTTATATGTTAATTTAAAAAGCATCTGGAATAGTTTCTACGGATTACATAAACACATGAAAACATACATTGAGGTCATAAAATATACATTTATATGGGTTCATAAATACCTTTTTAAAAGCTTTATTTTAAAAATCCAGAATTATATCACAGTTTTTTTCTTTTCAGTTTTATTTATCACTCAGGGATAATTAATATATTATTTATACATTCACATACTGGAAGGACATACTTAGCACTTCGTCTTATCCAATAACTTGTAAAGATGAGGTAAGCTGTAATAGAGACTCCTAAACCTAGCTGAAAGTTATACTTTGGTGAGCATAGTAAAGATAATGCTCCTATCTGCCATAGCTATATTATTTACATTTATTATCTCTTTAATCATGTATTATCTGCTTAATCAGAGTCACAGTTACCTTTTTCTTCTCATCTTGATTAAATGCTGTGCCCATTTCATAGGATTCTTTATTTTCACAACTTCACTATAATATTTGGCAAAATAATTTAACCTCATGGCTTATTCATCAGGATGGCTAATTTAAAATATTCTATTAATATTACACACATTTTACATTTAGTATAATATATCATCTAAATGTATATATACTTTTAGAACTGGACTTTACAAGGACTAAAAACTTTGACATACTTTCTCTTTAATTTTCACATTCTTTTATCATACTAGAGACAAAGTTTGTTAACTTGCATCTATTTTGCTTTCATTTAGTTGGAAGTAAAGTGAGAATAAAAAAACAGTGAGAATAAAATTGTGCAAAATTAGAGGAGAAATTAGTTTTTAAAGCCCAAGAAATGGTTATTGAATAATTAATTATGCAGACTACTGAAATAATCATTTCTTTTCAAAATCCTTCAAATTCTTTAAAGGTTTTCAACCATTTGATGTGTTGTTTTGACTGTCTGAAGTTTAAAACAATATAAATTAGGCTTCACAACGTGATCAGAGGGTTGAGATGAATTTATGTTTTTGAAGTATTGACCCATTTATAGGGTAAATTGCTGCTAATATTTCTGGTAAAATTCTATTCACTTGTCCACAGGGAAAATAACATATTTCGGTGTTGAGAGCCACCTTGTGGTCATGTTGAGAATTATTATTCTATAGTACACAAGGTTTTCTGGCTTTAGATGTTTTTCCAAGTGAACATTGCACTTGGAAGCATTGAAACAGATGTGAATTTACATTAAGGGTTATAAGATGACATTGAAAATGAATCATTTTTAAATGAATGCCATTTAATGTTTACATATTGACATGAATTATAGCAAATGTTTTACAAAAGCTGCATGAAATCTTTAAAACAATATTTTTGGGGCAAGATATCATTTTTAAACTAAAATATATTACTGTGCAGTTACAAGTAAACTCTAATGACTCATACGTTTAACCTTCTCTAGGAAAAATTCCTTTCAGAATCCTCTGGTGTTCGACACAAAGAAACCAGGGGCTGAATTATTGTTATTTTTGCATTTTGTAAAACTTAAATGAAAATATGCTGCCTACAAGAAAAGCAGAGAACTAATACCAGCAAACTCTGGTCATTGAATGCATTTTTCAGTGGGTTCATCGGAAGTTCAAAGAGACAAATTTGTTTACATTTTTTAATAAATTCTAAAACTATTTTTTACTTTGTGTAACATACGTACTCACCAAATATCAAGCCTCTTTGACTGGGTTTTTTATAACGTAGTAACATGCTTGCAGAAGAGGAAGACCTATAATTACTGCTTGTAATTTTACTAGTATGTACCTATACTTAAAAAGAAAATAATACAATTATTTTCTAGGAAATGAAAATAAGCACTGACCTAGGTATTTAAGTCAAGAATAGTCATTGATTGCTTATGTGGTCTTACTCCTCATTATTTTCTTTATTATCTGAAGGTAAACATGAATAAATTCGATCAAAATAAATTGTCTTTGTATATAGCTCATAGGAATATATGAGCACAAAATTTTCCCCTACTTTATTTCTATATGTATAACTATATCTATAGTGATATCTATTTATCAATCGATCTGGATAGATTTATATTACATCCTAAAGTATCAACATTGTCCTCCTCCTCCTCCTCCTCCTTCTCCTCCTCCTCATCATCATCATCATCATCAAAACCTGAGTAAAACTTCAGTTGTGACATTGGACATGGAATAACTTAATCACAATTACAGGATACCATGTGAATAGGTTCTGTATCACCCATCTTTGGGGCACTGGGATGATTTGATTTAATTAACAGAATAGCCCTAAATGGGAACTAAAGACAAATTTATAAAATTGCATACAAATCTTATAATAATGATCTCTATGTTATGTGTTAAAGCTATGAGTTGTCCATTGCTATTAGGCAAATTATTTTCTCTATTTTGAACCTGCCATACTGCCCTTTAACGTAGAACAAGTGGTCAGAGCATGCCATTTCTCGTGCACAGCCCAATAGTCTGACTGAAAACAAAGATTACTTTGCTTCCCATTAAACCATGCTCCTTCTGTCAACAAAAGTGCTTCTATTCTGAGAGATATTACTATTGATTTGCTTTTATTCTCAAAAGACTGATGGAGTTTTTTTCTCAGCAATGCTGCACACTAGGTATTATTTCAAATGAATATGTAGAACATTTATTTCAACTTCAAAGGGGAAACAGAAATTGAAATGGTGTATATAAGAGTATAGAAATGTTTAAAATTTGCATGCAACCTTTTGATGATGTCATAGTCATATTTAGTGCTATATTTTAGGGCAAAGGTTTTTTGCAGAATAAATAGTAAATGGATCATAAATATAGAAAGAAGCATATGAAAGCACCTCCCAAAGTAAGTAAAAACCAAGAAACAGCCCAAAATAATTTTAGCTAGAAATATCTACTTCCTTCTCAATTTTTGTCTAAAATATAGCAAACCTGTTTATACAAGATAATTATCCTCAATGATAAGGGAGATTTTCAAAGTCAATCATCACCCTGGGACCATTTTTGAACTGCTTTTCATTTTCCACTACTTAAGGCAAAAAATGTATTTTCTATAAATCTCATTTTTTTCTCTCAAATAGAATTATTTGACAAATGATTTTAATTCTATCTGTATTTTTAAAATGATCCTTTCCATTTGATTCCAACTCCACACCAAAGAAGTTCAAATTACATCTTTCCTTCACAAGTCAACAACATTTTAGAGTTTTAAGATATATATTATACGGGATGCTAGGAACTTGAGAAATGGATGTAGATGAGATTTTTTGTCCACTTTCTCAATGAAATGGAAATATAGTAGGAGAGAGCCACGTTTAAAAGTAAGTACATAGTCAATTATTTAGCGTTCTGTTTGCGATATGAATGGAGTTTCAGGAAAATGTGGAGGAGGGAACATGGTCTTTTACTCATGGGCAGCTGAAGAGGGACTTGAAAGGTGAGTACCCTTTCACTGGGTATTAAGAGATAAAGCTGATGAGCCAGGAGGCATGGCTGCCTGCAAATCCAAAGACCTAGCTGAGCTGATCCGCATGCGTATATCTCTTCCCTCTCCAATTCTTCCTGAAATATATTTTTCTTAATTGATTTTTTTCCCCACAATTAACCATTCCGTAATATGTACTGATTTTTCATTATAAAGAAGGCAACATGTTAGGCAATAAGATATGATAAAAAATAAGCCATATTCAGACCTCCTGCCCTCAAGTGACTTCTGGTGTTTTCCAGAGGTCAGAAATTACAATATACTATGAAAATTTCACAGAACAGTAACATATAGGATATTATAAGAATTAAAGTTGATGACATACAGTGTTAGGTTTCCTTCAGGGACGAGATTAACCTAAGTCCTTAAGGCAGTGACACTTTGTGTCACTCACTAGCTCAATATTTACCCTGGGTACAATCCCATTTCCAGAGGCAGTACTGCGTCGTGGTAAATTGCTCTCACTCCAGACTTGAGGCAGATCTACTAAGAGTTTTACCACTTCCACCAAGGAAGGAGTTTGAAAATTTGGCCAAAGTATTCAATCTGGCTAAACCTCAGTTCCCTTGTCTAGAAGATGGGACAATAACGTTGCTGCCTCTTAATTTTGCTGAAAAGACTAAATGAAGCTTACAAAGCACTTGGCAGAGTATTTTTTTTGCAATTACAAATGCCTATTAAATATTATCAGCATGCATTACTGCTTACTAGGTAATAGTCAAAATTTTTAATCTGTTCTAATTCTTTCTTCATTGTAGCTTCTCTGCCTCTCTTGTAATTTGCCTCATGATATTGACAAATAGACCAGTTTTTATTTCTAGGAGTTCTGTTTATTTTGTTATTATTATTTTAATCTCTCTCATTTTGTTTCTGTTGATCAGTCTGCCCTTAGGTTCTGGCTGCTACAACTCACACTTAAGGAGTTTTCAAATGTTTCTTTTTCCTTAAGATATTCTTGATATTCTTTTTTTTTTTTTTTTTTTTGAGATGGTCTCTCTTTGTCTCTTTGTCACCAGGGCTGGAGTGCCGTGACGCAATCTCGGATCACTGCAACTTCCGCCTCCTGGGTTCAAGCAATTCTCATGCCTCAGCCTCTCATGTAGCTGGGATTACAGGCAGAAGCTACCACGCAAGGCTAATTTTTTCTATCTTTAATAGAGATGGGGTTCCACCATGTTGGCCAGGCTGGTCTCAAACTCATGGCCTCAAGTGATCTGCCAGCCTCAGCTGGGATTACAAAGTGCTGGGATTACAGGAGTGAGCCTCTGTGTGTGGCCTCCTTAAAATATTCCCTGAGTTCTCCAGCCACTAGGGCTCTCTAGCTTTGGAAAACTCATCACTCTTAATTTATACCTCTGTTTACTGTGGATCATCATCTGCTCTGAGTTGTTTTTTGCATGTGTTATTCCTTTTGTATATTTTTAATTTCTTAAAACCAAGATCATTCTAATTTTTATTTACATCCCCAACTCATAGCCTAGTATCTCTAACATAGTAGCAAATGTTCAGTGAGGAAACTCATGCACCATATAAGTAGAACATACGTTATGGTTTGCATTTTACAGACAGGTATACTAACATTGAGTAATTGAAAGATTAAATGACTCATGAGAGACACAAAAGGTGTTTTTCTTCCCACTGGAAAATATTCTATATTAGTCCATTCTCACACTGCTATAAAGAACTGCCCATGACTGGGTAATTTATAAAGAAAAGAGATTTAATTGACTCATAGTTCTGCATGGCTGGGGAGGCCTCAGGAATCTTACCATCATGGCAGAAGAGGAAGTAGGCACGTCTTACAGGGCAGCAGGCAAGAGAGCCTGTGAAGGAAGCAAAGAGGGAAGAGCCCCTTATAAAACCATCGGATCTCTTGAGACTCATGCACTATCATGAGAACAACATGGGGAAACTGCCCCCATGATCCAGTCACCTCCCACCAGGCCCCTCCCTCAACACCTGGGGATTACAATTTGAGATAAGATTTGGGTGGGAACACAAAGCCAAACTCTCTCACTTCCTTCTTTAAGCTAAAGCAATTATCTTTTTAAAAGGAGAAATTTTAAAGCAGTTTTTTTTCTTCACCTGATGAGTTTGCTTTTTATTTATTTCTTTGTTATCCTTTTCACTTGATATGTACAACTGGCCTCACCCTAAGACCTATTGAATCAGAATTTTTGAAGTTATGGTGTGGTGAAATATATTTTAAAATTCTTGCTGGGTGGTTTGGGTAGATTCATAATTGTAACTAGAAAATATTGAGATGTTCATAATTGTAACTAGAAAATACTGAGATGTTTTTATATCCAAGCTCATAAACTGAATCTAAAATCAGCTTTAAAAGAGAAAGTTTTCTAAATACATTGAAAATGACAAGTATTGATTCCTTAAAGCAGGCTTATTGTAGAGGACATTACTCATTTTGAGAAATACAAATTATTTGATTTTTGTTAAATTGATTCTTGCTTTATAGCCATTTATTGTTTTAAACACATATTCTCTACAGAACTTTGCCTCAATGAGATGAATATAGTAGAAAAACTAGGAGACATATTATATCTTTGAGAAATAAAATAATGCATGGAAGTACTTGGTGGCATGTAATTAAGCACTATAAGAAATGAAAAAAGTGCTAGGATCATCAGTATAAGTAAGAAAACTGAAGTAATGGAGGGCATGGAATTTTTACTTGACCTTGGCTTGGAAAATATATAGAATGTGTGTGTGTGGCAAGGTGGGGAGCGGGGTGGGGGGTCAACAAGTGTTCCAGAATTTGTATTTCTGTGAGCAAAGGCAGGAATGAATATGGAAGTTTAATTGGTTACTAAGACACCAACCTGGGTTTATGCTAAGAAAATACGTTTGTGAAGAAACTTGAATACAAGCTTAAAGAGTTCAGACGTAATGGAAAAGTTTATGACAGGTATTCTTTAAAAACTTCACTTAAAAGAAGTTCAAAGAGACAAATAGGGTAAAAAAGTATCAACCTCTGTTCTTGGCATTTTGTATGCATGGCTGTTGGTGTTAATATACACCCAAATGCTTTCAAAGTCAACCAGAAGCTTTTCTTTCAGATAAGCCAACCTGAGGGGTGGCAACGGAATTTAACTCTTCTCCACTCCTAGCATTTTTCTCATGTGTGCTCTCAAATTCATATGTATATTGAATTATCAACTTGGTGTCTGCAGTTTGTCTCCACTACATTTCCAGTAAAGATAGCTTTAAAATGTCTTTAATATCTTTAAAATATCATGGTTTTGGTGGGATTGCTGTATAGCATCTTCTCCCACTGATGGAAGTATAATTGTCTCTAGTCTATGCTTGCTGTTGGTGTTCTGGTGTTTTGTAGCCTTTAAAACTACCGATGGTCACACTGATGAGTCTTTGATGTGCAAGATAGTTTTGTTTAAATCCTACCTCAGTTAAGGCTCATCTGTGTAACCAGGGGAGGCATTATTTATTTCAAACTCTGTGGTTTTTATTTCCCCTGGGAAAACAATTTGCTCTTAATCTCGTAGCTGATCATCAGCAAAATATGATATAGAGCTTATACTTAAAATTCCCATTCCTGTGTCATTACCATGATGCCATAAGAGTAGTCAACGTTTTCCTTACTATAAAATGAACACTTGGACAATATCAACTTCATGAGTTTATTTTTTTCTAATTAACTGAGGTAATACATATACTATATTAGTGTGTGTGTGGTGTGCGTGTGTGCTGTGCAGTACATACTGTTCGTATATGTAAAGCTATCATTGTGCTTTCACTAATACTGATTATGTGTAGATGTTTTTTCTGCTATTAAAATGTGCTAAAGCAAATAAATAAATGATAGCTATCATTTATTGAGCACTTTCTACATACTAGACAATGTACAGAGTGATTTGCCTCTAGTATTCCCTTTCATCATCATGTTAAAGGAGGTAGGTGATATTATCATCTCCATTTTACAAATGAGGGACCTGAGGCTCAAAGAAGTTTAGATGACTTTCACAAATCACAAAGCTAGTAAACAAGAGAGCCAGAATGAAACTCTTATAATATGGTCCCTGCTCCTCCATTCTTAACCGCTATTGCATATTTAAATATACATGCCTGTATTCCTGGGAGGAAAAAATATGTGATCTATTATTTCACTCTATATTTTTCTTTTTATAAAATTTCTATTTATTGGTGACTTATTTTTTTCCTTTTCAATGAGAGAAAATTGCCCTAAATTAAGTAGGATTTAAGCATTTAAGAGTACGCCAAATGTGTCATATTTTAAACACTATTTTATTTTATTAATATGTAAAATCGAGTTGTCAAAATGTATTCACAGTAGTGAGAAGATTAGTATTATGTGTAAGAATATGTCACTAAAACTAACTTAAAAGTAGCCATAAATTCCTCAGTGAACTTCATGTCATCCTTTTAGCATTATATAATCGTTTACTTTTTAAAATGTTCCTAGTAGGGCAAATAAGGCATATGGTGATATTACTTAATGTGCATAGAATATTTTAAATTATATACAGGAAAATAGTCACAATGGTTGCTTCTGGGTAGAAGGGTAAAGGATTTGCATGTCTGCATCTAGAGGATTTTTTTTCACTGTACTTAATTGTTTTAGAAATTGTTTTTATGAGTATGGATTAATTTTTCAATACAAACTAATTAACTTTTAAAAACTTGCCGATCATCATGAAGTCTGTTGTGCGGGAGAAAGATGAAAGATTCTAAATTCTAAATTCATCTTTATAACATAAGCTGACCACTCATTGTCCCCATACAAAAAGTAGCACACCACATACACACACACTACACACACATACACACCTCACACACACAGATACACATCACACCACACACACCATACAGGCACACCACACACACTACCACACAAACTACTACTGCTACTACACACACACACACACACACACACTCCC
The DNA here is from genome assembly GCF_028878055.3 of Symphalangus syndactylus. Lineage (NCBI taxonomy): Eukaryota > Metazoa > Chordata > Mammalia > Primates > Hylobatidae > Symphalangus > Symphalangus syndactylus. Next base: position 79,038,145 of record NC_072438.2, read on the forward strand.
ATCACTGAGTTTTAGCAATCTGAATAGCTATTACTGGAAAAATATTCAGCAGCATTTTTTTCTTCATGTGGTTTTAACCATAGGAAATATATATATACATACATACACACACACACACATATATATATACTTATATATAGAGAGAGGGAGTATATATATAATACTCATATATATATATATATATATATATATATATATATATATATATATAGGATTTTGAGACAGAGACTTGCTCTGTTGCCCAGGCTGGAGTGCAGTGGCATGATCTCAGCTCACTGCAACCTCTGCTTCCCAGATTTAAGTGATTCATGCTTCAGCCTCCCGAGTAGCTGGGATTACAGGTGTATGCCAGTACACCCAGCTAGATTATATTTTTTAATAAAAATTTACTATTAGAAATCTACATCAAAGTTATGATATAAAATATTGTTTCTCAAACCTGATTCAAGTTGTATGACTTTTGAAAACTTTCATGTGATACTTTCATGTGTTTAATATAATCATGCTTAACGTGGGTAACTCTCCTATCAAGTTACTTTCATGTTATTTTAGGACCTGCTTTTCCATCGTGATTATTGTCCCTTTCATGCCTCCTTGAGGCCTCTGAAAAGGGAACAGATAAAGACATACTGTATATTTTTTCAGTTTTTGCCAAATAAGCTTCAAAATATGTAACGGTGAATTATAAGAATGATGTAAAAATTTTCCCATATAGGGAAAAAATGAATCAAGAGTTTACTTCAAGCCTACCAATGTCTAAAACTCTCTCTGTTAGCTCCCAGTGCTGTATTCACGTAGTCATCAACCACATTGTTTTGGGAACCAAAAGAAACTGATCCATAAAATTAACATGAATTTGAATGGCCATTGGTTTTGTGATTTGTGTTTGCAGTTATTTTTATTTTTTGTGTTGACTTTGTAAATATTATAAGCACAAATGTGTATATGAAAGGTTTTATACTTAATTTACATGTGTTCCAGCAACATTATTCTACAAGTAATTCATATTAATGTAGCAGCAAGCATCATGATAAGGGAACATGATTCAACATAAGAACCCAAGATAAATAAATTCTCTCTTAAAGGTTAGTAAAAATTTTTCAGATCATAATTACTAAATGAGAGTAATATATAATGAAAGTATTTTATTCTGCAACAAAAATTAATGCTTAAAAATGTAATGAATTTTGTGATGTAGGAGAACTTCATAAATCCCTGATACCAAGAGCCTAAGATACTTCAAAATGATGCCATGTACCAAAACCTAAAACCATGTACCAAAATCTAAACTGCACACCTAGAAGGGAAATAGCCTTTGGTACATTTTCATGTTTGTGAATTGTGAATATATATATATATATATATATATATATATATGAATATATATGTATACAGATAGATAAATAGATCGACCTCAGTCAGATCTTGCATATAAATTTAAAGATGTAATACACACACTTGAGAAAAATGTGTGTTCAGAGAGTGTTTAATATATCTAATCACATTGCTATACTGGTCATTTGGAAATTTCACCTTGGCCTTATGTGTAGAGAATTGCATCACATCTACTCTTGCTGTTTAGTTCATATTACTAAGATACCTGGTTTAAATATCAGTGCAACAATGTTCAAGCTTAGGCACTTCCAATATAACTAAAGAGCAAGGAGAGTTCTGTACTCTGACAAAGATAAAAGTGATAGTAACAGTATATTGGGCCAATTCCCTTTAATAGTCTGGAATTGATTTATTGCATTTTTTAAATCTAAACCTTTTATGAACCTATTATATTTTCAGCCTGTGTTACTTCCATGAGCACTCTACCTAATAAATAAAGTAGTATGGCACTTCCCATTATTTTCCTATATTTATCTCTTTTAAACTTCAAAGGGTGCCCTAAGACCTAGTATAATTGAAGTTTGTGGATAGCTTGGCTTTTACACTATTCACCTTCTTCATGATTTAATAGATGTCAGAGTTTCCAGATTGAAGATGCTAATCTTTAAGGTCTTCCTTTACAAAGCTGCTTCTTTCCTTTAATGATAGTTTAGTTGTCTTCCTATTAGCATTTTCCAGCTCTTTTGTATTTCTTTGAGGTAATGCAGTTCTTTGTGTGAGAACATGCAGGCACATGGTTGATAGAAGCTAATGATAGAAAGGATGAGCATTTCAGCATATGGATTCCAGACTTGCCGTTTTCACCAATCAAGGGACCTTCAACATATGCCTTACTACCTCTTGATTTTAGTTTGCTTTCATCAGATATTGGCACTTAGAAGAATTGGTTCTAAATTCCATTCTGAACCTGGAATCTCAGAAATGAAACTATAAAATTACTTTAAGAAATACTTTAGGGGTGGTTTAATGAGACAAGAAACAAAATGAAGTCATTTAGACTTTAGTCATGCAATTTCATACTCTGACGTGGAAACTTTCTAGGACCCAGAGATCACCATACCCAGTGTGTCACCTCATCTTTAGTCTCTTTACATGTCTCAGAGGGAATTAAATTTTCCTATCTCTTTGTACATGTTGTTTACCCATAATTTGTAGAATTAACAGGAATATTTGATAATTATCTGATTTATTTAAATATTGATTGAGGCAGTGAGGAAAAATCCACACATAAAATAGATGAAAATCTATGACCTCATAGAGTTTTCTTTCAAGGGTAGCATCAGACAATACAATGTGAATAACAAAAACATTTCATATGGCTTCTTCGTAATAAGTGCTATGGAGGAAACAGTGCAGAGAAGAGGTGTGTTATTGGTTTATAAGTTGTTTCTCCTCAGAACAGGACACTGCTCTTTGATGACAGAGTCTTTTTCTCTACTAGACCTCAGAGTACCTACTGAGCTCTCAAAAAACAAAACAGGCAAAAAACAGTTGCTGTGTGGGTATCTGGCTATGTCCTGTGTTTCCTTCAACCTGCTGTTATACTTTGATAGTGCAGAAATGTTACAGGAATGTATTTCTTAGTGAAAAAAGAGAGAGAGAACTTTCATTTCTCACTAGATAAGGTACAGTTCAGAAAACAAAAAAAAGTTTTGAGTGATACATTTTTCATTTTCATCACTGGTATAGTTGACAGTTATGTGAAAAAAAGAGACACATGCTGCGAGGCAAATCCCTAAAAACACATATGCTGTTATTTAAAAACAGCTCACCCTGCAATTGCATTTGGAATACAGCACTGCCTTCTGCTTGCTTTGTTTCTGATAGCATTCCTTTTCTGCAAGGTAAGAGATATTCAGACCTCAGTGTTGCTTCAATTCATAAGTATTTTTGTTCACATGATGCTTAAATGCCATTGAAAAGCTCCTGCTGGACCTGGAAATCTCTCTTTTGGGGATGTTCTTATTTCTCTATTGCTAATATTGTATCATTTTCCAATTACATATGTTTGAGGTGACTGAAAAGAGAGAATTTCTCTGATTGTTTAAATTATTTCTGATTTGAAAGAAATAATCCACTTTAAGAATGCACGTTACAATGACAGTTCTCTTTTAAAATCTGTTAAGCGATTTACACATTTTGGCCTGGCACTGTACATTTGTTCTGTGGTATATTGTTATTACCCTTTTTCCTCATTGCATGTCATATTTTATATGCAATCATCAGACACTTTCATGCTCAAGTGGTCGTTAGCATTGTGCTCTCCAGCTGTTCAAGACTGTTAAATAAAACTAGTACCCCCACCAGGAATGTGCCTGACTAGCTTCCCTGCATCTGCAGGACTACTGGCTTGGAATTGGCTGCAGAATGAGTGCTGTGAGGCTGCTCTGATCCAGTAGCTGTAGTTCCCAGTTATATCTTCTTCCTGTGTGACACAAAGGAAAGGTGAAATAATTCTCATTTCTGGCAGAGGCACAGCATTTTCCCCCTTTTCCCTACAATTGGCATTATAAGAACAACACTTTTTGAAGCTATCTCACAGTTTTATGTGTCCTAGAATGTGCTACCACTGAGGTCAATATGCCAGTCACATCACGTTATGTGGTCTCAGAATCCTCTTGAAAATAAAAGGATTAAATTAAATAATTTCTAAATTTTTAAAAAATTTACAAAATGGAATGATACTACGTGAAGATTTTTTTTAAAAAAAATATGGGAGTAAAATATAAACCTGACATTAGAGGGTTGTTTGTTTCCCCTAACTACCTATACTTTTGTTTCTTTGTGATTAAAATACATGAAGCAATGCTTGCTGTCTCTTGAATATTGAGAGCCTCCCTGCTACCACCACAAATAAATGCCGCATCTGTCCTAGGATTTTGTTAAGTCCTGGGGACCTGAAGAGGAGTTAGAGTCTGTATTCAAAAGTTTATATTAGCAGATTTTAACTGCCTCATGATTATCACTGTCAAAACTGGCTGGGCTTTGGAATGGTAATCCATTCTCTAATCGGAACACTAGAGTGATCTAAATAAGGTACATATCTGATCTACAAACTTTCATCCATGCTAATGCATTCCAAATTCTGCAGCCTGCTAAAACTGATCCTTCAATATCAACAGAGCTAATGAATTTGCTGTGGCTAGCCAGGAAAATGTCCCTTCTTCCCTCCGGCCCTTTCTTCTCCCTCCTTGCCAATTCTCACAGCCAAACTGCGATCAAATATATTCTTGATTCATCATACATACTCTTTCCCATAACATTTAGAAGCTGAAAAATTTTGTCAACAATCATTCGCACATCAAATTAATATGTTTTGTCAAAGGTCAGCTGTGACTTGTGAGTTTGAGTTTGTGCTGACATTTTCTGAAGTCTTCGTTCTAACTGAATTGAGTAGCCTTCAAGCAGGTCTGCTTGTTTCTGTGCTTGCTGTACCTCAATCTCTCTCAACCCAAGTAAATGAGATCGTGTTAGTCTTCTGTGCAAATGTCTCACTTGGTGTAAAAGCCAAAGACGTTGCAAGAGCTGGCAAGAAGCCGATGCAGTTGGATCTGCATTTCCTCTCTAACCTCATCTTCTTTTGTTCTCTCAGGACTCACACCACTCCAGTCATACTAGTTTTAGGCTGGTCATATAACATTCTGTCATGTCTCTACCTTGGGTGGGGCCTTTACTTGTTGCTGTCCCTTATGCATGAAAGATGTTTATATCTGTATGTGTGTGTGTATACACACGTATATCATGTATATAATGCATATAAATGGATTATATGTGTGCATATAAATGGATTATATATGTGTGTATGCGCACACACGTAAATAGTCTTTCTCTGTTTTCCTTCAGTTCTTTAGTCAAAATGACTCTTTCAGGAAGGTTTCCCCGGACTTTGCAATTTAAAATAGAAATCTCTCCACATTCCCTATGCCGTTTTCCTGTTTTGGTGTTTCCTGAACATTTATTACATGCAATATACTCAATATTTTACTTTTTCCACGTGGTTACTGTTGATATCCTCTCAGTGAAATCAAGCTTCTTGCTGATAGTGAGTTTGTTGGTTTTGTTTCTGCTGTGTTACTTATTTATTGTACTTGTTGTCTGAATCTTTCCACTAAAATGGAAGCAAGCTTTTTATGGCTGAGAAGGTTGTTTGATTTGTTTAGCTGTGTCCTCTTAGTAGATATGCCTTGGTCAAATGCATGAATAAATAAATGGATATGGGGATTCTGTGGGGTTTCTATATGGCAGCCAGTCCCAGAGATCTCAGGGGGACTCAGTTTCTTCTTTGGGACTCCTTGTCCACACTGCTTCTCTGACACTCATTGGCACTGCAGGTGAGAGGCACAGTGAGGGCTCTTAGAGACACGCTAAGGGCTCTCATGACCTGGCAGTTCTGATGTCCTTGAGGAGACAGCCGATGGAGGCTCCCTCCTGAATTAACTGCATATCAGGCCTACCAATATTTGCTGCATGCTGGCAGATATATCCCAGTTTCAATCTCAAAATATTAAGTCAAATGCTGATAGGTCCAAGTGTCTTGTATATTATGCTGGCAGTTAGACCTTGACGATAAGATGGAACTAAAAAGAGTTTTCCATAAACCTTCAAAAGTTAAAACAAGCTGTCCAGAGCTAGTCAGTCAGATAAATTGATCGCTGCTTTATGGGATTTGTATATTTTGTTTGTGCCTCTTCTGTCAACATTCTTTATGTCTAATATGAATACAGACTGGTATGGGCACCACTTAACAAAACAGGGGCAATGAGAAGAGGATGAAAAAAAACCTGTTCTGCCCTATAACTGTGGTAATATACAACTGGTATATTCAAGGTTGATTTCCCAAAGCAATTCTAAACAATATATAAAGGTCAGAAAACTACAACTTTAATGAGTATATGTACTGTCCTTAGTATATATATATGGAAAAATAGTTGAACTTGTATGATTTTAAATCAAACACAGAACTAATGTCTATTTTCACTTTTAGAGATCTCTCTTTATTCAATAACCAGATTTTGAAGAGAAAAAGGACGCAATCACATTTTATATACCTTATTCAAGGTCTTATCTTAATTTACTTATCATTAAGGCTGATTCATTTTAGACAAAAATGAATAACTGCTTTTTAATAATTTTTTTTTCTCAGCCTATTTGGAGATGTAATTATTGAGGGAGCTTATGTACATCTTAGAAAGATGTGCAATCTTCTTTTAATGTATATTGTTTTGTCAAACTATAATAGATGTAAATAATGACTGCATTTTGAGCTGACAAAAGGACGTCAGAAAACAAGTTGTTGACTTTAGAAAAACTATTGATGTGTTTAACAAAAAATATTATGCCTATTAACGTGTGAGGAGATAAGAGCTTTATGAGCTGAAGTTAGTAAGGTAGAACTAAAAAAGAGATAATTACAGGTAGATTTTTGCAGAAGTATTTATTCTGATGTGTGTAAATATATATCATTCATTTTACTGCTACAAGCTGTTTCTTTTTGTCAACAAACCTCAATGGTGACTTTCTCATTCCCTTCTGGTTGCAATGACAACCTACCATAAAGTGGGTAGCTTGTAAACATTAGAAATTTATTTCTCGGCCGGGTGCGGTGGCTCAAGCCCGTAATCCTAGCACTTTGGGAGGCCGAGGTGGGCGGATCACGAGGTCAGGAGTTCGAGACCATCCTGGCCAACATAGTGAAACCCTGTCTCTACTAAAAATACAAAAAAATTAGCAGGGCGTGGTGGTGGGTGCCTGTAGTCCCAGCTACTCGGGAGGCTGAGGCAGGAGAATGGCGTGAACCCGGGAGGCAGAGCTTGCAGTGAGCCGAGATGGTGCCACTGCACTCCAGCCTGGGGGACAGAGCCAGACTCTGTCTCAAAAAAAAAAAAATAAAAGAAAGAAAGAAATTTATTTCTCACGGTTCTGAAGGCTGGAAACTCCAAGATGAAGGAGAGCAGAGTCCGTATATGGTGAGGCCCTCTTTCTGGTACAGCGACAGCTCCTCCTCCTTGTGACCACACGTAGTAGTGGGAGTTAGCTAGTGCTCTGGGGTCACTTTTATGAGTAATAATCCCAATCATGACCTAATCATCTCCTAGATGCTTCCTTGTAATATCATTATCTTGGGGTTAGGATTCCAACATATGAATTTTTTAGGAACATAAATAGTCAGACAATTAATATTTATAAATATTCAGCATTTTGCACCTGGCCTTCCAAAATTCATGTCCTTCCTGCAGGCAAAATACATTTATTTTATCGCATAGCCTTGAAAATCTTAACTCGTTCCAGCATCAACTTTAAAATCTAAGTCCAATGTCTCATCTAAATATCATCTAAATCAGACTGGGTGAGGTGGCTCACGCCTGTAATCCCATCAGTTTGGGAGGCCGAGGCGGGTGGATCACGAGGTCAGGAGATCGAGACCATCCTGGCTAACACAGTGAAACCCCGTCTCTACTAAAAATACAGAAAATTATCCGGGTGTGGCAGCGGGCACCTGTAGTCCCAGCTACCCGGGAGGCTGAGGCAGGAGAATGGCGTGAACCCGAGAGGCGGAGCTTGCAGTGAGCCGAGATTGCGCCACTGCACTCCAGCCTGGGTGACAGAGCAAGACTATGTCTCAAAAAAAAAAAAAAAGTCATCTAAATCATATATAGATGAGACTAGAGGTACCATTCATCTTGAAGGAGATTGCTCTCCAACTATGCATCTGTGAAATCAAACATGTTATGTACTTCCAATGTGCAGTGGTGGGACAGGTAGAGGAAGACATTCCCATTTCAAAAGTAGAGAAATAGGAGAGAAGAAAGGAGTGTCATGTTTTGGGCTGTTTTATGATTGACTACTTTAGTATATGACTCAACGATACTATAGAACACATTAAAACAATTACAAATAATTATTAAAATCAGATGTTTGACATAGATGACTTTGCAGTTTGTAAAAAATATAAAATTAAATAATACACAATGCCTCTAGGTGCTTCTTAATATGTCATTTAATACCAGTGTCAAATAAGCTCTACAAAGACCAGGAAGTCAAATTAAACAAAAGAAATATTCCTATAGATAATGAGTTTCATGATTATGTATAAACATTTGATTACACTGTTGTGGAGAATTTAAGCATTATTTAGATGATTACACAATATAACTTTTTCCTCTTTATGATTCTTTAAAGTGACCAGCACCAGTTACTGGACTATTTGTTTAATCAGTTAGATAGAACCAGTACTTGTTTGAAATCTCTATGTCAAATAAAATTAAGGAGCCAGCGTTTGAAAGAAATAGCTGATACACATTTAGAACTTTAACAGAAATATAAAGTACAGAAAAGAAAAAGGCTTCATACCTATCCAATTAATATTTGTGCAAGGCTGTAGAATAATCACATGAGTTTTAACAGTGATATTTAAATTTTTAAGTAAACATCTTGTTAATTGAAAGGATTTAAAAAACAAATGGCAATGAAACACTCAGCAATCACCTTTACAGAATTTACTCTACAACAGCGTTGTCTCTTCAAATCATTTCAACTTTTGCTTCATAACGAGTTATCCTACAGTCATATTCATGAGAGTGCAGTTTCCAAAGACACAGAAATTTTGCAATCACATCCATGTTAAATGATTTTACATCAGTTTTATCCATAATTATGGTAATAATAATGGTCCAGTCTTTGAGTTGGATTTCTGAACAGATGATGTACTACCTCATATTTTACATTTAACAGTGAAAAAATTCTAAAAACCAAAAACTGAACCCCTAACCAAACACACATTGAAATTGGACACTCTTGAATTAAGAAGTGTAGTCCACCCTTTTAGCCACTGCACATGATACAGATAAAATCACATAACATTTTTGACACTGATATGTAAAATAGAGGGTGGAGAACAGACTGATTGCTAAGATTCCTTACAATTCTAAAACCATATGGCTTTGTAAATAACCCCTTCACAAGATGACCAATTGGGTTTACGGTTGTATTGACAATGACAAAGTGATCCAAGTGCGTCAGGTGGGGAGGTGGGTACCATCTCTTCTACAAGGAGGTTCTGGGAGGCACGTAGCAAAGGAGTATGGATATGTAATCCTAAAGAGGAACAAATGAAGAGTTAGAAGCAGCTGTTTGATTATTCCTTTGTTACATCTTCCATTAATTTGTGGTCAGATATTTCTTTATTCTTTTGTTCTGTTTTTATCCTAAGATCTAATAAATATTAAATGGTATTTTCTTAGGGCTTTTTAAAAAATAGCGTTACTTTTACATTTGCTCTTAAAGTCATTTAGAATTTATATTGGCATGCATAGACTATGAGGAGCCAATTCTTTTTCAAATAGTCAACTAATTTTATCAGCAAATTTTACTAATTATCAGCAAATTATAATTCAGAAATTATAATTTCCATATTGTAAATGAGTAGCAGCTGTTTCTTTTTTTTAATATGGGAAAGTATTGTAAGTATTGAAAAAGATGTAACCAAAGATGGCTAAGTTGCCAGAAATTCCACAAATGACATTTCTTTTTCACAACTTGCCCCATACACAAAAACAGAGACATTATTTCAGAAAGAATGTTGAGTTAACTAATTCCGATGAAAATCAAAGTGCAAGTTAAGGTAGACAGATAGACTTTTAAGGTAGTATCTGTAAAAATTATATATTTTGTCTACTATTGGTTAGAGAAATTGACTTTTTGAGCTCTACTGAAGCTAAGCACTCTGCCCTCTACCTTCTCCCTCATACCTCAAGTGCCAGTTTTTCTAGCTAGTCTCTTTGTCAATTATTGCAAAATAGAACTTACTAAGCCCTATCAATCAAGTACACACTTTAATCTAAATGAGCTTGGTGATCTTTTCCTGAGTTTCAGTGCATTGTGGAAGACAGCCTATGTGTATGATTGAGAGTGTACAGAATGTTTAAGGTAATTTTGCGTGAGACTGAAGACTAACATTTTGGGTTTTTGGATCACCTATGCTAGTAAGAAACCTTAAGGAAATAATTTACCTCTATGAAGACTCATTTTTTGCATTTATGCAATTACTAATTTGGATTAGATTAACTAATGAGTTTTGAGCTTTAAGCTTTTATAAAAATAGCTTAGAATTGGGAAAACACAACAGTATCCTATACTTTGCTTACATTGTAAGTTTGCTTACATTGTAAGTTTGCTTACAGATTACTTAACAAACATATGCTTAATGCCTACTCCAGACTTCAGCCAGGTCCTACTTTCAGTTTTATTTTTTTCTTTAAACTTGTACATTTTATTTAAAGTTTGCTTTTGTTTCTTAAGTTATTGATCTCAATACAAATATTCTAGGCAATATTACAATTTTGTGGTTCTCCATTTGGGGTAACTTTCTCCCCTCCGTCCGGATAGTATTTGGCAATATCTGGAGATATTTTTTTGTCTGCCATGATCAGAACAAAAGCAGGAGGGATGCATTGCTACTGGCATGGCGTAGGTAAAGGCTGGGGCTGCTGCTAACCATCCTATAATGCGCAAGATTTACCTCCCTAATAAAGAATGGTCTAGTCCAAAGTATCAAGAGTGCCACTCTTGATAAACTCTGAAATATACCCATTATGAATACAGCTTGATGCACCTGCAAGGGGCTGGATTGGCCATTCCCTTTCATAATAACTGATGCAAAGATTTTTGACTGAAGGAATATGTGTTTTCAAAAGGTGAGGTGTTAAATTCAATGGAATTATAACAATGAGAGATTTGTGCTTTTCTAAAATTACTTCTTGCTTAAATGTCCTTGAATTTTTTTAAAAAAAGATATATTGATAAGATAACTGCTAGAGGAAAAACAGTATATGCACTCTGAGGACCAGTATAATTTATGGTCATGCCACAGAGTGAACTTAGCTGACATACAAATTGATAAATATAAGACTTTGGCCTTAGTCCAGTGGTCTAATAGAAATATGAATTTGATACTCCTACTTATCTGGAATCAATGAAAGCATCTGAGTGCCTGAGAATGTTTATTCTGGAGAATAAGTTTCATTTTGCCTCATGTCCAAGTACTCACAGAACAAGAACAATTGATTGTAGAATTTTTTTTTAAATATAGAAAGTATGAGGTATGTGCAGATTTTGAAAAAAAAAAAATGCAATCTACTAATAGCCTTTTCTTTGTATGATCTTTATTCACATTTATCAATGCTGCCATTTATTTCTACCATTCATTTTTCTATATATTTTATGCCTTCATTCCTTTTTTTACCTTTTAACCTAAATCCGACCCCCAGATGTAGAACCTATATTCAGTGTTCTTTCCTACAATGTAAAAAATCTTAAAAAATTACAGTGTTAACCATAATCCAAATTCGTTGCTGAAAAAACAAATTCCTGGTTCTTGTGAGCCTTGGGAAACACAGAAGTTATTCACTTAGTTCCTTAATTAATGAACATTTAAATATTACTTTGTCTTTGCAACAGAAAAATGAGAAAATGGAAGTTTACTTTGTTTGCCAAGGCTAGATACCTCTTCCTAAAAATTATTTCACATAGACCTTCCTCTTTCTTTTTTTTTTTAACTTTCTGAAAGAACTAAATTTATGTAATGCAATGAAATATATGCTTTTTTTAAAAGAACATACACAAAATAATTACAGTCAACATTCCATAAAAAGAATATGGCTATAATTTATATGATTTGGGGTAATTAAAACACAAGACATGCTAACACTTTGGCAATGAGAATGGATAAATGAAAAACACTAAAACACTATAGTCAGGCTCACGACTTCTAATTGCCAAGGGGTTTGGGAAATGAACACCGACTAAGGTTGATCACAGTAAGGACCTCCTCAGGCCTCAAGGCAGAATTTCCAAAATTTATGCTGTGCTCAGCTTTGGTCACTTTGTTGAATTGCATATATGATTTAATTTCTATGAAGAGGGCCAGTCTAATAAGTAGGCATGGCAGTAAGAATCCAATGGTACCTGGAAATTAAGTGAAATTTAGAGAGCTCTGTTGGTATTATTTGGGAATTATATTCACCAACACTTTAGGCGTCAGAGAGCAAAAACCATCCACGAAAGATGTAGGAGTTTATAGGGAAGGTCCATAGTCTTAGAAAGCATTGAAGTTATTCACATATTATCTGTTTCATTCCATTTGTTCCATACCTACAGTGTGCTAAGCACTGTTCCGTGCAGTGTGGCTCCCAAGGGAATAATCAAAACTAGTTTCCTGTACTCGTGTAGAATGTATTTCAGCGACAGATGATTAACGGTTAAATACTATAAAAAATCACATTGTGATAACATCAATAAAATAAACAAGATAAACTGATCAAGAATGTCTTTGAAGGTCAGTTTTTAGTGCCAAGGTGGTGATACTTGAGAATTGAGAAATGCGAACAGAAATATAAAATATTTGAAATATGTGAAAAGTGAGCAGATTTCCATGCAAAAGGAACAGCAAGTGCAAAAATTCTGATGCAGAAATGAGCTTGGTGTATTGGTAAAAATGAATGAAGGCTATTGTGCCAGATGATAATTAATCAAGAGAAATCAGTGAGAAAGGACTTTAGAGAAATAGGCGGGAACAGTATTATCATGGATTGTGGGTAATGTGGGCAAGTTGAGAAGAAAGTATAGTTGAGAGTGGATGTTTACATGTTGTGAAGGTGGCCACACTCACCAGAGACAACAGAATATGTAGATGCTCCTGGTGCTTGACTCCTGCAGCTGAAGATGGCACAATGGGTAAAACCAGAGCCTGTACATCATCATTTGCTACTGCTCTGACCAACAGGAGTGCAGGAGAGAACCACACAATAAATAAGTCCTTCCGCCTTGGATTTTCACAGAATAATTAGATGGCAAAATGAAGAAGCAAATACGAGATAAACATGAGTCTTGTACTATGCCCCAGTTTACATGGGTAGATATAAAATACTCCCAAATAGCAAATTTTAATCTAGTTGGCAACGATAATTATTGCAGGCATGAGGACGCTAATAATTGTCACTGGTTCTCTGTTTACTCGGTCTGGAAACCAAAACTAAACTCTATCTTCATCTGATGGTGGCCCCAACAATGAGAATTTGTAAAAGGCAGTGACAGAGAAAAAAAATGGAGACATTCATCCCTGACCCATTTTATTGGCTTCTGCAATGTCATGCTAGTCATTTCCTCAAATACTTAATTTATCAGCCTGCTATTATTTAATATGCACATCATCAATTACAGTGAAATCTGCACCCAATTGGTGTTTTCCAAATTCTGTAACATTGGATCAGGAGGGAGCGTGGATAACACTGAAAGGGTGCAAGCTCCGGAGATATGTTCTATTTATGTATGGTTTTAGAAGTCATTAAGGAATATATAGTGTGCTGTGTAATGCCAGATTCCATTATTCAAGCATAACTTTATCCATACTTGTTTGCATTTTTCTACTTCATAAATGTTCATTGCAAGGATATAGCCTATCCGTAGAACTTACAGAGTTTTTCCTAGCAATAGAGAGTAATTATTGTTTTAACATTTTTGGATCCACCATGATTGTATTATAGATATATAATGACACTGACCATACAATAGAACCAGAAAGCACCGTTATCAACATTATTATCAGACTATGTTCTTTATCTGTCTGCTTTGACTTAGTTATACTGTTCCGGAATGCACATTTTTAACTCATAAAATGAACTCTTGGTTTTGATGTTTGGGTATCTCTCTAAATACGTAATTCTTCAGGTGCAAACTTGAATTTGTCCTTTTCCCATTCTTAAATGAATGCTTCATTCAACATTTATTTATTGAATAAATACATAGAATGTAGACTATTGAATAAATAAATAGAAACATAGAAGGTGTTTTAGCGGGGTAACGGAGCAATAAATACCCAGTTCAAAAAAGTCCTTTCTAGCTTGCAGTGAGCCGAGATTGCGCCACTGCACTCCAGCCTGGGCGACAGAGCGAGACTCCGTCTCAAAAAAAAAAAAAAAAAAAAAAAAAAAAAAAAAAAAAAAAAAAAAAAAGTCCTTTCTATACAAAAACTAGAGAAAATATTTTATCTGTACCTCAGAATATATGTTCATGAGAAACTGATTCTTCAGTGACCAATAATTCATGTGCCCCAAAGTTTATTTAAAGCTTGAGACAACTGTCACAGTGTCCTAGGTAGCAACATTGTCCCCATTTGTACTTCTGAGACTCTTCTCCAGCTGGCCCAAATACTTCCAACGACATTCTTTCACTTTTACGGTAAATAAAAGCTGTCATTTCCTTTTTTTTTTTTTTTTCAGCAAAGAGGATGCTTGCAAGCCAAACGATAGAGAGACAAATACAGCGAAAACAATGAACAAAAATGTGAAAACTATTACACAGGAAAGAAAGAGAACACATAGAAAATATAGACGATATAGTCTTCCTTTTTTTCTAGGAAGGGTGTAAAAGCATGAAAATGAGTCTTATCTAACCACGTGTTATTTATTCTTGCTCATAGATATATTAACAGCAGAGAATACGTATGCATTGTTTTTCCTGAGTTTTTAAAAGGTACTTTTACTCACCACAGCTATAGTTGAACAAAACATGAAATAGCTACAGGCAGTGCTGATACTCTCCACATATTCCCTATGGCTGATTTGCACTTCAGTTATCCATTTTTTTTTTCTTTTAAGAAAGAGGTACCTTCAGTAGGAATGGAATGAAAATCATTATATTGCATTATTTAACAGTTTTTTCTATATGGAAGTACTCTAGAATTATCCTAGATAATGACAATGACACTCAAATCGGTTACTAGTATGTTTCTGAAGCAGTCGGTTTGGATTACATCTCTCAGAGGGCTGTGTCCTCAATGTGTTGCAAATAGCGTACTGCACAGTCTTGATAAGAAGTCTAGTCATCTTTTAAAAAATTGAAAATACAATAGTAATATTCCATCAGGGGCTCTGATTACCACAAATATTTTTTGATAGATTGAAAAACTACCTTACATTTCTAAAGTTCCATTTATGTCATATTAATCTTACTGTATTGATTAAATAGGAGCACACCAGTAAATGTGAACAAATGAAACAAATAACTTCTCCAAAAGTTATTTTTGCCGTAAGAATTATGTATATAAACCTAAGAGCTTTTCTCAGTTGACTTCTGACTTTCTAATGGCCAGTGTGTTTGTGTAGCTTTTACCCCCAATAATAAAGAAATACAAAAAGCATTAATGTATGCCATTAACACATTGATCAATTATTGAGGTTTCTCAATTGGATAACCGCCATTATTTTGTGACACTAAGTGAGTAAACTATTTTTAATTCAACTGTACTATCAGTTGAAATACATTTTCTATATTCACAGTCATAAATATGCAGAAAAGAAGTATATCTGTGAGATAAGATGATGAGCAATAACGTTTTCACCAAAACAAAATTGTAAAACTTTATGAAATGTCCTTTTTGGGATATCATATTGCAGTTGAAACCACACTGATTATGGCATTTATTGTAGTTCAGGGAACTATTCTTACTTCCAGTGGGCCACTAAGACACTTTGTCCCTTCACACACATAATATGATCATAAGCAACTGATACCTTTTTCTTTTCTTTTTTTTTTTTTTTGAAACGGAGTCTCACTCTGTCGCCCAGGCTGGAGTGCAGTGGCGCGATCTTGGCTCACTGCAAGCTCCGCCTCCCGGGTTCACGCCATTCTCCTGCCTCTGCATCTCCGAGTAGCTGGGACTACAGGCGCCCGCCACCACGCCCGGCTAATTTTTTGTATTTTTAGTAGAGACAGGGTTTCACCGTGGTCTTCGATCTCCTGACCTCGTGATTCGCCCGCCTCGGCCTCCCAAAGTGCTGGGATTACAAGCGTGAGCCACCACGCCCGGCCCAACTGATACCTTTTTCTAAAAAGTAGAATATCTCATTCTTATTAAAAGAATAAGATATCTATGATATTGAATTCTAATTAATTTGTTTCATTGTTATTGTGTTAGATACCTATTAATGTGTAACGTACTATCACAAAATTTAGCTGTTTAAAACAACATACATCCATTATCTCACAAGTTCTGTAGGTCAGGAATGCAGGCAGGCTTTGGTGGATCCACTGCTTTAAGATTTCTTGCCGGTTGCAATTAAGGTTTCATCTGGGGGTTGCTCAATGGATGGTTGTTGGCAGGTTCCCGTTTCTATGGGTCGTTGGACTGAGGTCCTCAGTTTCTTGGTGGCTATTGGCCTTCAGCCACAATCAGTTCTTGACTCCATGATCCTCTTCAACATGGTGGCTTGTGCATCGAAGCATGCAAGCTGAGAAGGCAATAGAGAGTCTCCTAGCAAGATGTAAGTTGCCATCTTTTGCAACTGAATCATGGGAATGTATCTCTTCACCTTTGCTGAATTCTATTGGTTAGCAGCAAGTCACTAGATCGGTGCGCATGCAAGAAGATGGGATTACATAGGGTTTGCATACCAGGAGGAGGGGACCATTGGTGGGGGACCCTCTTAAAAGTTCATTGTTAACAAAAATCTACTCTGAAAAGTAGGAGACAAAACTTATTTAACAATTTTTCTACTAATCCTATTTTATTCTCTCGCTATAACTATGTTTTTTGATATTTTTCAAATTATGAACAGTCTGTTGTTTGGAGACAACATAATAAGGGAGACAGAGAAAGACTTTCATTTTTTTAATTTTAATTTTATTTTTTATAGCGATAGAGTCTCCCTGTGTTGTCCAGGCTGGTCTCAAACTCTTGGTGTCAAGCGATCCTCTCACCTCCCAAATTGTTGGGGTTACAGGCATGGAGCCCCCACATCAGGCCAAGACTTTAAAAAATCCCAGTTTAACCAGTTACAAGCTATATTATGTTAATCACATTACTTAATTCATCAACATTGTTTGGTGTGTCAATTAAAGGGGTGAATACTTAATATGGCCTAGTCATGGGCACCCCATGAGGGAAGAATAACAATATATTATTTTCCAGGAACTTATTGAGCAGCTACCTATACAGGGATCTATGCTAAATCCTGGGTATAAAAAGGTAAGGAATAAATAGTCCTTTCCTGGAGCAACAAATAATATAGGATGAGAAACAATGTTTAAGCTATGCATAAATATGTTTGGCCTGTAATAGCCACTCAGCAAATGATGGTACTGAAGAGGGATATTGTTCTTTTTCTGTTTTCTTTTACTAAACATTGATTGCTGAGTCTAACTACATATCGTACCTTGTAGCCTTCAGTGACTGCAAAGGAGCAATTGTTACAGTCTTAGGAGGACACGAATTAAAGGTGCAGCTACCCCACTTTCTCCAGCTCTAACCTGTTTACATTTTTCTAACTTCTTCACATCTCCAAACTGTCTTCCCTGTCCCCTCAGTGCACATAGGTACAAGGCATTTAAAATCTTCTTGAGGATTTGAACTGAGAAAAATAAAATGCCGAGGATGAGAATATTGCCAGGAAATATTTATTGATGTTAGTATGAAGATTTCACTAGAAATAAATTAAATCAATATATAATCTCTAAATTCAGAGATCATAATTCCATTTGGTAGAGCAGTTTAACATTGCCATTCAGAGGAAACCTAATGTTTTATTCATGTGTATTTTGAAATAGAGGCCAAACATTCATATTTATAATATGGAAAAAACATATTAATATTTAAATCTCTCTAAATTTAATCAAATACAATTAGCATAATGGAAGCAAAAATAAAGATAATCCTAGTCAATACAATTTTTAAATGTACTCTAAAAGTATTGTAACTAAGATTAAAAATTAAGTGTATATTTAAGAAGCTATTTAATGTTCTTTTCTATAGTCCAACACATGTATGTTTAGGATTCTTTGCCTCATTTTCCCATTTATGTCATTAGGAATCTACTTCACAATATTTTAAAATTTAATTTAGCATTTGTGAAAGTACATTGCTAAGCAGTTGTCATGGAATAACTGGCAACATAAGAAAGTTTATTTTGCAGAACTGTCTCAGGATAAAATTAGGCCCTCCAAACAATGATCAACTAGCTAAACACCTCTCCTGTATGAGTAACAATATGGAGCGTTTCTAGACCCAGGGCCTCCTTGCCATATGTGAGGGAGTGACTTTTACTGCATTTCCCTCCCTGCTCTTCTACTCCATACCTTGGCTTGCACATTGTAATGGTGACCAGATGCTGTAGCGTGAATTCTGTGAATGGCAGGGGAGGACTTAGGTGAACATCCGACAGGCAGTGAGCAGCACAATTAGTCATTCTGATGGGTGCCTGATCATCGATGTGAAGTCAGCTAGTGGGGAATTAGGAGACTATCAGCAGTTGTGAGGATGACTCGAGCCAGGCCGGAAAAGGTGTAGGAGAAAGATCTAAGAAGAAAGAGCAGAAATCAAAACATTGTAGGGAAACTTGCACAGCCTTGCAGTGGTGACACACAATCTCCTAGATTCCTCTGGGTCTCTGCTGTACAGTAGCTAGTCCTTCAATACACTTATACTGTAATCATTTAAGAAGCGTTCATTTTGATAGACACTTCTAGAGTTGTGCTGGCATCTGATGTAGTGTGGTTGTCTTAACGTATTCTCATAGTGTCCTGTCATAATCTCCTGCCGAAGTCTGTGTTCCAAGCTTTCTTGTCTTTTCCTCCCTCCCTTCCAAATTTTGTTCTGTTACTCTGAGTCACATCTTCAGCACACACTGGATTGTGTGGAGCTCTGTGAGGTTGACCTCTTACTCATTTACCTAGACAGTTTCATCAACAATTTCTCATTTTCCACGCAGCCTGTGCTTCTAACTTCCCCCTAACTATCCTTCCACCAAGCCTCAAGGATGTTGACTAGAGGCATGGAAGGGGAAAAAAGCAACCAGGACTCAATAGCTTGACCCTTTTTGATGATCTGCATTCTATTTGTTTCCTTGAGAGCCATTCTTCAGAATCCGTAATGGTTTCCCAGTTCCCAGTGGGATGGGAATTCTCCTACATTTTATTCTTAGTTTTGTCCATACTGGGGTTTCGAGTCAAGCTTTAGAAATTCAACAATTACTGATTTTCAAGCACTGATTCTGCAAATCCACTGAAGAAAATACAATTTGAAACTCAGAACTATATAATCACACCTTTATTCTAATTCTATCCACACCCTTGCAGCCTTATATCCAACGCCTCCAGCTCAAAGAATACTGTTAATTGGGGTGCAGCTATGCATAATGTGTTATGGGAAATTTTTCAATGTACAAATTTTAATAACTTTGAAAATGCAGCTTATTCATTTTATATTGCTAATATATCTATTTCACCCTGTTGAAATTTAAGCTTTCTTTAAACCAGTGCTCTTGTGCTGTTATATCCTCGTTATATAGCAAAGTATCTGGTTCATGTGAAGTATTAAACAATTGTTCATTAAACAAATTAATTAAGTGATGGGATGATTAAAAATTTTTAAATGTGTTTTCACTGAAACATTAGGATAATGTAATTTTTACTACTACTTTATATTTTGAAACCTTTCGTTAAAACATTCAGAATGTCGGCCAGGCGTGGTGGCTCACACCTGTAATCCTGGCACTTTGGGAGGCCGAGGCGGGTGGATCATGAGGTCAAGAGATTGAGACCATCCTGGCCAACATGGTGAAACCCCATCTCTACTAAAAATACAAAAATTAGCACACCTCTAATCCCAGTTACTCGGGAGGCTGAGTCAGGAGAATCGCTTGAACCCAGGAGCCGGAGGTTGCATTGAGCCAAGATCACGCCACTACACTCCAGCTTGGTGACAGAGTGAGACTCCATCTCAAAAAAAAAATAATAATAATTCAGAATGTAAATAAATTAAGCCACTGAGGAACAACACATGTGTTGACAAATAGAATAAGAAAAGTCAGAGAGGATGACTCGGTTTGCCAACAGAACCCGTTACTGCTCCATATTCTGTCTCATTACCAGTGGTTTAAAATGGGATAATTCTGTTGGCAATCTTTTTTTATATCAGAACATGGCTATACTACTGTTTAAAAATATGAAATATTATCTTACATACACTAATGTTTTTCCTCCGAAGATTAATATTTTTAGCCAAGGATATTTCAGTAGCAAAGAATGAGGATTTGAACATTGTCAGGAAGCTCAAAATGTCTAGGTTGATGCTGTCAAATTAAACAAAAAATAGAGGGCCTGCTTTAAAATATAAAATTATCTGTATAGCAATACTTAGTTAATAATTTTTAATCACCAGATAATCTTTCATATTTATATTAGGCTAGGAGATAAAACATTTAAAATAATAATGAAACACTCACAAAAATGGTACATATTTGCTTTTTCCTCATTATGACAAAATTTTCATTATGTGATCTGAGACAAAATGTCTTTGCTCTGTGAATAATACATAATTTAATTTTTTGAGAAATCATTAATTTGACCTTTTCAGATAGAATTTTAAAAGTCATAAAAAACTAACGGACATCCCTAGACAATAAAGTGTATAATATAATAGTTAAAATTCTAAGTCATATTGCTAAAATTTCTGTGGGATTTAAAAGGGGTTGTTGGAAGCTTAGCATATCTGTCATAAAAATATTTTTCCTTATTTATAATTTATGTCAGGCTTTCTGTGTGAATAAAGTAGGAACAATAGACACCTGATGGTGGTTTTTTTAACTTTCCTTCTTGTAAATAATGCAACTCTGTTAAGTTCATTTCCCTCATTGGTTTCCCTAAAGTGTGCCTTTCCCTATTTTTGTTGTGTTCCATCAGATACTTGTAAATCTAAATCCCTTTGAGAGTAACCCTCCCACCCTTGTGCCTGTCTCCAAGGGAAAATGTAATCTTACTTCAGTCATCTAATTAGGACTAGGAGTCTCTGTGCTGCAGGCATCGGCATCAACGTGAGTCCGATGAGCCCGTGTGCTGACATCAATGAACACTTTATTAAATTACACACTCCCCTAAGCAGGCCCAGGCTTTCAGAGCCCTCATATTTTATGCACTGTTGCACTGACTCCCGTTTGCTGAAGCTGAGGGTGTCCAGGCCAAGCTGAGGAAATAAAGTTCTGAAGAGGTTACAGAGATTAAAAAATATATATTTGACATGCTGTTAGGTGTTAGGGTTAGTCTGTTGTTTTGACAACTGGTAACTAGCTAGAATCAAAGAATAACAGGAAACAAAATGGAACATTCAATTTAGGGCATCTTTTCATTTGAAACACTAATGTCTCAGAGTAGAATAAAGGAACCATTGATCTAAATAGCATTTTAAATGAATGCTTTTTTCTGGATGCTGCATGTTTAGATATATAATGGATATGTAGTAAGTTTTGCTTCCTGTGTAATTCATAAAATTACCTACTCTTAAACGTTTTCAATTATTAAAATAATATTTGATAACAAAAATACAATGAAGGTAAAAATCTTTTTTATACGTTGCATTCATCCTTTTAAATAAAAGCCTTTTTTTTTTTTTTTTTTTGGAGACAGAATCTCATTCTGTCACCCAGGCTGGAGTACAGTCGTGTGATCTCGGCTCACTGCAACCTCCACCTCCCAGGTTGAAGCGATTCTCCTGCCTCTGCCTTTCAAGTAGCTGGGATTACAGGGACATGCCACCATGCCTGGCTAATTTTCGTATTTTTAGTAGAGATGAGGTTTCACCTTGTTGGCCAGGCTGGTCTCAAACTCCTGATCTCAAGTGATCTGCCCACTTTGACCTCCCAAAGTGCTGGGATTACAGGTGTGAGCCACTGCGCCAGGCCTGTAATAGTCATCTTAGCAGGTGTTAGATGATAGCCCATTGTGATTTTGATTTACATTTCCCTGATTAGTGATGCTGAGCATCATTTCATGTAACTTTTGGCCATTTGCAGGGAGGTAAAATTTACAGATAATAAAATTCATCCTTTCTAGGGTAAAGTTCTATGAATTTTGATAAATGCCTACAGTTTTATAACTACCACTGTAGTCAACATGGAGAACATTTCCATCTCCCCAGGGAGTTACGTCTTGTCACTTTGTGGTGACTAGACATTAACCATCACCTCTCTCGTATCCCTATACTTTTGCTTTTGCAAGAATGCCATATAAATAAAATCATACATTATATATGATTTTGAGGCTGGCTTATTCTATTTAGCATAATGCGTTTGAGATTCATCCACGTATCAGTTGTTCATTCCATGATATTAATAAGTAGTATGTCATTGTATGGATGCACCAAAGTTTGTTTACCCATTCACCCATTTGAGGACATTTGGGTTGTTCCCAATTGATGATTATAAATAAAAAAGATATAATCATTTGTATAAAGTTTTATGTGAACAAATTTTCTTATTTTTCCTCAACAAGTACCTAGGGTAGGAATATTGTATCAAATTATTAGTACATATGTAACATCTTAAGAACCACAAATTTGTTTTCTAAAGTGTCTATGATATTTTGCATTCCCACCAGCAAGGTATAGAAGTTTCAATTACTCTATATCAGTGGTCTCCAACCTTTTTGGTGCCAACGACCCACTTCGTGGAAGACAGTTTCTCTGTGGATGGGAGGAGGTGTTGGGGGAATCATTTCAGGATGACTGTTCCACCTCAGATTGTCAGGCAATCAGCCATTAGATTCTCATAAGGAGTGTGCAAACTAGATCCCTTGCATGTGCAGTTCATAATAAAGTTCCTACTCCTATGAGAAGCTAATCCCCCCTCCTCCTACTGCTGATTGGATCTGACAGGAGGCGCAGCTCAGGTGCTAATGTTTGGTCACAGGCTCCTCACCTCCTGCTGTGTGGCCCGGTTCCCAGCAGGTCATAGACCTATACTATATCCCTGCTCTATATCCTTTCTAACACTTGGTAATGTCTTCTTAAAATGTTATTTTAGCTATTTTAATTTAATGTAGTGGTATGCATTGTGGTCTTCATTTTCAAATTCTTGTTGCGTACAGATGAATGACGTTGAGCAAGTCTTTATATGCTTATTTTACATCTATGTATTTTCTTTGCTAAAGATGTCTGTTCAAGTTCTTTGCCTGTTTTCGATTGGGTTATTTGTTTTCATTTATGGAGATTTGGCAATTCTTTATACAGTACGAGAAAAGGCTTTATCAGAGACACATTTTCAATTATTTTCTAAGAGTTCTTAACTCTCTCTTTTTTTTCTTTTTTTTTTTTTTTTTTGAGAGATGTCTTGCTCTTGTCCCCCAGATTTGACTGCAATGGCTTGATCTCGGCTCACTGCAACCTCCGCCTCCCGGCTTCAAAGGATTCTCCTGCCCCTGCCTCCCAAGTAGCTGGGATTAAGGCACCTGCCACCACGCCCGGCTAATTTTTGTATTTTTTAGTAGATATGGGGTTTCACCATGTTGGCTAGGCTGGTCTTGAACTCCTGACCTCAGGTGATCTGCCCACCTCGGCCTCCCAAAGTGCTGGAATTACAGGTGTGAGCCATCGTGCCCAGCCAAGAGTTTCTAACTTATCTTTCATTTTATTGTGTCTTTGAAGAGAATTTTGCTTTTAATTTTCATCAAATGCAATTTGTCAGTTTTTTTCTTTTTTTGCATATATTTTGTTTAATTTCTACCCAATTGTATTGCACATTGATAAATTTTTTTATTGTATTGTATTTTTAGAGACAGAATTTTGCTTTGTCACCCAGGCTGGAGGGCAATTACATGATTATAGCTCACTGCAGTTGTGAACTTCTGGGCTCAAGCAATCCTCCCACGTCAATCTCCAGAGTAGCTACTACAGGCATGTGCCACTACACCTGGCTAATTTTTTGTAGATATGGGGTCTCACTATGTTGCACAGGCTGGTCTTGAACTCCTGGCCTCAAGTAGTCCTCCTGCCTCTGCCTCCCAAAGGGTTTCGAATACAGGAGTGAGCCACGTGCCAGACATTTTTAATTTTTATTTTGATTTCAATTTAGAAGTATTAATTGTTTGTATGTAAAACTTTCATTGTTTTGTTTGATCGTATATTCCTGTCAACTTACTGGACTCATTGATTAGATTGGCAGCTTTTAATGTAACTTCTCTGGGATGTTCCATGTTCAAGATCATGCCATTTGCAAACAGACACAGTTTTATTTTTTCCTTTTCAATATGTATGATTTCCATTTCTTTTTTCTTTGCCTCACTGCTTTGGCTAGGACAACCAGTTTAAAGTGCAGCACACCAACATGGCACATGGATACATATGTAACAAACCTGCACATTGTGCACATGTAGCCTAAAACTTAAAGTATAATAATAATAAATAAATAAAAAATAAAAAAAATAAAGTTGAAGTGGTAAAAGTAGGTATCTTATCTACACTTTGTTCCAGAATATACAGGGGGAAACGTTAGCATTTTCATTTTCCCAGCAAGTATGCTAGTTGTAGGATTTTATGGGTCTGCTATATGAGACTTGAGGAAGTTAGTTTCAGTCATACTTTATGGAGAATTTTTATCATGAAGGATGTCTAATTTTGTCTAATGTTTTTTCTTCATCTATTGAAATGGTCATAGTTTTAAAAAATCTGTTGATATGACAATTACAACAATGATTGGCATTTGAATGTTGAGCCAACATTATACTAAGGTGAAGTCATGACGTATTATATGTTTTAAATATTGCTTCCACTTGCTAATATTTTGGTGAAGATTTGTGTATCTGTCTTCACAAAAGTTGTTTTTCAATTTTGTTTTGTTTTTGATTTTCTCCTCTTGTAATAATGTTTTATCATTTTGGTGTCAGAGTAATGATACATTCATAAAATGTGTTGGGAAGTGTTTTTTATTCTTTATATTCTACATATATAGTACTTGTTCGGATTGTGTTAGACTCCGAAGAGAAAATGTGCAGATTGAATTGAATGGTCTTTACAACTAAAGCTGATGAAGGCAGAAACTGATACCGGTAGTTATACAGAGACTTGTACTTCCTTATCATGTTGTGTTCTTTGTTCCTCTTGATATATCACAGATGTTTTATTTCTACCCTAGTGGCTGTCTGATTCCTCTTATTTAAAAAATTGAAATCTTTTAGTTTTTAGAGTTTCATTATCAGACAAAGCCACTGTAATCCCAAGATAAGTTATTTAAATCATCAATGGATTGTCTTGAAAAGGGTGAATAAACATTTTAGAAAAGAAATCAGGATAGTGAATGTATTCAGGAAGCATCTATTCTAGAAAATTAGGCCTTGAGACGTATTCTTCCCTTATGACTCCATATTTTCATTCCATAGCTGAGTTAGGGGAGTAAGAAAGTGAGAAGACTCAATCTAAATAAACTATTTTTTCCTTAATCTCTTTCCCATCTTCTTATCTCTAGCATCTACTACTGCATATTCCTAGATTGTGGTAGGAGACAGGAGAGTAAGTTAAAATAAACTCAAAAAGAATTTTTTTCTTTGATTAACTCAGTCCATTAAAGGTCATTAAGGGAACATACACATATACACATATACACACACATGCAAAGCAATACAATAATACCTTTTCCCAAGCTGCAGAATGTCTAATTGGGGAAATAGGTAAAAAGTGCTGTAACATCATGTATTAAGTATCACCATGCACAAATTCAGGAAATACCATTTAAACACAGAGCGGGTATACACAAAAGGTATACCAGTTATCCAAGGAAGACAGGAAATGATGAGCAGCACTCTGCTTGACATACTATTTTGCAATTAAACTGAATGAATGGCACTTTACAGATTGTGATTTAATGGTCCAGAATTTAGATGTACTGCTTTGTTTCTGGCAGTGATCTTAGCCCACTAAATACTTGCTGAAATGATAAATCTCTCTGGTTCCCACAGTAATTGTGACTGAATATAGATCAAATATATAATTGGTGCAAGGACTAATGCATAATCTCTTGCAATGTCTGAAAGATTACAAATTTCACTGCCTTTAATAAGTGTGAATTTTTGTTGTAGTGATGAGTTTAGTATTATACTGGATTTGTGCACCAAATTATTTACTGAATCAGACTTATAAATTCTAATACTTTCTAATGGTTAAACATAATCAAAAGTAATGATTTCACCATTAGTGTGCACTACAAAAAAAGTCAGACATACATACACAAAAACCAAAATTTGTTAAAGTGTGTGGGCATAAAACCTGTTGCATGAAAAACTGCAAACTGTGATTTAGTTGGAATCGCAAGAGTAGTAGCAGGGGATGATAATGGTAGGGTTAGGGTCACGGTGTGAATTTAATGAGTGTGGGAGAAGAAACCACTTAATGTGTCCACACTTTTAAAGGTAATTTTTAAAATATCTTTTTATCAACTAATTTACAACTTTAACCCATTCAAGCTTTCCTTCCACTGGCACAATTCTTAAAAAAGAAAAAAAAAATAGCTATGGAATCTTTATTCTCAAGGGCATTTGAATAGCAAATTTGTACTTAAAATTCAACATATCAATGATATGTTTGAAATCAAAGCAATCTGTGGAATTTAGACATCCCACACATTTTTAAATGTTTTGAACTAGTATTCTTTTCTTGGACCCTTATTTTGTGTGTCTAAGTACATTCATGGTCTGTAGTTCACACGCTTCCAACTCCCAGTGGGTCTGTCTTATTTGTGTTCAGCAAACTGGAAGCTAGCTGGGGTGTCTCCTACATAAGGGCAGTAGCATGTAAATTTTAATCATAGTAACATCTATTCATTACTAAATTATGTAGGAGACTTCAGAACAGTGTAAAGGGAATCTGGTGACCAAGTTATATTTCTGGTTATGACACTAACTCTTTGAGACTGAGCAAATCACATAACATTACCCTTAAACTGTTTCCTTATCTGTCACATTAACCCATGGGAGAAAAATTTGATTTCCGAAGCTGGGTACAAAATTCCATGATGATATGTTTGCTGCTAAGGACGTGGTTGACTTTTCCATTAAGCCCATTAGGCACCCAGCTGGGTGCCCATGATACTTTTGGAGGCCCATGAAAATGATTTAATTTATTTTAAAATAAAAAAATTGAACTTTTGGATGAAAGAAAATTCTCTAACATATATTAATATGTGGCTCTTTGCTTAAATGCAGTTGTAAAATGTATTTTCTTTCCCCTTTTATTTTTTTAAGAAAAAAAAGCCACAAATACAAACTGCCTAAGGCCCATCAAAGACATAACCCAACACTGGCTACAGTAGAAAAAATTGTGGCTAAAAGATTAGCTGCTTTGAACTCCACATTGTATCAGACCTAGACCTAAATCTGTTTTTGAACTTAGTCACCTTAGAAGTGTCATGCAAAATTTTTATTTCCCTAATGTATATATTTCTTTTTCCCCCTGAACTTTGCACATTCTTTTCTTTTTTTATAACCCATTACATACCCATGATCCACTATGTCAATTCATGAAACGCAGTTTCTCTCTATTGTGTTGCCACAACTCATTTGAACTCCTGTCCTTGTTTGCAAACACGTACATCGGCATGCATGTACAGAACACACACACATACACACACACACACACACACACGCACTGACGCTCTGCGCTTTCATTTGTGCCAGCTAGGATGTGGTTTCCTCCAAAAAAATTCGTCAGACCACCCGTGTTTGGATTATTAGGTGCTCTTTTCATGGATTCCCATTCTTAATTCTTAGACCGTGAGGACCATTTCAATTTTGTTTACGTTTTACAGATTCTACACAACAGAATTCATGGCTCCATTGAGATAGAGCTTCATAGACATTGTTGAAGGAATAATTCTCAGCGTCAATGACCCTATTTATAGAAAGAAAATTCTAAACATGCTCTGTTGAGATGTGAAGAAAAAAATACAATGATTTCTTCAATAACTGGTTCACTGAGGTGCTCACTATATTATAGCTCAATAACTGAAGGATTTACACAACTAATAACATGTTTCAGATTCTGTATTCTATATTTTGGGATTGATCCCTTTAAGAATCAAAAAATGGATATTAGAAAATGAGGAATAAGTCTTGTATTGTCTTTTTTGGTCAGTTGAAAACTACAATGTAAGTACAATTTAGAATTGAGTCAAGCATTTTAAAAAATAAAGAATTAATTACAATCTGGCCCCTTTCTGCCCTCAGGAAAATGAAATTTAACTAACGGAACATTATTCCAATTTTATATTTCAGCTACGCATGCATAATTTAGGAGATAATCCTTTTTTATAAAATGGGACTACAGATAGAGATTAGACAGGCCATCTAAAAGTGGGTTTTTAGTATTGTGCAAATATTAAACCATAATTAGAGTCAAAAATTAGTGCTGATAAGTTTTTTTCTGCTTCTTATTCTTAACCTTGACTATCTCACAAATACACGCCACAAAGATTTGTCTTATGATTCCTGTGCTTATCCTTGTGTAAAGATCTATATTTATGCGTTTAAGTAGATTTTTAATGGCCAGTCTTACATCTCCATCTTTATACTTTCGATTGCTTTTCACAAATGAGTGTCATGTATATTTTTGCACCTTCAGGTATAACAGCAGAAACATGTTTTGCAGTACAGTTTATGCCAGTCTGATTCATGTTCTACACATTCTCACAGTTGAACACACTAAAGTGCATAGTAATTTAGTTTACACACCATTCATTAGTACATGCACAAATGGTTTTCTTAGAAGTAACTTAGAAGAAAAATAATCTTTAATGGATTCTTTCTCCAAGCGATGGCTATTTTTCTTGATGTCCTAATAATAATGAATTAAGTGAAGAATGACAAACCATCTTAGGTAGGAAATCTTAATAATCTCCCAAACTCTCTCTTCCTATCTCTTCACTCATTGTTTTACAGAAGCAGTTCAAGTCCTGGATCAAAGAAAACTGGGTACCAGATGGCTTTTATACGAACATCTTTAAGTAACCCTCAGAGCATTCTTGCTACCATTCTCCACATAATGAAATAAATCCTAGCTACAGTAAAATGAGACTTTCAGGAAGCAGCAGGTGCAATATCACATCTGTATTAGCACTGCTAACTTGCTTGTGGATCAAGTTACATCTGGGACTGTCACATTTGCTGCTGAGTTAAAAAGGTTGCTCAGAGAGTGGCAAGAACTCTTGGATGCTATTCTTTAGCCTGTTAGCAGGGATCTTAGAGATAATGGCCACATGAAATTATGTGCCTCATTCAACAATCCTCTTTATCCCTGCCATATGTTTTGTCTACCCACTGACCCCAAATTTATATGGTTGATATCTGGTTTTGCAAATTATCACATAGAGATGTTAGCACGTAGTATAGCTGGAGAGGTGTATTACCAGTTTGTGTGCAGGTCACATTCC
Organism: Symphalangus syndactylus; assembly: GCF_028878055.3. NCBI lineage: Eukaryota > Metazoa > Chordata > Mammalia > Primates > Hylobatidae > Symphalangus > Symphalangus syndactylus. The sequence continues at coordinate 79,067,775 of NC_072438.2, forward strand.
TAGAGAATAAAACTAATTTCAAACGGTTTTGCTTGAAGGAGAATTTTAATCTGAAAAGAATAGCAAGGACCAGAGCTTCTTGGGATTCTTTCTGCATTGATAACAATCCCAGCAATGGTTGATAACTTATCTAAGACTACCAAACCTTTGTGTTGTATATTTCATTCAACAGTGATATATTGATTGCCTTTTTCGTTAATGTCTTATGTGAGTTCTGTTATGTTAAATACAAATAAGATATAGGCATAAAATGGTCCTTGAACTTTTTTTTTTTAAGAAAAACAAAGCAAGTTTCTTTCTTATTGAAATGTTTTACAAATAATTATAATATTCAATCCAATTTAAATATACTTATTTAACACTTTGCATTATTCTCTATATTACTAGCTTTGCATGGAAGACATAAAACCCTGCCTCAAACTTACAGTCTAAACAGAAATATATATGCAGAATACTTAAAATAGAGTGATAAATATTCAATGTAGAATTACACATTTTCTATGACAATAGAGCACCGTAGGTAATGTGTAATGAACTCTTGGATAATATGATCAAGCATATGGACTCACATTATTTGAGTCCTTAGTGTAATGCTTTGATTCAATTATCTCACATGGTGCTTTATACTAGATGCATAAAATGGTATCAGCTGAATAAAAAGGAAGTATTTAGTATGCCTTGACTCATTTTAATTGTATAAACACATCTGAAAAATGTTCCTTTATTTCTCAATGTTGAAATGTTATTAGACTGTATTTGGTCTATGAAACTTTAAAAGGATTAAAATTGTCCATCTATAGGGACTTTTATATCTATAATCTTTAGCATTTTCGATTACTCTTATAAATAATATATATATTTTTAAAAGCTGGCACATTGGGATCCTAATCAACATAATAAATTGACTGAAGAAGGACTAATTCCTTTTATTAGCCAAGAATAGATTGTAGCTTAATTGATCATCTGTGATGTGTGGAGACTTAATTAGTAATCGAGATGTACCAAAATGCCCATTATATTATATTCTGTGATCTGCTGTTCTTGACTGCCTGTATAATAAAATTAACAGGTTATAGAGAAAATAATATTTGTGATAAGTATTTCAGAAGAATAATGAAAGTCCTGTTACTGTAAAAATGAAATGAGACCCAGTGAGACAAATGCTTTAAAATGCACATATAAAGAAAAACATAGTTTACAGCATGATTAGGAGAAAAATTGCTATCGTATGTACTGTAGCTTGAAGCAAACAAACTCTTCTGGTTAAAAAAATATGGAAAAAGGCCTTAGAGTATTTAGAAATAATGCTTTGATTTTCTGACCGCAGTCACCATATAGCTTATATTCCCCTCATTGTAGTAGGCTACGTATCTGGGGGCTGAAGCACTAAATAGGAAAAAGTTATAAAAACATTCTGAGGATGATTTTAGGTGTGAGGGAGGTCTACAGCTTTGCCAGTCAAAACACGTGGTCCACCTGCATTGGCATTATAGGTGAACATATTGGAAATATTGCATCTTATGCCCCACACCAGACCCGCTGAATGAGAACATAGATATTTAACAAGTGACCCAGGAGTTGTGAGTGTACATTAAAGTTGGAGGAGCACTGGTCCAAAGGAAATATGGGATTGCAGAATGGCTAAAGGGTGTTTTAATAATTCTTAAAGCTCACGTGATATTCATGTTAAATTATTTTTGATATTAAAATAAAGCAATGTAGTTTTGAAAATATTTTCTGAAAATAAAATTAACTGGAACTGAAATTATAGGATTTCATTAATTTTAGCATTTTTAGTCAGAAAGGTAGTTTAACAATAGTTTCAACCCACCTGATTCCTTCTCATTGTAATTCTGTTAATAATATCAAGCAAGCACAACAGCTCCCTTATGTCATATTTTTATATTCTAAAATTTAGCTTTTATTTCTCATCATAAATAGTCCAACATATTTAGAGAAGCTTTTATAAATATATCAGTTAATTAAAGAGACATATACTGATATATTTGTATATACCGCTTTTTACTATTGAGGGAAATTCAATACGTTTCTAGTCACCTCGATATTATTCAGAATTGTATACTAGTGGGGAAATAGTTTATACATATAAGAAGTTACATATCAGGGTTGAAATTAAAACAACTAGAAATATTGTAAAATGATGTTTTAAAAATTATCTGGTTTCAGATATTGAAATGAAATATAAAGTTTTGATGTTAATCTTCCCAGTGGTAGACGTGTTCAAAAATTTTAATTGATTTGAGCCTTGGAGAAGTGGGTTTCAGAAAATTAATTTAGCCAACACCCTGTAGGATATATTTTAAATAAGAAAGATTGAGGTTAAGGAAAACATCTGTTAGTAGTTATTGTATGCTGTTTGCATGAAATGATAATCATTTCAAATAGTGTGATGACACATTGACAAAAAAAAAGACAGCTGAGAGCCACTGGGTGGAAAAAGCAGCAATGCAATGCATTGACTGACCATGTAAAAGGTACACTTGGCTAAATGGAAATGCCAACTGTAATTTGGGTTAGGTTACTGGAAGGATGATTATTAGTGATATTTATAATAAAGTCACAATGTTTTGAAATGTCTAATATGTAGGCTCCTAGTTACTTAGAACATAACTAGGAAGAACTAACTGCAGACAAATTAAATGTTAGATTTGTTTCATATAATTTTCTATTTTTATTTAACTGTGTCATCTAATTATCTTGCATCAGTATTAAATAATGCATTTTACTGGGGATTCTTCAGGACATTTATCATTAAATAATTGAAACTAGAACAATAACAAAGGAAATGATCTCATGCATGTGGGGTCCAGTTATTCAATAGCAACTTTTATAGCTAGAGTCCCCACCTACTCTTTTCCAAAACCTTGGTGCATAGGCTTTTCACACTAGGGAAGGTTATAACTGTATTGAAAGTGATCACCAATGCATCATAGAATTGCTGACAATTGTTAAAAATGTAAAAAGAGATGAAAAGAGAATGATTGTTTCTTCAATAAGTTTTAAAGCTTTTGTAGAAGAAAACAGAAACCCTCACACAAACTCTCCCCTGCCTCTTGGGAATAGTGTACATTTCTGGAGAATACCGCCTAGCACATCCTAATACATATAAAAGCCACTATTTTGGTAAATGTTCCTATTACTTAGAATCCAATCAATTTCAGTTTCAGTGCTTTGTGATGTAAGACCATTTTATGCATCAGATAATTTCTAAACTCCAAGTAGAGTATTACATGACATATTGAAATACAATTTCCATCTATCATGCTGTACGTCTTCAGGCATTCTGGACGACTCCAGTGTCATTTAATACACTCAAGGGAGACACTGCTTAACTATTAATCTTATTTCTTTGAAACATTTATATTAACTTTTAAATCTTCTTAATAATGGAACAAAAAGTAAAGAGATTGCTAACAAATTACTGTGGATGTAAGCAAAAATGTAAAAGCAGGAGTACTTATAATGCATTGCCATATTAGAGAAGTGAAACTCAATCCTTCTGCTTCTCAAATCACTTTTTATAACGCATACTTTATTATATCCTGAAATAAAATCCATACATATTAGGAAACAAAAGACAATCGACACACACACACAAAACAACATAAGTATATTCACAATAATATAAATGAAGAATAATATAAAAGTTACTGTAATTCAAAAATATGTATTTCTATACATAAATGCTTGAGCATAAAAACATATAGCAGGTAATGGTAGTCAAATATTTGCACTGACTTGCAATTCATTCATTCATTTACTCATACAAACTGTTTATTGAACATCTATTACACGCAAGATTGTTTTTTATGCACTGTGATACAGTAATGAAGAAAAGAGTAAAATTATCTTCCTACATGGGATTGTAGCAGAAAAACAGAATATGTATACAATAAATAATAAAATACATGTAGTATACTGGAATATATGAAATGTCAGGGGTGGTTTTAAAGAAAGACCTGAAGGAAACAGAGGATCTAGCTAGGTGAACATCTACAGGAAAATCATTCTAGGCACAGAGAACAAGTAGGAAGTTGCTGGTTAAGGAAGGGAGCATGTGAAATGTATTGCATGGCGAAGCAAGAAGGACCCTGTGGCTGGAGAAGAGTCAGTTTAGGGGGATGTGGTGGAGGGTTAAAGTGAAACATGGGCAGAGAGGTGGCCAGCAGTCAAGAAACGGAGTGCAGCATTATTGGACAGACTTTGGTTTCTATCAAAGTGGGATAAGAAACCACTGGAGTGTTTTGTGAAGAAAAATGACATGATCTGACTTAAATTTTAATAGACTTCTAAGGAAATTTTGTTGAGAAAATAGTGGCAGGGAGGGTGTAGAGAACAGTCAGTAGGCTGTTACCATAGTCAGCCTGGGGTATAATGGAGTTCTGGACCAGGCAGTAGAGGTAGTTAGAAGCAGATTATCTGCTAGATTTAATTATATTACAAATTGGTTCACTGTAGTAGTGATTACTTTCTACTCAAGGAAACTCTAGGTGTTCCCCAGTCCAACCTAACAGGGAAGAGAGGAGAGGTCTTCAAAGGAAGGCATTCCTAGTTTTCTCATTTGTTTTGTTTTGTTTTGTTGTGTTGTGTTTTGTTTGTGCCTTTACTTTTACCTCTGAGTAGGATTAAATTTGAAGAAATTATGCTGCTGTTTAAAAACATTAAAATATAAAATTGCACAACAGAAGGCATGATTCCTGTAGGTTATTTAAATCACAGTTTTGTTTTCAAAATTATAATTTGTGTTAAATTACTCTGAAAAAATTGACATGCAGAATGAACTATATCTCCTGTGTATATAGCAATGTAATTACTAAAAACTGTTAAAATGCCAAAAGAAAAAAAAAGTCTAATAATGTCCTTTCTTTAGAATTTGGTGGAAATAAACATTTACAATTATATTTTCGTAAATTGTAGACATATTGCTAGACAAGTAATATTTCTCAAAACTATTCATTATTGTATGAAAAATAACGAAAATGAATGTTCTGGTTGTTATTAATAAACTATTGTCACTTTAAATTCAAAATGAAAAGTAATAATGATAATGTTGTCAACTAACTTTTTGTTTGTTTGTTTGTTTGAAGCTTTGGGAAACATGAACAAAACATTGATGAAATGTTGGAAACCAGTTGAAACACAGTAAAATCAACTGGGTAAAATAGGACCACTTCTCTTCATCTACGTTGGGATTTGTCAAAAAGCGAACTATGACAATACATCAATTTTTGCTACTGTTTCTATTCTGGGTATGCCTGCCACATTTCTGCTCTCCAGAAATAATGTTCAGAAGGACACCTGTACCACAGCAAAGAATTTTAAGTTCACGTGTACCAAGGAGTGATGGCAAAATTCTCCATCGTCAAAAACGTGGTTGGATGTGGAATCAATTTTTCTTACTTGAAGAATATACAGGATCTGATTATCAATACGTAGGCAAGGTAAGCTTGTGTTAAAATGGCATGTGGTTACATTTGCTCTTTATATATTTTACTGATGAAAATTTGAAGGTCATCAAGCCATCATTTTTGTAAATATGATTCTTTAAATCTCCCTAAAGCATTTTTGGTTATGGAACACAAATTCTAATTTGATAAAAACTGTGGAATGAATATAAAATGATAAATGCATAAATTTATTTATTAGAATTAATTCTGCCCAATAACTTATGGATTAAAGAGGTACTCAGAACTGCAATTTTAGAATTTATGGTTAGAAAGCAATGATAGTGAGAAACCTATATGTAAATACAGTCATTTAAATGACAATACATATGTGTGTGTGTGTGTGTGTGTGTGTATATATATATATATTTCACATTGCTATTGAGTTCAGTGAGGAAGCAAAAACATTTCAAAGTTGTTTAATCTTCTACAGAACAAGAAAGCAAATGTCACCAAAATATGATTCAAGGATACAAATGTTGCTTATTATAAGAAAATTTATTCTAGGTATGAATGTTATTTATTTTTCTTAGGTCACACTATGGGTGCATTTGTATAAAGAAAAACAAACAGGAAGAAAAGCAAGTAAAAATAGTTTAGCTATTGCAATACGAGGTGGACAGGAAGAGTTTTCATTCTACAGAATTATAAAGTTAGTGAGGATAATTAGTTGTGGTTGGAAATGAAATGAGAAGCTTAACATAAAAGTACTAATGAATGCTTTTACACACTATGTTGTATTCAGTTCAAATTTTCTTTCTTGACACGATCTGAATCTAATTGAAGTTAGATAATGCCTTAGTTGACTTGAGAGCTTAAGAAAAAATTCATTTTAATAGTCAATATTATTATTTTTATAGATTGTGAGAATATGTCAAAGAATAAAAGGAAATTAGATACACTAACATAAATCACATGTTAACACTACATAATTATCATGGATACATTACTGCATTGACAATTTTTTCATTAACCTTAACTATGATATCTTCATTCAAATAATTAAAATTGTGTGAAAGGTTTTTTCTTCCAAAAACCCTATTTTTGAGACAACGTTTTCATTGATTTTAAAACACTGATATGTTTTGTCATATTGCAATCATTTCAGACCTTTTAAAATATCTGGTAAAATGAGAAAGATGATATTAAAGGTTCAATATCATATTGACTAGAAAGAAAAGGAAAAGAAACAGCAACCAAAGGAATCTTACCAGAAAGCACAAAGTAGCAGGCTTTTCATGGATCTCATTGATTAAAAGCCTGGGAGTAGAGAGTGAAGGTTGCTCTCATAGACAACTTTTAGTTTATGAAACTAACTGCGTAGAAAGATAATAACTGAAATCTGGGCTGTAGAAACTATGAATAGTTTTCTTTGGTTCTTCCTGCACATAGCAGTTAGCTTGTTTGCATCTATTTCCCTTCATCTAGTACTTTCTGATGATCTAATAAATGTTGGTAAATTGAATTATCATTACATTATATACTCTCTCATTATAGTCAAGCTACTTCTTATTTACTTTTTATTTTTATCTCATAAAATATCAACACCTTGAATTCAACAACTATACTTCATATCTCTTAGAGTAATAAGAGAGTATGAAGCTCTTAGAGTAGATCTTAATAACTGTTTAGCTGATTGAATTAACCTGAGTCATATTAAATTGAATTCCCTCTGCCATCTGGTGGCATTTGGTTCTTTGGCAGAGAAGACTAGTCTGGAAGTTTTAATCACTGAAGACAATTAAGTTGGTAAACTTAAGATATATGCATCTTGATATATATCTCAAATTTTATGCTTCCTGCTCTGCTTTATGAAAACAAATTAGAAAACTCTTTAATGAATATTGGTGTAAGGAATTTATGAATGTGTTCATCAGTTCTTTTCCATATAGACTGTGCTGAACTACTAGAGTTAACAGAAATGATTTAGGTGTTGTAACTCTCACACTTCTCTGAGTCTGCTTTTAATGGCCAGTGTCTAGATTTTAGCTCACATTTCAATCGGTTTTGTAGTTTCCATGGTTTATTCATGTCATAATCTGTGAAATAGATGCTTTAACATTTTTTGTCTATACTATAGTATTGTATTAATTGCTTTATTATTTGTGTTACATTAATTACTTATACAGTTACAATCTTATTTAAGAGATAAACATACACATGAGGATATGCCAAAAAGGCAATGTTTAACGTGATATTTTAATAAACAAACATTATAATAAATATAACTTGAGGCTAAAATATATTTTCCTCATGAAGTATAAAAAACTTAAAATCCCCCACATATTCTCTCCATCATTATTTATAAGGAATTTATCACAGTCGTATTTTCTTTCAGAAATTATTCTTCCAGTTTTACATCCTTTAAAGTAGGCATGTGATATGGTGATAAGTGTTTCAATGCCTCTGGGTTGGTTTAGATGTCAGAGTAATGTGTGTTCCAATCACTAGACATATGGAAACATAGTGACAGATATCTCCCTGTAGTGGGGAATATTTTGGGAGCTTACAAAGCACTCTCCCACTAGCAATGGAGAGACTTACACTGGTTTGATGAGGACAAGACTAGAAAGCACCTGTGTGGAGCGGAAGGAAAAATTTTTTAAATACCCGAACAATTAGCTAACCAGACCCTAGGAAGAATTGATGCCTGTAATTTCTCAGATAGAAACCCATTACTGCTATGTGATTAAAGCAAAACGAAAATCCCATTACTGCTCATTGGGTTAAAGTAGAGAGGAGCTTAAGAAAACATACAACTATCAATCAGAAAACCTAGGATGTGACATTGTTTTTGCCACTGTTTCTCTCCCCTTGGTTTGTCAACTTCTCTTGGCCTTCATTTTCTTATCCATGAAATCAAAGGGCATGATTATAGTGTATTATATACACTAATACACTAACATAATATATATACTATGTAGTATATATATATATATACTAATTTCTATTATTGTACTCACTTCTAATAATATTACATTATAAATATAAATTATATGTGTACTTAAAAACTCATTTAGAAAAAAAATTAAGAGGGGGCGAGAGAAAGGGAAAGGAGAGGAATAAAGCCCATTGGCTAATTGTCACTGCCACAACTCCTTTTGTTTTGTAAGAAACAAAGTCAACCATACTCAATTCAAAACATTTATTTGTTGAGATCGCCATAAATAGAAGCATTTTCCTGTAAATCATTCTGTTAAATACATTCTAAACAAAAATATATTTAGTGTAAGAGCTTTCTTTTTCCATTTTTTCCATGATCAAATCATAACACTGACCGTTAAGAATCTTCCTGTATACTGGAATTTATTGGAATATGTAGATATTTCCTATATACTCACTCCCCTCTCGTTATCTTCCAAGGCAAGAGCTTCACATGTTGAACTTCAAGGAACCTACTTTTGAAATATGTTACTTCTGCAGTGAAACCTTCTATAAATATTTTAAAATTCCAAATTTAAATTCAAGGAACATCGCGATTATAAACTCCTATTTTTTATTAGTTTAATATCTTTTTACATGTAGTTTCTAATCAGTTTCCTATTGCTCAGTCCAGTTGCGTTGAGCAGATAATTTCAAATTCCTCAGCTTCCATATCTTCAAATCTAAAGTAAATAATGATATTAAACTGTAAAGCCTTGAATTTACTTTTAGTTGTAACAAATAAGCAGTTCTAAGCAAATCACTAATTTTATATTTACTGCACAAACTTTGTCTACATTTTATATGATAATTAGTCTCAGGTGGTAAAAAGCATGTTAAAAACAGATTTTAATCAAAACCAAAAATTGAGAAAAATCCCAAAACACACACACACAAAATCAATAACATAAAGGGGCAACCATAAATCTGATTCTAAGTCAGTATGGTAAAATCTCTCTTGCCTTTTCCTAACAGTTCTAATTTTGTTTCTTCGTGGGTTCTTACTTCTAAATATGCTCTCAATACTTCTACATACGCTCTCAATTATATTCTTCCCTTCAGAGTTAGCATTACTGTTTGTTTCCCACAGTGTAGACTTCTAACAAGACCTCCTGACCTCCTGTTTATGTCCAGTCTTAAAGCATATATTTTTCTCCAGCCTCGTGGTGGTCATCCTTCTCTATAGACTTGTTGGCTCCAAACACCCACTATGCATGAAGTATTTATTCCTTCTTTTAGTAAATATGTGGAGGAGGATCTTCTAGGTACCGCTGTGGTATTACGCACACAGTGGGGAAAATATAAACTCTCTGCTCAAAGAGAGCAAATAATAACAGCAAGTTATGGGCCTCTTTTGTTTCAGATATAGCACAGACTCCAAAACCAAGAACAAAACAATAGTCGACAAATATTCCCATGTTCTATTTCTGCAGTACTTGTAAATACAGTGAAAATAAAACAGTTTGGGGGTTTTTGCTGTATGAATCAATGTTACTAAATGTTAAGATTGAAGACTCAAAAAGCATGTTTTTATTGTTTTATTGATCTGCTTATTCCTTGGGAATGTATTTTTGATGTGAAATACCTCATAAGGAAATTATAATTGAGAATTTCTAGAGGATCTCTCTGAAACTGTAAAAACTGATCCATGAGAGACTAACTCAAATTTAAATAACAATAAAACCCAGAAATAGCAACTGTGTCCAGCAGATTAGACTGTGTCCCTTTTACTCTTGATAATATGGACACAGTCATGTCAACTGGCCACAGATGGAGAAGGAGTAGCTGGAACTAAGTGGAGGAGAAGCTGTTCTGACCTCCACCACTGCAAACTTCCTAGGCTAAAATAAATCTCAAGTGCACAAGTGGAAAATCTTTGCATTATATGAGTTCAGTATGTAGAAAACACTCTACATGATAACTGAAATGAGACTGTTCTTGAGACTAAACGTTCCCAAGTGATTTAAAAAATATATATATCCAAACATGACCAAAACGACCTACATAAAAAACAACTGTTTACTAAATATAAACCTGCTTTTAGTGGTTAGATGGGGTAGGGGGATACAGGGATATTGGGACACAGTTATTTTTTATTGGAACCATGTCCATTGCAACCATATAATGATAGAACATGAAAAGATAAATGCATTAGGAAATTTTACTTAGAAAAAGTCCTGGAAAACATTAATCAAGTTGATGTGATAGACATTAACAGAGACTCCTTTGGATTAAATGATTATAAATATCTTCCTGATGAGTGGACATTTGCATAAATATAATAATTTCTCTAATATGTAAAGATCACACACACATGCAAAATGTAAACCTGTATTAAAATCTCTAGGGACTTCAATTAAGAAGTAATAAAAGCATTTATAAATAGAGGCATGCCTTGCAGAAAACTGTAATAATGTTTTCAGAGCACACCACCTCTTTGTTTTCAATTCTCAAAACACATACAATGTATGTATCTCTCAATACAATAATATTTTAGCTAGCAGTTATGTAGGGAAAATACATCTTCAAATCTCACTATATCATTTTAGCAAAGTATTCAGGAAAATCCTGAATGCATAAATTTTGCACTCAAAATTCTGTGTCATAAATTTGAAAAACTTTATTCCATCAAAATATTCAAAGTAAAACATTTATATCTATAATTTAGCAAATCATTTTTTCATATACAGAATTTTTAAAATATATACTCAAGAATATTAATATTATATGAAAATGGGGTCAGTGATTTTTAGTAAAAGCTCAAGAGAAATCTTGGTAAATGAAAACTGTATTAAATCTCACATAAATTTTGCTCTGCAGAAGGTATCTCAATATAATTTATCAATAATTCATATTCACATAATTCACACAAGTACATATGTAATGGCAATGAAGCATGGTTATTAGTAATATGATATTATGAATATCTACCAGAGCTCTCTCATTTTCTTTCTTGGAGACAATACATAATTATATGTGCAATTAAATTTTGTACCCATTGTATTGAAGAATAATGCTCTTTTCTATAAAGTAAATCAAAGAGAGGGATGTTTGTTATTGTGTTTGCTCATCAATGTGTCATAATTGGCATATGTTCATATATTAATATTCTCACTTGTTTCATATGAAAGCATGAATAGGAGGGAGCACTTTAATAAGTTTCCTGAAGTAAATTCTTAAATACTCACTTCATATAGCTAAATGTCTACATCCATTTTATTAAAGAATATGGGCTATCTTATTGTTTTACTATTATTATTATTGTTATTAATCACTGAACTGTGTTCCATGACTCCTGGCAATTTCAATTAAGAGTTAACATAGACTGGATGCGATGACTCTCGCCTGTAATCCCAGCACTTTGGGAGACCAAGGTGGGTGGATCACCTGAGGTCAGGAGTTCGAGACCAGCCTGACCAACATGGTGAAACCTTGTTTCTACTAAAAATACAAAAAAATTATCCGGGCATGGTGGTGTATGCCTGTAATCCCAGCTACATGGGAGGCTGAGGCAGCAGAATCACTTGAACCTGGGAGGTGGAGGTTGTAGTGAGTTGAGATTGCCCCATTGCACCACTACAGCCTCGACAAAAAGAGCTAACCTCCATCTCAAAAAAAAAAAAAGTTAATAAAGAAAAGCATGTAGATTTTCCGGTAGGTGGATTAAAAGTGAGAGGGGGAGCAGCAACTTTGTTAAACTATAACTTAAAACATTTGCTTCTCTCTTGAGAGCTCTAATCCACAGTAGGCAAAGGGAATTTAATGTAAATTTCAGATTCCCCCTTTAGCAAAATTATCTCACTAACTTCATGTTTAAAAATATACTATGCATTTATAGATTACATAAAGCTATTAAATGTAGAACTTTAAATTAAAATGTTAAATCCTAGCCCAAGATTAGAGGTATATTATCAAGTAGGAAATTGAGCTGTAAGAATATATACTATTATATCAAATTTTCTAAAGGAATTTTAATTTGGCTGCAGTTTAGCTTAACTTACATCATCAAATTTCTTAGCATTCAGTGGTATCATTTTCAAATACCACCCCAAAAAAAGCGCAAGACGACTGAGCTTTTTCAATTTTCTTTGACACTCCTCTGTCGCTGTTTACAAGTCTGCATCATAGGCTTAGCACCAAATCTAGTTTGTGTGTGTCTGATTTTCCTGAGTCTAGCAGAGCGGAGGTACAGAACTGTGAATCATGAGTGGACTAGGCTTCTGCCCCTGTGATGACTGAGCTTCTGAAGGGACACAATAAAGAGAAAAAACCAAAAATCTAGGAAATGACCTTTGATTATGTTTACTTCTAGATGTAGAGAACATCCAAGAAAAAGTATGTTTGGGCTGGGAGCGGTGGCTCACGCCTGTCATCCTGGCACTTTGGGAGGCTGAGGCAGGTGGATCACCTGAGGTCAAGAGTTTGAGACCAGCCTGGACAACATGGTGAAACCCTGTCTCTACTAAAAATACAAAAAATTAGCTAGGCGTGGTAGCGGGTGCCTGTAATCCCAGCTACTTGGGAGGCTGAGGCAGGAGAATTGCTTGAACCTGGGAGGCAGAGGTTGCAGTGAGCGAAGATTGCGCTACTGCACTCCAGCCTGGGTAACAAAAGCAAAATTCCGTTTTTTTTGGTTTTGTTTTTTTTAAAGAAAAAGTATGTTTGTGTGTTGGTGGAGGGAAGGAGACTATGACCCTTCTAGAGGCCAAAGAAGCAAAATGTTCCAAGGAATTGATGACTGATCTTGTTGAGTGATACAAACTCATCACAGGAACAGATGTAGCAATTTCGAGATCAGTGTGGACCCAGGAGAGACTAGTTGTAATAATCTGGGCAAATGAGAATAAGATGGCTTTGAGTTAGACTGGAAGAAGGCTACATTCTAGGTTTTCCGAGTCATATTATTGAGATTAAAAATTAAGTGGGCCGGGTGCAGTGGCTCACGTCTGCAATCCCAGCACTTTGGGAGACTGACGCGAAGATTGCTTGAGCCTGGGAGTTCGAGATCAGCTTGGGCAACATGGCAAAATACTCTCTACTAAAAATACAAAAAATTATCCAGGCATGGTGGCACATGCCTGTAGTCCAGCTACCAGAAAGACTGAGGTGAAAAGATCACCTGAGCCTGGGAGTTTGAGGCTGCAGTGGGTCATGATCATGCCACTGCACTCCAGCCTGGATGACAGAGGGAGACCTTGTATCAGGGAAAAAAAAAAAAAAAAAAAAAAGCTATATTTGAAATTATGAACAACTAGACAACTAGAAAGGTAAGATATATTATGATGTGGATAGTAAAAATGGATGTGAGGTCGGGCATGGTGGCTCAAGCCTGTAATCTGAGCACTTTGGGAGGCCTAGGCGGGTGGATCACTAGGTCAGGAGATCGAGACCAGCCTGGCCAACATGGTGAAACCTTTTCTCTACTAAAATACAAAAAATTAGCCGGGTGTGGTGGCACGTGTCTGTAGTCCCAGCTACTCGGGGGACTGAGGCAGGGGAATCCTGTAAACCCTGGAGGTGGAGGTTGTAGTGAGCCAAGATTGTGCCACTGCACTTCAGCCTGGCAACAGAGCAAGACTCTTGTCACACACACACACACACACACACACACACAGAAAAAAAAAAAAGAAAAAGAAAAGATGTGAATGTGAACATCAGGTGAGCTCACTGTTTTTGTTAAAAATTGTAATTAAATATGTCTGTATTAAGCTCAAAGTCACCATGAAACATAATCAGCAAACAAAAAGGCATGCTAATTTAAATCACCAGTTTTTAAAAAGACCTTTCTCATCACCAGTATTTAACATTCTTCTGGAAGCAAAATATTGGTATAAGTACTATCACATAAAATTTTGGGGGTAAAGTTAAATGAGATATATAATATTTTGAAACTTGATGTAGCCTGATAATGATACCTTTAAAGTTTATTTTATTATTTTAGGATTTCAACAACCTCATGAGGTAGTTCCAATTATATTTCATTTATAATTAAGAAAAAATATGTGCCCTCATTTTCTAAGTTTTCTAGTGGTAAGAATTGAGAAAGTTGTAAAAATGCGCTTCTGACCCTGAATGTATGACTCCAGGATTAGAATCAACATTATACCTCATTCACCATTATTAAGAATATTCTTGGCCGGGCACGGTGGCTCACGTCTGTAATCCCAGCACTTTGGGGGGCCGAGACAGGTGAATCACGAGGTCAGGAGTTCAAGACCAGCCTGGCCAAGATGAGGAAACCCCGTCTCTACTAAAAATACAAAAATTAGCTGGGCATGGTGGCACGTGCCTGTAATCCCAGCTATTTGGGAGGCTGAGGCGGAAATTTGCTTGAAGCCAGGAGGCGGAGCTTGCAGTGAGTGGAGATTGCGCCACTGCACTCCATCCTGGGCGACAAAGTGAGACTCCGTCTCAAAAAAAAAAAAAAAGAAAAGAAAATATTCTTACATTTATTAATATATATTACCACATCAAAACAGTTATATTTTTTTAAGTAGTGCACTGATTAATTAGCAGATTTTTTTCTAGTTAAGTACAAAACTAAGATTGCATATGTAATAGAGCTATTTTGACTCTTTCACAGAAAAATCCAATTAATTTTCATAGCCATTATGTGTTTATTATTTAATTTGTATTTGGAATTGATGATGCATGCACTTTATACAGAAAAGGTATACAGTTAAAACTAAGATTCTCATCATGATCCTCAGACATCCCTGGTTTTCTTCTTAAAAAAAAAATTACATATTTCCAGTTTTTTGTTACATATTCCAAGAGAAACATGTAAAAACGTGTTATCTTTTTTTTGGAAACATGGCAGTGTACTTTATGAGATGTGAGATGCTAATGTAATCTGCTTTTTTTTTTTTACTTAAAAATGTGACCTGGGACTCATTGCATTACAGTACATAAAGACGTTTTTCTCTTTTTGAGTAGCTGAATAATATTCTTTCTAATGGGTGCACTACAATTGTTTTAACATTTTTAAAGGACATTTAATTTTTAAAAAAAATACTAATATAGCAATATGACAGGTGCTCTTTGACACAGAGTTATATCTTTAGGAAATATGACTACAAATAGAAATGCTGAAGCATAGTCTTGAAAAGTTTTAAACTTTGATAGGGATTTTATATTACCCTCCATTGACGTTGTTTCAACTTAAACCAATGACTATGAAAGTCACTATTTTTCCACAACTGTAGCAAATCACTATCACCATTATCATTTATTTATTTTATCTTCTAAGTGAAAAGGTTTACGAGTGACATTTTATTGTCCATGCTAAGTCAGCATGAGCATCTAAGTGTTTAAAGCATTTTGCATTTTGAAAATATGTTCAGATCCTTTGTCAGTCTTTCTATTGACATGGTAGTATTTTTTTAACCATAGTTTGTCTTTATTAATTGACCTTTATGTTTTAAAAATTTTAAACATAATGCATATTTCAATTTACATAAAACATGTATACACTTTAACAAATAAATAAAAATCAATGGAAGTATCCTCTTCCCAGGCCAGGAAATGGAAAATTTCTAGCCCCGAGGAATCCCTCTCTGTGGTGTATTAATAGCAACACCATTTCTCCTTCCGAGAGGTGCCATTAAGCTTTATTTTGTGATAATAATGTCTGTTTTTCTCTATAGTTTGAATATCTATATAGGTATTTCTAAATAAAATACTAGAATTTTGGCTGTTTTTGAAATTTAAGTGTAATCATAGTTCAGATAATCTTTTGTCTTTCTTCTTTTGCCAAATATTGTTGTGTAGCGTATCTTTCTACATAAGCATATTTGAATTCAGTACAGTCCTATTAATATGGGTCACATATCAATGGATGTGTTATACACATATCAATGTGTATATGGAGTGGCCTCTTCCCCTAGTTTTGACTGTTACTAACAATGCTCCTACGATCATTTCTGTACATGTATCCTGATACTCATGTACATTAGTATAGAATCTGAAGTAAAATTGCTGTTCTATAGTATGTACCTAGCTTTAATCTTTTCAGAAGTTGTCATAGTACTTTCCTAAGTTGTAACCAATACAACTTCCACCAGCAGTGAATGAGTTCCTGTTATTTGATATCAACATCTTAACTTCTTATTTTTAGAATTTTAAAAATATCTTTTTTATTCGCATTTTTCTCAATATCAGTAATCTTTCATTTTTGTAATTAAGATTTTTTATATCAAAACATGTACTTTTTGTGTTACCAAAAATAAGTCCAAGCGGATAATGAAATAAATTTTTTAAGGGTTCCATCCTGGGTTCTCTGTTCTAGAATTTAGTAAACAGTTCAAGTTTCGGTTACTTCGACACTTCTTCTGGATGATTATAACCATGTATTGAAGTTTTTCCAGTGTTTTACCGAGAGTTTCTTCAGGATGTCTATTGTTTTCTTGTGGATTGCTTCATTCACAAATTCATAACAGGCATGGAGCACCAAGTATTTTCTGGGCAATCTCTAGGTCACTCTGTCACATCACTGCATGGAAGACAACCATCCTGTCCTCATGAAGCTTGCATTTTTAGTGAGAAATACAGGAAATTCAAAATAAACGTGAGACGTATTCTTACAGTTGTTACAAATGATAAGTGCAATCAGAAAAGAAGAGATTTAGCAAGGTAAGGAATATTGGGAATAGGGCAGAACAGGTCATGGTGATCAATGCTTCCTCACGGAAAAGGTGATATTTGAGCAAAGGACTGGAAGGAAGTGAATGAGACCGGCAGTTATCAAGGGGTTACTATTTTCATGAAGAAGAAATAATTACTGCAAATGCTTTAAATTGGGAGGTCCTGGTGTGTATTTGAGGAAAGCAAGGAGTCAAGTGTAGCTGAAGCAAAGGAAGCAAGACGAAAGTGGTAGGAGAAGAGGGAAAAGAGGTAACGGGTCAGGGGGTGCCCAGAATCCCTAGGGTGTGGTAGACTGAATAATGGCCCTCAAGGATGGCCACACCCTAATCCTCACAACTGTGAGCATGTCACTTCAAATGTCAGAAGAGACTATGCAAATGTGATCAAATTAAGGATCTTGATGTGAAGCAAGTATCCTGGATTACATGAGTGATCTCAATATAACTCATGAGTCTCTGTTAAGAGTGAAGCAAGAGAGTCAATTTCAGAAAAAAGAGATGTGACAATGGAAGTAGAGGTTGAAATGATGCACTTTGGAGAGGAAGGAAGGGGACACAAGCCACAGAATGCAGACAGCTGGAAAAGGCAAGGAAACAGTCTCCTTTGAAGCTTCCAGAAGGAATGCAACCCTATCATCTCCTTGGTTTTAGACTTCTGACATTTAACAGCTATAAGAAAATTAATTTGTGTTGTTTTAATTCATTAGGTTTGTGGTTATTTCTTACAATAGGAATAGGAAACTAATATGTAGGGTCTTATATAAATTCTGACTTTTACTCTACGTTACATGGGAAGATACTGTAGAATTTTTAGCAGAAGGCTGATATTATACTAACTAAATTTTAACTAATGGGTACTAGGCTTAATACCTGGGTGATGAAATAATCTGAATAACAAACAAGTAACTCATTGTTTTCTACAACAAAACTAAGGTATCATAGGATATCTTTAGTAAATTCTTCTACCATTCATGAAAGCAATAATTCCATCTCACACAAATTGTTTAAGAAAATGGAAAACATGTTGATACTGCCTATCTGATTTTATGTGGCTAATATAACTTTGCCATCTAAATCCAATAAAAATAGTTAAAAGGTATTTAACAGGGAAATATCTTGTATAAAAATGAATAATTTTATAAAACTCAAAAATTATATATAGTCTGTATAATAATCTGTATAACAAACCCCCATGACATGGGTTTACACTATATAACAAACCTGCGCAGGTACCTCTGAACTTAAAAAAATAGAATTTTCACTCTGTCTTCTGGCTTTAAAGTTGGTACAATAGAAATTTCTGGAGTAGCATATATGGAGGTTTTGGGAGTGTTGTTAAGGATGACTCCTAAGTCAAAGATTTTGGCCTCAGCAACCGGAAACTATACATATGCTTTTATTTGAAGTGATAGAGCATTAGGGAGAAAAAAACGGATTTCAGCTTTAGATACAGTAAGATACATGAAGTTTTGAATTGTAAATTGGAACCTCTTAACAGTAATTACCTTCTGTATGGTATTTAATGTCATGGGACTAGATAATACGTAAAAAATGTGAGTGTAGTGAGAGAAGAACTAGGTCCATTTTCAGGGACAAGCCCTTATTAAGACATGTGTATGGTAGAGAGAGAGAGAAGAAAAAACAATGAATGAAACTGAGAATAAATATTTCTTGAGCTGCAGGAAAACCTAAGAGTCAGAGGTATCTTAGAAGACAAAGAAAATGTAAGGAGAAGAGATTGTGTCAACCTTGTCAAAAGCTGCTACTAAGTCAAGAATGACGAGAGGTTTGAATTGACTATTAACTTTGGTTCCCATGAGATTATAAGTGTGCTTGATGTTTATAATTTCATGATGTAATGAGTCCAGGATTCTTTTTGCAGTGGATTTAAAAGGGCATACAGCGAGAAAAAGTGGAGAAAGCACATGCGAGCAAACTTCAGAAAGTCTTGCTAGAAAGGAGCAAATATATGTAGCAGTATCTTGCAGGGAACAGTGTTGGTGTAATCAAGAAAAAATATGTATCTATATACATAGATATATATTTACATATACATATATATTTTTTGTTTTGTCTTTCTGCATGAATAAAGAATCTAATACAATATCGAATAAAAAAAATACGATAGCCGGGCGTGGTGGCGGGCGCCTGTAGTCCCAGCTACTCGGAGAGGCTGAGGCAGGAGAATGGCGTGAACCCGGGAGGCGGAGCTTGCAGTGAGCCAAGATTGCGCCATTGCACTCCAGCCTGGGTGACAGAGCGAGACTCCGTCTCAAAAAAAAAAAAAAAAAAAAAAAAAAAATACAATAGGGAGAATTCTTATTTTGTTCTTGATTTCAAAGAAAATGTTTAACATTTTATTCTTAATTATAAAGTATCTTAAGGTTGTTTTTAAAGATACCTTTAGCAGAAGAAGGAATTGCCTTTTAATCATAGTGTCTTTTTTTACTCATAAATGAATATTAAATCTTTTCAAATATATTTATAACTCTATTGACCTGTTTATTTCCCCTTTAATAAATTAGCCTGAGTGATTACCTTAAACAACATTTCTCATTTAAACCAAATTTGAAGATCTGGAAAAAGTCAATATTGGTAATTATAACTTTTTAAAATTATTATCTTCCTTTTGCTTGTTTAAAATTTTTGAGTTTTATAAAATTTTTCATTTTTTATACAAGATATTTCCCTGTAAAATGTATTTTCTTTAACTCTTTTTGTTGGATTTAGATGGCAAACTTATATTAGCCACATAAAATCAGGTAGGCAGTATCAACATGTGTTCCATTGTCTTAAATAATTTCTGTGAGATGGAATTATTGCTTTCGTGAATGGTAGATAGAATTCAGTAAAGATATCCTATAATGCCACAGTTTTGTTGTAGAAAAAAATGAGCTACTGATTTGTTTTCTTCAACGGTTATACAGATACTTGAATTCTCCTTGCTTCTTGCCTTAGTTTTAGTAAACCTCATTTTTAGCACTTATTAAATACTAATTTTGACAAACAAAACAGTAATGCATATATATTTGCAGAGCAGGAGTTTCCAGCAGTTCTAATGGATCAGAGTATAGCAGAAAGATATGTAGCTGGTGAATCCAGTGATTCTGAAGCAGAGATTCTTAAACCAGACTATTACTCTTTGTATGGCAAAGGAATAAAGTCTCCATGGCCAGAATCTATGTGTCTTCTGGTCATCTACAGCTAGATGAAGAAGATGAAGATGCTTCTTTCAATAAACCAACTGCTGAAGACAGGATTTGCTAAAAACATGTAATTACTTTTTAGCTTAAAAGGGTGAACTCTATGAACATTTATGAGTCAGTTCCATGTTACCCAACTTAGGCAAAAAATAATAAAGCTTGTGAAAACCATTTTCTTGGTTACAATGTATTCATTGGCATTAAGGAACTCTTCTCATTTTGGACACCTATTTTATGAAAGATCTAGCTGCTGCCACATTCGTTGAGCTTCACTCTTCTGCTCCCTCTGAAGGGACAATGGAAAGTGTCCTCTCCTCACCAGCACTGTGGTGGGGTGAGGCAAGTGTTTGTCATCTCCATTACACATTTCCTCATAGAGACATTACAAGTGAAGGTCAGGCTCTTCAGTGTTGAAGAATGGTGACAGTACGGGTTAGCATATGGAATTGGCTTCTAATGACATTTAGTGATTTTGTAGATTGTGGCTGTGTTGATCATTGTGCTCTTAAACAACACTGAACAAAGATTTCAGTCCTTATTGTTTGTGTGGGGCCCAGTAAAAATGTTCTTGTTATACGGTAAGGACTTCAATTTTTATAATGTTATAAAATTATAACATAATAATGAGAGGAGCATGGCCGTCCTATAGCCTCAGGAACAAGGTGACGGCTTAGATTCTCTCAACAGCATACAAGTTTATAATTAATTTAGGAGTTGGAAGAAATCTAAATCTAGGAAATTCATAAATTAAATCAATTTCTAAAGCCAGACATATACCTGATAAGAATATTATGATGTTTGACTTATAAATTCTATATTCGTAACTATTTACTATATGTAGTGAAAGAGAAACATTAACAGATCAGTAGGTTTATCTAATATTTCCTGCCAGAGTTTATTTTATTGTCATATCTTCTTACATGTATGCAGGCAAGGAAATGAGATGAATATTGTTGTAATAAAGAGTGATGGAAAATCCGTGCAATTAAAATTTTGAAAAACGTATTAATGAACAACTATGATACTTTCAGGTTTGTAGAAAAGTTACAGGATTCGGCCGGGCACGGTGGCTCAAGCCTGTAATCCCAGAGCTTTGGGAGGCCGAGGCGGGCGGATCACGAGGTCAGGAGATCGAGACCATCCTGGCTAACACGGTGAAACCCCGTCTCTACTAAAAATACAAAAAATTAGCCGGGCGTGGTGGCGGGCGCCTGTAGTCCCAGCTACGCGGGAGGCTGAGGCAGGAGAATGGCGTGAACCCGGGAGGCGGAGCTTGCAGTGAGCCGAGATTGCGCCACTGCACTCCAGCCTGGGCGACAGCAAGACTCCGTCTCAAAAAAAAAAAAGAAAAGTTACAGGATAGTATGAAGGTCCTGTATATCCCACAACTCACTTCCCCTCTTGTGATCATTTTCAGTTACTTTAGTACTTTTGTCACAGATAATCAGCCAATAGGTATACATTGTTATTAAATAAATTTGGTTTATTCAAATTTTCATGTTTCTTCCGTAATGACCTTTTTCACCTCTAGAATTCCACCAGAAAACTACAGTGCATTTAGCCATCATATATCCTTAAATTCTTTTATGCTGTGGAAGCTTCACAGTTTTGTGATTTTTTTTTTAAATAACTTTGACATTGTTGAGGTGTACTCGAGTGTTTTGTAGAATGTCTCTCAGTTTGGGTTTTTTTTATTTTTTTTTTTGTTTTTTTTTTTAATATTTTAGCTAATGGACAGACTGTGGTTGTGGGCTTTGGGAGGAAGACCGCAGAGGTAAAAATGCCATTCTCAGCACATCATGGCATGGGCAGATGTTTTCAATATTGCTCATTAGTGATCGTGTTAACCTTGAAACCTAGGTAAGGTCTCCACTGGAATACTGCTTTCTATACTGTCCTTTTGGAAACTAGTCACTAAGCATAGTCCACTCTTGAGGGACTGCCAATTTTTCTCTAACTTTTTGAAGGGTAGATTTACAAAATTACCTGAAATTCTTCTGTAGGATATTTGTCTCTTCTCCCCTGTTCATTTATTTATTTAGTAATTTATTTATATTCACATTTACACCTGGATATTTACTTTTTACTTTAGGTTATAATCTAATACTATTTGACTGACTTTGTTACTCAGATTGATCCAGCTTTGGCCATTGGGAACTCTGCCCTATCGTTTTGGGTTTTGAGCACTTTTACTTTCTTATTTTGAGCACTGTAAGATGTCTCAGTCTCATCTTGTACTTTCTAGCCCAGTGATCAAATAAGACATTTCAAGAAGAAGACATTTTTCAAAGAAAAAGATGGTAAAGAGGTTTAACCTACCAGAATTTAAGTCAAGTTACATAATAATCTTCTAAAGCACGTGGCTCTAAGTTGAAAAAACAATCTAAAATAATAAAATAAATTCTAAAAGGTGATATAAAGTATTATGAGATATTAATGTAACACACATCAGGAACAACTCAGTAATGGAAAAGTCATCCTCACTTGAATTGCCATTGTAACTAGCAATAAGGAAATTTAATTTTGGTTTATAGCTAATATAATTGAGGAAATGCAGATGACAGATTATCACATAGAAAAGTCAAACTGTCTCTCCACATGAGAAAAATAAATGCCCTAAAAATAATTATAGTTATAAAAATAAGTAAAAATGTTATTGGCAGGTTTGTAAGAAACCAATATGCAGGAATGATAGCTCTGTGGGTTAATTCAATCATCAGGAGTCAATATTTCAGACAATGGGCATCAAACAGTAAGTTTTTATATGTTTGATCCAATAATAGCATTTTGAACATTTTAGAAGTTAACTCCAAAGAGAAAAAAAAGTTTATAGAAGTGCTACTTATAAAATATGCAATAGAAACCTATTCAAACTCTCAACAACAGAATAATGG
Organism: Symphalangus syndactylus; assembly: GCF_028878055.3. NCBI lineage: Eukaryota > Metazoa > Chordata > Mammalia > Primates > Hylobatidae > Symphalangus > Symphalangus syndactylus. The sequence continues at coordinate 79,090,901 of NC_072438.2, forward strand.
CTAAACATTAAGATATCTAAACACAGTATAAAACTTGCACAAGTATTTAAATATACAGAATATAAAAGCACATGGAAATATTCTTAGAAAAGAATATTTCCATCACCGGAAACAATGTTACAAAAAGTAAAGCAGGCACTCCTTACGTTTAAGTGAACTGAACATATGTTTGTTCATTTAGATTTATTTATTCAATCATTCAATAAAAATATTTATTTGAGAACCTCAGTTAGATGCTGAGGAAATTCTATGACCAGTAGTATCTACTTCTGGCTTTCAAAAAATTTATATTTTAACAAAAACCCAAACATTTTAAAGCAATATAATAGAGCCAAGCCAAGTGTTCATTAAGCATTAAGTTGATTTTTAGGTAAATATCTTAACGTAATTCATAAAAAAGATGAAAACAATAAACTACAATATTTACTACTGAGTAGGCAGGAGACTTTTTTTTTTTTTTTCTTGTTGCCCAGGCTGGAGTGCAGTGGCATGACCTCGGCTCACTGCGACCTCCTCTGCTTCCCGCGTTCAAGTGATTCTCATGCCTCAGCCTCCTGAGTAGGTGAGATTACAGGTTCACATCACCACGCTTGGCTAATTTTTGTATTTTTAGTAGAGAGAGGGTTCTGCCATGTTGGCCAGGCTGGTCTGGAGCTCCTGATCTCAGGTAATCTGTCCGCCCCGGCCTACCAAAGTGCTGGGATTACAGGTGTGAGCCATGGTGCTGGTGCTGGGTCAGCAGGAGACATTTTGAAAGTGAGATTAACCTCCTTGTCTCAGATCCATTTGAGTGACCTTGAAAAATTTACCTGAAAACAGACTTGTGTAATGGTGATTAACTTCATTTCTAAATAACATATTGCAGTATTTGCACTATTTACATTTAAGGTATCTTTCATGGGTTAGGCTTGAATTTATAATCTATTTGTTTTCTATTTGTGCCATCTCCTTTTGTTCTCTTGTTTTTTTTTCTATCATCTTTTGAACTAATTAAACTTTAAAAATAATATCTTAGTATTTGCCCGTTAACTCTAAGTCTTTATTTTGTTATGTTAGTTCAGAAGTTGGTGACTAGTGGGCTAAATCTAGAAGCCAATGTCTTAGCCCTTGATCTAAGAATGATTTTTGCATCTTATTAGGCTGGGTTAGAAAAGAAAAGAAAAAGATGATATTGATATTATATGTGGCCTTCAAAGTCTAAAATATTTACTATCTGCCTCTACAAAAAAAGTAGTTTGTTGATCCCTTCTTAGTGGTTTCTTCAGGAATTCTACTACAGGACGTCCTCTTTTTGTATGGCAGTGCGAGACCATAGAAACGTCTGTTGCATGCTGAAACCCATGCAAAGTGATCTATCTTAATAATTAATTGAGAAAATCACAAGTGCTCTACTATCTAAGTTTTTTAGTCAAAACCCTAAAACTTTTCTACTATTGGTCATAAATGTATAGGAAATGAAAAACATTGTAAGCAACTATTACTGAATATGCTATAATTTGACACAATAGAAACATTGAGGATTAAGGTGTTTTGTTTCTTTATTAAAAAAAAAAAAAAGAAAACTTGGCTGGGCCTGGTGGTTTTTGCCTGTAATCCCAACATCTTGGGAAGTCAAGGCAGGAGGATTTCTTGAGCCCAGGAATTTTCTTGACACCAGCCTGGCAATGTTGTGAGAACTCCTATCTACAAAAGAGAGAAAGAGAGAGGAAGGACGGAAGGAAGGAAGGGAGGGAGGGAGGGAGGGAGGGAGGGAGGGGCAAGGAGGAGGAGGAGGAGGGAAGGAAAAAAGGGAAGAAGAGAAAGGCAAGGGGAAGGGGAGGGGGAAGGGGAAGGAGAAGTGAGAAATATCTGGTGCTATGGGCGTGTACCTGTAGTCCGCTTGGGAGACTGAGGTGGGAGAATCACTTGAGCTGCATTCCAGCCTGGGCGACAAACGGATACCCTGTCTCAAGGCAAAAGCAAAAACAAAAACAAAACTTAAGCATAGTTTAAATAGTGCTTGCCTTCTTCTCATCATAAAACATGATACAGAGTATCATGTTTTATGCATCTGTTTTTTGCCTTGGCAAATTGTCATACTCCTTTCTGAGTTTGTTGTCAAACATCTCTGAAGTTCCTTCAATAGGATATTTTGTGCTGGTGTTCCTTCCTTTGTGACATTTCATTGTTTTCTTTACATCCACAGTCTTTAATATGTCAATATCCTGTTCACTGTTCGGTTGGCATCAGATCTGGAGTGGCATCAGATCTCAAGTGGTGACACTGTCAATATTCCCGTGGTTGTAATTTCTTCTACAGCTACACTTGTGTTTGATTTGAATTTTACTTGCAAGAATGTCATATTTGGTTTGCTACACTTTCATCTATTTTAGCCAATATCCTCTTCCAATTTTCCATTTTTGTAAAATGTCATGTGAGTTTATCACTGAGAACCAACCAGACAATGCAACTACACATATGAGTATCTGTGAATGAATTGAATAATAGATATGCAGTGATCAATCACTGATGGATTTTGAAAAAAGTGACATATTTGGTCACTAATCATAATCACTGTTATTTATGTAGTGGCTTGAGGACTGCAAAGCTAGCATGCAATTACTCAAGTTAATATACTATGATAGGCCGGACGCAGTGGCTCACGCCTGTAATCCTAGCACTTTGGGAGGCTGAGGCAGGCGGATCACGAGGTCAGGAGATCGAGACCATCCTGGCTAACATGGTGAAACCCCATGTCTACTAAAAATAAAAAAAAAAAAATTAGCTGGGTGTGGTGGCAGGCTCCTGTAGTCCCAGCTACTCAGGAGGTTGAGGCAAGATAATGGCGTGAACCCGGGAGGCAGAGCTTGCAGTGAGCAGAGATCGCGCCACTGCATTCCAGCCTGGGCGACAGAGTGAGAATCTGTCTCAAAAAAAATATATATATATGTTTTATATAATATGAAATATATATAAATATAAATATACATAATATGAAAATGGTTATAAATATTTAATGCAATAAAAATTAAGTAAATATATGAATATATACAAGATATAAATATATACATTATGATAATTGAAAATTGAACTGTGTTGTTAGATGAATGGATCTTTCTTTTTATTTTTTTGAGATGGAGTCTCACTCTGTCTCCCAGGCTGGAGTGCAGTGGCGTGATAGCCCACTGTAAGCTCCGCCTCCCGGGTTCAAGCGATTCTCCTGCCTCAGCCTCCCGAGTAGCTGGGACTACAGTACAGTCCCGTGCCACCACACCTGGCTAGTTTTTGTTATTTTTAGTAGAGATGGGGTTTTACCATGTAAGCCAGGGTGGTCTCAATCACCTGACCTCGTGATCCTCCTGCCTTGGCCTCCCAAAGTGCTGGGAGTACAGGCATGAGCCACCGTGCCCGGCCGAATGGCGTTTTTTCAACTGTGATAACTGAGCTGTATTCATAAAAGAACTGTGCAAAATGAGGACTGCATATACTCATCTTTAACATCATAGTTTTTGTTGTATTTTATCACTTCATGCATCATGTGAAAATACTTCCTTTTCTCTCTTCGTCAATGAAGATTATGATCCCTAAAACACAGAATATTAGATGAGATTAAAAACCATGTTTTCCTCAGCATTCTGCCTTCAGACACAAGTGCATGGAAGAATGCAGACTGAGGCTGATGCTGATGACAAGTTGTTGAGTCTGAGTCTGGGAAGACTGAGATGGCCGGTGCTCACAGGACAGAGAAGCAAGGTGAGAAAGGTGCACAGAGCGAGAACTCTGTGGATGTTCACAGTGTTTTCCTCAATTCTTCAAAACCTGTGAAAACTCCCTGAGGCTGGAGAAAGAACCACCTAAAGAGATTAGAGGAAACAGTGCTCCACACTAAGGGAATGATGAGAATAGTGCTCGTTCTCATCAGCAGACATGGAAACCTCAAGGTCTATGGCTGATTGATTACACATGAAAATCTCGATTTTCTGGTAGGGAACAATTAACCCAAGAGCTATTACTCCAATTCTACATAAAATAAATAATGGTCTTGCAAAAGCAAGAATCAAAGTACAAACAGTCCCAAAATAAAGTGCAAGGCTCTTTATAGTAATTCAAAAATACTCAGAATTCCAAAATAAATTCTTCATGTTTGTCTTATAGACAGATTATGAGCCATGCAAAGAAGCAGGAAAAATAAGTCATGACAAGCAGATAAATCAATTAAAATCAACCCAGAAATGAAACAGATATTATAATTAGCTGATAAGAATATGAAAATGGTTATAATAACTGTATTTAATGTGATAAAAATAAGTAAAGATATGAATATATACAAGATATGTAAATTAAACTACTGGAATTGGAAACTAAAATGAGTGTGATGAAATTTACAGAGATATGATTATTTGTAGGTTAGAATATTGCAGAAGAGTAGAGAACTTGAAGATAAAACAATAAAAACTTTCCAAAATCCAACCTAGAAATTTAAAAAATTTCTCTTAAAGTTTTTTTAACCATTTAGTTTTTCACTCTACCAGTTTATTAATTTATTTTAGCTATTACAGATTTGCTTACTACTTACTTAGTAACTCTTTTATGGTTTGCCCCACAAATCATATTATGTACCATTAGTTATCAAAATCTAGTTTCAATCTATAATTCTATCTGGATGCTGGATTATAAAAGTACCAAAGAATACATTATCACTGCTCATCTTCACTGTTCATCTCTGACCTGAATTACGTTATAATTGTCTTTGTGTTCCTTGTTTGTTTAGATTTATTCGTGTATCTTATATTCTCTTTATCTTCTTTTTCTATCTCACATTCAATTTTAGATCATTTGTCTTTGTTATGAAATCATTTTGTTTAGTGTATATGCTAAAGTTGATATCTTTTAGCATTGTTTATCTGAAGATGTTTTTGCCCTTCTGTTAAAAAGTTAATTTTTGTGGGTATAAAATTTAATGATGACAGCTACTTCAGTTAAATTTTCTCTGTCTCCTGGATTATTAATGAATTGTTGTTGCTGAGAGATCAGCTGACAGTCTGCCTGTCTGTTGGTCATAATTTGTCTGTTTTTGTCTGACTGCTTTCAAGTTTTTATCTTAGGATCTTCTGGTTTACTTGCATATTTTAAATCTGGCTCAAAATATTGGTGAGGGCCAGCCTGCAGCCATAGCTTCCCAGAATTAGTTGATTTTTCTTTACCTTTAGTTTCTCGTACATTTTTTTTCTTTCTTCCTCTAGCTTTGCTCGTAAGGCAATTTTCTCTTCAGCTACATAGGATGAGCAGCTGGTTTTAACTGCTTAAGTCTTTGAACATTGGGTCTACATCTTTGTGCTTGAATTGTGTACCTTACCCCAGGACAGCAACAAAGCTGAAAAGCAAATTTTCCCATACAAACTATTCTCGTAGAAAAAGCAGGGTTGTGATCTGTTGTTCTACTTACTCTAGGTTTTTACTAGCCCTTATATTTTCTTCTGACATCTTGTCTTTATTACTTTTATGGAACTATTTCTTATATTCCTTCCAGTATTTTAAATTGATTTTAACATAATTATTTTCCAAATAAATTTCTCTACCATGTCTGAAAATGATAGTCTCTAAGAGTTTTGATATGAGTTGCAAATATATTGTCCCTATATATATTGTATTTTAACCATTTGAGTATATATTCATAAACAGATTATTTTTTACTGAAGTCAAGTTATTTGCTTTTGTCTTTTTTTTTTAATTTTTATTTATTTATTTTTTTTGAGATGGAGTCTCGCTCTGTTGCCCAGGCTGGAGTGCAGTGGCGTCTTCTCTGCTCACTGCAAGCTCCGCCTCCTGGATTCACGCCACTCTCATGCCTCAGCCTCCGGAGCAGCTGGGACTACAGGTGCCCGCCACCACGCTCGGCTAATTTTTTGTATTTTTAGTAGAGACGGGGTTTCACCGTGTTAGCCAGGATGGTCTCAATCGCCTGACCTCGTGATCCGCCTGCCTTGGCCTCCCAAGGTGCTGGGTTTACAGGCGTGAGCCACAGCGCCCGGCCTGCTTTTGTCTTTAAACTTTCTTCCCTCATTATTCTGGTACTCTTGGAAACAACTGCCTTCATTGTTTCATTTTTCTCTCTAAATCTTTTTACTCTATTTTTATAATTCCCTTTGCTTGATTTCTTCATCTTGTATTCTCTTTCATTTACTATGTTTACAACAATTTCTACTGTCTTTTTAATTGTTTACAATCATGTCTTTATTTTTGTCACTGTTTTTTAACTCTTCAAATTTTTTCCCGAGCTCTAGTTATATATTTATCTTTTATTTTATTGCAGTATCTTTTATTTTATTGCACTATCTTCTATGAACTCATATCAATATTTGGAATCTTGTTACATAAAAGCACATTTTCTTGTTACTTTTGAAAATCAATTTATATTTGTTTTATCATAATTTTCTGGTGATCTTTATTTTTTATTTTTTGTGTACATCTTTTTGTTCTGTCTTCTGCTTTTTTTTTTCTTCTTCTAAGTACAATTATACAGATTCTGACCAGGCCTTTATGATTGAATACAGTAAAGCTTTTCTGTCCTAGTTTTTTACAGATAATATGTGAGGCACAGGCAAGAATGAGGAATTCTCTGTCTATGTGAATATGGTGTGAGAAAGACACAACATTTATGTGTGCTTGCTTTCTTCTTTATTGTCAGCTGAAATTGGTGGCTCTAAGACTACTTATACTGTAAAATTTCTCCTCTTTTAGTCTCATACATACATGGCTTCCTGAAAATACGATTCTATTCTTTGGTTCATTTTACCTTGCTGTTTTTCTGCCACCTGCCATCAGCCAGTATAACCTTTCTCTTTTTTCTAAATAAGATAGTGTTGATTTTTTTTTTTTGGCGGGGTTGGGGGGTCATTTAATATTAATTGTTTCGTCAAACTGGATTCTGTCAGCTTTTCTTTTTTTAAGATCCTCAGGTCCAGAAATCCTCTCCCCATGTCTTTTTCTCCAGATATTTTAAAATTTACAGCCTGCGGATAGCTTCAGGCTATCTCTTGGTTTCTTCAAAGAAGGTGCTGGCATTTTTCCTTCTAGATCTCCCAAATTCCTTTAGTCTGTTTTAAAAACAAAGTGGGAAATTCTCTGTGTGCATTGCTACTTCTTAACCTGGAAGTTGAAAGGCATGGTTCAAAGGTGTCATTCTGGATTCCCAGAAGATGGCGGACTTCTCCAGCTCTGCTCCTTGGCTTTCCCGGGTCCTTGTAAGTTCCAGGTTAATTTTGATTTCTTCTTCAGACAGAGCTCCAAGATAATGTAGACTTCACAAAAGAAATCTAGACAACAAATTTTGTTTGTTTGTTTGTTTGTTTCCTGAATACTAGATTAGTAAAAATGTGGATTTTAAACCAGCAAAATTTTACATAAATTTAAGTCCACCCTTCTGTTGATTTTTTTTATTTGTAGCAGTGTTTTCATTTGTAAAACATACATAACAATGGTGTGGTGTGCTAGAGCTGGCTCATGCTTACTTACAAGAGCCCATTGTTAATTTTTTAGTATTTTTACATGCCCAGCTGAGGTCAGGGGGTAGTTTTAAATCGGGTGTGGTGCAGTATTTATACCACAGAAATTGGCAAACACTACGAGTCAGCACTCCTGCCCCCGGAGAGCTAGTTGTTAAAGATTTCCCAGCTCATTGATACATAGCATTACTTTTTTTCATAGAACTATTGCTATTATAGAATTGAATGTGATAATGTATGGACTACCTTACGTAGGTTTTCTGTCTAGCGTATTGTAAATGCTTAGTACATCTCTTCCACTTTTTGCCTTCCTCCTGCTCTATTCTAGTCAGTGTCTTAAATTTAGCTCTCATGGCCAATATAAAATTTCTTCTGAATTGCTTTGTTGTTCTTACATTGACCTTGACTCCAAACTGGGTAATAATGCTTTCCTGGCATCTGACTCAAATTAATTTATTTTCTTGTCACATAACCCCTCAGTTATTCCTTTCTCTGAGGCATTTTCTTACTGTTGACCTGTGTGGCTTGTAGCATTAATCAGTCTTTTCTTAGCTTAATTGAAGTTGTCCCTATTATTTCTTACATCCTGCTTTTTTTCTTAAATTTTTTCCAACTTCTTAAAAATGTTTTGCCCTTTATCTCTACAATCTTCAAGGCTCATCATGAACGTAACTATTAAAATGCACTGAAGCATAGGAATTATTAATATATTTACCCCATGTATACAGTCCTCAGACTACTGAGATGCTGGTTGTGAGAGATTCCATGAAAAGAAAATATTGATTCCCCGTAAAACTCTTAAATTTGCTCTTAACTGACAGAAAATTCCATTGTGACGAATATGAAACCTCTAAATGAAAGAATGGGCTAATGGACACCGTTCCTCTACTTTATCCAGATCAAATTTTAAAACACATCATCAGGAACAAGTCTTTATTAAAATAGGTAATAAGCCAGCAGGACTTCAAAACCAGAGGTTGTAATACATTCACACTACACACTGAAGTGAGTCTAGCCGGGTCATAATTTTTTTTTTGAAAAAACAAAAAATATTTCAAATCATTCTCAAAATGAGCTTATTTCTATGAGGTAAAATTTGAAAGCTTCCAAAGCAAATTAGATAAAAAATGTGAAGTACAGAACTATCATAAGCAGACATTTTCTGTATATTTCATAGAGACAGTTTTAAAGATTTGATTAGATAGAAATGCAGAGGCCATTTTACTCTAATTATATATATATATATATATATATATATATTTTACAGTAAGGTAACAAGCAGTGTATATTTTGGGTATGGGTGTTGCAGGATACAGCCTATCAGAATCTATATTTGGGAATGCTCTTCGTATAAACATCTGTGGATAGGAATTTGATAACGTCAACAGTTGGGCAGTGATGCAATCTCTACAGCCTCCACCCACCTTCTGGGGTCTCTAGAGCTTAAATATCCGACCAAAATTGTCCTTCTTTGAACTGAAATGGCCAGGCCCTTACCTTCCACTTCTAACCGACACTAATGGAGCTAGGCATTTCTGTGAAGCATCCTTGAAAGGGATTTCATACAACTGTAGTAACGCTCTATCCTTGAAGGCAGAACTGAGGCTAGTAAATCTATGCACAAACTAGATGATTATTTTTGGCTTATTGTTTGACTTACTGTTTCTTCTTGTCTTTAACATTTTGTTTCAGTTAAAACAAAGTTGAATAGAAATATTTTATCAGTGTTAAAATCGTATGCAAAAGTTTCTACAAATTAATATCTCTAAGAGGGTGATTCCCAATTTAACAGAAAATTGGATCAATTTCAGACAAAAACAAATCTCATAGAAAACACACACTTGTTGGCTGGGCACAGTGGCTCACGCCTATAATCCCAGGACTTTGAGAGGCTGAGGCGGGCAGATCACCTGAGGTTAGGAGTTCGAGAACGGCCTGTCCAATATGGTGAAACCCCCTCTCTACTAAAAATACAAAAAAATTAGCCATGCATCGTGGCATGCGCCTGTCGTCCCATGCAACTCGGGAGGCTGAGACAGCAGAATTTCTTGAACCCAGGAGGCAGAGGTTGCAGTGAGCAAAGATCATGCCACTGCCCTCCAGCCTGGGCGACAGAGCAAGACTCCATCAATAAAAAAAAAGCACACATTTGTTCACATAAAGATTTGCACTGATGACAGTGAATCTCCCCAATAAGGAAAAAAGATTTGAAGAAAGAGTATGTATTTGAAATGTTGTCTGCTAAAATTTTATTTTAAAAATAAGTTATTTTAATGAAGAAAAAGTATGGAGTAATTTTTAAATGCATAAGTTTGTACAGATTATTTTGGAAATTACTGATTTGGAGGAAAACTTTATTTTTATGAAAATTATTTTCAAAATATTTCAATGAGTTTTTCACATGCATGCATATGTAGCATTTATTTTAGCATATGTAGAAAAAGGCATTATAAATCAAGTTTATTAAATCAATATGCTACTAAAATTCCTGATTTTTTATTTTATTGTTGTAAAAAATATACACAACCACAGCATAATATGTACTTTTTTAGCCATTTTAAGTGTACAGTTTATTAATTTACAGCATTGTGCAAACATCACTACTATCTAGAATATTTTTATCATCTCAAATGGACACTCTGTACAAATTAAACAGTAACTCCCCTTTATCTCCCTCACCCATAGTAACCACCATGCTATTTTCTGTCTCTATAAATTTGCTTATTCTAAGTAATTCATATAAGTGGAATTATATGTTTTCAAGATTTATTCATGTTGTAGCATGTCTCAGGAACCCTTTCTCTTTTTTTTTGAGACAGAGTCTCGCTCTGTTGCCCAGGCTGGAGTGCAGTGATGCGATCTCGGCTCAATGCAAGCTCCTCCTTCTGGGTTCACGCCATTCTCCTGCCTCAGCCTCCCGAGTAGCTGGGATTACAGGTGCCTGCCACCATGGCCAGCTAATTTTTGTATTTTTAGTACAGACAGGGTTTCATTATCTTGGCCAGGCTGGTTTTGAACTCCTGACCTCGTGATCCACCCACCTTAGCCTCCCAAAGTGCTGGGATTACAGGTGTGAACCACCGCTCCCGGACAAGAAATCCTTTCTTTTAGTCTGAATCATGTTCTATTGTGTATATACCATATTTTCTTTATCCATTCATCTGTTGATGAACAACTGGATTGTTTCCACCTTTTGGCTATAGTGAATAATGCTGGTATGAACATTGCTATACAAATATCTGTTCAAACTCCTGCTTTCAATTCTCTTGTGTATATACCCGAAAGTGGAATTACTGGATCATATGGTAATTCTATGTTTAATTTTTATGGAAGTATCATATTGTTTTCCACAGCAGTTGAACCATTCTGTATTCCCACCTGCAATGCACAAGGGTTCCAATTTCACCTGATTCTTGACAACACTTGTTTTCTGTTTGTTGTTGTTGAAATAACTATCTTTATGGGTATGAAATGATACTTCACTGTGGGGATTTGCATTTCCCTAATGACTGGTGATATTGAGTATCTTTTTATGTACTTATTGGCCATTTGGATGTCTTCTCTGGAGAAATGTCTATTACATTTCTTTGATCTTTTTTTAATTGTGCTGGCTGCTTAAAATTCTTTAGTTTCGAATAATTTTACTTTTTATGTAAATTAAGAATATGTTCTCCATGCCCAATATTTCTTTATGGAGGTCATATTTCCAACATATTAATATTTTCTCTCATTTCTATTCTATGTTTTTTGTTTATTTTTATAGCAAGACTCTTAAAGAAAGTTTTGAAGCTACTTACATTAAAAACTCAAAATAATTCAGGCAAACAGTCTTGTGGATATTTTTCCAGAGAATAGATCATGAACCCTCTGTTGAGTTTCACCCTCTGCTACTCTCCATAAAATTATGGGAAAATCATTTAATTTCTTGCATTCCTGTTTTGATCATGATTAAAAATTGAATGTTTTGGGTGAGATTAAATTTGAGACATCATTGAAGTCTACATTTTTATATCAACACTGCTGACAAAAGGAAAAGAAAGAAAAAATACATACATAGTTATAGGAAGAAGGGATACTACTTATTTGCTTATTTAAATTTTCTCTCTAAATGTCCTTATGAGAAGTACCTTTTTACATTTTTGAAGTATAATTTACATATAGCAAAGTACACTGACATAGAGTGTACTTTGATGAGTTTTGACAAATACATATACATTCTCAATTACATGAAAATACAAATCATTTTCATTTCCCTGAAATTTCCCTCTGTGTCTTCCCAGTCCATTTCCTATTTCAATAGGCAACCGCCTTTCTGATTTCTTTCAACAGGAATTAATATTCTTTTATTTAAAATTTTATTTAAATGGACCTTTGGAGCACATACTCTTACATATCCAGCTTCTTTTTCTCAGCTTATTTTTTGAGGATCTTGTATGCTATTATTTTAATCAGTGATTCATTCCTGTTTATTGCTGAGTGAGTGCTGTTCCACAATATTAGTATATCATAGTTTGTGTATCTCGTTTCCTGTTAATGGGTATTTTGGGTCCTTTGGTGCACATACAGTTTCTTTTTTTTTTCCAGGTGTGTAGAAATGGAGTTCTGGGTCATGGCCTAGGAATGTGTTAACTTAGTAAGAACATTCTCATTTTCTCAGGTGGGTGTATGTAAAAATTTACACTGTCACAATTAGTACATGAGAATTCCTATTAGTCAATGTCCTAGATAATATTGGTGTTGTTAGAGTCTTCCAATGAGTCATTCTAAAAGGTATATAATAACAGTGTAATGTAGTTTTTATTTGCGTTTCTCCGATGACTAAGGATGTTGAGCATCCTTAATATGGCTTAATAAAATGGCTTAATGGCTATTTGTATATATCGGTTTTTTCAAGATGTTTTTGAGGTTTGCCCAAATATTTTATTGGGCGGTTGGGATTTTATAATTGTGTTATAAGGGTTTATATATTCTGGATATAAGATATTTACCAAATATGTAGGCATTCTAAATGATTTTACCCCCAGTCTCTGACTTGCTCATTCATTTTCTTTATGTCGAGGAGAAGTTTTAATTTTAGAGTAGTCCATTTTATTACTTTTTTATAGTTAGTGCTTTTTCGGTCCTGTCTAACAAATCCTTTATTACCTTAAGATCATAAGGTTATTCTTCTGTATTGGCTTCTAGAAAATACATAGTTTTAGATTTTCATTAGAATGTAAATATATTTTTGTATGTAGCATAATAATATATAAATAGGTGATTTTTTTATTTGTTTGTTTTCCATATAGAGAACCAGTTGTTCTAGCATAATTTGTGAAAACAACTTTCCTGTCCTCATTGAAATGTTCTCATACCTTGGACAAAAGTTGACTGACTATATACTTTGGGGTCTAATTATGAATGATCAATTCTGTTCGGTTGTTCTATATATATAGCTAGGCCAATAACACATTATCTTAATTACTGTAGCTTCAAAAGTAAGGCACCAACTGTGTTTTATTCTCCAAGTATTTTTAAAATAATTCTGTATCTTTTGCATTTTCACATACATTTTACCTTTACCAAAAATATATTTAAAACATGCTAGGGGCTGGGAGCGGTGGCTCACTCCTGTACTCCCAGCACTTTGGGAGGCCGAGACAGGTGGATCACCTGAGGTCAGGAGTTCGAGATCAGCCTGGCCAACATGGTGAAATCCTGCCTGTACGAAAAATACAAAATTAGCCAGGTGTGGTGGTGCACGTCTGTAATCCCAGGTGCTCGGGAGGCTGAGGCATGAGAATGGCTTTAACCCAAAAGACAGAGATTGCAGTGAGCTGAGATCACACCACGCCACTCCACTCCAGCCTGGGCAAGAGGGCGAGACTCTGTCTCAAAAACAAAACAAAACAAAAAACTATGATGTTATTTGAATCTTACTGGATCTGTAAACCAAGCTGGACAGAACTAGCACTTTGTATCAGTTTGCTTGGGCTGTCACAGCAAAATCCCATAGATTGAGTCACTTAAATGAGAAATTTATTTTCTCATTGTTCTGGAGGCTAATAGTTCCAGATCAAGGTGCACCAGGATTGTTTTTTGATGAGTGCTGTCTTCCTGACTTGCAGATGGTTGCCTTCTTGCTATGTCCTCCCATGTCCTTTCCAAGGTGTGTGTGTGTGTGTGTATGCGTGTGTGTGAAAGAGAGAGATAGAAACAGAGAGCGAGAGTTCTCCGTCTTGTTATAAAGTTACTAATCTTATAGGATCAGGGTCCCACTCTTAGGACCTCATTTAACCTCTATTACTTCCTTAGAGGCCCTATCTCCAAATCTAATTATGCTGGAAATTAGGGCTTTAACATTTAAATTTGGTGGGGGTCAAAAGCATCCAGTCCATAATAAATTTTAACATTGAGTCTTCTTATCTATGAAGATGTTATATCTTTCCATTGATTTTGCACTTCTTTCATTCAACAATTTTGTACAGATTTTAGCGTAGAGATTTTACATATTATCCTGTTACATTTATCATCAGTGTTTTATGTTCTCTGTGCTATTGTAAAAGACATGGTATGTTAGAGTTCAGTTTCCAAGAACATAATGTTAGTACATAGAAATTTATATTTTGTATTTATTTTGACTCTGTGTACCATGATCTTAATTTATTTAGCAACTATAGAAGTTTTTTAAAATATAGATTTCTTAGGATTTTCTACATACATCATCATGTCTAAATAAAGACAATTTTGCATCTCTTTCTTTCCTCCTCCCTTTTTCTTCTCTTCTTTCCTAAACAATTCAGTTCTATTGAAGAAGATTAACCTATACATCCACTTTCTAGGTTGAAACGGACCCTGTTGCATAGAATGAGGTTTCAGAACTAAATTAGGGTAAGGAGGCATTCTTAGAGATGGGAGCTGATATGGAGAGTCAGGAGAGGTAAGGAAAGTTACTGTACAGAGATTTGGACTGGTGAGGGCATTCAGAGTCAGAAAAGGGTATAGTGGGCATACACTCAATGGAGTGGCCCAGTGAGAGGGTCAGATGAGAGCTGAATGAGCAGGGCAGCCATGCACAGGAGGGTCCAGCATGAGGTTTCAGAGCCTGGGCAGGAATTACTAGATAAGGTATCCTGAGAGAGGTGGAAGACATGGGAGATTTGTTACTTGCAGGAGGATTGATCCAATAAGTAAATACATTAAGGATCATTGTAACAAGTATTCTTTCTCTCATAGAAGAAAGTTGCAAATAAGGAAAACAATTAGAATCACTTTTGTGCTATTGGATAGCAATTAGAAATACTGGTGTGAACTCATGTTTTAAACATATTTATTCAGATTAATATAAAAATGTCCTGGAGGGGGCCATGGGGGACTTGCTCACTTTTAACAACCCCTGTAGGGGCAGAGGTCTCAGCTTCATCAGCAGTACAGAACCCAAGAACACCGTGCCAGGATCTGACCTCTACCATTATGAAGAGGATAAATCTTCCTGACTTCATTATAGAAGTGATTCCTTTGTAAAGATTAATTATTCAAACTTCACTGAACTGAAAACACACCAGGTAGACCCTGTAAGAAGGACGAATGCCACCACCTGTAATGTTTCTATATGCCAATTAGTATTCTCTACTTTTCTTCACAAAAGTAGGTCCAAATAAAGCATTCAACATTTTGGTATGATCTATATTCAGAGCTATCTCAACAACAACAAAAAGAAATATATCTACATATAGTATGTGTGTGTACAAATATTTCTTTATTGTGTCCAATGAAGAGGGTCTGGGGAAAGCAATATCCCAATAGCAATGAGTACACATATTACAGAGATATTTGTTTCTAAATATCATTTTTGACTAAGAGGAACCAGAGATCTTTTGAGATATAGATGATTTCACAGGTGGTCCACTGTATGTACAAGATAAACTCAACCCTTCTTGGGTCGAAAAGCAAGTGCTCGAAGAATAAGTGGAACCTGTCTAAAGTATTCAGAAGCAGATTAATATGATTCGAACATAAAAATAAATAAATGGGTTACAACCCATTGAAGAAGATAGAAAACCATTATTCTATACAGATATAATTGATTGATTGATTGATTGATTGATTAGAACATTTTATGAAGAGTGGGATATTTACATAGTTTTTTTTTCTCTTTTTTTTTTTTTTTTTTTTTTTGGTGGCGGGGGGCGGAGTCTCGCTCTGTCTCCCAGGCTGGAGTGCAGTGGCGCGATCTCGGCTTACTGCAAGCTCCGCCTCCCAGGTTCAGGCGATTCTCCTGCCTCAGTTTCCCGAGTAGCTGAGACCACAAGCCCCTGCCCGCCACCACGCCGGCTTTTTTTTTTTTTTTTTTTGTATTTTTAGTAGAGACGGGGTTTCACCGTGTTACAAGATGGTCTCCATCTCCTGACCTCGTGATCCACCCACCTTGACCTCCCAAAGTGCTGGGATTACAGGCGTGAGCCACCGCGCCCGGCTATTTTACATAGTTTTTTTTCTTTTTAAGCTTCTATAAAAGATGTATTAATTATGAAGGGAAAATGTAAATCTTTCTAGTGGAGGACTTAATTAGTTAACCAAATTGAGTATCACTGTCAGTAAAGGGATAAGTGGAAACGCACCTGTCAACAGGATACAGAAAGAACATAGCACCGTTTCTATGATAATCCTGCTCTAAATGCCTAACCCAAATATAAACATGAGGAAACATCAAACCTAAATTGAGGTAGATACAACAATACAACTCATCTGTAATTATTGCAGTCGCCTAAATCTTCAAGTTGAGGAAGGACTGATACTCTTCCAGCCTCAAAGATGCCGAAAGTCAAGACAAATAAATGTAGCACATGATTTGAGGTGGTTATTTGTACCACACAAGATATTATTGGAACAATTGGTGAAGTTTAAATGGCATCTGATAATTGGATCATAGTAACAAATTAATATTACATTAGCAATGTTCATAGAGGATTCGTGGTCGTGTAAGAATATCCTTTTGTAGGAAATGCCAATTGAATTGCTCAGGAATGATCATTCATCAAGTTGACAGCTTGCTGTCAAATGGTTGAGGAAAAAATAAGTTATTTATACATTAGTTTTACCTTTCTATAAGTCTGTAAGTGTTTCAAAGTTTTTTTTTTAAAAAAAGGTATTTTTTTCCATCTCCAATTAGCTCACCTGTGATTGTATTTCTATTTATTAATCCCAATGGTTAGGATCTCTAGTGTTAGGTTACATGGAAAGAGTGAGAATAGATGTTCTCTCTCTGTTTAACTTACGGGGAAATAATTTTTGTCTTTCTACATCATATATGATATTAACTACAGAAATTTTCGTAGAATAAATAGACAATCAAGTTTTAAAGTGGCTTATAGTGAAATAATAAGATAAAATACAATCAAATAGTCTTGTAGATTTTTTTTTCTGTAGGGTATATCATAAGACAAATTGAATTCATGCTCTCCCTCTAAATATCAGTATGATTATAGGAAAATCATTTAATTTCTTTGGTTTCCAGTTTGATCAAAACTAAAAACAGAGTAGTTGAGTGAAATTAAATTTGAGACACCATTAGACTCTGTAATTCTAAAATTACAGAATGATAATTCTGATTATCATTCTGATTATCATTCTGATAAAAATAAAAGAAGGAAAAAATACACTCATAAGTACAGGAGGGGGAGATAATACTACTTGACATATTTAAGTCTGTTTAAATCTCTTCAAGAGGAATGTTTTAAATTATGGATGTATAATTTGAATATGACATGGCAACATAAAAATTGTGAATATAGTTTTAGAAGTGTATTTTTAAATTTACATGAATGTAGTTTCATTGTTTCTCATTTTTTCTGTTTTGTCATTTTTCTTAACAGTATATATATTAAATATTTATAGTATCATAACTTCTACATCTATATTATCGCATTTAACTCTTGCACAGTATTTTATTATATGCATCCAGCAAATTAGAAACAACAATAACAAACCATTTGTTGGGCCTACCAAGAAAGACTCCAATCAAATTTGACCAAAGTCTTGATCACATATGTTTTTTGTTTGTTTTTGTTTTTATTTTTTAAGTTTCTGTACATGGTTCATAGTGGGAAGAGAAACATCAGCCTGGCCTCCTTTAATGTTCTGAATCCCAATCTTTAATTAATTACTATGATCAGTGTCCTGTGGTTTCTTTACAAAATTATGTTTTGTTGCTCCAAGCTTGAGCTTTTTCAGGATTTCCTAGAGATGAACTGATCTTACTGTCGGTTGTCTTGTGCTATGGTTTTACTTTGCTTTAATTTTCCATTATTCCAAATAATCTGCATTTAATCTTAACATGTGGTTAGTTTTGAGACACTTTATAGCTTTTGTTCCAATTCTTTCATTTTAACCTAATTGTGGGAGAGAAGGGATGACTGTAAGTTGGTATATGCCTTGTAGAATTACTACAGGGAGGGAAAGGGGAACTGAAAAATGCAGTAGGGTCACAAATGATGGCTCACTTTGAGCTAATCGCCAGGCAAATTACCTTTAAATTAAATTCAGAGCAAATTTACCGTAACATTGCTAGAAACTGATAACAGTATTGTCTTTTGCCTCTTCCCACTGAAGTGTATCCTCACAATTTTCTCATATAATTATTTTTCATTTTATTTGTCTTGATTATGAAATAAACTCAAATTAATACCAAATACATATATTTGCAATGACTAGTATAGGATATGAAATTTTTGTTAGTCCTCCAGAGATTACTCTTTTTAACCCCAAACATATTCTTTTCCACTTATTTTTACTACACGTATGTTGACATAATATTAGCACTTTGTTTTTAAAAATAAAATATACGTAGTACTTCTAAACATAAAATAATTAATACTAGTTACTGCTTATTGAGAGCATAGTGTGTGCCAGCTATTGCTAGGCACTTTAAATACTGAATTTCTAATCTACTCAACACTATTGCAAGACGATTGTCATTCCTACTTTAACAAGAGGAAACTGAAGCTTAGGGAAGTGGCCTATAATATCTATCAATTTAGCTGATAAATTACACAGCTAGAATTCAAATCTAGTATTATATAATCAGGAAACTTGGATTATTTCACTATAGTAAAAAAGAAGCATATTAGTAAATATATATAAAATGCCACAAAGTAACAACAACTTTATTTTTGTGGGCAGGTTTCTGATTGAATACATCTATCTATCAGCAATACATTTTAAAGGCTGAAGTTGCTTTGGTCTAAAAATACACTGACAACCATTTATAGAGAAAAGAACCCTGGAGTTTCAACTCCAGCATGGATTAGCAGCCAAGATTCCTTGAAAACATGACCTAATCTCCTACAGTCTCAGTTTTTATAGTTTTAAATAAAATAATAGCATCTATTTATACAAGCTGTAATTTGAGAATCAAAATTAGGTAATAAATATGCAAATCCTTTAAAATTTATCAAGTTTTATTCAAATGCCCAGCATTATTCAAACTTAGGGCACACCTCAATGAAAAAACACAATAGTTTCTATCAAAAAGCATATTTAATTCAATGCAGTTTTAATTATATAAGTGAAAAGAAAAATCTAAAGGAAATAGTAAGAAGTGGAAGTCAGTGTAAGTTGTAATTGCATGTTGGCCATGTGCCATGTTGGTGGGTTGGTGGTTGGGCTTCTTTCCAAACATATTTCCCCACAGATCTGTTTAATATGCAGGAAGCATGCAAGCCAGAGGAAATGTGTAGAATGTTGAAACACACACACACACACACACACACAAAATTGCAAATATTTCCAAATGAAACATTATCATCTTATTTAAACTTAATCTGGAGAGTAAAAAAGAAGAAATCTCACTTTAAGTTGAGCATCTGGGATCATGGATTACTGAAGTGAAATCAGCCAACATGTTAAATTAAACAGTTAAAGGAAAGACACAAATAGTCAGGTGTTCACAAATTTGGAGACAAAATAATGAAAACTGGCAAGTTATTTAAGAGCAGTGATATGAAAGCAAAATAGTATAAAGTCACACTTTAAAACACAGAAAGTATGACCACACATTTCATTTGTCTTCTGGCCAAAAGCCATATAGCAACCCAAATCTGGCTTATAAAATAAAGAAACTGATAGGGGTATTTGCATTTTAATCAGTTCAATGATTCCAAATGAAAATGTTTACTTCTCATTTTTAATAGTAATTTTGAACTAGACTTTAACATTTACTTTGTATGAAACTTGGCCCTTTCTTTCAAAGCATCATTTTTCAATCAGTCCTATAATTAAAAACTTATGAATTATTGTTGTCACCTGATTCATTATCATGCAGACTCATCAGTTGTGGTAATATTTTAACCACAATTTCACAATATCAGAACAAACCTATTTTTCTCTTTTTTCGCATGTTTTCAGTTGACCAAAGACATTTTCAGTTGTCTCTTCCCATATACAGAGATCTCAGCATAATGTACTGCAGTGTGAATCAGTTCAATAGTGAAATGTTTGAAGGAGGTGTTGTTGATTGGATATTGATCTAAGATAAATTTATGAATATTGTAGCTATACATTCAGTTGGATTAAAAAGATAATTCATTGTGAATGTTTCTCTTATGTGCCCAGATATACATTTGTTTACACATATTTGTAGCTAAATAATGTCACAACAAAGTAGTAAATTTCAACAAAGGCTTATTTATTTCTAAAATTGGCTGCCTGATACAACTTGACTAAAACAGATTTATGGAAATGATTTGCCCAAGGAGTAAAATGTTAACAGCCTATTTTATTTAGTAATTTATTTATACTAAACAAAAATAATTCCTATAATTCCTATTTCCTAACAGCCTATTTATTTGTATACAATAATAAAACAAAATAAGGGATCCGATGTCTATTGTTATTAGAAGAATTATTCAACGAAAGACAAGTTAAAACAAATAATTCAAACTAGACAGACCTCCCTATGACATCACCCCAAGCAACTGCTTTTAAGAGATGAGATTTCTAAAATCTCTAAAATAATTGAAAATAAAGAGGGCCGGGCGCGGTGGCTCACGCTTGTAATCCCAGCACTTTGGGAGGCCGAGGCGGGCGGATCACGAGGTCAGGAGATCGAGACCACGGTGAAACCCCGTCTCTACTAAAAATACAAAAAATTAGCCGGGCGCGGTGGCGGGCGCCTGTAGTCCCAGCTACTCGGAGAGGCTGAGGCAGGAGAATGGCGTGAACCCGGGAGGCGGAGCTTGCAGTGAGCCGAGATCGCGCCACTGCACTCTAGCCTGGGCGACAGAGCGAGACTCCGTCTCAAAAAAAAAAAAAAAAAAAAAGAAAATAAAGAGGGATGCTGAATGAGATAGAACTAATTTAATGAGAGAATAATCTGGATCTTGAAATGGAATATTTCAATAACGAATATATGTTAAAGTTTATACTGGCAGGCCACAGCAAAACAAAAACTAAGACTTCGTGATTAAATGTCTTGATTCTAACATATTGCACAAGCTTTGTAAACATTGCTTGAACAAAACTGATATAAATTGTAATAATATAGATGTATCTTACAATATTTAAAAACATTTCTGTTTCTTTTTCTCTTTTGACTGTTATGTGGGTATCTTCATTTCTTGACTGACTTTTTTCCTTGATTAAATTCATCTCCTTGACATGTATTTTATTATATCTTCAAGTATATACTTACATACTTTGGAAGTTGAATGCAGTATTCTATATAAAGTATGGCCATCTAAAATTATTTTTACTTATTTAAAATTCATTTTGATTATTAAATAAATGTATTTTAAATATAGACTACAATTTTTTAAAAAGATTTTCATTTGAATAGTTACTATTATTTAATTTCTTGTAATTCCTTTGCCATAGTTTCATTGCTTGCCGAACCCAAATTATAGTCTGGGGAAATATTTGAAATTGTGAATGTCCTGGAAAATTCAGAATCCTGGTCATAGTTTATAATAATGAGCTATTAAAACAAAGATATGGTTTCTATATAACAGAATATTCTGAAATGATAAAATGCTCTAACATAGAATTAAACAGCCTCCATTACAGAAAGTTTGCCCCCAAACACAAATAATTCTCAACATTATTTACAGAAAGTCCTACAGAGGATTTAAGACTTCCAACACTTAAGTGATCCATGGTTAACATTGTACTTATTATTCTACATTTTCAAAATATATTTTGTCTTTTTCCCCTTTTTCCTGTTTATTTTACTTAATCTCACTTGGAATTCTAATAGACAAAAAATTATTTTATTTTCATACTTTGCCTCTTGTTTCTAAAAATTTGAATTCTGGGGGTGGTTGAAAGTTTTAAGCCAAATATAAAACTGCTGTAATGCTTTCTCAAAGGGATTAAAAACAATTAAATTTGGTTCTTGCTTGAGAAAACTGCTATGCATCATTAGTTGCCTCTTTAATCCATTCCATTCATCTTATTTTCTTCAGTGACTATACTAATTTTTAAGTAATTGTTAGATTCAGCAGGGAGGGTTTTATTGGAACGTCGTAATACAGTCAGTTGCTGCAGAAGCTGAAGTAGTTATTTATTCTTATATTAAACACAGATGCTTACTGGTAACCTCAGGCTTTTATTATTTTTTTCTTTTATAAACTGACTAGAAATAAGCATCGTGAATTCATCTCATTTTCTTTTCCTTTGACAAGACTGAAGGATGCAAGCAAACAGCTTAGCTAAAAAATGAGATTAGGTTGTGGAATTTTAATGGTGTTATCTTTATTGTCATGTGAAAGAGGCTGAGGATCACAAATGAAATTAAGCATGAAATTATATGTATTACTGAGTTCTTTTTTTTCAGTCAGCAATTGGTTCTGTTTTACTAAAAATGAAATGGATGTAAGTTGAAAATTACATAATGGGAAATAAGAATGATTCTTTAAATTAGGGACATTAAAGTGGTAGAAAGAAAAAAACACACCTTTTTTAGTTGATAACAAAAGTAAAATACAAGTAATACAAAAAAAACCCGGAAAATTTCAAATTAAAAAATTATCTGGAAGGTATCAGTGATAGAAATAATCTAAATTATAGTAAGTAATTAAAAAAACTGATGTTAATAATTCTATTCTGATCTTTGTTTAAAGTTACAGAATATACTAATAGTACTAACAGAAAGCCATTCACTGTCATTCCACCCCACTCCCACATGACCACTACAATACACATAAATATTTTTTATAGACTTTAAGCACATCAAATGCGTTTGCCTAGGCAAGTTGAAAAGAATACCTTCCAATATGTTTTCTTTCTATACTTTTTAAAAGAAAAATATGAAAAAAATCTCAGATTAAATTTTATTTGGTTTAAAAAATTTGAAGTAACTGGGAATATATATAGAAATACTTTTTGTGAACATCTCTAGAAACCAATTGAATGTGTAATAATTGTCACAGAATTATGAAGAATAAATTATGCTCAATTAACTTTATTATATATAGAATGACAGACGTACAAAATGGGCTGATTTTTAATACAACTATATTAAATAGTTTATTAAATTGTGTAAATATTTCAATGCTATTACTTATAATTCTCTAGTCATTAAGTTTTTGAGAATCATCCAAACAATAACTATTTAATGGTTAGTTTAACTAAAAAAAATGTTTAATTTTTAGTAGTAGTAAGACTTTTAAGATATTTTTTAGTAAGGATGGAGCTCATTATAACTTTGATTTTAATTAAATATTATTAAAGAAGGCTTGCAGAGCTAATCATATGAAATAACATGTAAAAAATGTTTAAAATATTTTTGGAATTTGGAGATTCTACAGAAAATATACAAATTGACACAATCTTCACAGTTACATTTTATGTATTAATATAAATCAAACACAATTATTCTTAAAGCAATTAGACTACAATTCATTTTGAATCAGTAAAATTGCATGTTTTTTAAAGTTAAGCTTCCTTCAACATTGTAGCCCACTCTTATTTGCATTCCTAGCTAAAGAAAAAATGAATTAAGTATAGATTAGAAGCACAAGGAAAAACCTGATGATACATCAAATCAACAACACTTATAAATTAAAAGTGGATTGGGTTCCCATAATGGCTATACTAATTACGAGAGCAGATATAAATACTAATGATTAGTAATGTAGAAGAAAGCTGAGATAGAAGTGGGTTTAATTTTTACCTTAAATTTGCACTATTTTTGTTTTAACTTTCTTCTCAACAATGAGCTATATTGATTGGCTTCTTCTCTTTCCCTTACACCCACCTCTGCTAATAACATAAGCAAAACATCCAATAAGGTTTCTCCTAGAAATGATTGTGGTTTCCAAATTGGATATCACTACCTAGCATCAAGCTTCTTATCTTTGAGGTATAGTAAAGATGGCAGCTCGTTGTCTTCATGTTTTTCATGTGCTGTTTGTATTAGAATTCTCCAACCCCAATAGACGTATGTTAACCTTGCTAGAAGACAATTGTTTATAGATTTCTCACTTTTTTCACGTCTAGAGATTGAAAGCTAATTACATTAATTTACATTTCAGAATAATAAAATAGCTCACTCTCAAGTGATATTTGAGGATAGATGATAATCTCTCCCTCTCATTTCTGATAAAGTTTGCATACATTCCAGGTAAATAGATAAAGCTACAGGTTCTCTTGAAGGTTTCCTGGGCTCAGTGTCTCTCCTCTGTGATACTGACCCACTGTATCATCAGTGAGTTGTGATGCCACATCACCCCCACGAACGAGGGGGCAAGAGAAACTGACACTAGCATGAAACTTATGCTGCCTGCTCTGCTGACAGAGTACTTAATGTCTACATCTGTTTGAGCTCATTGTGTCTTTAGTGGCCACATCTATGGAAGTGTGACAAACCAGCCTGGCAGCTGCAACCATGCAACTGCTTGGGAACTGCTTGACAGTCCCATCTGTATAGCTTGTAGTCTTTGTGTTCATTTAATGGTCAGGCTTGTAAGGAAAGAGAAAAGTCACATAAGCCTCTAGTGAAACTTTTGCAAAATTAGAAAAGAATAATAAAATGTCACTAATACTTTAGGAAATCCAGTGGCACAAAAAAAACCTCATTTAATAAATAGAGCATCACTCTCTGGGGAACCAAGAAATAAGTCAGAGAAGACTAAAGAACATTAGAAAAATTAAATCATATCTTTCAAGGGACTGGAAAACGTACAGTACATTCTTATAAAAAAGAGTTATTTGAAGCAAGCAAAAATTATATTCCAAAAATAAATAGTCAAAGAAAATGTTAAAGGAGGTTCTGGAAAAAATAGGGATTAATTGAGGTCTAATAAATCTGTGATATAAAATGTAAAGAGAGAACAAGAAGCAAATAAAGATCAGAAAATGCAAAGATAAAATATTAATTTACATAATATTTTTCAAAGACATAATGTTGCACAATAATGTTTCCAAAACGTTAATGGTCAGACTAAAGGTACTTGATGATATATTACCACATAAAAGGAAGAGTGCAATTTCTGTAATTATTATTATGAGATTTTAAAACCACAAGGACAAGATCTTTTACACATTCTCAGAATAGTCTTTCTCTTTTTTTTACCATAATTAAATGAAAATCAGATTTGACTAGACTTTCCAACAGCAATATTGGGTGTTAGAAGAAAAGGACAGTTTCTAAAATTTTCTGAGAAAAATATATTTGGATCATAGGATGTATAACTAGTTGAATTATCAGTCAAGACATTTGAGGAAGGCCATCAAGAAAAATCATGCGCGTGCACACACACACACACACACACGAACAGGGAGAAAGAACAACTTGAAAAGTTAGAGAATATGCAGAGAAAATAAAATCTCAAAGGAAGCACCAAGTTTCACAGGCATGTAAGATATTATGCAATGTAATTTTATATACATTATACTCATAAAATAATAATAAATTACATTTCTAGTTAGCCATTGCTGCCTAACATTGCAAAATTTAATAATTTAGCACAACAACGATAGTTTTATCTGCCGTGATTCCTGGGTTTCAGGACTTTGGAGAGGATTTGGCTGGGTGTTTCTTTACTTAGAGTTACTTAGGAAGTTGCAGTCAAATGGTAGGTGAGGGGCTAGAGTTCTTGAGGGCTGATTGAATGTCTCTCTCTCTCTCTCTCTCTCTCTCTTTCTCTCTCTCTCCCCCCCACCCCCCCTTCTTTCTCTCTCTCTCTCTCTCTGTGTGTCTTGCTCTTTCACTCCTGCTCTGACTCTCACTCTGTCCTTATGTGGTCCAATGGCTTTCCCATGTGGTTTCTGCACAGCCCAGTGGGAGCTCCTGAAATTCTGGTAGCAGCCACACAACTGGATAGCGTCCATGGTAACTCAGGGCGTGGTAGTACACGTGTTCAAGTTCCAAAGGCAGAGGCATCTTTCTTCACCTTGCCCCACCCAACCTCAAAAATGATGCAGTATCAACTTAGCTACTTAGGTTCTGTCCATTACTAACTATTCAAGGGAAGAGGAATTAGATTCCACATCTTGATGGGGATTCAATAGGAGGGGTATAGACTTCTTCCTCTTGATTATGGAATGGCAAGTTACTGAAAGAAGATATAGGGTGGAAGGTATCATTGTAGCCACCCATGGAAAATATTATGTGCTACATATATAATACAAAACATGAATTCACATAGAAGAAAAATTGTCTTTGGAAATTAAAAATATAGTACGAATCATAAAAATTTCAATAGATGGCTTGGAGAATAGCAGGAAAATGCTCTACAAAGTAAAGCAAGAAAACAAAGAGATGGAAAGTAGGAGCCAGGGACAGTGAAATTAAAGGGAAAAGTCAGGAGGACGAATATCTAATAAATAGGAATTCCAAAATGACTGAACAAGAAAAATGGAACAGAGGGACGATGAAAAATTTATAGACTGTCGCAGAAGAGAATGGCATGCGACTGCAGACTGAAAGGGCCTGGTGAGCATTCTGCAATTTTGATAAATACATACACACACCGAGGAACAATACCAGAACGTTTCAGGCATATGGACAAACAAAAGCTTCTACAAGCTTCTGAAAGAAATAAATCTGTGGCTCTTGTACAAAGATCAGAGATCAGAATGACTACAGATTTCTTGATAGCAATATTAAGAAGAAGAAGTTAATGAAATGGTCGGTTCAATATTCTCAAAAAAATAATATTCAGTCTTGTCTGCCTTGCCCAACAAGAGAGTCCATGTACATCCAGCATTTTGTTGTCACATTAAAATCAAAGAATAAACACAAAAAAGAGGAAAACATGGGAGATTGGAGAGGCCAAAGATGCTGGTGAAGAAATATTACAGGATGACAGCTCTAAACAAAGTTTGAATCCCGTAAAGTCCCTTTTGGAACCTGTCAGAAGGCTCTGGGAGATTTATCTTATCTCCAACAAGATGAAACCCATTTATCCTCAGGAGATTGATGAGGAAATTTAAGAAGTTATGGAAGAATTTGTGATTCAGTTAAAAAAATAAAAGGGAGCACAGAAAAATAAGAATTTAGACAATTAGTAGCTATGAGGAAAGGAGGAAATAATAGTGGTGACAAAAATATTGAATTTAAAGGAAAATTAATCACTGAGGGGTGGAGAAATAGAACTAATATCAGTTCTATGTATTATAGAGTCAACCTATTATTGCCTATACTAACAAGGAAATCTGCATTGACAAAGTTAGAAATTAATGAATGGAAAATGATGCACCAATCAAACATTAACAGAAAAAGAAGATTAACAATATGATAATAGACAAAAAATTACTAACAACATACTGTAGTGAGCTATTTCTATCAGATTATAGGAAAAATTCACAAGAAAATTTTAAATTATACAAAGGTATTTAATGAAAAACATTTATTATATTGATTATAATTATTATATTGATATTAATATGCATATATAATGACCTTTCTTCAATTTACTAGAATACATAACAGTTTTGCACACTAGAAGTGACTCTTCTCATAAAAAGAATACGTTAAGAGAAATCTCATTCACAATAGCACAATATCTCTAGAAAGCTAACAGAGTCCCACAAATTCATATGGCAAAAGTCAGCTACATATCCAAACAAAAATGTAAAATTATAGAGAAAGACATTAAGATGTCCTAAATAAATGGAGATATATGTATATTTGAGACCAAGAAGCGCTTATATGTTTCATGTAAATTCATTGCAATCACAATCAAATATTTTGCAAGTATACTTTGTTCTTGTTTATTGTTTTGCTTTGTTTTTAATAGAAGATAACATACTGATGTTAAAAATCCATGTAGAAAATCCATGTCAAAAATGGAAAATAAATAAATAAAAATCCATGTCATAAAGACCAAGAACCCTAAGATGATTTTTCTAAAAGATGGATAAGGAAGTATGTTTATTTGGATAGATATCAGTAACAGTTGTAAAGCTTAAGAAACTAAGAGTATATTATTAGTGTAATACTGGTGCCAATAGGTAAATGGAACAGATAGAAGGTTCTAAAGCAGATGATGGGCATACCAGACATATTTACATTACAAAATTGGAATTAAAAATCAATGACTAAATGAATATCTCTAGTAAATTCTTATTTAAAAATAGATCTGTTGCTCATACCACACACATGTTCACACAAATACAAATCTGCATGGTGAAAGTGAATGAAATTTCAAAAGAAAAGCTTTAGAGATATAAAAGTGAAGAGACTGTGAGGCCATATTGATGACACTGGCTTAGAAAAATAATTTTTGAGTAAGATACAAAGAGGAGTAACCATAAAATGAATGCTTGATAAATTTGACTATATTAAAATTAAACATTTCTCTAATACAAAATGAACGGTTACCAACGTTAAAAGAAATATCTCAAACTTGGAGAAGATATTTGTAGTAATATGTTAAATTAGAATATATAAAGTATCTGTTAAAAATTGAAAAGAATATGTCAGAGCAAGTGAAACAAGAGGGAATAATAAAATATAAACGTACTAAAGAGGAATGCTGAATAGTCTATAAAAATGTAAGTGAGGGAGTGAGTCTCATTCAATGGAATAGCAAATGCAAAAGGCTGAGGTAGAAATAAATGCAGCATATTTAAGAAACAGAAAGGCCAGTTTAGGCTTACATGGCTGAAGAAGGGAAAAAGATGAGGCCAAAGTGACAGGCCGGAGCTTACATCATATGGATGTTGTAAATTGGGCTAAGGGGTTTAGATTGTATTGTAATGTGATGGGAAGCCATTGGTGGGTTTTGAGCAGAGGAGTGCCATGCATAGTTTTGCATTTAAAAATCATCATTCTCACCACTGGGTAGAGAGTAGCCATAGAATGATGGAAAAAGAAGCTTAGGGACTAAATGAGAGCTGAGGTGATGACTTAGGACGATTTGTGTTGGAATGGGAACAGCAGAGGCAGTGAGAAGGAATTGGAGATACATTAGAAGTCAGAAGGGATTTTCTTGTGGAATAAATGAGTAAAGTTGGCGAAAAACTCAATGACTCCTAGGTTTTTGTTTTGAAAAATTGGCTTGATTATCATGCGGGTTAGTAAAATGAGAAGGACTGATTTGTGGGGAGGATGGAAATGATGCATTCTGTTAAGGACAAGTATTCTTACCCAAATTGTAAAAATATAAAATATGAATGAAAAAAATGCACGCCAGCCTCGGGATGGAGGTTGTATAAAGATCTAAGAAAGTGAGAAAAAGATAGAGAAGATTTCAATTGAATGAATTACAGTTCATTTTAATTTTAGTTCTTAAAGTAAAAAAGATAGATATAAATTTGGAAAAATATTGACATTTATAGAATCCTAGTATTTCCTTGTTTTGTTTTCTTATTCTATGTAGTTTTCTTTACATTCCATTTTGGTGGAATACATAATTTTTTTTTTTTTTTTAGATTTATAGCCAGATTCATAAGCCTGGATGTTGATGGTGGGTGAAGGTAGTGGGGTCAAATGGAAAGTGGAAAGACATGAAAGATGGTAACTTTGTACTGAAGAAGAATTATACTGAAAAATATGCATGTCAAAACTGTACAATTCAATGTATTTTCACAAACTGGTTGAAATTTAGAATACTTTAAACATTTGCCCCCTTTTCTTCTATGTATTATTTTCATGTACTTTCTTTCTATATCCAAAGACATGACTATTATTGTTTTGTATATCCAGCAATTATTTATATTTACCACATAGTTGCTGTTCTGGTATTCTTCATTCCCTTCAGTGATTTTATCTGGGATCATTTTCCTTAGGCCTGAAAATATCAGTTTAATATATCTTTTACTGAATGCCTGTTGGGATAAATTCCCTGGATTTTGTCCAAAAATATACTTATTTCACCTTTCTTTGAAACCTATTTTGATACAATATAGAATGTTATACTGCTAGTTATTTTTTTAATCAATGCTTTAAGATGTCATTCCATGTTGGGTGTGATAGCTCACACCTGTAATTTCAGCACTTTGGGAGGCTGAGGCGAGCAGCTCACCTGAGGTCAGGAATTTGAGACCAGCCAACATGGTGAAACCTCGTCTCTACTAAAAACACAAAAATTAGTGGGGTGTTGTGGCAGGCGCCTATAATCCAGCTACTCGGGAGGCTGAGGCAGGAGAATCACTTGAACCCAGGAGGCGGAGGTTGCAGTGAGCCAAGATTGAGCCATTGCACTTCAGCCTGGGAGACAAGATCGAGACTTCGTCTCAAAAAAAAAAAAAATGTCATTCCATTGTGTATTGGCTTCTGTTATTTTTACTGAAACATCAACTATTACCCAGGTTCGCTGCTTTGACATTAATGTGTCTTTCTCCTAGGTACTTTCATAGTTTTCTCTATGTCCTGAGTATTTAAAATTTTGAGTATAACTGGGTTAGGTGTGATTTTCTTCTCATTTATCCTTTTGGGAGTTCTTCCATTTTATTGAATGTGTAGGCTGTAATCTTTCACCAGTTTTTAAAAATTTCTTACCTATTTCCTCTTGGAATACAACTTCTACTTCATTCTTACCCTTTCTCCTTCTGGAAATCTGATTTCATGTCTTGCAACTTTTGATTGTGCTTCACAAGCATTCAATGACCTTATGTAATTTTCATTTTCATATTTTTATTTTCTGCATCTTTCAGTTTGTGTGTATTCTATATATATATATGACTTCACTTGGGAATTTTTGTTTTGGCTTCTGAAAGATTAAACTTATGTTTTTCTGTATCCAATTTGCTCTAAAACCTCTCTGTTGATTTATGAACGTCAGATATTGTATTTTCAGTTTCAGAATGCTCTTTTGATTCATTTTATCTCAATTATTATCTATTTTTCCATCTGTTTTACATTTTTAAATATATTAAATACAGCTATTTTCAGCCTTGTTTGCTAAATCTGTTATTCAAATATGGTTTCTATCTCTACTTTTATTCTTGCATATTAATCCCCTAATTGTGCTTTTTTGCATGTATAGTAAAATTTATTTTTAACCAAACAATATGTATAAAGAACACAAAGACTCCAGAGTGAGTTATTTTTTACTGGAAAGTTTTCTTTTTGTTTATCAGATTATTTATTTGCTTATCACTCTGATTATTAATTTTATATGTCAAGTTGGCTAAGATGTGGTACACAGTTGAGCAAACTAACTGGTCTTATTGTGGCTATGAAGGTATTTTTTACATCTGCTTAACATTTATAATCAGTAAACAAATAGAGCAGATTACTCTCCATAATACCATTGGGCCCCATCAAATCAGTTGAAGGCCTTAAGAGCAAGGATTGAGGTTTCCTAAAAAAAAAAAAAAAAAGAAGAGGACTGGGAATTCTATCTCAAGACTATAACATAGTAGCTCTGCTGAGGTTCCCTTGGCTGGGCTTGGTGGCTCAAGCCTGTAATTCCAGCACTTTGGGAGGCCAAGGCAGGTATATCCCCCAAGGTCAGGAGTTTAAGACCAGCCTGACAACATGGTGAAACGTCTCTATTTTTAGTAGAGACGGCTCTACTAAAAATACGTGGGGCGTGGTGGCAGGTGCCTGTAATCCCAGCTACTCAGGAGGCTGAGGCAGGAGAATCGCTTGAACCTGGGAGGCGAAGGCTGCAGTGAGCCGAAATCACACCACTGCACTCCAGCCTAAGTGACAGAGCAAGACTCAGTCTCAAAAAAAAAAAGAAAAAAGAAAAGAAACCCTACTGAGATTCCCATCTGGTGGCCTAGTCTGTGGATTTCTGATTCAAGACTGGAATATCAACACTTACGTGAATTTTGAATCTGCTGCCCTTCCCTGTAGATTTTGGACTTGCCAACCCCGACAATTGCATGACCCAATTTCTTAACATTTCTTTGCTTTGTGCTTCTTCAACAATTGACAGAAGTCACCAGGAGGAATTTGTCTGTGTGTTTTGCCACTTACGCTTGACAGGAAGAGCAATGTATCTTCTGCTTCCTCTTCTCCTGAGCGATGGCCATTTGTCAAGGGACCAAGTGTGTATGTTTAGCTTCTAGAGGCACTGAGAATTGTTGAATGCCCTTAGGTTAAAAAATAAGTCTCTGTAAATCCTCAAGTTCAATTCCATAATCTCTGGAGGACTTCCAACTTTCACCTCTTCACTTAAAAAAAAAAAAATTGAATCTAAGAACCACAAGTCTGGAAATGTGGATAATTATGTTACAGCTTTCAGAAGCTTTCAGCCTTGCCCTTTAGCCTCCTACATACTCTATTCAACAAAAGTCTTTTGGGGAAGACTGGCAATGTGCTTGAAGACCTTCAGTTTACCAATATTTTTACTCCAGTACCATAAAAACTCTATTTTTTTTTCTCCTAGAAGTGCCCTTTCCTTGGCCAGTTACAGATACTCACCTTCAAGCCCCCGGCCAAGAATTGGCAAATTCCCTCAGGAAAAAGCAGCTGCCAGTCATCAGCTCACATCTGTACAATTCTCTTCTCTCAGGTTTCAGTTTATTCAGTTCTTGTTTATATAGCAATTTGGCCCTGGCAATATGATTTTCTGTGATTTATTTAGCTGTTCTACATGATGTCAGTGGGAACATTGGCCTGCTGTTGCTTACCTACTTCATCCTACACTTAAGATAAATTACAGATGTTTACAATGATCTAACTTACCGTTTCAAAGGCAAATTTGGATTAGCATTTATATTATTAGCAGTTCACTAAAAATTTTAAATCGTCCTCTGGTAATCCATGTATATATCATAGTCCACTGATCCAATTTCATAGTTAACTGGAAGTCTTATATATCTTACAGCCCAATCTTTTTCAGTTTGAAGGCTAAAATTTTCTTTGTGCAGATTGATACTTTTAACACAGAGTAATTGTTGACCCCATGTTTCATTATGAACTTCTGGCTCTCTTTCCCTTCATTCAAAATATTCAGGCTTTCCAAAATCATTGCTCATCTTTTTTATTTTATTTGTTTGACATTTGACTCTGATGTCCATTTCCTTTTATCAATAAATAAAATAGATAAAAGGAAAATGTACTATGTGCTGTGAAAAGTTTGGAGTCCACTAGAGTAGAAAACTTGGTTCTTATTTTCAAAATAAATATACTTTTAGTTTCAGAAAAATTATGAAAAGAATAGTTCAAAATTGTTACAGGTGTTATAAGGGTTTATATGTGTATATATTTGTGCACACAATTTATATATGTATACACACATACATAGTTATATATACATATATACATAAACAATTTAAATATTTAATTTTGTATACTATTATATATACATATACACACACATAAAAAGTATAATTGGATAAATAGGATCTTTATAGATGAGTATGAATTTTTAGGGTGGATAAATCAATGTCATGAGGGAGGACGCAAATCACAGAGGCATGACATTGATATATTTGGGGATAGGTATATTCATTTGATGAAGATATGAGTATCTCTCAGTCAATCGAGCAATCCCTTTTCCTTGTGAGAGCATTGATCTTGATTTCTCAATTCCTTTTTATTGGGGAAAACACAGAAAGTTAACCTAGAACAAGAATTTTATTTTTATTTTAATTTAAGGGTGTTTGGCTATATTTCAGAGGATCTTTGTACTCCCTGATACTGCATTAGCATTGTTTGTGTATTTTGTACACACACACACACACACAATTTTTTTCAAGGATACCATTCATAGCCTTTTTAAAAAATACTCATTTTAGTTCGTGTCTCAAAAATCAAATAAATGTAAAGATCCAACCTCGTTTATCTCTTTCCTCTCTTTGACCATAGTCCCTTGAGACTGTAGTCTGCTGTCTAGACCTTCTCCTTCAAGGCATCCGGTCATGTGTTTGTCACCCTAAAATAAAAGCATCTTTAGAAGGCTTAGAGGCACAGACCTTCAAATATTGTCTCTGTAGCAAAGTCTCCAAACCTTTTAAAGTCCAAAAATACCACCCTTCGAATTCCTATCACTTCTTTAGTTTCGTTCGATCAGTTACAGAAATATTTCCTTTTTTAATTTTTTTAGTTTTTTTGAAGACAGAGTTCTACTCTGTCTCCCAGAATGTCATGGCAGGATCATACCTCACTGTAACTTGCATGCATTGGCTCGAGCAATCCTGCTTATGAGTCCCAATCGAGTCCCAAGTAGTTGGGACTACAGGCATGCCACTATGCCTGGCTAATTAAAAGAAACAAAAATGTCAAGAGGACTCTGTGTTGCCTAGACTGGTCTTGATCTCCTGGCCTCAAAAGATCCTCCTGCCTTGGCTTCCCAAAGCACTGAGATTATAGGTGTGTGAGCCACATGCCAGGCCTGAAAGACTCCTTTAGTGAATACTTGCACCGAGCCCTCACTTGGTTTTAAAATTTTCTGTCATTGTGCCTTTCTTGGTGAAAGGGAGGAAAGAATGATTCTCAGCTATTTGTATAGCTCATAGCAAAGAAGTTATATTTTTCTACTAGTGTTTCTGTGATCTTTTAAATGAATCTCTTGCTTTTAAATGTTGTGAATTTACTGAACAACTTCTTAGACACCTATGTATATATATCCCTGTATTGTAAATCCAAGATGCTTAAGAAGACTTCTCCAAGTTGTGGGGAAAAAATAAGGTGTAAAAACGTTCCATGTCATTTTCAGACCACAAGGAGATAATTTTCATAATTCAGTGATCTTCAAAAATATAAGAAGATTCCTGGCTTCTAAAAGAATATGAACCTTCTCTAAATCATTTTCTCAATAAGTCTCTTTACAAGTGATAAGCTAATACCTGAGAAATAATGTTCTATTTTATGTTTTATATACCACTTAAGAACTTACAAGGAGGGTTCCTTAAGTTATGTACTTAAATTGTTGACCTTTGAAGCAGTTAATGCCTGTAAATATATTTTTTACATTTCTGTCCTCAGAAGCAGATAATGCCTGTGAAAGTGTGTTTCTGAAATAAATAAATGCCTTTAGTGTAATCTTAATATCTTTCCAATGCTAGCAAATAAATATATCCTAGTTGAGATGCTTCAAGATGTGACATAGCAACATTTTTAGCAGGACCTGCCTTCTAGAATTATATAGCATTCTCATGAAGAAGTCTGATCTCTTGTAGGTTCTTGAGTAATTCAAGTTGACTTCAAAGAGAACTCCTACATCTCCAGGACCATCCCAGATTGGACACTTTAGTCAGAAGTGGCCACAAGCACAAGGCCAACTTTCAATAGGCTGCAGACTTGGAAGACTAAATGGGAAAGAGGAATCCCTAGTTATTTAATCCAGATCCTATTGACGTTTTTCCTCTTGGAGGAAATCTCTGGGGAACCCTGTCAAATGTGAAGAATGAACCACTTAACTTTTTTGCCAAGAACTAATTTATGCAGCTATATGTGCCCACCCATCATTTAAATCTTCAGAACTTGCCTCTGGTCCCAGAAAGAAATTATTCAGAAAAGTACTTATCAATCTAAATAATATATATGGGCAAATTATTATAGTTGTTTTTATAATCTATTTCATTGCTAAGCTTTATTTGCCCTCTCCATTTCCATGTTGTTGTTGTTGTTGTTGTTGTTGTTGAGACAGAGTCTTGCCCTGTCTCCAGACTGGAGTGCAGTGGCGTGATCTTGGCTCACTGCAACCTCCGCCTCCCTAGTTCAAGAGATTCTCCTGCCTCAGCCTCCCAAGTAGCTGGGACTACAGACATGCACCACCATGCCCAGCTAATTTTTGTATTTTTAGTAGAGACGGGGTTTCACCATGTTGCCCAGGATGGTCTCGATCTCTTGACATCGTGATCCGCCTTCCTCAGCCTCCCAAAGTGCTGGGATTACAGGCATGAGCCACCATGCCCGACCTTCCATTTTTGAAGGAAGAATTGTTTTATCGAGATTCATGAAATTGGTCTTGTTTTTATGTACATTAGTATTAAAACAGTGCTCTGGAGGGAGCAAACTACACTTGGAGGACTATGTTGGAATTACTCTATAATCTTCCCATACTCCATCTAATTCAAGGTTTTCTCCAATTCTCCTCATTTTTCTTCAGCCCCAACAACCTGAGTAACTATTTATTTATTTCTGGCCAGATTGTGTTTGCTGTCTTTGACGTGCTTTCAGCTGCTTTCTGATACCAGACAATTTTTCACCCGTGTTTTTTTTTGTTGTTGTTGTTGTTGGGTGCAAATTTAAAGTTATTTGATTCATTGTTTTATTTTCCACTTAGTATTATGTTTATCAACTGGAGCAGTTAGAGCAGAATACTAATGATGCCACCAGGAGATGATGGCATATTTGCCACATTCTACATTTTTTTCAACAAATATAAAATACCTTGGCTGTTTGAAAGAAAACCAGGCATAAATTATCACTGTAAATTGAAAAATCTATTCAACAATTTTGTTATTTTCAGGTTTATGTACGTAAAAACTTAGCATAAATTGTTTGACTCAGATACTGAATGTTATAATCGTTGTGATTCATTCATCAAAATTTATCTTTCTAAAAACTAATCTATTACAAACATAATTCTAATGTAGTGCTACAAAGATAATTCTAATTATCTCTACTTTTCCAGTTTTTGGAATGCAACCAAATACCGACAATTACCAATATCTAAAATGGTATCAGTATTCCGAATAAGAAATAATCTCACAATAATATAAGCAATATAAGTGCCTATTGATAGATACAGTTTTTTCACTATTTAAATTTTTTCTTTATTTTTCTTCTAGCCAATGGTGAAAATAAAAGTAAAATATTTTATCTAACAAATTACTTAAATTTCCTGTACTTTGTAGATTGATTTTTTTGGTAATATTTCTTCATTTAATGTAACTTAAAAATGAATCGATATTAAGAGTTAAAAGTTTGCTATGGTGTGAATATTTGTGGCCTCGCCACCAAGATTTATATGTTGAAATCCTAACTCTTAAGGTGATGGTTTTAGGAGGTGGGGCCTTTGTGAGGCGCTTAGGTGTGAAGGTGGAGATCTCATGAACAGTATTCGTGCTCCAGCAAGAGATCCTCAGTGAAGACCTTTTGCCCTTCTACCATGTGAAGACACAGCCAGAAGGTATCATCTATGAACCAGAAAGTAGGCCATTACAGTCAGGCCTCTGAGCCTAAGCTAAGCCATCATATCCCCTGTGACCTGCATATACACATCCAGATGGCCAGTTCCTGCCTTTACTGATGAGATTCCACCACAAAAGAAGTGAAAATGGCCTGTTCCTGCCTTAATTGATGACATTATCTTGTGAAATTCCTTCTCCTGGCTCATCCTGGTTCAAAAGGTCCCCTACTGAGCACCTTGTGACCCCCACACCTGCCCGCCAGAGAACAACCCCCCTTTGACTGTAATTTTCCTTTACCTACCCAAATCTTATAAAACTGTCTCACCCCTATCTCCCTTCACTGACTCTCTTTTTGGACTCAGCCTGCCTGCACCCAGGTAAAATAAATAGCCTTGTTGCTCACACAAAGCCTGTTTGGTAGTCTCTTCACACGGACGTGCATGAAACTTACCAGACACCGAATCTGTTGGCACCTTGAGCTTGGACTTCCCAGTCTCCAGAACAGTGAGAAGTATATTTCTGTTGTTTATAAGCCACCCAGTCTGTGGTCCAATCATGCATAGCTTCACCTTCTGAGAAATGCCTCATTAGGCAATTTTGTCATTGTGCAAACATTGTAGAATGTACTCACACAATCTTAGATGGTATAGCCTTCTACATACCTAGGCTATATGGTAGGGCCTATTGCTCCTAGGTTACGAACCTGTACAGCATGTTATTTTACTGAGTACTGTGGGCAATTATAACACAATGATAAGTCTTTGTATATCTAAACATAGAAAATGTACAGTAAAAATACAGTATTATAAACTTATGGGACTGCTGTTGTCTATTCAATCTGTCATTGAAATGTTTTCATGTGGCACATGATTGTAGTTTGCTATAGCAGACTGAACAGATAAAAACTAAAATGTTTTACCAACATTGTCCATATACTTAAGTGTAAGCTTATTTCATTTCCACTGGATAAACAATTGATTAGATATTCTTTTCCTCCTCTTTAAAAATAATTTTTAAAAAATGTTCTTAAACTAGATAGGCTGCAAGACCGCTTTAGCTTATAAACTTCATTTTATACAAAGATGTTTTACAAGAAATGTTATAAAATTAGCAGAAATCTGACACATTTCAAGTGACCAGGCATTCATTAAAAATTTTGTTTAAATTTTTCTTTAAATTCAATCTATCATTTGGTTTTAAATATTAAAATTACTCAATATAAACAAATGTAATAATGTATTATAATTAAACATGTCTGAATAAAAAAGTTAAATAATGGGAAAATGACTTTTAAATGTGCAGTGCAGTACCAGTTGTTCTATTTTCATTAGTTGTCATGTATCTTTCCATGTCCTTTATCTGGTTGTGAATTTACAAGGAACACAGCAGGTTGTGAATTTTTAATAGGCTTTTCTCAAGGAAAGAAAAGGTCAGTATTAACATAAAATTCTTTTTAAAAATGTGTGACACAAATGTTTCACACTGAAGAACAGGTGTTACTGAGGAACTAAAACCACAATAATCTAATTTTTTTATGTTTAAAGAAAAATGTCTCACATAATAAAATAATAAAACACAAATCAATATATAAGTCATATCTTTCAAAGTAGATGCTTTAAGTTTTTTGGCGTGTGACCCATTGATCCCAACTTCTCAGCAATGTAAACTCTTTTGTTCAATAAAATGTTTGTTTTTAAATCCAAGTATTGTTACCTGATATCCAAATAAAAAAGGAGGAGTTGTGAGAAAGCTGCAGTTATAAAGACTAACCCTTGTCTGATCATTACTCAGTGAATGAATTGGAATAGGAAATAAAATTGTGCCACAGACACACAAAGAATGAGGGAAGGTAGTAATACCAGAACAACTGTTGAAAAAGTATGCAGAGTAAGAGATAATTAAAAAAATAAAGAGATTTTAAAAAGAAGATGGGAAGCTTAGGAAGGGGACTATAACTCAAGAACTTTGTCCTTTGGTCTGTTTCTGTAACTGTTAGGAAATCATCAATATCAATAGACCTGTTATTACTTAGTTCTTGTATCCCATCAGTTTCATCTAGAAGAGGAGCTATTCCCCAAGTCTCAGGAGATCTGGAAATTCATCTTTCTGCCTCCTTTATTTACTCTGAAAAGTAAAGCTTGGCCACAGGAAGAACAGATCTTGACTGAAAAACATAAGAAGTGTAAGGTTTTTTTTAGTTGTATCACCCTACCAATAAACATTTTTACATGCCAGGATCACAGTTTTATTATGTGCAATGAGATTATCCACATAATCTCATTATTACAGTGAATATCTCTTGTAGTTTCTTTACTTGTCCATGTATCTAGTATGTTTTCAAAGACCATCTTTCATTAAACATAGGCTAATGTCATGCCCTCAAATACTGTCTTTTTGCCCTTTATTCTAGGGCTAGTTATCATTTGTTTCCCTCTGTGACTTTTTAAATGCACATTATCATTAGTACAAGCTCTAGTGGTTCAAGTAAATCGTATAGTAATTCTGTCATCTTAGGATCAAGCTGTATAAATTCTTAGTTGTAATTTGCTTCTCTTAATTATATTCCCTTTGGTGAAGGTAGAAATCCTTTCATTTTCTGATTCTCAAAACCACAGTCTACTTGCAAACTCCATCTCTTTGGTTCCCTACTACCATGTTCAATTTTCTAATCCCACAGAAACTCCCACAGTATGTGGTCCAATTATAAGATTTAATTTTCACTCTCTGTAGGATAAGTGAAGATAATAAATCCTGCTGTGATTTATATTCCAAAACTGAGCTTTCTAAAAATTAAAATCTCACCATCTTAGCAGCTTTTTTGCATGTCTAACTGATTAGAATAGGAGAAAGGGTTTTAATGACACCTATCTTGCCTTAGATCCTTCTTCATTCCAAATCTATATTCTATATTTATGCAGTGTTCTTTCTAAAATGCAAAATTAATAACATATAAAAATTTCCCAGGTTCAAACCTCTACTCATTCTTTGATAATTTGGGTATTGTAAGCTTAAGAGATCCTCATTCATTCCTGAGGGCTTTTATAGGGGCTGTCTTGTGAATTTCCATTTCACAAAATGTTTGAATCTTCCACAGAAACTGACTGGAATTGTTGATTTGGATTAAGAAGTACACGATTCTTATGAGAATAAGCATATATTTCTCAATTAAAATTATTGAATGCAAAGAGAATAAATATAACTGTCTACTATGAACCATAACATTATCTCATCAAATTATTGATAATATCAGTAATTTTTCTTGAATTATTTTGATTCTCAGATAGAACAAGAGATATGCAGTGCTTAAATCTGTAACTTGGAAAATTGCCACTGTGTTGCACATGCATGTAATTGGAAAGTTTCCCAGCAACTATGTACATTTTCAGTTCCTGTAAAGCATCAGTCTTCTGACTTTTTTTAAGAGTGGTTTCCTGGATAAAAGTCACATGTTACTTCGGAAAGCTTTTTAGTTAAAAGGAGTTATTTCCTGAGTTTCTCAACCTTACTTTATTGTTTATGAATAGCTAAAAATGTAGTAAGAAACTATTTGTTACCTGACTTCTTTATCTTTTTCTCCAAAGTATATGTCCATTTGGGGTTTTCTTAATCTATTATGTCTGTATTAATAAGTAGTTTATCCAGAAATGTAGTTTTATCCAGAGTTGATGGCTAGCTGCTAATTACTACTTCCATTAACCAAAAAGTAGACTGCTTTTATAGACCCAGTGATAACAAGTAATAGCATACATTAAAGATAAATACAGATAAAATTTTATTTATTTTAAATATTTTTGGTGTCTACATAAAAATGTTTTCAGGGACAAGTTTATTGAAATACGTTCTCATAAGTAAAAAAGAACCTTTCAATTAAATAAACAAAAGTCTTCTTAAATAGGACGTAATTAGTTTAAAATTCTACACTTAATTAGATGAAAATGAGTGTTGGTATAAGTAGTCTAAAGAGCAAAAATGAAACTTATTTAGGTAAATATGTAACTCTATGTATTTTTTCATATAATTGAAGATTATTGTCTCGAATTCTTAATTCTGTAGGCTGTAGATCAGTGTGCCTATTCTGATTTATGTCTAGATTTTATGTAAATATTAAAACATAAAACATGTCTATAATGATGTCTGTTATAATAAATGTTTTGTAGAAATTAAGATCTACAGTTTTAAAAATATTTCTTATCAAACATATAACAACATAAAAATTTGTTGAAGCATAACCTCATTGCACATAATAAAACTGTGATTCTAGCATGTAAAAATGTTTATTGGTAGGGTGGTAACACTAAAAAAAACCTTACACTTCTTATGTTTTTCAAAGCCAAGATCTGTTCTTCCTGTGGCCACGCTTTACTTTTCAGAGTAAGAATTCTATATGGGGCAGGAGGTATAACCATCTGGCAACTGCCTGTCCATTTCCAGAATTCTCAAGATCATTGGGGACCATTATTTCCTGCCCAAACATTCCAGAGCTTGCTTCTAGGTCTCAGAAGAGGCTCTTCTTTAAGTTAATTGCCCAAAGGTTAGACTCAGTCACTAGTACAGTAGTACATGTACTCCTAAGCCTGTTGGCTAGCCTTAAGGGCATCTGTTGAAAAATAACCTAGATGGAATTTGTTCATGACACATGAACTCCTGGACTGGCATTTGCACTAGGATCGTGTGTACATTGGGCTGAGATGTCCACGTGAAGGCATGCAAAGCTCTTTGATGTGATGAAGTGATTCTCAAAGCTTCAGCGTGGTTATGTTACAGGCTCAGGAAAAGGAGCAAGACACAGGCCTTGTATTGCCTTGTTCCTGCACAGAATTTCTCCTTGTAGGTTTTTAAAAAGGTAGATTTGACAAGATAGGAGGCTAGAACATATTTTATTTTATATTTCATTAATTTTATTTATAACTTTAAAATATATAGACGTGTTATGTAGATATCTATCTGCTCTGAGTACTACAAATATTTGTGGGGTAATCACTGTCTATTGTATAAACCAAAAAATAATGTATGTTGTTTTTAAAGTAAGAGCTTTGTCTCCTACAGCTTTGCTTGTCTTACAGTTCTTAAGACATTACTAATTCATCAACAAAAATATAACTAATAACAAGTTTATAGCAGATGTGTTTTTTTGCACAATTTAAGAATAAAATAATCTTTCATTCACAGAAAGAGATGAAAGAGCAGTGTTTACACCCACCTATCAAGATTGATGTATCTGGGACAGAATTTATTTGCCCATGAAAATGAATATTTAC
The DNA here is from genome assembly GCF_028878055.3 of Symphalangus syndactylus. Taxonomy (NCBI): domain Eukaryota; kingdom Metazoa; phylum Chordata; class Mammalia; order Primates; family Hylobatidae; genus Symphalangus; species Symphalangus syndactylus. Next base: position 79,133,100 of record NC_072438.2, read on the forward strand.
CAAGCAAAGAGAGGAGCTTGGTTTAATTTTATTACATTTTTTTCATTTAGAATAAAAATTATCCTGATATATAAAAGGCTATTCATGTTATTTAAAGTGTATAAATGAGTGTGATCAAACTTATTCAACTCTCATTTCAAGAACTAGGATAGCTGACCCCATTGCTCAGTGATGAGACTTGAAAGACCTTCTGTGAATTCTTTCAGCATCATGTACCTTTATACATTATCATGGATATACTCTTTTTTATTTCCCCTAGCTACATTCAGACCAAGATAAAGGAGATGGATCACTCAAATATATCTTATCCGGAGATGGAGCTGGTACTCTTTTTATTATTGATGAAAAAACAGGTGATATTCATGCCACAAGACGAATTGATAGGGAGGAAAAGGCCTTTTATACTCTACGTGCACAAGCTATTAACAGAAGAACTCTGAGGCCAGTAGAGCCAGAGTCAGAGTTTGTGATTAAAATTCATGATATCAATGACAATGAGCCAACGTTCCCAGAAGAAATCTACACAGCTAGTGTTCCCGAAATGTCTGTTGTGGGTAAGTTCATTTACAATGTTTATGATGGTATTCAAAAAGTGTTTTAAATATCAAGAAATTCTTATAATAGTATAATCAATTAATTGAAATCCTCTTTGATTTGCTAACATGAGTACATATTTATTTATTTTTTCTTTAGGAGACAATCAGAAAAAAATGATCAATGCAATTTACACTTCCTACGGATTTGTGAATCTTTATAATACATATAGGTAGACACTCTCCTCAAAAATAAAGAAAATATCATTGAAATTCAGTAGAAAATTGTGAAAATAAATTGTTTTTTGTCCCTTGGATTCAGATAAAAGTTGTATAGATTTCTGATCCCAAATATAATATAAATACATTTAGAATACCATAGAGGTTATATAATCTTCACACATATTCTAGACATAATTTACCAAAAGATTTTGTCTGGAATATCTACTATCTACATATTTCAACTGAGGAAATTGATTAGATTATTTCTTTTTTATTAAATATCTTAAAATATCCTATCATTATAATTATTGTGTATAAAACTCTGCTGGTATCTTTAAAATTCTTTGAAATCTTATATTCAAAAAAACCAGTTGAAAACCTATGGTTAAATACATACAGATACAGAATTACCAAGTTAGATTGTGGAACCTGTAAAACATAAAGCATGAAAAAAGTAGAAATATAACATTCGAGAAAATAGAATTTCTCTTTTCAGTGTAAATAAATGGGAGATGTATCTGTAGACCAAGAAAACTAAAACTGCATTAATTTTTTAAATTAGATATAGAATGACAGGCAATGAAAAGCATCAGAGAACAGTGATAATATTTTCAGAGACATATTTTTGTATTCGGTAGGAGAATAGACACTTCTCAAATATGTGTGAAGTTGTTTAAACTGATTAAACAAATCTGAAGCTTTACTTGTAACACTTATAATTGCACATTTTCAGACTCTGCATTTCTCAAAAGCATTGTTCTGGGATTGTTATTTAATATTTACTTCATTAAATCCCAAGAACTTTTGGCATTCATCTCACTATAAAGTCCTTTTAAATATCTTGAACTTTATTAAATAGATTTTAGTAGTTCATGGAACTTGGGATCATGTTGAATTGTTTCTAAATTTAGAATTTAATCTATTCATAAAATTGTATTCTAGAGCAGATGTTAATTATTTTTAGAGTTAATTAGTGGAGAGGGGGAAGAAGAACACACTCCTGTGTGATTAGATGTGCCCTTTACACAAAACAAATCTATTATGTGAAAATGAATTTCAATATCCAACTTGAGCATTTGTAAAGTGACTATATTTATTATATTCTATATACTAGAATTATCTATTGCATGCATAAAAATAGACATGTTGACTAAATAAATATTATGTATTTGAACTCAGAGTTTACCTGTAATAACACTATATATCTACATATTCATCCAAATTATATATGAAAGTTTCTTTAAGAGGTCATTATTAAAGCCAGAAATCATTCAAGTCTTCAATGAAAACCAGTGCTTTTGCTCCTCCTTCTGGTACTGTGCAGAACTAAGCTGAATTTGGATACTTCAGGTACTTCTGTGGTGCAAGTCACAGCTACAGATGCCGATGACCCTTCATATGGGAACAGCGCCAGAGTCATTTACAGCATACTTCAAGGGCAGCCCTATTTCTCTGTGGAGCCTGAAACAGGTCAGGAATCATGAATTGCTGTTTGTTCATTTGATCATCTTTACGACCTTTATCAGTAGAAAGACCATGGGAGAATAAGAACAAAACCTTAACATTAATACTCACAGAAGAGTGATGATGCAACACTTAAAGATATAAGAACTCAAAGTTAAATGATAGAGTGAACTAATGGAAACCTCTGTTTAGATATTTTAACATACAGGCTTAGGCCACTGTAGGCACATGTGGTATTGCTAGGAAATGGCAACACAATACAAATGATATTTCCACAGAATCACTTTTATAATTTCTAGACAATAAAAATGAGTATCAAAACGTGTCTTTCAAAAAATCACTAGCTTAAAAATTCTTTTTGTGGACTTAATAAAATAATAATGGAGATTTCAGTGAAGATAATGGAAGTTTTTGTATTTTCTCAAGGTATCATCAGGACTGCTTTACCGAACATGAACAGAGAAAACAGAGAGCAATACCAAGTGGTCATCCAGGCCAAAGACATGGGCGGCCAGATGGGAGGCTTATCGGGGACAACCACCGTGAACATCACGCTGACAGATGTCAATGACAACCCACCACGTTTCCCCCAGAGTAAGCACCCTTTAATGGTCATTCTGCAGGGCAAAAGATTTAGAGTAAAAAAAGACAGACAAAGAAAGAAAAAGAAAAAGCAATTGTCATTCATTTAAGACATATTGAAAATGTGCTACAAAAGTAAACAAAAGGTGTACATGCTGATGAATTCAGTGTTATTAAAAGATAAAATTGAATATTTCAAGCATGTTTGACTCAGAGACAGGAAGACCTATGATCCCAAACCTCTTCATATGTGAGCTTGGCATCTATAATTGTAGTTTAAGAACTGTTTCTTGGCCGGGCGCGGTGGCTCACGCTTGTAATCCCAGCACTTTGGGAGGCCGAGGCGGGCGGATCCCGAGGTCAGGAGATCCAGACCACGGTGAAACCCCGTCTCTACTAAAAATACAAAAAATTATCCGGGCGTGGTGGCGGGCGCCTGTAGTCCCAGCTACTCGGAGAGGCTGAGGCAGGAGAATGGCGTGAACCCGGGAGGCGGAGCTTGCAGTGAGCCGAGATTGCGCCACTGCACTCCAGCCTGGGCGACAGAGCAAGACTCTGTCTCAAAAAAATAAATAAATAAATAAAAGTATTTTCTCTCTTTTCTGTACTATTTTTACCTAACTTTGATTATTAATAGTACATGATTCAAATTAAATTGTTTAAAAGCATGTATTTGGAAAGATTTCAAAATTCATATAGAATTTTCTTGAGCAGACTAATCACATACCTATATATTTGTGACAGTTGTTCGATTAGATATTTAAGGTATGCCCATCAGGTCTGCTGGTGTGGTGCTGGGCTCCAGAACTCATAGGGCAAGGCATGTGCTTATGCTTTTTTCAAATAATTAGGTTTCAGCCCCAGGCTACCTTTAATATTTGTAAGAAAAATAAAACCAATAATAATCCTGCATATTTCTTAGAACAAGTTTCAAGATGTGTGCTGTTTAAAATTTAAATTTCACATTTTGCATGTATTTTTGACCATCTCTTAGCTCGAGCCTTTTACCAGGAGAATGAACATGCAAATTCAGCACAATAAACCATAACCAATTAATTGCATAATCCACAATGAGCAAAACTATTACTGGAGAAAAAAAGCATTTTACCAGTAATTAATTTCCTTTGGGAGTAGTATTATATTTTACATTTTCAGGAACATATATACACATGTGTCTAAAATACAGTCCATTTATAAATAACACATTCAATAAGTAAATTAAATCTACCTCCAACTCCAAATGTATAGTACATTTAGAGGATTTTAGATCATCCCATATCTTGTCTCATTATTATTATGACTATTATTATTATTATTATTATTTTTGAGAGTGAGTCTCACTCTGTGGCGCAGGCTGGAGTACAGTGGTGCGATCTTGGCTCACTGCAGCCTCCACCTCCCGGGTTCAAGTGATTCTCCTGCCTCAGCCTCCTGAGTAGCTAGGATTACAGGTTCATGCCACCAGGCCCAGCTAATTTTTGTAATTTTAGTAGAGACAAGTTTCGCCATGTTGCACAGGCTGATCTGGAACTGTCCCATTATTTTTAACTTATAGATGGAAACATAATTTATGGATTTTTATTTTCTAAGTTACCTTTTTTGTTATGAATATTTACAACCTTATCTGACCTTTGGGAACACACGTTCATGAGAATTAGAATGTTATGTGATTGTCTAAATCATGTAACATCTGGAAAATTGTATTTCATATTGAATATTATTTAAGTAAATAGACAGTCTTTGGAGGGAGTTCTACAGTTCATGAAGCCTTTCATTTGTAGCATATCATTGAAACCTCACAACTAATCTATAGACACCATTGCTATTATTATACCCAATGTATAGAAGAAAAGAAGGCTTAGGATAGAAATGATATAGCCATGTAGGAAAAGTTTTCGAAAAGCAAGAGACATTTATTTGAATTATATGTTTTTCTTTAACCCAACATTACCCTTTAAATGTCATCAATATAAAACTTACTCAAATATTTTACATTCTTTTTTTCTCTAATTCTTAAGCTTATATCAAGTTATCAAGTATTTTCAACTTACATCAAATCTCATTTCAAAAACTACATTTGTAGTCATAGCTATATGACTGTTAGTGGCTTGGCTGGTGGCTGCCATATTGGATAGCTCAGCAGCAGACCCTGCAGTCATCCTGTGTGAGTCCCAATAATTTTCACTTAATAGGTTTTTCACTTGGGCCAGTTAAACTGACCATCTCTTTTTCATTGTCATCAGTAACACTGCATAGCAGTTCTCTTCTTTGTGGAGTAATGTAAGAATAAATAATTTAATATCTAAGAAGCATGGACTTGGTGGCTGGCATTTAGTGTATTTATGCATCCAATAATGTTGATTAATGCTAGTGCTCTATTACCACTATTATTATTATTATTCAGTATTATAAAAGTTAAGTCACAACTCAAATTCATTATTTCCCTGTATGCTGTATCAACAATCTCAGTCATTTGGAGGGGACAGAGACAAATGAAAACTCAGATATCTTGCTTTATTTTTTCATTTATTTTATTGTGTATATTTATAACAATGTTTCTCATTCAGAGATAATTTTGCCCTCCCTAGCCATGGCCCTGGACATTTGGCAATGTCCTGAGACGTTTTTGATTATGTCAACTGCCAAGTACTACTGGAATCTAATGGGTAGAAGCTAGGGCTGCTTCTAAGCATCCTTACAATTTTAATGACAAAGAGTTATCTGGCCCAATATTCCAGTAGCATCTAAGTGAGAAATTTTGATGTCATACGAGGGGCAATTCAAGTACATCACAAATTCATTGATATAAAAATATTTATTGAGATCACTCTTGCACCAAATGCCATTGATATGGTTTGGCTGTGTTCCCACCCCAATCTCATCTTGAATTGTAGCTCCTGTAATTCCCACGTGTCATGGGAGGGACCGGTGGGAGGTAATTGAATCACAGGAGTGGTCTTTCCTGTGCTGTTCTTGTGACGGTGAATAAGTCTCACGAGATCTGATGGTGTTATAATTGGGAGTTCCTCTACACAAGCTATCTTTCCTGCTGCCATGTAAGACATGACTTTGCTCCTCATTCACCTTCCACCACGTTTGTGAGGCCTCCCCAGCCATGTGGAACTGTAAGTCAATTAAACGTCTTTCCTTTATAAATTACCCAGTCTTGGGTATGTCTTTATTAGCAGCGTGAGAATAGACTAATACAGCCATTTTAGAAACTAAGTATAAGTATATGGTGTTTGTCAAAATAGCAACAAAAAGCCCTGGTTTGTATCCCTATTGCCTTTCATTAAAGCAGGGGAGACAAATCATACATAAGTAAAAGCATCACTGGCAAGGGATTGGTTCAGGCCTGTATAAAAAGAATAACATGTGAGACAATTCCAGTGTAAGCAGGATTTGGCGACTGGGGAAGGGGGAAGGCTAATAGAACCTGTCATTCAAAAGGTGATATTTCACCTGAACACTGCAATATAGAGTCAATCTAGCCACCAATAGAGGGAGAAATCCACTAAGCAAAAAGATCAGCATGTGGGAAATCCTGAGGTTGGAAATTGAAGGGAGTCTATCCACAACTGAAACCTCCTGTGGCTGGAACATTCCAAAGAATGAGGAGGTTGATGGGAGATGAGTTTAGAGGGCTTTACGCTCAGAGGAACATTGATAATTATAAATTATCATTGGCATTAACAAAATCATAACTGTGTGCCTGATCTAAGTTATCTTTATAGTCTCATGGTTTTTAAAGTATATAAATATGTGAACATTAACATATGCACATTAGTATAATTCTAAAAAGGAGTCCATGGATTGGAAGGTAGGGATGCACCTTAAAACTGATATCTAAAAGTATTTTCTACTCTTTTGCTCTAAATATTAAAATGTATACAAAATAAATGCACTTTCTGCATATGTACCAATAACATTTCCATTAAGGAGGATTCCACAGCAAATTTTCCTGCTCTCCAACCAAACATTCAATAATCCTTATTTTTTTCTGTTTTATTTTGCTAATGTTAGAAAAATATTATACTTCCATACTTTAAATCTATCTGCCTGGTATTTTCACTTGAATATTTTTAGTCCTGCTTAACCCTTTTCCTTCCTTCTTTCTCTAAAATCATAAAAAATAGAAAATCATAAAATTATGTAAAATTGTGAAAACTGATCATTGGAAAGGTCTATGAAAAGATTACATTACTGAAACCTGATCATTGTAGGGCTTGACAAAACCAACTGGGACAACGGTATTTGTTTCCAAAAGGTTTTACAAAAAGTATCCCTGAGAAAATGTTACAATATTGATTTTCATCTGTCCATAGTTAGTGATTAAGGGACATCCAATGTACTGAGGCCTGGCTAATTCCATCTTTGCCTTAACACTCCAGAGAATGTCTATTTGAAAAGACTCTCAAATCTATTCAAGGAAAAAAAAAAAATAGGTACCAGAGAAGAAGGTCAAAGCCTAAAGAGTCTTCAAAAGCAATTAAGCAGGTGGTCAGGGTCCCAGCCAACTAGTTGGTGCCTAGGACTAGACACTAGTTAAAAAAAAAAAAAAAAAAAAAGTAAAAATTGAGCCTTTTATTCGCAGGTAAGTGCTTTTCCATACATCCCATCACAGGCACAAAAGTTAAGGAAAGCACATTGTTTTCAAATTCCACTTAACAATGGGTATGAGCTCCTAAGAAACCTGGCTTTCATAGAATCATGCTCTGTACACTCACTGACTCACAGACATTATTGTACACAATTTAGGTTGACAAATAGAAGTCACGGACCAATAACATGTACATTTATGTAGTGTCAGCTTTGCTGAGCCTTTATGAGGAAGAAAAAATCCTTACAAACTCCAAGCAAAAGGTCACTGTATGACTGAGTGACTCTCTCATATGTATGCAGGGTATTATGTATATAGATAATCAATGTCAACTTAAGTGAGAATTTGATATGATATTTATTATGTAAGCATCCAGATCAATCCTAAATGCACTCAAAAGAGTGAATTTATTGTTGTCTACTATATATTTCCCACAGATTATTGAGAATAGTGACAGATATAAGTAGTTTTTCATTTGGTTAATGTTAGTTGTGAAAATTAATAAAAAATTTCCCCACTTAAAGGATAGTTTTTATTAAGATAAATTATAGGTGATGGAAAACTTTGAGTGTACAAATAAACTGAAGGAAGATCTTACTTCTTGAGAATTTCGACATCAATTCATTGTATTTCCCATCAAATTAACACTTAAGATTATACACAACTACAACCAATTCAGAAGCAACTGTAAACAATTCCAGAATTATGCAGAACCTGAAAGAGATGTCATATCTATGCATGCTCGTTTGTTTTATCTGAATGCCATTGATGGGCTACTGACTTTATCTCATTGAATTACTTAAAAAATGATTATCTGGTTTGCCCAATTAAATACAACAGCAACAGTGTAAAAATAATAGTATTAGGCATTGATATAGCATGTACTAAATACTACTGTAAAATATAGTGCAAATATAAACTCACTTAATCTTTATATCATCCGTATGAGATAGACAATGTATTAGGTTGGTGAAAAAGCAATTTTGCCATTAATAGCAAAAACTGCGATTACTTTTGCACCAACATAAATCTACCCCTTTTCATTATTTAAAAAAACAGAATCATGTAAATGTAGTCACTTCTTCATGAAATAAATAAGAAGGAGGTTGAGGATCCAGGTTATTCAGCTTTTAAGCCTGTGCTTCAAAGCACTACACCTAGAAAGATACTGGCACATCAAAAATTTAATCTTCCTTGGTGCATCCCACTTTAGTTAATTCTGTGGTTCACTACTTTTATATAGGTTATAGGGCAAAATTCAGGCAGGACACACTGAATTCTTAAAATGTGTATGCATGTTGATACAAAGACAGGTAAATCATACTTTTATTGCTTGGTGGCTTTTGCAATATACAAGGACCAAACACGACTGACCTCTTTTCTGGGATCCTTATACTGCCTGGGCAGATAAACAAGTTTGCATGAGACAAAGTCTTTCAAGGAACTGTCTATATAATATACATAGGGATTTAAGACACGTACGTTCAGTGAGCTGTGAGACTATCATAATCCCTGCCTGGTACAAGAGAGATTTGATTTAATAAGTGCTGATTTTCACTTTGTAAATAGAGTCAACCTCTCCTCTACTGGGGATCCCAAGTAATGTAGGCCCCAGGCTGATTTGCATATTTTAAAATTATCAAGCACTTTTCAAGTAGAGCAACTGTCAGGTATGCCCCAAGGAAGATGCTTCAGCGTGAGAAAGAAGGGAATAAAATTAAAAATGTCTCTTTTTCCCTGTTTTATTATCTAGAAAAAAAATGAACCTACTTACATGCAAAAGCACTGTTCTACAATTTATGTTCGTTAGAATACAGTGTGATTTTTTACTGTGACCACCAAAATATCCTCAACTTCTGTCAGATTTTCCCTCATGTTCCCAATGCCTATAGTTTGAAGGAGTTACAAAGAAATTATGTTATTAAAGCATCCATTGATTTATTAAACATTGACTGAAGCCCTACTATGTGCCAAGAACTGTGCTAAGAAATAAAAATGAACTGTAATTGTCTTAAAGTAAGAAATTACCTACAGGATACATTCACAACTAATTTGCATTTTGGTAGGATAAACAGACACAAACTCTCTGTCTCTCATACACACAGACACATATACACACACACACTTACTTTTTTTCATTTCAGTTTCTCTTTTACTCATTGTCTCTCTCACTTTTTCTGGCTTGCTTTTGTAACTATACAGTCATGCACTCCATAATGACATTTCAGTCAATGACGGACCACCTATTGTGATGGTGGTCTCATAAGATTACAATACCAATACTTATTTTTTACTGTGTTTAGCTATGTTTAGACACACAAATACTATTGTGTTACAGTTGCCTGCAGTAATCAATACAGTAACATGCTGTACAGGTTTGTAGCCTAGGAGCAGTAGGCTGTACCATATAGCCTAGCCGTGTAGAAGGCGATACCATCTAGGTTTGTGTAAGTACACTCTGTGATGTTTGTACAACAAAATTACGTAACAATGCATTTCTCAGAACGTATCCCTGTTAAGTGAAACATGACTCTACATATTTTGTTTTGTGTATATATGTATAAATATAAATATATATAATGTGTGTACATGTTTATGTTTTGTGTATGTATGTATAAATATGAGTATATTTAATTATATAAATATATAGAAGACTATATATTTAATTATATAAATATATAGAAGACTATATATTTAATTATATAAATATATAGAAGACTATATATTTAATTATATAAATATATAGAAGACTATATATTTAATTATATAAGTATATAGAAGACTATATATGTAATTATATAAGTATATAGAAGACTATATATGTAATTATATAAGTATATAGAAGACTATATATTTAATTATTTAAGTATATATAAGACTATTGGCCGGGCGCGGTGGCTCACGCTTGTAATCCCAGCACTTTGGGAGGCCGAGGAGGGCGGATCACGAGGTCAGGAAATTGAGACCACGGTGAAACCCCGTCTCTACTAAAAATACAAAAAATTAGCTGGGCGTGGTGGCGGGTGCCTGTAGTCCCAGCTACTCCGGAGGCTGAGGCAGGAGAATGGTGTGAACCCGGGAGGCGGAGCTTGCAGTGAGCCAAGATCGCGCCACTGCACTCCAGCCTGGGCAACAGAGCGAGACTCTGTCTCAAAAAAAAAAAAAAAAAAAAAAAAAAGACTATATATACTTATATTTATCCATATATACACAAAAATATATATGATTATATATACTTATATTTATACATATATATACAAAACATAAACATGTACACACATATAACTGGAGAGTAATGCAATAAGATTAGTGCCATAATTGTCTAAATAATTAAATATTTTAGACATAAGGGAATCATGAAAAAGAACATTATTTAAAACTACTTCTAAAATGAATAAGAATTTTCCAGGCAGAAAAATAAGGGGCAATGAGGGAAGGAACATTTTTGGTGGTTATTGTTGTTAGAGGGGATAAAATGAATAAAAACAGACTTCAGTGAAATGTGTGTAATTTGGTTTAAATCAGGGATTGTGAGAGGTGAGATTATGAGATAAGACATTGTTAGCATCGTGAAAGGGTTGAATAAAAAGATAAAAGCTGCATATATTATTTAAGAGATCTTTTTTCGGACAGCATCAGCCACAGTTCTTTGTTTTGACCAGTTATTTTGATAGCAATGAAGCACATTGCTGGATAGGAACAGCAAGAGTTGATGCAGTCTGAACTCATGCTGAAGAGAAGAGGAATTTGAGATATATTTAAGACAATTTTTTTTTTTTTTTTTTTTTTGAGACGGAGTCTCGCTGTCGCCCAGGCTAGAGTGCAGTGGCGTGATCTACGCTCACTGCAGGCTCTGCCCCCCGGGGTTCATGCCATTCTCCTGCCTCAGCCTCCTGCGTAGCCGGGACTACAGGCGACCGCCACCTCGCCCGGCTAATTTTTTTGTATTTTTAGTAGAGACGGGGTTTCACCATGTTAGCCAGGATGGTCTCGATCTCCTGACCTCGTGATCCGCCCGCCTCGGCCTCCCAAAGTGCTGGGATTACAGGCATGAGCCACCGCTCCCGGCCAAGACAATTTAGTAACTAGGTCGATAAAAGGTTTGAGGGATAAAAGGTAAAATATCAATGAAAAGATACTTTCAAGCTTTCTACCAGAAGTGTTTATTGGAAGACAGGGACAGGAATTTCAACTGGACTTGAGCATTTTGAATTGAGATGCCTGCAGAAAGACAGTGCTATCTAGTAGCTAGTGAAATACAGCATGTCAATCTGATGTGTGCAAACGAGATATTAGTGAAAATAGACATGTAAAATATCAGCTAGGATAAATGTTTAGCATGACAGAACCAGGGGAAATACACATTTTCCGTCTGTGATGAACTGTGTAATTCTCTAAGAGAAATCATGTTTATGGAAATTATACAAAAACCTACTTTGGAACATTCCAGTTAGTCCAGTGGAAAGTTGCCTTAGACCGAACTACTTGGCATCTTACATAATGGGATTCACACTCCTTCTGTATCATGATATCCTCTAGGACAACTTGGGCGGTATCCCTCAGTAGGTATAAATTTAGAAATATAGATGTAAAACCAGTTATGCAAACCTATTTAGACACAATTAAAGCTGTTGTTGCAGAGTTTTTGGTACACTTACAATTTCAGGTGAGATCCATTGTAAAGAATATCTAGGACAATATATTTATGAGTGATTAATTGAAAGTTTGTCTAAACTTCCCCGAATCCTATATGCTTTTATTGTTTATACACATTGCCATTGTGTGTTATCTACTGATGCCAATTAACTTGGAGACAGTTTTTGAGAAATGTAGCAAAACAGATTTCCAGGACTCTGGGGATCCATGGCAGCTTCACTGAAAGCTTTGTCAAGTTACTTTCTTCAGTAGCTTGAACAGGAAACTAAGACATGGTACAACATCTCGTTTTGCTCTAATTTAACTTAAATGCCCAAAGCTGAGTTGATGATCGTATCTCCAGTGCTCACAAATTTGGGTTTCTCTCTTTCCTCTGTTAAGAATCTTCAATTCGAAAGCCTCAGTAGTTTCTCAGTCTCTGGTGTGACTTTCAGCTCTCCTCTGCTTTCTCCTAAATGCCCATTTAGCATTGCATAATTTCCTTAACTACTCCGCAGTTCCCTCCAAGGAGCTTTATCTTGTTTTTAATTTCTTCCTCTTAAGCTCATTAAAAAACATCTTTTAAGCATTATACAACGGAATGGTTTATAAACGTGCATAATTATGACATTTTTCTTAAAGCAAGTATTGTTCGAGATTATCATGCAGCATAGAGATGTTACAATATGATTATACACAAAGCAAATAAAAAAATTAAGCTAAAGTTAAATTATTTTGTTGATTCATATATATGATGCCTTTTTCATCTCAACTCGGGAAAAGTAGAATTTTAATGTAAATGTGAGTAGCAACGAGGGTAGAGAATAAAGGATGAGGACACATTATATCTCTTTGAACTTTATTGGTTTTTATCAACAAAAAGAAACAGCAGCTGTTTGTCGCTAAACTCAAAAACTAGAGGTAAGCAGTTTGCCTTTGTCGCCCTCCCAGTTGATTTCTGGCATCATTTTGTTGTTCTTAAGGAAGTCACCATGTCACATCTCTTAAATCGCCTATTATATCTTTCCTCCAAAGTCGCTTACTCACGTTGAGCTGTCAATTATTTTTAACTCTTGTACACAAAGTGGCAGTATTTTAAATATTTAAGTGCAAAGGTCCTATTGATCAGATTTTGGTAGAAGAAGTGACCAGGAATATCAGCCTCAAATAGTGAAAAACCATAAATGCATCAAAATTGTTTGAAATCATTAATAACTGACAGTGCAGATGTTGTGTGAGGTTGTCAGTATCAGGATGAAAGTGCACTTATTTATGTAGCCCCACATTTTGCTCAGTCCTTAGGAAGCTTTCTTTGCAATATTGCCTTCTAGATTTTTACTTGCTCAATATGACTTTATTTATGTGATATACAAATGGCAATTACCTCTCTCCTTCTCACATTCATGCCTTTGTGCTTAAATGGGTAACCATACTAAGAATGTACTCACCAGGAAGAAATATTTATCTGCCTAAGCATTAAAAGGGGAGCAGATGATTCAATCTGACACCTGGAAATGAATTTAAAACAACTATAAATTAGAATTGATAGGAAAGCGTACCACATAATTAAAGCTTCATCACTGTATATAAAAAATAAGGAGCATGCAAATAGGTGTCTTTAAGGAGAAATGAAACTTAAGCACTCATTTGCGTTTATCAGTGTATGCATAAACAATCTATGCCTGCTTTCTAGTTCCCTGCCTACTGCTTGCCTGAAATGGCAAACACCCTGGGACGGAGAGCATGCTGGTTCTCAATTAGTGATTTCGGTTTGCTTGACAAAGTAGGATACTTCTATTCAACAGACTCATCTTAGAAATAAATTAGAAAGTGTGAATGAATCACTCTTTCATACATTTAAAACATAGAAATTCACTTTTCAATTTTGAAATAGATCCAATAAATCTTGTCCTAAAAATGATTTCTGAGCATAAACATGATTCCAGAGAAAGCATGATTAACTTCTGTATGTAGGGAACTGAATATAAATTTGTTGAATGAATTAATTACTGATGTTGCCATATAATCAATTTTTGTTTTAGGGAAAAATAAATGTGTTTATGTGCATGTGTGCTTTAGAAAAAAATTAATGTACATATGTGCATTCATGCACACACACACAACCCATCTATATTTCTTCAGACAAATTACTGTGGAAAAGAACTGATAGATCATCAATATAGTTATATTGTATCATCAGTAAAATTTTAAAAATTTAGATTCATTTCAGTGTGAACCAGTGTAGCATGATCACTTTCCCGTTTAAGTCTTGAAAGTAGTAAAAATTAACATGAAAAATACTAACTCTCATAAACATGAAATACACCTTGTGACAAATATTGTCTCTGCACCAATCGAAAAATAAAATACAGTAATAAATAATTTTGGATATTTGACCAGAACTATAATGGCAAGTTTAAAGCAGATATATTTTCAGATTCTAAGCATGTGCCTAAGAATACAAATCAAACAATCGCAAAGAAGTCAAACTAAAAATAAAATGTTTGAGAACAAATTTCCAGAGATAATATTCACAATGAATTCCATGTGAAAGTAAAATTAATGGAACAAAGGAATGTTTTTTTCTTTTGTTCTGTCTCTTTCGGGAGAGAACATTGATATGGCAATTTTTTATCATAAACTGATTATTTCTTCTATGATTAGGAATTTTTTTAATTTTTAAAAACAATTTTTACTAGAGTATTAAATGCATGTATGTATGCCTATATGTGTGTATATATGCATATATAAAATAAGCGTCTATTCCATTCTCATCTATAGCTCTAATTCTCACAGATAACAACTTTATTACTCTTTTTAGTTCATCTAGGATTAAGCTACAATTTTCTAATTAATATCTTCTTGTTATTTGTTGAGATATTTTTATACATTACTCATTGACTTGCTTTTATGATTGATGAAAATGGACATCAGTTACACATCATTCTATTCTCCCCAAATATAATTTCACTCCCCACCCTCCCTTCCTGCCCCCCATCCCCGTTTTCTGTATTAGTTATCTTTGCATATTTAAATGCCATGCTATGAAAGGTTTCCTTTGTGTGTGCCTTTATTTTGTTTTAATATTCACCATTGTCAACCTCCTTCTTTGGCTTTCTGTCCCATGAGCACTCTTACTACAGCACTAAATGTATCAAAAAATTTTTATTGTTTAAGACACAAACTGATTTTTTAGTGTAATTTTCAAAAATGCTATGCTGTTAACTGTAAAATTTAGGTCTCATGGGCTAAAATTTGTAATGGAGCATACCATTGCTCCCAAAGATCAAAGAGAAAAAAGGCAGGCATTTTATTTCCTAAGTAATTATTTTCAACTGATAAATATTGTAGATCTTCTTTAGCAAGGTTATATTTTCCAAGATATTACAGGCTTGTGTTTTTGATGTGTTGTGTGGGCAGCTGCTGAAAATTTGTTAGTGAGCAGCCCTGTAGCATTTGCTTCAGTTTGGCATACCCGAAGATGCAATCTTAAAGCCCTCAGTATTCTGGTTCCGGCACAGGCTGGCTAATCTTCATAGTCAGGAACACCTGTCATCCCAGACTTTTTTATTATTTTATTTTTTTACTTTCTTGCTTTGGATTCAAGCTTTCTTGATCTCATGCATTTCTAAAACTTGATTTAGTCCCTTATGTTCCTAGAATGCATTCTTTACTAGGTTCCTTAAAAAGGTCCAAAGGGACTATGCTGAATCTAAAACCATCTTCATTGAGTTATTACACTTAATTAATACAGTGGCTAAAGTGAGCATTCAAGGTTCAAAATAATGTTACCATAAAATTTTGATAATATTGTTCAATAATTTGTGGGATCAGGAGTTGCTGTTGAATGGTCACTGACATTTTAATCTTTTTTTTTAACACTCACAATTACATATTAGTTTTTTTTCTTTGTTTGTTTTTGAGACAGTCTCACTCTGTCGCCCAGTGGATTGCAGTGGCACAATCTCGGCTCACTGCAACCCCTGCCTCCTGGGTTCAAGCGATTCTCCTGTCTCAGCTTCCTGAGTAGCTGGGACTACAGGCGCCTGCCACCATGCTCTGCTAATTTTTGTATTTTTAGTAGAGACTGGGTTTCACCATATTGGCCAGGCTGGTCTCAAACTCCTGTCCTTGTGATCCGCCCACCTCAGCCTCCCAAAGTGATGGGATTACAGGCGTGAGCCACCTGGCACGGCCTACTTAGTAGTTTTTAAATACATTTACTTCCTTCCTTTCTTCCTCCAGCTCACTTATTTTCTTGTTGGATGATGTTAATCTTTTTAACCCATCCATTATTTTCTTAACTTCAAAGATTATGTTTTTAATGTACAGTTATGTTTAGTTTAATAGTTTGGTTTAATATCAAATATGCTGAGTCATTTTTTAGAGTTATAGTCTAGTCATGTTTTTATGCCAACTTTTAATTTTTTTATTATTTTTTCTTTTTTTTTTTTTTTTTTTGAGACAGAGTTTCACTCTTGTTGCCCAGGCTGGAGTGCAATGGCACTATCTTGGCTCACTGCAACCTCTGCCTCCCAGGTTCAAGCGATTCTCTTCTCCTGCCTCAGCCTTCTGAGTAGCTGGGATTACAGGCATGTGCTACCATACCCAGCTAATTTTGTAACGAGGTTTATCCATGTTAGTCACGCATGCACCACCACGCCCGGCTAATTTTGCATTTTTAGTTAAGACAGGGTCTCTCCATGTTGCTCAGGCTGGTCTCGAACTCCTGACCTCAGGTGATCCACCCACCTCAGCCTCCCAGAGTGCTGGGATTACAGGCATAAGCCACCACACCCAGCCAACTTTTACTTCTTTAAACATATTTAACGTGAGTTTGTATGTGGATTGTTCTGCATCTGATGACCCCAACATTAGCCATTTTGTTGATTGGATTCAGATAGAGGTTGTTTTGTTTTGGGAGTGTTTTGTATGTTTGAGTTTTTGTTGCTTTTCTGTTGTTTTCCTGTTTAAATCTTAAATAACAGAGCTGTATTTGCTTCTGTTGAGTGCCAGGAATGCTACCCACACTTTAAATTCTCAACTTGAAAATTATCTGTGGCCGGGCATGGTGGCTCAAGCCTGTAATCCCTGCACTTTGGGAGGCCGAGTCCGGTGGATCACCTGAGGTCTGGAGCCTAGCCAATATGATGAAACCCCATTTCAACTAAAAATACCAAAAAAAAAAAAAATTGCCAGGTGTGGTGGCACACGCCTGTAATCCCAGCTATTTGGGAGACTGAGATGGGAGAATCGCTTGAACCCGGGAGGTGGTGGCTGCAGCAAGCTGAGATGGCTCCACTGCACTCCAGCCTGGGTGACAGAGTGAGATGCCATCTCAAAAAAAACAACAAAAAAGTTATTTGTGTTGTATACGTGTTTGTTTGTTTTAAATTTTCTAGTCGTATTTAATAAATACAAAAAACTATAAGTAGCGCCACCTGAAAAATTACATTACAAAGATTTTAAGAATACTTTACATGTACATATATCATCCTCTCCTTTTAGATAGCCCAGAGTTAATTACCATGTGATAGTATCTGATCATTGAGACTGATAGATACAGAAAGGGACGGAGTTGGGGAGGTGTATGTATATATAACTGTGTGTATATATTCATAGTAGAATGTATGTATTCTTAAAAAATAGATTGAGCTCTTCTTGTTTGAGGTTTATAAAGATAGTATCACACTATATATCATTTTCTGAAACTTGCTTTTTTTCACTCAATAGTATGTTCCCAAGATTCACCCATATTTTTCCATATAAGTGTAGCTCACATTTTTCGCTTTTGTATTATGTTGAGATGTGTGATTATACAATGATTTATTCATCTATTCTCATGCTGTTTGACGCTTTGGTTTACTTCCTTTCTGTCATTTTACAAACAATAATTCTGTATGACCTATGTCTACATATATGTCAAATTACTGACCTCCAGTACTGCAGAATTTGAGCTTATTTGGAAATAGAGAAAATAGTTTAAAATGAGGTTATTAGAGTTAAAGCCCTAATCCAATATGAATGGTATATTTATGAAAAGGAGCAATTAAGATACAGAAATAGGGGAGGCCAAGTGAATACACAGGGAGGAGATGGCTATGCAATGGTAGTGATACAGCTACAAGCTGGGGGGCACCAAGACTTTCTAGCAAACTCCAGTAGCAGAAGCAGCAAGGGAAGATTCTCTAAGAGTATGTCCTTATCAGACTTGTATCCTCCAGAACTGTCAGACAGTATATTTCTATAGTTATTGGCCACCTAGTTTTTGTTACTTTGTTACAGCAGCTCTAGGAAAGTACATTTCCCAAAGTCATTGTGTCAAATATAACATCCATCAGTTCTACATAATAGTTTTTATTCTACCACATACTTTTAACACTTGGGATTGTCAGACTTAACTTTTATTAATTTCATAAGTATAAAATGGTATCACATCTTGGCTTTAATTTGCATTTGCCTGGTTTAATTTTAGGATAGTTGTCTCTGTTTATTGATCTTTCATGTTTCCTCCACTGTAAATTATTTTCTATCAACATCCTTGACTATTTTCTCTACTAGGTTATTCTGCCTTTTCTTAGGGATCTTTAAACACACTGTATTTGTAAAGATGTGTGCTGAAACTATCTTCTCCTCTTTATTTGTAAAATGATTCACTTTCTGTTCATTGTCTTTATTTTATAGAAGGTTTTAGTTTGAGTATAGACTGATTTATCAACCTTTTTAAATTTTGTTTTGTTGTTTTAGAAATCCCTTTCTAACTGAAGATCATTAAAATATTGATCTACATTGTTTTATAAACTAAACTTTTGCTAAAAATTATTTTATAAATTTAGGATTGCTGGTGAAAACCAAAAAAGATGCAGACTGAGAATTTTTCACTCAAATTTTGCATGTGGGCTGGGCACAGTAGCTCATGCCTGTAATACCAGCATTTTGGGAGGCTGAGGCAGGTGGATCACTTGAGCCCAGGAGTTTGAGACCAGCCTGGGTAACATGGCAAAAACCTATCTATACTAAAAATACAAAAATTAGTCAGGCATGGTGGTGCACAACTATAATCCCAGCTACTCAGGAGGCTGATACATGAGAATCACTTGAATGCAGGAAGTGGAGGTTGCAGTGAGCCAAGATCGCACCACTGCAGTCCAGCCTAGGTGACCGAGCAAGACTCTGTCTCAAAAAAAAAAAAAAAAATGCACGTGTCAAAAAATCAAAATTAGTCCCTTGCAAGATAAACTTAGAAATTGCCGTCTCAGTGTGATCCTTCTCCCATATAGGTCAAAGCTGCCTTTTGCAATAAAATAACTTTATTAATATACAGATATGACTTAATATTTTTCAGTGCAAGCATTATGTTGAGACATGCAGAGAACGGGGGAAAAAAACATGATATTCATTGAAAGGGGAGATATTGTGATCTTGGAGGCAGGAAAACCTGCAACATTGTGGCAGGACTGAATTTGCCCTCAGTGGAAAATTTCAAAAGTTTATTTTTACTAAAGAGGGTGAATAAGGTATTCCATTAAAATATTAAAGATTTATTAGCTTGGTAAACTGTGCATTATATATCCATATATATATATATATATATATACACACACACACACACTGTATATTTACATATATTTATGTATATGCACATATATATAAATATATTTATGTGTGTGTGTATATATATGTGAATATGTGTATATGTGTGTATATGTGTGTGTGTGTGTGTGTATATCTGTCTCTCTCTCCAACATGCGTTTGATGTGTTGTTGTATATTTTAGAGTAACTAGTGCCATCATTTTTCATTCCTTTTTGGCTTTACGAGCTAAATGTTTACAGCTATACTCTCACTGAGCTATATAATAAACATTTCAGAGATATTAATGCCCCTCACTTTTGCAAAAGACACTTGGGAGAAAAAGGCATGTGGAAAAGCAGCCAGGAAACGTCCTCTTAGTTAGGACAAGCTTAGAGGTTTTCTTGTGTGTACACAGAATCTCCCTCAAGTAATTTTAGACTGCTTTATGATCCTTCATCCCAATCCATTGTGGATACCACAGTGTCACCCTCTCCCCTAGCAGTTAAAGCTTTCTGTGTCTGTAAAAATAGATATTACCAGGGTTATCTGAGCCTATACTATGAAATCTAAAATGTTGTCAAGGGTGGCTTACATCTGGATCGCCCTTAAACCTAGTGCAAAGCTCGTTAGGTTTAGTTTGTTGTGGAGTCTATCTGCAGCTTCAGTAAATAACCTTGTAGATAACCTAGACTTTGGTCTATTCCCTCCTTGCTTCAAGAGGCCATAAAAATAAAGATAAATGTTGTAAAAATGGCAAATATCCCCAGGCCCAAAAAGCTTTTAGCTTTTCACTTACTTCTCTAGGCTCTCACTTCCCTTCAATCTGGACTTGTGTTTTTTTACCACCTTCATGCGACTATCTTTATCTTTACATATAATCCACAAATATTAATTGTTTGTCACTAAGATATTGAACTGAATTATTTAACTTGCATTGTCAAAAAGCACATATGATTCGATGTATTTTAATCACCTGAATTATTATTCGCCTATTGATTGTCAAATTTTCTAAATGTTGGCCAGTGGAGGCAAGTTCATTTGTTTCTTTGTATGTTTCTGTAGTCCCATTAATCTTTGATATCTCACTTAATTTTGGTCTCAAGAAGAAATCCTATTCCCACTTTCCCTTCAATTCTTCGGACTTAGAAACAGCAAATCTCTAAGAAAATTTAGTTTATATCAATGTGAAAATAGTGGTATTACTGACCAGTGTTTGGGCATTAGAATTGTGTTTCATGCCAAGAAATGAAATTGTAGGCCTTTTTCAGCAATAATGATTAAATAAAAATGTGTGACTACTTTACAAATATAAATTTACAAAAGACATGTATAATCGGTTCTAATGTTATAGTGTTGCTATTTAAATACTTTCATTTTATTCTTGTAGAGAATTTTTTCTTTTGCTGAAAAGTCTTAAATACTAATATTAAAAATCATAGATTTCAAAATTCCTTTTCAAGGATGCAGATATGTTGATTTCTAAAATGAAAGTCAATTAACATGTTAACAATAACTTGCTGTTATTTAGATTTTTACATTCAATACATAATTAGATTTATTTCAAATACAAATAAATACTTTCATGTACATATTTTGACATATTTACACATGAAGCAAGAGTTATGTATTTTTTTAACTTTTAATACTACACTATATTAAACAATTATGCTTCTTTCTCAAGCAGAAGCAACCAGGCATATATGGAAACTTGTTTGATTTGAAGGCTTAGGCACAAAAAATATAAAATGTACTTGGAACATTTTGTGATGCCAGAAATTAAGGAAGCATGCTGAAAGAATGATAGAGACATGTTGAAATGCACCAGAGCCAACCTAAAAAAATCATCCAATGGCTGAATCTGGAAGGATTTGCAGAAAAAATAAATAACCATATTATTAGATTCTAATCAATAATATAAAATAAAATAAATGTTTTTGAATCTATACTGATCTAAATAAATAAAAGCATAAGTAAAAATAAATGAGAGAGAAGGGGCAGCTTTTCCTTGTAGAAGAATTTCAAACAATAAATGTGGAACTGAATGAAAAAAATTGAAAATCACTATTAGTAAACAGCAGTATTAATTGTTGCCTGCAAGATCACTGATTGATGCTAAAATTAGTGGGCATTTTTTTAGGAGACATGGGATATTTGCATACACTCAAAATATCTTCACCAAGATATGTATTAATTATGAAGAAAAAAATGGTAACTTAACAAAGGAGAAAACTGGCAGAAATACCTTGATTGACTGAAGATCATCAGTCCTAAGACATATTGACATCGGATACTCCCTGCTATGATATAACACACTAAGAACAGACTGATTCTGTGATAGTCTTGACAAAAATGCATAACTTTAATCTAATGACAAGAACATATCAGACAGGCCCTCATTGAAAGACATTCTGCACAGTAACTTGACAAGTATTCTTTAAAAGTGTCAGGGTCGTTGTATTAGTCTGTTTTCATGCTGCTAATAAAGACATACCCGAGACTGGGTAATTTATAAAGGAAAGAGATTTAATTGACTCACAGTTACTCATGACTGGGAAGGCCTCACAGTCATGGCGGAAGAGCAAGGGACATCTTACATGGCTGCAGGCAAAAGAGATTGCTCAGGGGAACTCCCCTTTATAAAACCATCAGATCTCGTGAGACTTACTCACTCTCACCAGAGCAGGATTGGAAAGACCTGCCCCCATGATCCAATTACCTCCCACCAGGTCCCTCCCATGACAGGTGGGAATCTCGGGAGCTACAATTCAAGATGAGATTTGGGCGGGGACACAGCCAAACCATATCAGTCATGAAAGACAAAGATTAAAGAATTCTCACAGATTGCAGGAGAGTGAGGAGACATGACAATCAAATGCAAAGTGAGATCTCCAGAAAAGAAGAATGACTTTAATGGCAAAGATGAGATTTGAACAAAGTCAGGAATTTTGTTAGTAGTAAAATGATTAGAATAGTATTTATAGTAAGCTAAACTTTACATAAGTAATTGTAAACTAAAAAAATTTTAAATAAACTTACTAAATATTATACATTTCCATGTGGTACAGCCTAAATTTTGACCACACTATATGCCCACTGGACTCTTCTTCTCCTGTCTGGTTTTATATTGGGGTAATACCATTCTCATGAGTTATGACAGGAGCCCCACTTTTCTTTCTTCAAGAAGACTTTGCATAAGACTGGAATTTTCTTTTCCATGAATGTTCCTTGAAAACTGTTTGAGTGAACTCTTTGGATTTGGAAGGGTAGAATATTTTAAATCATACTTGATTTTCTCTTTTGTAGATTTTGGCATATTTTGAATTATTTTTAGGAATTTTCCACTAAGGCTAAGTACTCAATTTTATTAGCACGTAAGTGTTGGTAATATTTTCTAATAGTCACAATCTTGATTTGTCTGTTATTTTCAATTTTATTCTTTTAAAATATTCAGGAACATAAGGATTAGAGTTTATCTTTTCTGTGTTAACTTTTAACTTAATTGTGGCATGGTCAGACTATTTAGTAGAATAGTGGTTTATTAAAATGTATTTAAACTTGTGTAATAACTTAGTATTTGGTTAGATTGGATTAAATGTTTCATGCCAGCTCTAAAAGAATCTGTACTCTCTAAATGATGTATTCAAGTTGTATATATATATATATATGTATCAATCCAATCATCCATATATTTGTATTTTTTTAAATATTCCTCATATTTAAAATTTTTAATTGAAAACTCATTAATTGAAAAAAAAGTTGTGGCTGCATTTCCTGTTTGCTCTAGCTTTGAGAATAGATACTAGGAATAATGAAGATTTTAGCAGAAATCAAATTTTGTAAGACTTTATACACCAAATGAAATTAAACACTTACCATCAACAATAAGTGCTTTCATTGGGGTAGCGATATCATTTTTGTATTTTAGAAAGGTCACCTTTGCTAAGGAGTAATAAATTCGTTTATTGAAGTGCCACTTGTATAAAATTTAATTTTTTAATGAAAGTTCTTGCAATCAACGGGTTAGAATTTATGATGTGCCGTGGTAGAATCATAGTGAACTATATTAAAAGAGGTTGTGGTTATCAGGCAGAGTTGTGTCAAAAATCTTTCATAAGGAAGGAAAAAATGTTGAGGTAGGAAAAGTTTGTGGGACAAAGCTAAAAGCGACCAAGATAATTGGATAGTATTAATTTGAGAGAAACTGACAGGACATAGGTTCTAAATTATGACGGGTCAGTCTGTGGATATTTTCTTTTAAGTATAATGGGAACGATCAAAGAGTTTTGAAACTCTGAGTAAAGCTTGATAATATGAATGTTTTTAAGGGGCAACAGGGCTGCAATGTGGACTAAGAGTGTGTATGAATTGATTTGATTTGGCCAAGCACAGGAGCTAGTAGACTAGGTAGGAAGCTTCTATACGATATACAATACACAAATCATTTATTTTATTGCATAAAATAATGTACAAATAATGATATGGTGGCTGCCACACGCAAATGAACCCTTAGATAAAATACTAAGTGCCTGTTTTCTGTTACATTCTTATGTTCCATACAAATAAGTAAGTAGATAATAGAATGCCTGGTGATGACGGGTGATAGGAGAAGTGATTGTCAGCACTATTTTTGATAAGGCTGTTTTCAGTTAAGCTATTAGTGAAAGCTCTTGAGGAGGTCCCCGTAGAGCAGACAACTGAAGGCAGAGAACAGGGGAGCCATCAGAATATCCAGGGGACGGGTATTCCAAGAAGAATCAGCAAAGGCAAAGAGAACCAATAAGATGGTAGCAAAGTAATGAGTTGAGAGTTGCTTTCAGTGGTGTGTTACCAGAGATTAAAAAAACGAAGGATACAGGCTAAGGGACCAACTGCAGTGTGATGGAAACTGAGTTTTAATGATGCCTCTTAGGAAATGACTTCCAACATGTAGCATATGTATATGCCTGTAGTCATTCGTTAGGGCTGCCACAACAAAGTCTCACAGAATGGGTGGCTTAAACCACGCAAATGTATTTTCTCCCAATTCTAGGGACTAGAATCCTGAGAACAAGGTGTCTGCTGGCTCATTTTTTCTGAGGCCTCTCTCTTTGGCTTGGCATAGCCCAACAAACAGTCAGCTTTGAACAGTGCCATTTTCTCAGATTTGGTAAACTGTATTATGATAACATGAGGATAAGGGGAAGGAATTTTACGTGAGAGAAATAGCATGAGAAATATAGAAATAGTATATAGGGGCCGGGCACAGTGGCTCATGCCTGTAATCCCAGCACTTTGGGAGGCCGAGGCAAGTGGATCACCTGAGGTCAGGAGTTCGAGACCAGCCTGACCAATATGGTAAAACCCCATCTCTACTAAAAATACAAAAATTAGCCTGGTGTGGTGCCAGGTGCCTATAGTCCCAGCTACTCGGGAGGCTGAGGCATAAGAATTACTTGAACCTTGGAGGCGAGGGTGCAGTGAGCCAGGATCACGTCACTGCACTCCAGCACTCCAGGCTGAGTGACAGAGTGAGACTCCATCAAAAAAAAAAAAAAAAGAAAGAAAGAAAAGAAAAGAAAAAAAGAGAGAAAGAAAGAAGAAATAGTAATATAGGCAATTAAGTTTTGACTAGAAAACTTTGAAAAGCCCAGTTTGGTCCATATCTTTCATGGAAGTGACTAAATGCAAAATGATATAGGAGAGATATATTCAGGCAAGACTGTGACAAGCTAAGAGGTCTGGACTTTATTATGTATATTAAGGAGAATTACTTAAGGTTTATGAGCAAGAAGGTCCTATAATCAGAAGTGTACATGAGGTCGATTAATCCATCAGAAATATGTAGTTTATGATCAGGTGCTGAAACATAAATCTCATTAGCAGTAGAGGTTGTTTATGCTGGAAGCACATCTAGGTACACCAAAAGCATAGATAAATTTTTGTTTTTCTCTGGAATGAAGGGGAGTTTGTCAGTATTGAGTGTTTTCACCCTGACACTGTGAAGGGCATCTTTATATTTTTTCCACAGACTGTCCTTTGTTCCTGTTGTCACAAGTAGAAATAGAATTCCTACCCATTATGGCTGATTTCATTGGATTTTGTAATGTTCTGCCATGCAGTCGAAATAAGTATAAGTAGTAAATAACTAAATATAGCATAGTAAACACAACTAAATAGAAACATTCACTGTATATCCTGTGGTTTGTTGTGATTGTGTAAACACACATAAATACATATCTGCACTCAAAGCAGATCTATGCAATGAAAAAATACATGCTTGGTTGGTGCAGTGGCTTGCATCTCTAATCCCAGCTATCCCAGAGATTGAGATGGGAAGATAGCTTGAGCTCAGACCAGCCTGGGCAACATAGCAACACACCCATCTCAAAAAATAATAAAATAAAATAAACAGACAACATACTAATATTTTTTAACTTTTATTTTAGGTTCAGGGGTACATGTGCAGGTTTGTTACATAGGTAAACTTGTGTCACGGGGGTTTGTTGTACAGATACATATTTCATAGCCCAGGTAATAGGCCTAGTACCCAGTAGTTATTGTTTTTCTGTTCCTCTCCCTCCTCCCACCCTCCAGCCTCAAGTAGGCCCCAATGTCTGTTGTTCCTCTCTTTGTGTCCATGAGTTCTCATCATTTAGCTCCCACTTATGAGTAATAACGTGGTATTTGATTTTCTGTTCCTGCATTAGTGTGTTAAGGATAATGGCCTCCACCTCTATCCTTGTTCCTGCAAAAGATATGAACTCGTTTCTTTTTATGAACATACTTATTTTGAAACCAGAATTTGTCCTACTGTTAGGATTTGTTCCTTACTATTCATAATATGGGCAGACAAAAGTCCCCAAAGTTCCTGGACCTTAATTTTATCCATATTATGTGTATTCATCATTTGTCAACTTCTGATTTAGAGTTTAAGATCTATTATATTGCCTCGTACATGTTTTGCTTTTGGCTCTTCTGTTGAGAAATCTCTCTCTTCTTTTCTTTATACTTTACAGACACTATTCATCTTCGAGTTCTTGAATCCTCCCCAGTTGGCACAGCCATTGGAAGTGTCAAAGCAACTGATGCTGACACGGGGAAAAATGCTGAAGTAGAATACCGAATTATTGATGGTGACGGTACTGATATGTTTGACATTGTGACTGAGAAGGACACACAGGAAGGCATCATAACTGTGAAAAAGGTACACAGCATCCATATATAAATATCTGTGTGTTTCAGGAGTAGGGATTGCATTATATACTTTTCACTCATGAGTTATCCATTGGGAAATACCACTCTAATTTTCCAACAATGTGATGTATACTGTGCATACATAAGACAGACATAAAGCCAAAGAGCTCCTTGAAAATTTTGACCACATGTTTTGGTTGATTGAGACAGGAAACCTGAAATTTTAGAAAATATAAAAGGCAAGTTAATATATGTGTGATCATATTTCTAAGCCACATTAATAAAAGCCCATCATAATCACATTGTTTTATTTTAAAATGGCAATATATCATAGTAATGGCAATATATCATCCCAGTTGGAGATATAAAAAGTCCGATGCCATCTATCCAGATGATGAAGCAATAGTTAGAGTTACTAATAAAAGAGACAGCATGGATTGGAACATAATTTAATTGTTCACATTTTCCCTTCTGCTATATAAATTAAACTTTTCTGCTAACATATGCTCAGTGATACAGTCTAAAGGTAACCTGTTTTTTATTGTAGCATCAGTGCCATCATTATGAGAAAAAAATAAGGCACATTAAACTTTAGAAATGCCATACATAGAGTAACTACATAAGCATTAGTTAATAATTAAACAATCCTGAGATACTTTTGCAAGGTACAAAGTACAAAACCAACTGTTATTAAATGGACAGTGACTAGCAAATGGGAAAGCAGCTGTCTTGTCATTTTTCAGACCAGATAGCAGCAGTAACACGAATAGAATCTGGTTCTTTTTGAAACAAAAATAAAAAGTTGAAGGAATCTGAACTAACAATGTCTTTTATCTGTTAACAAAACATACATTTTAGAATAAGTGAGATAGAAAATAGTTGATTTTATACTTCTGACAGTTAAACTATATGAATATTTAAGGTATTTTGTTTCATCATGTAACCTATTTACCAAATTACTATCAAAATTTTTTTCTTATTACAGAAGGTTTTTCTTACCTTGAATATTTGACATAACTTGAAAGTTGTATATTAGTCTCCAAGATTTCATAATGTTTTTATAATATCGTAAGCTCATTACATTGAATGGAAACATCATGGCATAGATGTAAAAAGATAACTGCATGTATTTACTTAGAAAAATTTAGCAGTAGCTAACACCTCTGCACACGCACATTTACACACAAACACATACAACATCCATTAGCCCAATTTTTGTAATGGTACCACCTTTAAGATATAAATTTACAAAAGCATGCATAATCAGTTCTAATGTTATAGTGTTGCTATTTAAATACTTTCATTTTATCCTTGTAGAGAATTTTTTCTTTTGCTGAAAAGTCTTAAATACTAATATTAAAAATCATAGATTTCAAGATGAAGTTTCAACTTCCATCCCAATTTTTCCAAGGTTTAAAGTCTCAATTTCCTGTGTTCCTAAGTATTAGTAATTGAATGCATAAAAAGTAAAAGTTGAATCCTAAATGAAACATGAAGATCATATGATTTGCATTAGTCTTTTTTATGTATAATTAATGAACTGTGTAAGAGAATTCATCCACAACTTAAAAATCACATCGTAACTGGGTGGGAGCATATCATCCAATTTCCCTCACTCTAATGTGATGATTTATTTTTTTATACAGCCACTTGACTATGAGAGCCGAAGACTTTATACTCTGAAAGTCGAAGCAGAAAACACCCATGTAGATCCCCGTTTTTATTACCTAGGACCATTTAAAGATACTACCATAGTGAAAATCTCTATAGAAGATGTGGATGAACCTCCCGTTTTTAGTAGGTCCTCGTATCTGTTTGAAGTTCATGAAGATATTGAAGTGGGCACAATCATTGGTACTGTAATGGCAAGGGACCCAGATTCTATTTCCAGCCCCATTAGGTAAGTGTGCCTTTGAAAAATGAAAAAAGCCGGGCTCAGTGGCTCAGGCCTGTAATCCCAGCACTTTGGGAGACTGAGGCGGGTGGATCACAAGGTCAGGAGTTCGAGACCAGCCTGGCCAACATGGTGAAACCCCGTCTCTACTAAAGATACAAAAAATTAGCCGGTCATGGTGGCACGTGCCTGTAATCCCAGCTACTTGGGAGGCTGAGGCAGGAGAATCACTTGAACCCGGGAGGCGGAGGTTGCAGTGAGCCGAGATTGTGCCATTGCATTCCAGCCTAGGCGACAGAGATGAATCTGTCTCAAAAAAAAAAAAAAAAAGGAAAAAGAAAAACAGTGTTGTTTAAAATGAAAAAAAAGCAGTAGAAATACATATACAGATCAAGAAATTCTATTTAAAACATTTAATGCAATGAAAGATACAAGAGTCCTTCCGTAAGTCGTATACAAATATGGTGAGCACAGGCATTTCTAGTAAATTGCCTCTGAATGTTTTTGGGGCAGGGCATGCACAAGCTTCATGGTTTTCTTCTTTTTATCATGCCCTTTAGACTGAAACCTTGCTTGTTACACCTACCTGTCTCCTTATGGTGTTTATTGTTCTGATCCCTAGTACAGACCCAGGGTACTATGTCAACTCTGCATTTACAGTGCAACCAAACTACTTTGTGCTTTCAAGTTATTAAATAAAATGTAAGGTTGAATGAGAGAAGTTTTAACAGTTATAAAGTAGGCTGGATGTGCTAGCTCACACCTGTAATCTCAGCACTTTGGGAAGCCATGTTGGGCAGATTGCTTAAGCTCAGGGGTTCGAAACCAGCCTGGGGAACATACTGAGACCCTGTCTCTATAAAAAATTAGCCAGGCATGGTGGTGCACACTTATAGTCCCATCCACTCAGGAGGTTAAGACAGGAGGATCACTTGAGCCCAAGAGGTCAAGGCTGCCATGAGCTTCATTCACACCACTGCTCTCCAGTGACAAAGCAACACCCTGTCTTCGTAAAAGAAGAAAATAATTGCAATGCTGCAATGTGGGTTATATTATGATTTTAGAAACTCCCCTGATGCACAGCCATCAAAGTTGAGAGGATTCTGTTTTATGTTTATTTATTTATTCTGCCTTTTTCAAAAATATGAGAACATTCTAGAAAGATGAGTCTTTTCAAGTCTTGTTTTCCTTCTTATGACAGCTTAAAAACAGATGAGATGTGATGATCTCCTGAAAATGAAAAAGAATCAATGTTTCAATGACACTTGTTCTATTACTTTAAAGAAATACATATACTGACATACACTATTCAGCATGAAAATGAACACTTACTATAATCCATTAGTCCATCTTGTATTTTGTGATTTCATTTGTTTTCTAAATCTCTGCAGGCTAATTTTCCTTGCTCATTTTCTGTGTGAACCAGTCAAGTATGAGTTCAGACGGTTATTGTTCACTTTCTGAGTACACTCTTATCTTTCTCCTACATATGCCACAGCACATGCAGGAAACTTCTAATTTTATATGCCATATGACTTGAACCAGTTAAAAATTCTATAGGGTCTGCCATATCTTCCAGTGAAATCATGTATTTTATGAATACCTATGTTACATTTAATTTCTATAATTTCACATAATTATGTTTTCTTATATTCACACACAGCATCACAGGTTACATATTGGCAGAAGAAACCTGTACATGCCAGCATGATATTCCCATAAATGCCTCTTCCCCAACTCATTTACCAACATCTATATTGCTGCATTCCTTGTGTTTTTGTTTTTCTTTTTCCTTTGAAAGTTTTATATAACCAATACACAGGCCTAATTTTCTTCATTAAATATTTACCAAGCATTTTCTTGGCAGAGATTCTAAGGTTTAGCAGGCTGTCTTCTGTGTTTCAGATTTTAAAATTGACTTTACAAAATAAAATATAATATTGTTATCTAAATGTATATCAAGTGGCATACTTAAATTGTAATACCAAGATATTTCTCCACACAATGAAATAGAATTTAAATCCTCCTATAGACATATAATTATTATATGTCAAAATATATCTGTGGATATTTAAAATAAAATGGTTAATGAGGATGCAAGTCCAAAGACTAGGAGGAAAGAATCCTCTTGTGTATATTATTATACATATTATATTCCTGTTATGTATATTATGTTATGTATATTATAATCCTCTTAGGTATAATATTATACATATTATAGCAAAAATAATAGCTCCCTTGCTTATCAATGACAGAGGGTATGCCATTAAAGTTGCTGTATACTTTGACTTTATACTAATTTGATGTAGAAAATTTAATGAATATTCTTGGATGTCATTCTTTGGATAGAACATACATATTTAAAAAAATAGGCTGGGCGTAGTGGCTCACGCCTGTAATCCCAGCACTTTGGGAGGCCGAGGTAGGTGGATCACGAGGTCAGGAGATCGAGACCATCCTGGCTAACATGGTGAAACCCTGTCTGTACTAAAGAAAACAAAAAATTAGCCGGGCGTGGTGGCGGGCGCCTGTAGTCCCAGCTACTTGGGAAGCTGAGGAAGGAGAATGGTGTGAACCCGGGAGGCAGAGCTTGCAGTGAGCTGAGATCGCCCCACTGCACTCCAGCCTGAGCGACAGAGCGAGACTCCGTCTCAAAAAAAAAAAAAAAAAAAAAAATAGAATAGCCTTACTAATGCAATATGTCGTTATGGGAAGGATCATACTTGACATGCTATAAATTGTGTCATATCTTGTGAATGTTAATACAGTAACCAAAGGGATTTTCTTAAAATGTGTGTTCTGGAAATTATTTTAGAAAGGAAAATGAAAGTTAACACGCATAACTTTCCAATACAGAATTGCAAACTATACACTTTGAATCATATTTGAAAAAGAGCTGTGATCTCTGTGTATCTGCAAGGTAATGTCACATAATGTTCAAAATTTTGTCATTACTTCTTCATTCTGAACTACAGGAAATAATTAAGAAAGAACACACATGAAATGGATTTAGCAAAATCAGTGATGCATGACAGCAGACGCTTTTATTGATTTATATTTTTCAACTTTATGTCATATTTCTACAGAAGTAAGGAACCTTATTATTTGCCAAAATGCCAGTTAATTAGGTCATTCTTTCTTTCATTTAACAAATATTTGTGGATCACCATATCAGAGATATTAACATGTTTCTCAAGGAGTTCTCAGTCTGTTAGAAAAGAAGACTCAGGATGAGAATCAAATAATACTCATTGAGTGACTAGTAGAGTTTGACACTTGGTGTTTTCATGTTTTATTGTCTGTTTGAGATGTGAGATGAAATTAATTCCTAATACAATGTGGTAAATGGAAAGATGGTGGTAAAATCTGCTTTATGAGTGAAGGAGACAAATAGCTTCCACTTTACAACATCATGAGAGGCTACAAGGAAGAGGTGAAATTTATGTTAGATCTTTCAGTAATAAAATAATTATTCCAAGTGGAGAGACACAATGATTTTCTTAATATATGAATGTTAGATATGTACTTTGATAAAGATAATGGGATCTATTTAAACTACATCAACCAGAATGTTAATCTAGTTTTAGGCTTTAAAATGACACCCAGCAGACCATGCTGGCAATAAAGTTGCAGGATAGTTTGCTGTTGTTTTTCAAATGCGTATAGACTTTGATACAGATATATTAAAAACACAGATATATTAAAAACTCTTATCCCAAACTACTTTTCTTGTCTTTTTTTTTTTTTTTTTTTTTTTTTTTTTTTTTGACGGAGTCTTGCTCTGTCACCCAGGCTGGAATGCAGTGGCACGCAATCTTGGCTCACTGCAACCTCCGCCTCTGGGTTCAAGTGATTCTCCTGCTTCATCCTCCTGAGTAGCTGGGACTACAGGCATGTGCCAACACACCCGGCTAATTTTTGTATTTTTAATAGAGATGGAATTTCACCATATTGGTCAGGCTGCTCTCGAACTCCTGACCTCATGATCCGCCCGCCTGGGCCTCCCAAGGTGCTGGGATTACAGGCGTGAGCCCCTGCGCCCGGCCATCCAGACTTTTCTATTTTTAAAATATCTCAAGTTAAAAGCAATATGTATAATAATGATATACATGGCTAGGAAACTGAAGCTACATGGGTATTATATCATGAAGCTACTAAACACCATAATAAGTTGATAGTGTATTACTATGATGAAACTAACATTGTCTCCAATTTTCCAAGAACAACATATAGCTTCCGGGAATAATCTTTTGCAATAAATCTTTGTATTATTCTTCTTCAGCAGAACTTCCAATAACTAAATAAAGTCAATTGGCAATGTAACTGTCTGTAATGCCAACTGTTTTGTAACCAAATATATCAAAGTCAGTTGAATGAATATGACAATAGACAATAATTTAAATAACACAAGGATTCAGAAGAATAGCATTTAAATGCAGAGCAAAGTACCAATTTATGCCTTGAGGAGAATGTATGTGTGCAACTAGGAAAAGTCATTCAAACAATCTACATTCCAGATCAGCACTGTGTTCTTTCATGTAATTATCAGTGATATGTGTGTCTTTGCGTTTAACTGTTTTTTCTGCAAACTATTAATAATGCTACCATGTATTTTTTCTTGCCCTCCACATTCAGATTTTCCTTGGATCGCCATACTGACCTTGACAGAATCTTTAACATTCATTCAGGAAATGGATCTCTTTATACATCGAAACCTCTTGACCGTGAACTATCTCAGTGGCATAATCTTACTGTTATTGCTGCTGAAATCAGTAAGATGAATTTTATGTATCTAACATATATCTAGATATGTTTATGTTTATATATTTTATGTAGTTTAACATATTTTATAGGTTTTATTTTATATTAAAAATAATTCATTCTCATTGGACAGATGAATTGTAATTTTCTCAGCGCTTATACTTTTTTTCAATATTTCCTACATCGATACATAGAGGGATACTTATAGTATTGGTAGAAGATGCAAAACTTTTATTTCTGCCTTCTTGGAGATTTTGGCTGAGCCTCATAATAACATTGACATAAAACAGATTAACAGTCCGGGCACGGTGGCTCATGCCACTGTGAAAACTGAAATGTTTTTTACTAGGATGACAAAGAGAGGCAATAGTGAAAAAGTAATTAAATGTATATGGAGAGCATAAATGAAGATAAAAATTTGTTAGCAAAATCTGAATCATTTGTATGGACTTGTCTTGGCCTCACTTCCCATTTTTGATGATAAGAATGTTACTTTTCTTCTGGTATAGAGAGGACATCTTCTATGTGGAGGTTTTATCTCCTGCTTTCAGGAAGAAAAGGGGAGGAGCAGAGCACCCTTCTTACATCTGCTGTTTTTCAGTTTTTTTAGTACCTTTAACTCAAAATAATCTTTATGCCAAAATGGCATATTTTGCCACCTTTCCGTATATATAAATGTATATTTAATATTAACTAATAAAAATGAGCTTGAATTATAGACTAACAATATTATCATTTGTGGAAAAAGTAGAAGTATTAAATTTGTCACTTGCACACTAATAATTAGGATCTATGCTAAATGCTGGATGCATATGATACCATTTAATCTTATGAACAAGCCTGTAGGTAGATATTACTACTTCTCTTTTACAGATGAGGTATTCCAGGTATATATTGTTAATCAGAGTTCACATTAATGCCAAGTGTCATTCTAAAAAAAAGAATTTATTTTCTTCTAGTATTTTTATTAACCTCATTTAACAGAGAAGGTACTAAGGCTCTGGGAACTTTGGTAACTTGCCCAAAGTTATGTCAGAGGTGGCACAACTGAGATTTGAAACCATGCCATTTCTAGATTCGTTACTTAATTCCATAGCTAATTTACAAAATTTTATTTACTAAAACCTGATGGTTTTCAAACCACATTTGTCTCTAATAATGAAAGCTCTTGCCCATACTAGGACAATTTATGGGGCCTATTGTAAAACAAAAATGTCAGGTGTTTGTTAAAAGTAAATTAAGAAATGTGCAATGGAGCATTAAAACATGCAAGAGTCTCTTTTAAGGGTAAGGCCCTGTGGAACTGCTTGGGTCATATGCCCATGAAGCCAGCCCTGCCAGCACAGGTACATGCAAACCTGTTCAAATGTTCTAATTCCCACGTTGTGATGTATGTGGTATACAGCAACTCTTGACCTGTTTTTAAAATAAGCATTAATTAGGGACAGAATCGTTTTTTTAAATTAAGCCCATAAATTTTAGATCTATAATACTAAGCTGAATCCACAAACATGTATCAAGGTCAAGTTATTTATTTGAAGTAACCACTGCAGGCTTTGGGAGGCAAAGCATTGGATGGGGCCGAATCACCGTGTCCCAGAACAATTGAATTAGGCTAGACAGATCATCAGCAATGAACTAAAAGCTTCAGGACAAAGTAATAGATTTAGCGTCTTTCTTAAATCTGCCCCTGAAATACAGATTAATTTCAAATGATCCATTTTTTTCATAGTGAGATATAAATATCTATTTATATCCCCTTGTTCTCTCCATATAATTGCTATATATGACATATAAAAGCTAAATACCCTGTGGATTTAGCTTTTGATTTTCAGGCTAACTAAATATTTCCAAGTTTTTCTTTTAAGGAAAGCTTTTATTTCTATCTGTATCCACATCCCCATAGTTAGATGTACCTAACATGATCCAATCTGGTCATTTCAGAATCATGATTGTGCTCTCTGCTTGATTCAATATCCTTGTTCAAGCCTAGTGAACAAGGAATTGCATTTTCCCTTACAGATATTTTGTGAGATTTAACTTCTAAAGCTAGTTGAAGTAATTACAATTCTGTAAAAAGCTAAGCCAATTACTTCTTTTTTTAAAGGACTGAATCTTTTTTTTTGTCCTCAAATAAAATCAATCTGTAGAACAACTGCCAAAAATGCCTACCTGCCAAACCACAAACAGTCAGGATCCCATTATTCTGTTCTGGGCATTAAATGCAACAAGGATGAGAGGGAAACAGCATACAAGGAATTTTTTCTACTAGACTTTAAACACTGGCTTTACAGTAAGTGTGTCATACATCACGCCCTGAGCAGGACACAATGACGTTCAAATGTACTTCTTACCAATATGTTTTAAGGCCTTGCTTCTAATCATTTAATTCTACATTCCATGCAAATATATCACATCATATGGCAGGCAGCACTCCAGGTAATTATTTAGTGCATCATATCACGGAATAACTCCTCTTTTTCTTCTTCAAAAATATTTTAAAATGCCATGTGGAGGCCTGGCGCGGTGGCTCACGCCTGTAATCCCAGCACTTTGGGAGGCCAAGGCAGGCAGATCATGAGGTCAGGTGATCGAGACCATCCTGGCTAACACCGTGAAACCCCGTCTCTACTAAAAAAATACAAAAAATTAGCCGGGCTTAGTGGCGGGCACCTGTAGTCCCAGCTACTCTGGAGGCTGAGGCAGGAGAATGGCGTGAACCTGGGAGGCGGAGCTTGCGGTGAGCGGAGATTGCACCACTGCACTCCAGCCAAGGCGACAGAGTGAGACTCCGTCTCAAAAAAAAAAAAAAAAAAAAAAAAACCAAAGCCATGTGGAGAATAAAACAGCTAAAATTAAGGTCACAATCAATGACTTCATAATAAACTTGGGATTTTAGGGCATATTTGTTATAGAAACCAAAGAGCTCCTCTCACTACATCTGAAAATTTGACTATAATCATTGCAATACATTCTGTGGACAATAGAACTAAGTTTATGACTAAAGAACTCCAGTATCTATACTGTAGTTCTTATTCATAGAAATTCTTACCCAAAGCAGGTAAAACAGTTATATTTTTCTAATGACTGTGATTTCTAGATAATTTAAAATTTCTCCATTTGGAGGCATGAAAAGGCCCGTGGATGCATCGTCATGGCTTCGCCTTAGGACATACATTTTAAGATCCTTTATTGCTGATACCTTCTTGCTACAGTAGAGTTTCCCTGAAGAACTTTGAGAGAAACTCAGGTGGTAAATACATGCCAGCTGCTATTCAGTTTGATTCTTCCTTGGAACACTTTATACTTTTATTTATACATAAGCGACAGCATCTGCCAGCAAAAAATATTAGTGTAAGCACTGTTTTTTGAACAGGTGGCTCCAGGCTCGATGCTTTACAAAGTACATTCATCCCTGTGGATTTAGCTTTTGATTTTAAGAGCCTTGAGTTATTTGTAAAGACCCTGGAGAATCTCTATATTGTGTTAGGGAAGGGGCCGACGACGGAATTTTTTAGTTATGAAACTTTTGTCTCTCCTGGCTCTGTGGCATCATTAGAAAGTGAATTGTTACCAACAAGGGTTATTTTTATGTCAAGACTTTATATTGAAAGGAAATATTTTGCTTATGTCCACTCACTATATGATTAGGTTAAAGAGCACATTCCAGAAAATATGGAAGAAGCATACCTTCCCACTTTTCTCCATAGCAACAAGTAGATAGCAAAAGGTCCATTTGTAGAGAACCCCACGGCTCTGGGTATTAGCAAATGGTCTGGCACAGAGGAAGTGGAAAATAATGAGATAGGATTTTTCTCCTTTTTTTTTTTTCCTCCTCTCTCCACTTCTTCTGAAATGCACACTTCTTCAGACTCACATTAATGGTAGGAAGGCTAATTAATGTGTTTTTATTAGGTGGATACTTTATGTGGAGAAAGCATAAGTCTTTAAGTAACATAAGAAAGTGAAGAAGATATAATAATGATAACAAAGATGATGGTAATGATTATAGTCAACGAATATTGAGTCCTGATCATTAAACTGATACTTTCATAAGAAATTTTCATGCATTAACTCCTAATTTTACAAGTAACTCTGTGAGCTTACAGGTTCTACTTTGATTTATATTGAGTAAATCAGGACATTGAATACGTGGAGTGAGTTGGCCAAAGTAACATAAAAAATGAGTGGTGAACTTGGGAATCAAAGCAGCAGCTATGTTAGACTCCAGGGCCTGAACTCTAAACCTCCTGGTACACTAACAAGTGGATAATTTGCAACAACATATTAGCAAATAAGAAGTTAGAACCAGACAACTGAATCCACGTGGGTTCAGAAGACTGCAGTAAGACTTAAAAGGATTGGTGAAGAAAGGATGCATTTTAAATTTTCTCTTGTAAAGAGGGATAAATGCACTTTGATTCTGTCTGCCTTTCTTTATTCTCTCTCAGCCTTGTAAATATATCCCTGCTTAGTCTGTTCTTATATATCATTTTTTAAAGTGCTGATTTTAATATTGGAGTAACATTCAATTATATGGAGAGAACAAGGGGATATAAATTATTTCTAGTAGTAATATACTTCCTATTTGTATGTGACAATATATTTTACCTTTGTATCTGAAAATTATTTAGATTACCTTAAGACGTCAGATAAATTTTACAAGGCTAAATGATATCCACAGCCCATGTTGGTTGAGACCATTTAATAAGGTTGCCATTGTCCCCTAGCTATTCTGCTATTGTTTTGTTTTGTTTTGTTTTCAGCTATTTATAGTCTTTATTGCATTATATTGCTCTTCAGCTTCACTTTTCCAAAATTTACACAGTTTAACAGTATCCAAAGACTGAGATATTGACATCATAAAAGCTGATGACTATAAACTGAATTTAAAATGTAAACATACTCTCAGCTAGCATAAGTACCTAGAAAAATCTATAATAGAAAAAATGCAATTATAACCAATACAGGGTTGTTACTCAAAGCTAAGGTAAATAAAGTGGCATTTATATTTTTATTAATTTACATATCCAAACAAGTTTGAAAATGCATCTTTTTTTTTTTTTGAGATGGAGTCTCATTCTGTCACCCATGCTGGAATGCAGTGGCATGATCTCGGTTCACTGCAACTTCCGTCTCCTGGGTTCAAGTGATTCTCCTGCCTCAGCCTCCCAAGTAGCTGGGATTACAGGCTCTTGCCACAACACCTGGCTACTTTTTGTATTTTTTTATAGCGATAGGGTTTCACCATGTTGGTCTGGCTGCTCTCGAACTCCTGACCTCAAGTAATGCACCTGCCTCAGCCTCCCAAAATACTGGGAATACGGCTGTGAGCCATTGTGCCCAGCCAGAAATGCATCCTTTTATGTGAGAACTTTGATGCTGTTGATTTCAGCATTTGTAGCAAAAGGTATGATTAGAATCCTGTTTCTTATTACTGAGCTAATTTGTGACAATAGATTGTAATGCAAAATTGAGCTAGAACGTTGAGATGGTACCAGCAATAATTATACTAATAAAATATTTGAATCTTCATATTTCATCATAAATTTCCCAACTAGTTTGTAAAATGAGTAGCCATATAATAAAATTTTCAAACAGAAATTTAAAAGCAGTTGTTGAAATACATTTTGGTGATAAAAGTAGTCACAGACATAGGTTTTATAACAGTTACCACTTATGAGCGAATGATCTTAGATAAGTTACCAATTTATTTAAAACTATTTGTTCAGGCAACCCACTTGGTCCCCTTCCACGCTGTGGAAGCTTTGTTCTTTTGCTCTTAGCAATAAATCTTGCTGCGGCTCAAAAAAAAACAACAACCACAACAAACTATTTCTTCATGCAAAAAAAAGGTAAAAATTAAATGATATATAATGAAATATAACAAGGATTTAATAAATAAGTGTTTTTATTTTATATATTTGGACAATAAGGACACCAATATAGTGTGAACTCAATTATACTGACTTGTACTTTTAACATGATTTTCCAAAATAATAATAGTACCCTTGTGCCCAATAATAACTGAATTCATGACTACTTAATTAGGCTCTGCAGTAATTTTCTTTATTGCATTTGCTCATTATGTTAGTAGAATGGTTGCAATGCTTATTTTGTATGTGAGCACTTAATATCCACAAGATACCTATATAAATTAAATTTGATGCACAAATTTATCTTCCTAAACAACATTTTTCTTCCCCTTTTCTAGACAATCCCAAAGAGACAACACGCGTGGCTGTTTTTGTGAGAATTTTGGATGTTAATGACAATGCCCCACAGTTTGCTGTGTTCTATGAAACTTTTGTATGTGAAAATGCCAGACCAGGGCAGGTAAGCCCCTACAGGATTAAAACTATGGAAAGATTTTAACTGTATGCAAAATGTTTTCTTTTCAAAATCCTGAGAGGAAAGAATGGAAACACTCATATACAGTCCCAATATAATTTTTAAAAACCGTAACTGACGTTTTTAAAGGTGAAAATATTTTTAAAAGCCATATACCAGGTTTCATATTTCCTTTGTAAAGTTCTAATGCATGAATAAAATTTTATTGTTGCCACAAAAGTTGAAGCATAAGAAGAAATAACTACTTTCAAAATTTTCAAAAACAAAGACAGGCAAACTCCTAAGACCGCTGGCTGTGTCATTAAATAAATACTGATACCTGCTAGAGAGATGAAAGATGAATGCTGTGGAAAACCAGAGAGAAATGTATGGGAGCAGCAGAATATTTAATCACTATTCTGATGTGTGCAGATATGGTTTTGCATCAGGGCAGCAGAACTTGCTCCTTAGACTTACACATTGCATTTCATCATTACAGCAACATATGAAGTGCTTAATGACTGGGTTTTAGTACTTTAAAACATTTTTTCTGCATCAGCTTTGTTTATAATTCTGTAAGTCTTTTCCTCAGTGGACTCATTTTGTTGATTGAAAAGCTCCAGTGTATACGGCTGAAAGAGGATGCTCTTAATTGGTTTGAGTGCTATCCTCACAGAAGGAAGCTGCGTGGTATAAATAATAATTGGGAATCAAATGTGTTTTATTTAAAAAAAGAACCATCATGAAATTGTATTATGTTTTGACATCATTTGATACTCTTTATAAACATCAATGTCATTGTTACATTTTTATGCAAATTATATTGTGGAATAATTCAAATTCTTCTTTTTGAAGATTCTAACAGGAATTCAATAGCCTGTCTGTTGTTTGAATATGGTAAAATTGCTGCAATTTGATTCATTTTTTTAACTTGAAAATGTTATGGAAATGTTTAATTTGGAACATTTGAATGACTTAGCTGCTTCCCACTTACTACTTAATGAAACAGTGCATGCCCCAAAAATACCATTCCAAATCGTCCTCTGCTTGGCAGGCTCAGCATGATATAAGCTGAAGTCTTTTCTCTAAGAGATAAATTACGCACTTTGCTACTGCTGCATACATTGCTCCCTCTATGGTTATTCTATTTGATTTTCAAAAGATATCTTTTCAGAGCATTCAAGTCATTATAAATACTGATTTACAAATGTATTCAAAATATACAAAATAGAAAGTATGTTTGTTTATTTTCCTTCTGCTTATTTTCTTTTTAACTATAACTGGCTCACAACGTCTCCATACCTTTTGGACATTTAAAAAACAGCTGGCATATTGAAGGAAAATAATCAAAAGATGATTTCAATAAAAAGGGAATTAGCCTATCTTGACCCACCCGATAGGAAGAGGATGGTTAATATTTTTTGTTGAATTGGCTGCCTGTGCAATAGCCTCCCATACAGGCAAATTCTAATAAGACCAGTTTGTTAGATGTCACTTTGGCCTCATAGGCTGCAAAATGCCTTGGTTAAACTAAACTGTTATATATCAAGGGATGAGATTCTAGGTTATGACATCCTAGCAGGCAAAATCAAAGTGGTAATTTGATAAAATTCTTGTTCAGAGCCTTTTTAAAATTAATTCGTTAGCTCTGACTCCCCTTCTCCTAGGAAAGCAGAAGAATGTCAGGGTTCCTAGGTGTGCTTTAGTTACTTATGGTGTATCTCAGTCCACCCAACACTCCTCTGAATTAACTGCTCTTTAAGAGTAGCACTTAGAACACCAACATGGAAAATAATCCATTCATTTGGTTGTGGACAAAATGAGGTGACAAATAAAACTAATGGCCATTCCCTGCTCTTGCTTGTTTTCTGGTCTAAGGGTGGAATTTCTCCTTGGAAATGTCGCAACTTTTAACTGATGTAATATTAGTAGTCCCCTCGTGTGCTTGAACTAGGCTGCTTGACCCTTCACCTTTTCCATCTCAGAGAGAGTCAGAGGACCTCAGCAAAAGAGAGGACAGAGGGCTGGCTGTTTTTGTTTTTCATTCTATCTTGTCTCATTCACGCCTACTCCTGGAGTCAATAAACTATATTTTAAGTAAATAAAATACATTTTAATAATTTTAATCTTCATGGAAAGAATTTAATACCACAGATTTCCCAAGGAAATCTGTATATGCTGCTTTTATTTCTCTTCAATAGTATCTAAGTGACTTGTCAAACCACATATCAACTAACAACAAATATGAAACCAAATGGCAACTAAGCCTTTAAGAAACCAAAAATATCCCATTACATATTTTCCATAGAAAAAGCTAAAACATATTAAAACTTCACCAGTTTTCTAACTTTAAATATCTTAAAACCCATTCATTGTTCCAGACACCATAATAATATGATCACTGAAGCATTCCTCAAGTCGATTTAAGATTATTTTACAGCCGGGCGCGGTGGCTCATGCTTGTAATCCCAGCACTTTGGGAGGCCGAGGCGGGCAGATCACGAGGTCAAGAGATCGAGACCACAGTGAAATCCCGTCTCTACTAAAAATACAAAAAATTAGCCGGGCGTGGTGGTGGGCTCCTGTAGTCCCAGCTACTCAGAGAGGCTGAGGCAGGAGAATGGCGTGAACCCAGGAGGCGGAGCTTGCAGTGAGCCGAGATTGTGCCACTGCACTCCAGCCTGGGCGACAGTGCAAGACTCCGTCTCAAAAAAAAAAAAAAAAGGATTATTTTAGAATAGCCCAGTGAAAATAGAAATCAATTCTATGCTTATTACTTCCCTAACAACTGAAAAGGGTTCAAGGATGCTTTTTTGCTTTTTTTTTCTTTCTTTTTCTTTCTTTTCTTTTTTTTTTTTTTTTTTTTTGTTTGTTTGTTTGAGAAGGAGTCTCTCTGTTGCCAGGCTGGAGTGCAGTGAGTGGCGTGATCTCTGCTCACTGCAACCTCTGCCTTCTGGGTTCGGTTCAAGTGATTCTCCTGCCTCAGCCTCCCAAGTAGCTGGGACTGCAGGTGCGCGCCACCACGCCTGCCTGATTTTTTGTATTTTAGTAGAGGCAGGGTTTCACCATGTTAGCCAGGATGGTCTCGATCTCCTGACCTTGTGATCCGCCCACCTTGACCTCCCAAAGTGCTGAGATTACAGGCATGAGCCATGGCGCCTGGCCAAAAGGGGGCATTTTACCAGCACAAAGGAAATGTTCTCATTAACGGAAACTCGAAGGCTTCCCATAGAAAAAGCTAAAACATATTAAAACTTAACCAGTTTTCTAACTTTAAATATCTTAAAACCCATTCATGGTTCCAGACACTGTAATAATATGATCACTGAAACATTCCTCAAGTTGATTTAAGATTATTTTAGAATAGCCCAGTGAAAACAGAAATCAATTATATTGTTGCTAAGGAGATAAAATGACTTCTCTGTGCACTTTTCTTCATATGCTCAAAATGAATACTGGAAGTCACAAGTTTTTGTTTGTTTGTTTCCTAATTGTGGCAAACTTTTTTATTGGAAATGGACCAAAATGAGTTTGTCTCCAGGACAAAAACAAAACAGTGGGTGCTTATAGAAAGAGCCAGGGAAAATAATTTTACCTCCTTGTTGCCAAGTTCTGATATCTGTTACCAGTCTTTATGGCACATTTAACCAAAACAAAAGCTCTGTGATTTTTAACATATGGTTGAAAATGGAAAGGAAGACTAGACTGAGAGGTAAATTCAGGATATGAAGAAATTGAACACTAGAAGTAATATTTTAAATGAAAAAAGACCTATTATCTTGTAAAGGATGTAAGTGCCTCCATCTGCAATAGCAAAGCCTTAAGGTCATAAAAATATATTTTAATGTAAAACAGATTCTGCAACACATGATTCTATTTTGTTTGTGTCATCTCTATGAGTTTGACTTACCCCTTTTATAATATCCAATGAAAATGTATAAATTAACTACTGATCTTTAAATCAGTAGTGCTATAATATTTGATTAAAATAACACATTTTAATTAAAGATTTTAATGTTAATTTTTAAAATTTCTTATAGATATATGTAAAGATGTCACCATTTGTTTTTTGAACTGCATTATTTTGATCCATAAAAATAAATTGAAATTATACTTTGTAAATTTATTTTGAGGGAAAATATACAGTTGGAAATGTATATTTATTCTGAAATATTTGAGTTTCCATTTTCAAAGGCCATTAGCCCTATTTTTACATTTCCATCACTTTTTTGTGTCTGTATGTGAATGTTAAAATATTAATCTTAATGACTAAGGATTTCTAGTAGTCTACTGTCTTTTTTGATGTTATTCCATTTATGTCATTTTTTCCTCTTCAATATATTCTTATAAATCATTATTTGAAAATGAAATCCTTAAGAGTATATTTGACAGACAAGAAATCAGTCAAGAAATGTTTTTTCACTGAATTGACACATCTTAAGTAGTATTAGTTGACAATATTTTGACTTTATTACTTTTAATAGATTTATATTCTTGCTTTTTTATAATTCTTGCTTATATTTAAAGTTACAATTAAAATTTAGTCAAATAATTATGTCACTATGTTTTTAAAATGTACTTTTGAAATAATTCAAAGTTTTAAATGATGTTTTTCTTGCTGCTTATTTCTAGGCATAAATATAAATCTTTGGTCCAATTATATTTCTTGTATCCTTTTGAAATAAATGGTTAGGGTTGTAATTAAATAGGCTA
This sequence comes from Symphalangus syndactylus, assembly GCF_028878055.3. Lineage (NCBI taxonomy): Eukaryota > Metazoa > Chordata > Mammalia > Primates > Hylobatidae > Symphalangus > Symphalangus syndactylus. Next base: position 79,177,581 of record NC_072438.2, read on the forward strand.
CTATCACAAATATATCACATTTTCATTGCTCTAAGACATTTTAAAAGAAAAGTAATCTAATACAGATAGTTGTAATGATTTATTTCTTGTAATTTTTCACATAACATTTTTAACTTGAAATCACTTGTTAAACCAACAAAATATCAGCAACAAATATTTTCACCCAACATCCACACAACATTGAGTTAATGCAGTAAAAAGTGTATTGCTTTTACTTAAGCATAAATTTGACTACGTAGGCATCAGTGTACATATTTAACAACTTTTGAGGCCGTCTTCAAAATTAAAATATGTAAAAATATTCAAATGGTATTATGAATATGTTAAAGAACAAAAGGAATATAGATGCAAAGAAACCTACCTATGAATATATATACATCTTACATACATTTTTGTATATTAGTTAATCATATCATATGTCCAAAGCAGTGATCTGATTATATATTAGGGGCTAAATTGTCTACTTTGCTACCATATGGCTTCTTATGTTTTCTCTTACCGTAAAATCAGAGTTTACCTTTTTAAAATAATTCCCACATAATATATATGTTGAATTTTTAAAATACAATTTTATTGAAAGTGTAAGTTAATTGAACTTTGACTGTCAAGGTTTCTAATAATGTTTAAGACTCTGTTAAAAAGTAATACATAACATTACCTATAAAATCTCTACATTCCTTGACCATTTTTCATTTTATTTTTGGGGAGAAACAAAGCATAGTTACAATAATTTCCTAAATTTTTCTGACATTAGAAAAACTCTTCCAGATCAATGTGTAAATGCATATAAAAAATCTCATTTTAAGTGTTATATCTAAATTAATAAAACCCTATATAATTTTTTATTTACCAGTTTGAAGTAAAGGACATGATCCAAAAGAGATAGAGATGAGAGAGGGAGAGATTATTAAAATCAAAGTAATAATTAAAAGATGGATTAACTCAAGGATACATTCACAAGAAATAAAAGTCAATTATTTTGAACAACTTTAGACAAAATGAAGATCTTAAGTGCAGATTATACCCATGGATAAGAGATATATTGATGAGATATATTTTTCTTTTTCTGCAGCTAATACAGACTATAAGTGCAGTAGACAAAGATGACCCTTTAGGTGGACAGAAATTTTTTTTCAGTTTAGCTGCTGTCAATCCAAACTTCACAGTACAGGATAATGAAGGTAAATTTTAGAACTTGTTCACTATGACTTATGATGATATCAACAGGAAATTTCCCGAGTGTAACCATTGCAATATATATGCCATATCAATTTATTGATCTGAGTTATACAATTTTGTTTTAATCAAGTATTTGATATATTTAGTAAACCCATCTTTGGCAATGTGTACTCTCTTCAATTTTAAAATAATAAAATATCTGAAAGAGGTCTCTTTATGGATGTTAAAAAATGATTGTGTCTTGATAAGATTAGAAAGGCCGGAGATAATTCTTACAACAATAATATAGGACACATAGGGTAGAAAAATGAATGATTCCGTGAGACTCTTAAGCAGACTTCAGTGAGATTTAGCAGCAGCAGATTCACCAAAGCCAAATATGCGTAAGGGAGTGAAAAGAATGAGAAGTAGCCTGTGAAGTGATTCAGTACAAAGGCATTGTTACAAAGGTACTGTTGCAATGGCAAGATGCATGCCTCTTGAAGGTTAAAAAACCTTCTTCTACTTTGTTATTCATTTAAAACGTGCAACAATGCGTGAAATTTACCTAATCCATTTTCTTCATGAGTATTGGATTGATGTGTATTCTGTATGTGTGTAAGCACACACGCACAGATGCACATAAATTAAAAAACACACATTTAGTATGGTTTTTCTCTTGGCATGCAAAATAGGTTTTTTGAAAAGAGAAAAGCCAATTGTTATCATCTATGTAATCTTGGTAAATGATTCACTTATAAAAATGTACCACTTTGAAAACAGTATGGAGGAATTACGTGAAAACCTAATAAATAAACAATTTATAGTATATTTCTCGAATTATTTGTCTTATCTATATATTAATTGCATTGTACTTATTTTTTAGGAAAATGTATATCAATTTTATATTTTACATAAATATGTTTTTATTTATATGTTAAACCTTGGTTATCACATTGGGAAAAATTTACTGTCCCAAACCATTTGTAATATTTTAAAATTTGTTTTAGATAATACTGCCAGAATCTTAACCAGAAAAAATGGATTCAATAGACATGAAATCAGTACCTATCTCTTGCCTGTGGTGATATCAGACAATGATTACCCAATTCAGAGCAGCACAGGCACACTGACCATTCGAGTGTGTGCTTGTGACAGCCAAGGCAACATGCAATCCTGCAGTGCTGAAGCCCTACTCCTCCCTGCCGGCCTCAGCACTGGGGCCTTGATCGCCATCCTCCTCTGCATCATCATTCTACTGGGTAAGAAACCTTAAAAACAATGGGAGCATTTTCTAGGCTCTTTACTTTAGTATGATTTTGAAGAATTGTTGCTATTAAAATCCCTCCCCAAAACCAACCCCAAATTTTAAGATAGACATAAATTAACTATGTGATATTCTTTATATTAAAATATTTTATTTGATCAGAATATATACGAATATATAAAGAATTTTTGTTATAGCTGTAGTAATAGCAGAACTTTACCTAATGAGGTCTAGGATTCATTCTAATGTGAATCAAAATATTTAGAAAAACAACAACTGTCTTTTACCACAGTGCAGTAAACAAAGGAAAAGGCAAGAAGAACGAATGCAGAATGGCTTGTGTAGGAGCTTGGAAATTTGAGAGACAAAATTCTTGGTAGCCATGCTGAATGTTCTAATGGAATTAAGAGATCTTTGGAACCTAGGTCCAGTGAACAAATGAAAGGAGACGCATCAGTGGCCAGGACCCCAATTATTTTATTGCTGGCCCATTATTTTCCTCCTGAGTGGTGCAGTAACAAGAGTCTGGGGCAGTGGTTCTTCTGAAACATCCTCCATACAGGAATCAAGTAGGAGTTGGAAGAGATGGAAGATAATAGTAGGGTCTCAAACCTCAACTCTGTAAGGTGGACATTAATCAATCTCAATAAGACTAAAAACAACAAAGACAAAGGTTAAGTTGATAACATTTGTTAGAATAACAATTCAGGCCGGGCGCGTTGGCTCATGCTTGTAATCCCAGCACTTTGGGAGGCCGAGGCGGGCGGATCACGAGGTCAGGAGATCGAGACCACAGTGAAACCTCATCTCTACTAAAAATACAAAAAAATTAGCCGGGCGTGGTGGCGGGCACCTGTAGTCCCAGCTACTCGGAGAGGCTGAGGCAGGAGAATGGCGTGAACCTGGGAGGCAGAGCTTGCAGTGAGCCGAGATCGCGCCACTGCACTCCAGCCTGGGCGACAGAGCAAGACTCCGTCTCAAAAAAAAAAAAAAAAGAATAACAATTCAAAAACTTGACATAGAAGCACTTCCCATCAGCATTCCTGTATTCAATAATTGCTAACTTTTCGTACATACAAAATAAAGTTAAATACAACTTTAGCGTTCATCTTAAATTTTAAAATAATGTAAACAGTAATAAATTGTAGCAATATTTTTGTGATTATAAAAAGAGAGCATGTTTTTATATGAAGTTAAGGCCTGGGCAACAACAAAAAAAATGGATTAAAAATATTTCCACGTTCTTTATTTGACTTGATTATGTCTACTTCATTCTATAGATGTTTCCATTTTTCTACTTTTATCATAGCATTTATGCACTTTCACTCTGTGTTTAAATAACAGAAAGGTAAATTACTTATGACAGATAAATCATTAAATGGATGAATTGAATAATTCAAGATTAGATTTTTATGTAGTTCGGGAAATGAGAACATGCATATTAAAAATATACATTTTATAATTTGTTACTATGAAATGAAATCCAGAACAAAACTTTTCCCTGTACTACGAAAAATATATACCTCATTTTATTTCATAGAACGAGAATTTGGTATAATTTTATTTTTATAATTTGACTTACCATTAGTACAACAAACACTGAGGAAAAGTTAATAAATGTGCTTTACAATAGTTGAATCCACAATTGCAAATATGAATAATATAAATATTTATTTGGGGGATTTATACTTTAAATCATATTGAGAACTTGTTGTATTAAAATGAAAGTCTCTAGTAAGAATAACATTGATGGTGGCAGGTTTTTAGTACATGTTTACTGTGTTTCAGACTCTGTCATTGGCACTTTGCCGTGACAACCTTTTTCACTTGACAAAAAATGTCTGGCATGTGTGGTGTTATTATTTTCATTTTATGCGTGATGAAACTGAAAATTCAAAATATTCAGAACATATTCCAAGGTCACACAATTTCTCAGTGGTTGAGCTAAGGCACCTTGCTGTTGGTATTAGTCAGTGTATACAGAGATTCCCAGTGAAATCTGTATTTCCACTTTTATTATGGCTGGATGGAGGCCTCACTATCTTACATATTCACTAAAATCATATTAAAATAGATTTTTACCTGGTTTACTTTCCCTCCAAACAATGATATTTCATTCTATAATCAGGAGCAGACTGCTTTTAACTGCTTTTGAATTAAAATCAGATTAAGTATTCGCTCTAGTTTTGTTAGTTTAAACCTATTTTTTGTATTTCTGTTACCCTAATCAAAAAACGTGCAAAAAAGAGGGAAATGAACTTGGACTTGGAGCGAATCGTAATAAGTTGTCATTATCCTCGACATTAGAAGGTTTTTTGCTGGGCAAGGTCATTTGATGATAAATAATCTGAGATTTAAAGTCTTTACACATTTTTATGTGCATAAATATATGAATTTAGGCAAAATACAATGGCATATTTTCTTAAAAGCTTGAAGAATACACTTTTTAAAAAGCTCTGCCTATTTGCTTTTTAATTACTTGGCCGAGAACACTTATCAATGGCTAAAACTTTCTTTTTCATGACATTAAAAAAGTTTATTGTTTGCCCTCTCTCACAGGTTGAAGACAAACTAGTCTGTGCATTCCGTGTTAATAAAAAAGAAAACATAATACCCCTTCATATAATAATGTAATTAATTACATACTCTTTAAATGTGTGTTCTAAGAAGCTGAATAAATACTTGTATCAATAACTATTCATCCTTATCTTATCTGAGTTCACACTTTTTCCCTCAAATCCTTTTAAAGGTTGAAGATCAAAATGTTTGAGAATAATGAGTAAGGGTGAGAAACTCTAATGCAATCAGAAGAATTTGATATTAATTTTCTCTTATCATTTATGCTATTACCACTGTTTTGATTATGAGTATTGTCTCTCATTGAAGTGGGAAAATGTCGTTTTCGAGCAATACACTTTTCTATTATGAATCTAGCCAAGATTCATACATTTTTGGGGGGAGTTAATTCAGTGTTGCAGTTTGAGAAATTTACTCTTTGCCATCTTGTAACCTAACAATTTTTTGGGGGGGTCTCATGCAAGGTATATATTTTCATGGAAACATTAGAAATTTCTAAATTCACCTAACTCTAAATAATCTGGGGTTTTTTTTCCAATAATTACAGCGTTCTTGTAATTAAGTAACAAAAATATGTAAGTTTATCAGCAAAGCTATTTAACAGAAGTCAGTACTCAATATCTTGTGAAGGATGCTGCTTTTTGCTCTTGTGTAAAGGCTTTGAAAAAAGTAAGCATCGTGTTGTCCTTTTAAATTGTCTTACTTGAAGCTGAATTCAATTTGTGTAGATTTATACACACAAATTTTATATAGTATCTTACGTTCCTTATTTAATGCAGAAGATAAATATTATCTGTACTATGAGGAACTAAATGGTTCCTAGGAAAATAAAGTGTAAGTCACTACATTTAAGGAATATTTTACGTTGTTTTAAAAATAAATTAGAAACACTGATCTTAAACACCACCCACCCTTGCTAAACCCTTCAGCGTCTCCCCTGACACCTCCCCCAAACTGTGGGAAGCACAAAATTAATCTGAAAGTCTAAGCTATTATAGAAAGCCTGAGTAACTTAAACTTTTATAGTATTTCCGCTCGTTATTTATAGTGTTTTGAACGGACGTCTAATGTATCTTCTTGTCTTTTTTCAAGTTATAGTAGTACTGTTTGCAGCTCTGAAAAGACAGCGAAAAAAAGAGCCTCTGATCTTGTCAAAAGAAGATATCAGAGACAACATTGTGAGCTATAACGATGAGGGTGGCGGAGAGGAGGACACCCAGGCCTTTGATATCGGCACCCTAAGGAATCCTGCAGCCATTGAGGAAAAAAAGCTCCGGAGAGATATTATTCCAGAAACGTTATTTATTCCTCGGAGGACTCCTACAGCTCCGGATAACACGGACGTCCGGGATTTCATTAATGAAAGGCTAAAAGAGCACGACCTTGACCCCACCGCACCTCCATACGACTCACTTGCAACCTATGCCTATGAAGGAAATGATTCCATTGCTGAATCTCTGAGTTCATTAGAATCAGGTACTACTGAAGGAGACCAAAACTACGATTACCTCCGAGAATGGGGCCCTCGGTTTAATAAGCTAGCAGAAATGTATGGTGGTGGGGAAAGTGACAAAGACTCTTAACGTAGGATATGTGTTCTGTTCAAACAAGAGAAAGTAACTCTACCCATGCTGTCTCCACTTCACAATATTTGATATTCAGGACCATCTTCCTGCCAGTCAGCACAATTTTTTTTTCCCATTTACTTCTTAATTTGTTCATTAATTACATTAATTCTTTCCTGTAGGATGTCTCATGGAATATATACGACATTTTATTTAATCACTTCCAAGAGCCAAAGCTATGGAAATACAGTGTTGTCCATCTTAGTAAATAAAAGATAATTTCAGAAACATGAACAGGATAGTTCTCCCTTAAGCAACCTCACAAACAAGCCGCTTCTGTTAGATACATGTCCTGCCCTTGCAAATGAAGCTTTTAAAAAGGTGAAGAAAAATTTTAAGGTATATCCTGTTCTGTACATTAAATTAAAAAAACAAAAATGTACATGTGATGTTAGTAGGTGTGATATGCAACCTGGTATACAGACATTTGTGCAATTTCATTTCATCAAATTCTATCTGCTAATGTTTTATATTTATATTTTTGTATTTATTTTTAAGAAAATAAACCAGTTTTTACAACTACTTTGTCTGTAGCTTCTTTTTTTCCCTAGGATGGAAGACTTTCTCCCTGAACTAAATATCTTGATACAAAATTACCTTACATACAGGTAAGAACACAATGTCATTACCATTAGTATTCAAAGTGCTAACCAAATTAATATGATTTAGGTAAGAATTATGTTTCCAGCGAGTCTTGATATGCTGTGATATGTGGAAAACTCTTCATATACAAAGTAACAGTCATTTATAAAACACATAAAAATTTGCCATTTAAACAAACTTAAAACATGGCCATCCTTATGCTAAATATCTCAAGACACCAGCAATGCAGTAATTTCATTTTGTTTATATTCACTAAAATCATACCTGAAAGAATAAAACATTTTCTCATTTTTTATGGCATTCATGCCATTGATGTTTATAGAGAATAATAGTTCAGGCAGATTTCAGACTAAAAGAATCCTTTAATGGAAAATATACTTACCTCCCATGGTGACTTTGAAAATGCCTACTAATGACAGTAATAATGCAGAATATTCCATTAAGACACAGCTTTACAATTATATCAAGATTTTAAAATGCATGATACATTTGTTTGTAACAAAGCCTGCTTTTCTGTCAATGATTCCATAGAAAGCAAGAAAATAAAAATAAAAAAATTAAAACACTGGCAGCTAATTATCCAGAGTTCCTAAGAATCATGAAAGTTAGCTGACACTCACTGATTCCTTATTTCTCAACCTCCACAACAGGATTTATTTATAAAAGGAGCACTTTGTTGGGCCTAGACTAGGAAGCCACGTTCCCTGCTGAGTATATTGTAAATAATACCAAAGATCAGTGTGCTCTCTACTTAGTGAAAATGCTGTGCTTTTGGATTGAATCAAGGTGCAATACTGACGTGTCCTTAATGTAGAATTATTTCAATCTTATTAAATGGTAATATTTTCCCAACTTCCAGACTGAAAGGGCCCACATCACTCTGAACACAGATATTTTTGTTTGCATGTTAGCCTGATTATAAAAGAAAAACAACGTATATTCTAGTTAAAAATACAGTCGTGTGACAAGACTAAACGATAACACGATTTGGCAGATTTCCTCTTTTCCAAGAACTCATTCATTTTTACTGAAGGCTAGGTGTCAAAAGGACAAAGTTTTAGGAACAAAAAAAGTTTGATCATACATGTTGAACTAAAAGGAGAGAAAATCCTCAATATCTTAAAAGGACTACTCATTAAAAACAAAATCAGCTAACAATGGAAAAATAAAAAAAGTACAAATTGTAAGAATTTTACATTAGATATGATTCGAAATATATATTTGATAAAAATTACTTTTAAAATTTATAGCATTAGTTGTTTTTATTAATACTTGCTGTTAATAATTGGAATTGCTATTTGAATAATTTTAATTTTCCTCATTTATGTAATTTTAAAGTAACATGAACTTGCTGTCATTTATTGTGTCATTCTGGTTTTTATTAAATTAAAGGACTAATCTTTAATATCATCCAATCCAGGTTTCCAATAATTCTCTTTAGGGAGATTTAGTAACAGGCTTCTTTGTCACTATAAGGCCTATATTGCACAGAAATTATTCAGTAACAGCTATCTTATTTGTTGATACTGAAGGTGATATGTTAAAAATTAATTGGTGATCCTGAAATGTAAAATGTATGCCTGTAATTACCTGCTAAAACTCTCTCAGTAATTTCCCTGCCATTGTGCTCTCCCAAAGGAGAGAAAGGAATGCCCAATATGTAGATTATTCTATGCCCCAAATCTCTTTTATGTGGGGACTGGGACAACCCTCTCTTAGTATCATTCATTTCATTGAACGAATGTGGGCTTTTCTTTTATTCATCTACTTACACCTTCATTCGTCAAATATTTTTTGAGCAGCTATTATAAAATCAAGGGATGTTTTAAACACTAGAGATGTAATAAATCATAGATCATTATTTTATATTACTGCATGATTTTTCTATTAAATGAAAAAAATTGCAAAATAGTTAATATCTTTTACCATTATTAATTTTTCTTTTTTTTTTTTTTTCTTTGAGACAGGGTCTCACTCTTTCTTTTGCCCAGGCTGGAGTGCAATGGTTTGATCACTGCTCACTGCAGCCTCTACCTCCCAAGCTTAAACAGCCTTCCCACCTCAGTCTCTCAATAGCTGGCACTACAAGTGTACACCATCATTCCCGGCTAATTTTTTATTTTATTTTATTTTGTCTTATTTTTTATTTTATTTTATATTCCATAGAGATGAGGTTTTGCCATGTTGCCCAGGTTTGTCTCAAACTCCTGGATTCAAGTGATAAACCTACCTCGGCCTCCCAGAATGCTTGGATTACAGGCGTGAGCCACCATGCTATGCCGTGTTGTTTACTTTTCTAAACAGTAAATAACCATTTTGCTCTTCTTTTTTCATAATTTAAATAAACAAGCTAAAAAAGATGACTTGTAAATCTTTTGATCATTAGAAATGGTGACTAAGTTGATCAATTCTCATTGGTTCTACTATCAACAAAATATGAAAGAAAATTTATGTAATGATACATACTCAGGCTGAGATTTCACTGTTTATCAAGTAGATACTCTTACGCAACCTCAAGAATTGCAGATATTTATCAGCAGACATGAATTAAGTGTGAGTAATTAGATGTCTAGGATCTTCTAAAATTATAAAAACCTAACATTCAGGTTTTTTAAGATTAAGGATATCTACATATCTGTATTCATTTATCAATATAGCTACCTAAGTGTCTATATATAATTTATGTCTATGTTATATATACATGTATGTACATATAAAACATGACTGTTAGACTCCATATAACATTCAAGGAAACTATTCCTTTTATTTCTTCATTTACAAATACATATACACACACTCATATTCATATGTCTCTATTAAAAATTTCAGCTTAACATAGCTATTAACAAGAAAATAGAGTCACTTTTCAAAACCTCTTACTCATTATAGGTCCTTTGTGCTCAAATAGATGAATGAAGGATGGTGTGATCCTTACATTCATTCAGAAGTTGATTATTAATCATGTTTGATATTTGCTTTAGAGATTTGGGTGAACAGTAAAAGGAGATAAAATTTATAAATTTGCAGAACTGAATTATACAGAACATGCAATTATTTTGTACAAGGATATAAAAGCAATGACTGAATTATGAACTCTGCCCCTAGTCAATTATGGTATAACAAATGTTACATATATGCCCCAAAATAACTAAATGGCATACAAAATGAAAAGTAAGAAATTAATAAAAAATGTTGTGGGCTCCTTTGATTCAAGGCCTTTCCTTCCATTATTTTCTCAGTACTCAGTCTCTGGCATGTTATAGTCACTCATAATGCTAAATAATTTCATTACATCTCCCCAACACATTTTCTAAATGTTTCCTACAGTCATTCTCCAATGGCCTCACCATCAATTATGGCTGGTCAAGCTAGACTTGAGGCCTTCTTTATCTTCCATACCTATCACGTCAGTTTTCATTTACTATAGAATCTCCCAAAATAAATGTGCTTTAATGTACTGCCATTCTTGTTTTAAAAGAAATTTTTCAGTTACAGTCATTAAGCACCACTGTGTCAGTTTTTTGCCATACACTTAGATTGCCCTTAATCTTTACAATAAGTTCTCCAATGTATTAATATCCCCATAGCATACAAGATTTACAAATAAATAGAGCTGCAAACTACTGCGGTATTAACGTGAAGATGCTCTCCTTGCAGTTGAGCCCTTTATATTTTTCACTGTCAGTGTGACAGTCTTCAAACTTCTCTCCTTGCCTGCAATACAATTTTGCATTTTTCTTACCCATCTATTTTCATAAAAATGAAAGAAAAGGAAAAAACTAAAAGCAAAAACTAAAAAATAGATTAGTAATCTTCAAAGCAAAAAACACAAAAAAAAACAAAACAAAAAAAAACAAAGGCATATTTCTCATTGTCAAATACTTCACTAAACCCTCTCGCCTAGAGGCTCAATTCCAAACTCCTATAATAGAATAATATTTTCCCTCAGGTTGTTTTTCTTCTCATTGCTATGAGGATTTGAATTGTCATTTTAAAATTTGTGACCAGATAATTTATTATTTAAGTCTGAATTTCTCCTGAAATTCCAAAGATAACTACTACTTAATAGTAACATCTTGGCCAGGCACGGTGGCTCACGCTTGTAATCCCAGCACTTTGGGAGGCCGAGGCGGGTGGATCACGAGGTCAGGAGATCGAGACCACGGTGAAACCCCGTCTCTACTAAAAATACAAAAAAAAAATTAGCCGGGCGTGGTGGCGGGCGCCTGTAGTCCCAGCTACTCGGAGAGGCTGAGGCAGGAGAATGGCGTGAACCTGGGAGGCGGAGCTTGCAGTGAGCCGAGATTGCGCCACTGCACTCCAGCCTGGGCGACAGAGCAAGACTCTGTCTCAAAAAAAAAAAAAAAAATAGTAACATCTTATACTTGACATATCCAAAAGAGTACCACACATTTCCCCACCAATACCTGCCAAACTTGCTTCACCTGCAATCTGCTTCAGTGCTGATTGGCAATGCTTTCCCTCCAATGAAGTGCTCAGGCCCATGACTTTGGAGTCACCCTGTATACTGCTTCTTGCAAATCTCACCTCCAAAAAGATTAGCTTTCTTTTTAAAACACACATTGTCCCACAACTTCTCACCATTTCTATTTCTGATCGCCACCAATACCTTCTTCTTCAATTATTGGGAACAATTAACTTCCTAACTCATAGCTTTCTATCCTGCCCCATTTACACTCAACTATCAGCATTGTGGTCAGAAAAATCTTTTCAAAATAAATCGTCTATGTGGTCATTTCCTTCTTTTAAACTATTTAGTCATTTGTCATTTTAGTCAGAGTAGAAAACTAACTCCTCATAATGGCCAAAAGCCTCTCCATACCCCTTCGACCTCTCTTCTGCTGTTTTCCCATTTATTAACTTTGCTCTGGTCTCTTTTTGGTACTGTTTTTTCCTGCCTTCCTGTGTTCACACTGACCATTCCTTCTTCCTGTAGCTGGTCTCCCTACCTAGCTCAAGCTCTTGATCAATTGATCAAATGCTGTTTTTGATTTGAGGTCTACCCTATCCACTCTTAAAACTATAGCATTTCCCTAGTCCCTCCTTTATGTTGCATTTGTTTTCTCAATGCTACCACCTCTTCAATATGTTATATAACTTACTTGTTTACACCGATTATTTTTTGTCTCCCTCAGACAGAATGTAAAATTCATGACAGTATGTCATTAATTGTAAATTTGGTCACTATGATGACCAAATACATAGAATGATGTCTATCTGTCTAGGAGCTCAAAAACATTTGTTGGAAGAATTAACAAATACTTTACTATTACATTTATCACATATTATGCTGAACTTTAGGCAATAAACATATGTGTGCAATATTTCTGCCTCCTCCTTTAGTTAGTGAACTACTTGAAGTTATAGGAGGTGCCTTAGTGATTTGTTTGTTCATTTTATGACTGACAGAGAAGGAGCACTGCCATCTTGGACAAACCCCTGATTCTAAAGTTCACCTTAATAAAAAGCCACCTAAAACCAAAGGGCATCAGCCTAATGGCTAAGGTCAGCATGACCATAAACCACAAATAACACCTCCAACCAAAAACATTCCAAACTCCTCCTCAGCCAGAGACATGCTAGCCCTGAGATAACCCCACTCCAGGCCGGAAAGATGCCCGCCCCAAAATAACCTCCCCTCTTCCCAGAGAGATTCCAATCCCATCAAAAACTTCTCCACACACATAAACATTCCAAGCTTGTGATAAGCCCCCTCACCCTAAAACCAATATATACTCAGTCTGCAAGAGAAAGCGCGCCTGACCCAAATCAGCCAGGAGTGCGTCTCAGGTTTTAACTAAAGAAAACCTGTCTTTAACTGCCAGCCGTGTTTCGTTTTTCTTTCCTCTTTAACTCTTACAAAGACAACTGATTTTGTCCCCAAAATACAACAGTGCTTGCCCACCAATTTAAGAATAAATGATAGCCAGTAATTATTTTGGTTAATTGCTTTAGGAAATTAGAAATAAACCTTAAAAGAATATGAGAAAAAGTGAAGTTACATTGCAAATATATTTGGAACATTTGCAAAGTGCCAGTGATAATGATAGTAGGATTTAACATAAAATAAGTACTAGTGTCAGAGAATGACTACTCTTTCAGATTCTGTTCTAATGTAGTTGAAGTCTGAGTCACAGTTTTGGGGAACTTCATATTCAAAGACTATGAAAAGGGCAAATAAAAGGAATGTCACTCAGGCAAGGTTTTGAAGAAGATTGTTATGAAAGAGAATGATGACGTGGAACTGATGACCAGAGAGTTAAGAACTCAAACTCCCTCTCCAAAATGTTTGTGAAAGAAAATTAGAATCCTAGGACACCAAACTCACTATGCCAAAAGCAAAGTTAACATTGGGAACTGAATCACTGACTTTCTTTTGTTCCCAAACAGGTAGCTATAATTCCACATGCTTAAATTAGGCAATATTGGCCGGGCACAGTGGCTCACGCCTGTAATCCCATCACTTTGGGAGGCCGAGGTGGGAGGATCACAAGGTCAGGAGTTCGAGACCAGCCTGGCTAACATGGTGAAACCCCGTCTCTGCTAAGAATACAAAAATTAGCAGGGTGTGGTGTTGCGTGCCTGTAATCCCAGCTACTCGGGAGGCTGAGGCAGGAGAATTGCTTGAACCCGGCAGGCGGAGGTTGCATTGAGCTGAGCTCGTGCCACTGCACTCCAGCCTGGGCGACGGAGCAAGACTTTGTCTCAAAAAAAAAAAAAGAAAAAGAAAAATCAAATCTCATATAAAAAAATAGAAACTTTAACTCAAATGCCTTTCAGTTCATATGACTTTAGTAATCATTAGTAAATAAAGACAGTTACGAAATTATTTGTAAAGTAAAATAGAAATGTCTTCAAAATTTGCAGTTCAGATACTGTTTCTGTTAGATATTTTAAGGTTTAAAACTTGGTTTCTGTAATACTTTTGATCCTTGCTTAACTTCTCTAAAAATTTATGTATTTAGATTTGAGCCTTTGGGGCCATGAAAAAGCCTAGCTTTATGCATTGTCCTTGGTCGTGGGCTTCCTCTGAATCTGGTACATATTTAAAATCCCTTACTTCTGGGCATGGTGGTTCATACCTGTAATCCCAGCAGTTTGAGAGGCCAAGACGGGTAGATCACTTGAGATCAGGAGTTCCAGACCAGCCTGGCCAACATGAAGAAACCCTGTCTCTACTTAAAATACAAAAATGAGTCAACCATGGTGGTGTGTACCTGTAATTCCAGCTACTCGGGAGGCTAAGGCACAAGAATAGCTTGAACCCGGGAGGCAGAGGTTGCAATGAGCAGAGATCGCATCACTGGACTCCAACCTGGATAACGGACTGAGACTCTGTCTCAAAATAAGTAAGTAAATAAATAAATAAATAAATCCCCTTAGTTCCTAGGCCTCTCCCTAAAAATAAGAGTTACTAAGAGTTAACATTACAAATAATATATCTTATTAAAACAATTAAATATTAGTAAAACAATTTTATATGTAACATGTAAAGGAAAATAAAATGTGTTTTTGGTAAAAAGGTAATAGGAAGGCATGGAACATGTTTTTTGTTAAAGGGAATAATTTTACCTAGTTTTGAGGTTTTTCTCAAACTGAAGAAATGAAAAAGAATGAGAGCTAAAACTGAATAGATATAGAAAGTTGGAAAAGAAAGAATATGGACGACAATTGTAAAACATTATGGTTTATTGAAATCTTACCTTATGGTCAAACTGAGATTAGGTGGATATGTTTATAAGATTTTATTTAAAATTACCTCTAATGTTAAGAATACACTATGTAAAGATAAAATTTTCTCTTTTGAATAAGAGTTTTGTGTAATATTAACAGATAATAACATATTTTTGTTTACCTTTTGAGTAAACTACCAAAAAAGGGAAAGAGAAAGGAACAGATTAAGTAGGCCTTATGCCATCTTTATTTTATCGTATTGTTTGGGAATGAGTCTCCTCCCTATCAAAGAGTAGAAGATTTTGCTTTTTAAAATCTTTAATTATCATTTTGGCTAGCTAAATGACTTACTTTTCTAGAGACCTGTTATCCCATTTTGTAATATCAAGAATTTTAAACCTTTGATATCTGAAAAACTCCAAAATCAAAATTTTATGTCCTAAATTCAGTCTTATTGATCTCATTAACTTTTTGAGATGTTAGGACACTTGAAGTCCAAAAGAGACATGTTCAGATTATTTGATATAATAAAATCATACAGAAAGCATTGTTAAATATGAAATGGTGTTTAACATTTTTTGTTTCATCCACAGACAATTATTATTTCACTTTGATCCTTCTCTAAAGCAGTTAATCATCAGCTATAATGCAAAACCTATTTCTCTAAGGAAATTGCTAGAAAGCACTCTGATAGGTGCTCTTAAGTGCAAGTTTTGGATAGTCTTAGAGATTGTGCCATTACACTAGAGAAAATATTTCCAGGACTCTCACTGAAGAGCTCATATATTCATAAGAATTACTAACCAGTATCAAGTGGAATGAGTTAATTGTATGAGACTGAACTAGTAAAGGAATGAAATAATTTTTATGACTTTATTTTTGTTTGAAACATTGCTGATTCTTTTTGTTTTGTTTCTGAGAGTCAATAAAAGTTTTTTTTTTTCTTTTGAGCACGGTATAGCTTGTGACAATTGAGTAAAGTATACCCTTGTGAGTAAATTTTGAAACTTATTTCTTACTATCTATCTGATTTATCCAGATTTGGAAACTATTTGTGAGTATTCTTAATTTACAGCTATATAGGTATTTGCATAAGTTCAATAAGAATCTGTTTCCTTTTGTAATAGAACACAATTGGAGACACTGGTTATTATACCAAGGCTTTAACCAGAATGACATATTTTAGGTATGAACCAACTGCTTTGTGGAATTAAGATTAATGTTATAGAGCTGACAAAATCCCCTTTGAAATACTGTTTTCGTACCTTGTCTATGCAGGTTTTTTACAGGGATCGTAAAGAATGTCACATCCTATTAAGAATGCCACTTTCTGACAAGCCCAGGAACCTCAAGTTTTTTAAGGAGGCAAAAAGTTATCCAATTCATATGGACCAAACATGTGACCAGAGACTCATTTTCTTATATAATACTTTCTCTGAAAGATTTTGAAGAAAAGGGGGGAAATGTGTAAGAAAAATAGAACC
This sequence comes from Symphalangus syndactylus, assembly GCF_028878055.3. Taxonomy (NCBI): domain Eukaryota; kingdom Metazoa; phylum Chordata; class Mammalia; order Primates; family Hylobatidae; genus Symphalangus; species Symphalangus syndactylus. Next base: position 79,193,990 of record NC_072438.2, read on the forward strand.
TTTGGACTCCAAACTCCCTATGCCAAAAGGAAAGTTAAGCTTGGGAAATGAGTCATGCAAAAACTGCCTTCTTTCTCTTCCCAAACAGAGCTGTAATTTCACATGCTTACTTAATCTTATGCAAAAATGTAGATTTACTGAGTGCAAGATGAATGCATAATTCACTTCTCTCTCCACTCTCTTTTTTTTCCCGTGTAATATGTAGATTCACTGAGCACAAATTCACTGAGTGCTAATCAGATCCTCACAAGAACATAAGCACTTGCCTCATTGCCTACTCATCCTCCTTTTTTTTCCCTCCCCTCCTGTTTACTCTTTTCCCTTTAAATATTGAAGTTCCCAAAACTCTTTTTGGAAAAAGCGCAGGTTGCAGATCTTACTGTGACTTTTCTTTCTTTTTTCCAGATGTACCCTCAACCTTGGCAAAAAAAGCCTTTAATCGATTGAGATCTGCCTCATTCACTTTTTGGTTGACAAGTTCAATTTTTTAGTTTATTTGCATTGCATATTTTTGTTTCAGGCCATAATTACTAAGTATAAAGGGTTAATTTTGTATTTTCCTGATTACTTGTAACAACTTTCCCTTGCTGATACTGCCATGCTGTTAATTGCAAAGAAAACCTTGAAATGTTCCTAGCCATAAACTTTAGAGACTAACTTGAATCAAGAACCCACAACAAGATCAATAAAATGAACAGAGAGAATTGAAAACAATGAGCAAAGATGCTTAGAGGCAAAGGTACAAAGATGACTATAAAAAATAAAATACAGACTTTAACTACTACCTCATTTTAAATCAGCAAAACTGCATACAAACTACAGATATAATAATAAAAGTATGTGTGTATACATATATATACTCACACACAATACATATATAATACAATTTATAATACACAATACGGTCTATAAATACATATATCTGATATATGTATATATTTGTTGATAGTTACATAAGTATATATCAACAAAAGTTTGTTTATTTCACTTCATTCCAATGTTTATTATACATATTGCAATTTGTATATGGTTCTCTTGATAATCTTATTAATTCTTTAAGGCTACAAATATAGTACTTACCTCCAAGCTGAACTACTTACACTGATTCATTTTCAGATTTGGCAACTAACTAATCAAACAGAAGGAAAAAATATACTTCATAAATGTAATTAGGGCAGAAAACAAACAAGCAAAAGTTAAATAAAGATAATTTGTTCAAGCTTATTTTTTACTCATTAAAAATGAGATTTTAAAAGGGTATATAAAGCAGCAAAATGTACAATTCTTTATTAAATTAGAGGATTTAGGTAGGAAAGGATTAAAGATTAACAAGCACATAATAGAAAACTGGTAGACAGTTGGTTAAAAAAGAAATTCCAGCTGTGGAATTCTCCTGAATTTGGAACATGACATTTACAACTCCACAGGAAGAACAGCACAGCAACTCCATCCCCAGATTTATCTGAAGAAACCTCCCACATGATGTGAAATATTTAGAAGTATATCTGAGACTCTTGCCATGATCTCTGCCGCTCTCCTTTCACAATCAAAAGGATTCTAAATGAGCTTTTTCCAATGTGTAAAATTCATTTCACTGTGTTATAGTTTACCTTTGTTTCCATTATTCTCACTACTAATATAGTTTCAGTGAAACTTTCCTAAATGATTTTGCTAATATCAATGCATCTTTGTAAAAGACTGCCAAATCTAGTCATTGATTCTACTTCTGGCATATCATCCTACACTTCTTTTACAAGAGTAAAACTAGCACTGCAAATAATTATTATTTAACATCTTAACAACATAATTAAATTTTATATTTCTGTTTCTTCAAAGAGTTTAGCTCCACTATTCTTTGAATTTGACTGCATTTGTATTAATGTGAGCATAAAAATATTCATCTAGAAGGATATAGATACTTTAGTAGTTTCAGTGTATGAATGTTACATTCTCTTGGCAAGACTATATAATTTAGAGGAAAGCAGCTCCTTGATTTTCAGGTTACATTTGATTAAACACTTAAACCTGATAAAAAGCGGGTTCCAGCAGTGTATTGGGCACCTAAATAGGTTTCACATAAATATTTGTTGAGTGATTGATTAATCTTGGCATTGCAATGCTTTGTTTTCTAATTTTGGCAGTGTGGAAAATGTCAGGTTCCATGCCTTCCCCACCCTCAACCAAAAAGGCAACATGTTTCATTCATATTTGAAAAAACATATTCTAGAAATGTCACAGTAACCTTTTAAGTTGACAGTCTCTGCCTAGGAATTCTTGACAGCAGCTATGCACAATTATGCCAGCTCTATATTGAACTTTCTTACATCATCTTCCCAAAAGTGATAGTCTGAGCAGACAGCATGTAGATGACTAGATAGAAAAAAACACAAACTCAATGCACTCTTTTATCAATTTTGTTTTTGAGGCAGAAATAAGAAAAAGTGAAATTTAATTTTTATGTGTTTTTATTGACAAAGAGAATTATTATTTAAAGATTATCCTATAATGCCTTAACTCCCATAGGTATAAAATTGATGCTCCTGTAAATTACTAAAATAGAATGCTGAACACAATTAATTTTGTACCTTGATATGTTTCTAAGTATACGTCCTTTAATTTTGTTGAAAAGCAAGAAAAATAAAGATAAACACAAAGTTTCTTCTCCAAATTAATGAAAACATAAGGGACATCATTTTAGTGGTAGATTAAACTGCATAAAATCCCCCTTATAAACAACACATTTAATGTTTGTACCTGGAAAATGTATACATGGAATCTTAAGAATGCATCTAATTTATAATAATGAATAAGAAGCTATAGGTGGTGGTGATTATGATGACGATGATGATGATAGTAACAAAAATTTATTTGCCTCTTATGTTTCAGGATTATTCATTGTCTTACATATAGTAACACACTTTATTGTCACAATGAATCTCTGAGGTAAGTACTATTATCATCTCCATTTTACATATGAGGGAATCCAGGAATACAAACACAATTACCCAAAGTTGTATTCCTATCATAGTGCAGAGCTGGAAAACAAAAGTGAGTCTGTCTAAGGCTAGTTGTCTTATCACTACCTCTATTACTGGTAAAAATAAAATAATCTTGATCTCTCAGGGGAGCAATGATAGTGAGAAGATTTCTAACAACAATGACATGGAGAATAAAATTTTTAGTTTAAAAAAGAGTAGTATTTGAATCACACATATAGTCAATATCCCTATAATACAGCAGTTACAGCTTACTTTCTATGAATTCTAATAGATGTGGATATAATTTTTACTCAGAATGGATATCAATAAACATACACTGATAAGTACAATTCAAATACAGGGGAATTACTTCTAGTATATTTTTAGATTGACTTACATTGGTAAAAGTGAAAGTCATATGAATATAGATGTATTTAAAATTTTTTTGTCGGTTGAAGAAGTGGAAATGAGTATGTAATGGTGATAAAAAAGGCACTGACAACAAAAATGCTTTTCTTTTTCCAGTTTGTTTAATTTAAGCAGTTAACTCTACCTGAAAGTAAGCATCTACTATCAGAATGCATCTAGAATATTAATAGCAGAAATAATAATATAATAATGCCAATATGGTGAATCTGATTCTTTGCCAGACAATATAGTGAGGCAACTTCCCATTTAATTTGTTTACACAGTATTTGAACTTCTTCTCCTAGCTCATATTTTGTTGATTTTGCCTCTATACTTATTAGTGTTTCTTGCTAGTCATGTTTTTTGTTATTGTTTGTTTATTTGGTTTTTGTTTTGTTTTGTTTTTTGGAGACGGAGTCTCATTCTGCTGCCCAGGCTGGAGTGCAGTGGCACAATCTCGGCTCACTACAACCTCTGCCTCCTTGGTTGAAGCGATTCTTGTGCTTCAGCATCCCAAGTAGCTGAGACCACAGGCTTGCACCACCACACCCAGCTAATTTTTGTATTTTTATTAGAGGCTGGGTTTCGCCATTTTGACCAGGCTGGTCTCGAACTCCTGACCTCAGGTGATCTGCCCACCTTGGCCTCCCAAAGTGCTGGGATTACAAGCATGAGCCACCGCGCCTGACTGTCATGTTTTGCCTATAGTAGTGCTGCACCAAAAACAGCCCCTAAATCACAGTTACTTATAATAAATATAATAATTACTGTCTCTCATGAATCTATAGGTCTATTTCACCTGCAGTTTGGATTCACTTCTCATTCTGATATCAGTGGATACCCAGCAACTATCCTATGTTCTTTTCATGGCAGACAGGATAATCTGCATGATATCAACCAATGATATTAATATCTAAAGTCCTTGAGAAAGTGTTTTTGTAGTTTCTGCTGATTCTTCTTAAGAATAGTAGTTTTTGAGAGTTATCCTAGATGGTGAAGTGACTATTGCCTTTGAAATACATATATTTGTAGGAATAATGTGGGGTTTTGAAAGAAGATGCATTCCTTAATCCACTTCTTCCATGGATTTAGCTTCATCAAAAAAAAATGAGACCTTCGAACTTAATTCAGGACTTAAGAATATTTGAATTACCTAGGATGTGAGACTTTTAGTTATAAACTCCTGTGATTGTGGCCACATGCTATTACTTCTCAATATGATTGCCTGGTTCCCTATTGTCTGCCCTTTTCAGGGTCAAGAAAATCCTTCCTGTAGTCTTTTGATAGGTAGGGAGCAAGGCAGGAGCAGGCTTATTTTGAGTTCACATTTACCCTGATAGTACAGTCCTTTGGATACTCACTTTTGTCTGTAATGTTTTTAGGTAGGTCCTAAATTTTGTCCCCATTTCCAGGTGAGGTCATTAAAATAAAAGTTTACTTTCATCAGAATTTGAAATGACCTTGAACAAAAGCAGAAATAGCTCAGCTTACTTTGATGTCTTCTGAGATTTTCAGTTTTTACTTTTAAAGAAAATCAATATATATAGGTTTCAATAGAAGATATACAGAAATAACAGCCTACCAGCACCAGGCATGAGAAACAAGAAGAAGCACGACAATACTATTCATCTTTAATTTACATCTGAGGAAGCTGAAATATAAAGAGTTTAAGTAACTTTCCAAAGATCACAATCTTCATAAAAATGGCAGCTGGATTTGAACCCAAGCCACCTGTCTCTAGAGTCTAGGCCTAGATGCCTAGACTTTTAATCAATCCTACAATGCTCATGAAAATTAAATTTGACATAAGAAGCTTAGGAAGATTGTCATGGATGACCAGACCTCGTTTCAATGGCAGATTGGAGAAAGGAATGATAGAAAGAGGTTAAAGAGATCACTAAACACTACCAAAACTTATTTGGGGAACAATATATTTTGTTCAGAATGATACTGGGAACAAATGTAATCTCAGCCTTATTTCATTCAAGATATAAAATTTACAATGGGAATTTAGTAGCAGGGATGTTATAGTTTTTGAGGGATGATTAGAATCACAAAAATGCAGAAGAAAAATAAGATGAACCTGATAGTAGCCTAACTTGGAATCCGGCCAGGGAGTATTTTTTTCTCTTTCATTGCCATTTAAAAAATATACTTTGTGTCAGTTGGACCAATATGTATTTCTTTTTTTTCCTTTTACTTGTTATGAGTTGCACAATTCCTCAGTATTTACAGATGGGCTGGGTGAAATGTGGATATAATTTCTTTATTTTTCTAACTTAGACTTCCTACACCAATATGCAACTTTGAAAATTCAATTTTACTTGTCTGTTTGAGAAATTTAGATTCAGACAGGGAACAGAATAATTGTCCTCAAGAATGCCAACCACACACTTATACCTCTTCTACTCTGGTTAATATATACTACTGAAGGTATCAGAGATGGAGAAACAAATGTGAGGCAAGGAAGCTTTCTTCTATGAGAAATAAGTGTGGCGTAGTAACTATCTGAACTTGGGGAAATCAAATTCAAGAGTGGATAAGGAAATAAAACACCAAATATTTCTTTAGCAGTTATATATAGATTTGATGTGTAGCATAAAAATATCTGAGAGAAGATTCAGATATCACTTTTTCTTACTCTCACATTTACCATAATTCACACACTTCTCAGCTTTTGGCTTTTAAATTATTTATTTCTATAATAAGATTTAGTTTGTGGCCAGGCGCGGTGGCTTACACCTGTAATCCCAGCACTTTCAGATGCCAAGGCAGACGGATCACCTGAGGTTAGGAGTTCAAGACCAGCCTGACCAACATGGAGAAACCTCATCTCTACTAAAAATACAAAATTAGCCGGATGTGGTGCTGCATGCCTGTAATCCCACCTACTCGGGAGGCCGAGGCAGGAGAATCGCTTGAACCCAGGAGGCGGAGGTTGTGTTGAGCAAAGATGGTGCCATTGCACTCTAGCTTGGGCAACAAGAGCCAAACTCCGTCTCAAAAAAAAAGAGAGAAAAAAAAAGATTTAGCTTGTGGTACCATTTGTTCTTAATTTATAGAATTTTTTTCTAATTTTTAAATAAGTTTGGTTTAGACCTCACCAGGAGAATTTTCAGAAATATATATACATATTTACACAATATATAATTTTTGTAATATATTACACAGCATCAAAAAGTTGTTACTCATCTACTTTTCTAGTTCACATATATGTATCCATTACATAGGCATGTTATATATGTAAAACATACATATATTTACATATAGACATATGAATATAGACAGACATCTCTATATTGTCTTTTCTAGTTTACATATATATAACATGTCTATGTAATAGATACATATATAACATGTCTATGTAATATATACTTATATGAAAACTAGAAAAGTAGATGAGTAATAACTTTTTGATGGTATGTAACAAATTTTGTAACTTCTAATTTTGAACTAAGTCAAATATACAATAAATTGAAAGAATAATTCTTTATTCCTGTATACCCTTTATAAATAGACATCAATTTTGCAGACTTTTTGAAATTTTATTTATTCTTAGAATTGATCCATTACCTATCATCTACATTCTTATTTTTATTTCACTCAAACTGTCATATTGAAGTGGAATAGTACAGTCTCCTACTATAAGTATATTCCTATTTCTCCTTACATCTTTTGTCCTTTCTTCATTTTATAAGTAGTTAATGTGTTGTTTGGTATTACTGTTATATCTTCTTTGGAAATCTTTTTAGCATTATAAACATTTCTTCTTTGTTTTAGTTAATGTTTATATTTCGACTAAGTTTATTTGGCTGGTATCAAGATAGCAACTGCTGCTTTCTTACAATTTCCATTTGCATGGTTATCTTTTTCTTATCCCTTTGTTGTTAGTCTTTTAATTACCTTGAGTTAGTATGTCTTTTATATACAGAATCTCATATTGGGACTTAATATTAGCTGGTCTAGATGGATCAGATAATAATTCGTGGCAAATGCATAAAATTTGTTAACTAAAATTAGGTAACATTCTTGTAATCACATTTGGAAAGTTGTTCTAGAGCAGGATATATCAGCCTGTCAACATTTTCTAAGAAGAAATACTTTGATTCATGGTTTGTACCTGTGTATCTAATGCTAAGGTGTTTCACATTCATCCAATAGCTGTGTGAGACATGAAGACAATGAGCCTCCAAGTTGGAGTACAAAGAAGCTTATACCTCAGATTTTGGTTGTTACAGTAATGTGGTATCCTTCATCTATAATGAAACTATTTCATGACTAAAAACTCTTTGAGTTTTGCTATTCTTTCAATATTCAAACCTTTAAAATGATTTTTTATTAATTCAAAGAAAGAATTGAGTTTTGTGTTATGAGCCAATGTGACTTTTTAAATAGGTAAATTAAGCCCATTCACATTTATTGATATGAATCAACTGTTTGGTCTCTATGATCACCTTATTTTATGTTATGTTAATATTTTTTAATATATCGAATTAATTTAATGGTATTTAATATATCAAATCTTAGAATTTATTATTTTACTAAACTTTCCCTAGCTATCTCTTTTTTGGAAATACATATATAGCATGTCTATGTAATATATACTTACATGAAAACTAGAAAAGTAGATGAGTAATAGCTTTTTGATGGTATGTAACAAATTTTGTAACTTCTAATTTTAAACTAAGTCAAACATACAATAAATTGAAATAATAATTCTTTATTCCTGTATAACCTTTATAGACACCAATTTTGCAGATTTTTGAAATTTTATTTATTCTTAGAATTGATCCATCTATTACCTATCTATCATCTACATTCTTATTTTTATTTCACTCAAACTATCATATTGAAGTGGAATAGTACAGTCTCCTACCGTAAAAGCTTATCTTTTACTAGAGTCCCCCCAAAAAACATTCATGGGCCATACTTGAATTTTTACCATTTCAAAACGTTTCTTTTGAAGCCTTTGTATTTAAAGTGCAATGTGGCTAAATGCAAATCTTTGGCATGCACTTTGTTTCCTGAGTTTCTTGAAATGGTATTACCCCTTTGCTCAATTCTCTATGTTCCATTGGAAAGGAAGGGGTGGCCTGCCCCTCCACACTTGTGGGTATTTCTAGTCGGGTGGGATGAGAGACTGAGAAAAGAAATAAGACACAGAGACAAAGTATAGAGAAGTATAGAGAAAGAACAGTGGGCCCAGGGGACCGGCGCTCAGCATACCAAGGACCTGCACCGGCACCAGTCTCTGAGTTCCCTCAGTTTTTATTGATTATTATCTTCACTATTTCAGCAAAAAGCAATGTAGTAGGAGGGCAAGGTGATAATAAGGAGAAGGTCAGCAACAAACATGTGAGCAACAGAATCTATGTCATAATTAAATTCAAGGGAATGTACTATGACTGGACGTGCACGTAAGGCAGATTTATGTTTCTCTCCACCCAAACATCTCAGTGGAGTAAACAATAACAAGGCAGCATTGCTCCCAACATGTCTCACCTCCCACCATGGGGCAGTTTTTCTCTGATCTCAGAATTGAACAAATGTAAAATCGGGTTTTATACCAAGACATTGAGTTCCCAGGGGCAGGCAGGAGACAGTGGCCTTCTTCTATATCAACTGCAAGAGGCTTTCCTCTTTTACTAATCCACCTCAGCACAGACCCTTTACAGGTGTCGGGCTCGGGGACGGTCAGGTCTTTCTCATCCCACGAGGCCATATTTCAGACTATCACATGGGGAGAAACCTTGGACAATACCCCGCTTTCAAGGGCAGAGGTTCCTGCGGCTTTCCGCAGTGCATTGTGCCCCTAGTTTATTGAGACTAGAGAATGGGGATGACTTCTACCAAGTATACTGCTTGTAAACATTTTGTTAACAAGGCACGTCCTGCACAGCCCTAGATCCCTTAAACTTTGATTTCATACAACACATGTTTTTGTGAGCTCCAGGTTGGGTCAAAGTGGCTGGGGCAAAGTGGCTTGGGCAAAGCTACAAATTAACAACATCTCAGCAAAGTGATTGTTTAAAGTACAGGTCTTTTTCAAAATGGAGTCTCATGTCTTTCCTTTCTACACAGACACAGTTTAAGAGTCTGATCTCTCTCTTCCCTACAGAAAAGTCTAATGACAGCCTAATTTCCATAAATTTTAAAGTAACTTAATATTTTTGCTTAGAGTTTCCAATAATTTTTTCTTTGTCTTACAGTGTATAACTTTTACTAAAATATGTTTCAGGATTGATTTAAGTCCAATTTTTCCAGGGTAAATGGTGGAATACTTCAACAGATTTAATTAAAGTTTTAAAAATTATTTTTAAAAGATTTGTTGCATTAGAGCTTTATACATTCATTCAGTTTGGTTTTTTTTTCTTCTTCTTTAAAATCTCCAATTATATAGATGATGGACTTTCTTAGCTTGTCTTTTGTTTCAACCACTTTTACCTCTGAACCTTTGAATTTATTTCATTTCCATTTCCCATTGTTTCTTTAATTTGTCTTGTACGTTTGCTTCATTAGATTTCATTTTAATCTATTTTTGATACAGAATGTTTGCTCCTTAATTCAGCTAAATTCGGGTTCTTGTATCACGACCAGGAAAAATTAGGCACCTGGAAACATTGAAGGGTGAGGAGAGCAGAATTTATTGGGTGAAAAAGAAAAAAGAAAGAAAGAAAAAACACTCAGCAAAGTGAGAGGGAGTCCTGCCAAAGACGCCCAGCTCACGGATTGAGTACCAAGTCACCACACAGGAGCTGAAGAGCCCAGACTCTTCCCACCTGCACAAGACAGGGACTTCCTTTGGTTCCACCCCATCCCCACAGTGTGCAGGTGTGTTCCCAGTCCCTTGCGAACATGCATAGACAAGACCCTGGGCAGCTTCTGTCATCTGCACAAAAGCATCTGACCTAAACACTTGTGGGTGGGTAGGAGATTCTCCAGGGATTCCCCCTTATTTTCCTCCTGCATCTATCATTTTCACCTAAAAACTTGTAATTCGTGGCTTAATTCTGATATTTTTCTTTCTTTTTGTTTGCTTCTTTAAATCAAATCTCTTCACATTTATTTTCGCTTTTATTAGTCTTTATTTTGGATATCTGATTTGTAAACCAAAAAGTATCTGAAACAGGTCTCAATCAATTTTGAAGTTTATTTACCAAGAATAAGGACATGCCCAGAAGAAGAAATCACAGAATTGCAGAAAGGGTTTGTGGTTTGTGCTTTTCTCCAAAGTTGATTTTGAGGGCTTCAACACCGAAAGGGAAAAAGTGAGCTGGAGGTAAAAAGATGGTATGATAATCTACATGTTGCAAAAGAAAAGGAGCAGGTAGGGGAATAGTTGATTATGTATTCATCTGGTGCTCAGTAAATTGGCACTTTACATAAGATAAGGTGAACATAGAGTAGCTACCTGTGGAGATATTTAGCCTTTTATCTGTAGTTATCTGCTTAGGAACAAAAGGAAAGGCACCTTCTTGCCTGAGCAGCTTCTTACATGACTCAGCTTTCATCTTAATTTTTTTCTTTTAGGCATAATGAATTGTGGTCCTGAGTTTTTATTTTCCTTTCACAGATTCTAGGGAGATTTGTTTACTACTTTTTAAAATCTTAGAAGGCTTATTTTGGATATTTATTTCAAATAGAATTAATAATATTAATTTCTGCTTTTGTGTAAGTATGTGTGTGCATGTGTGTCTTTGTGTTTTGGGCATACAATAATCAATGGGTGAAATAGTTTTATTTGCATTTTCTCTTTTTACCATAGATACATACAGAGGATTTTTTATATAAATTTGCTAACCTTAGGCATTTTATAGAAAGTGTTTGTATTAGTTTTCTAAAACTTCTGTTAAAAGTTATCAACAATTTAGTGGATTACAGGAGCAAAAATTCACAATCTTACAGTTTAGTAGTTCAGAAGTCTGACACAAGTCTCACTGAGTTAAAATCAAGGTGTTCACCAGGTTGAGTTCCTTTCTGTCAGCTCTAGGGGAGAATCTGTTTCCTTGCCATTTTCAACTTCTAAAACCACCTGCATTCTTTAGTTATGGCCCCCTCCCTATATCTTAAGTTCATCACTAGTGGGTTGAGTCTTTCTCACATCACATCCCTCTTATTTGTTCTTCTGCTACACTTTTCCATTGCAAAGGACCCTTTGGACTACATTGGCCTCACCTGGAAAATCCAGTATAATCTCCTCATTTTAAGTTCTGTTGATTTCCAAACAATCCATATGAATCCTTCTCTTTTGTTGTGTAAGGAAACATATGCACAGTTTTCAGGAATCAGGATGATGAATGTTGATAACTTTGGGGGCCATTATACTGTCTACACAAGGTTCTAAGTTCCAAAACATCCACCTCTCCCAGTGTCAGGCCTCTGAGCCCAAGCTAAGCCATCATATCCCCTGTGACCTGCACGCACACATCCTGATGGCCGGTCCACCACAAAAGAAGTGAAAATGGCCTGTTTCTGCCTTAATTGATGACACTGTCTTGTGAAATTCCTAAGCCATCATATCCCCTGTGACCTGCATGTACACATCCAGATGGCCAGTTCCTGCCTTAACTGATGACATTCTACCACAAAAGAAGTGAAAATGGCCTGTTCCTGTCTTAACTGATGACATTGTCTTGTGAAATTCCTTCTCCTGGCTCATAAGCTCCCCTACTGAGAACCTTGTGAACCCCACTCCTGCCTGCCAGAGAACAACTCCCCTTTGACTGCAATTTTCCTTTGTCTACCCAAATCCTATAAAACAGCCCCACCCTTTTCTGCCTTTGCTGACTCTCTTTTCGGACTCAGCCCACCTGCACCCAGGTGATTAAAAGCTTTTATTGCTCACACAAAGCCTGTTTGGTGGTCTCTTCCCATGGACACGCATGAAATTTGGTGCCATGACTTGGATCGGGGTGGGGGGACCTCCCTTGGGAGATCAATCCCCCGTCCTCCTGTTCTTTTGAAAAAGATCCACCTACGACCTCAGGTCCTCAGACCCACCAGCCCAAGGAACATCTCAGCAATTTTAAATCAGGTAAGCGGCCTCTTCTTACTCTCTTCTCCAACCTCTCTCACTATCCCTCAACCACTTTCTCCTTTCCACTCTTCAATCTCTCCCTTCTTTTAATTTCAATTCCTTTCATTTTCTGGTAGAGACAAAGGAGACAATTTTTATCCGTGGACCCAAAACTCCGGCGCCGGTCACGGACTGGGAAGGCAGCCTTCCCTTGGTGTTTCATCATTGCAGGGACACCTCTCTGATTATTCACCCACATTTCAGAGGTGTCAGACCACGCAGGGATGCCTGCCTTAGTCCTTCACCCTTAGCGGCAAGTCCTGCTTTTCCGGGGGAGGGACAAGTACCCCAACCCCTTCTCTCCGTGTCTCTACCCCTTCTCTGCCTTTCTGAGGGGCAAGAAACTCCCAACCCCTTCTCCTTCACTCTTAGCGGCAAGTCCCGCTTTTGTAGGGGAGGGGCAGGTACCCCAACTTCGTATCTCTGCGCTCCGATCCCTTATTTCCGTACCCCAACCTCTTATATCTCTGTGCCCCAATCCCTTATTTCCGTGTCCCAACCTCTTATCTCTGCACCCCAATCCCTTATTTCCGTGCCCCGACCCCTTTCCCACTTTTCTGGAAAGAACCCCCGAACCCCTTCCCTCCATGTCTCTACTCTCTTTTTCTGGGCTTGCTTCCTTCACTATGGGCAACCTTCCACCCTCCATTCCTTCTTCTCCCTTAGCCTGTGTTCTTGAGAACTTAAAACCTCTTCAACTCTCGCCTGACCTAAAACCTAAATGCCTTATTTTCTTCTGCAATGCCTCTTCACCCCAACACAAACAGTGGTTCTAAATGGCCAGAAAACGGCACTTTCGATTTCTCCATCCTACAAGACCTAAATAATTTTTGTCGTAAAATAGGCAAACAGTCTGAGGTGCCTGACATCCAGGCATTCTTTTACACATAGGTCCCTTCCTAGTCTCTGTGCCCAATGCGACTCGTCCCAAATCTTCCTTCTTTCCCTCCCACCTGTCCCCTCAGTCCCAACCGCAAGCGTCGCTGAGTCTTTCTAATCTTCCTTTTCTACAGACCCATCTGAGCTCTCCCCTCCTCCCCAGCCTGCTCCTCGCCAGGATGAGCTAGGTCCCAATTCTTCCTCAGCCTCCGTTCCTCCACCCTATAATCTTCTTATCACCTCCCCTCCTCACACCCGGTCCAGTTTACAGTTTCATTCCATGAGTAGCCCTCCCCCACCTGCCCAGCAATTTCCTCTTAAAAAGGTGGCTGAAGCTAAAGGCATAGTCAAGGTTAATGCTCCTTTTTCTTTATCAGACCTCTCCCAAATCAGTGAGCATTTAGGCTCTTTCATTAAATATGAAAAACCCAGCCCAGTTCATGGCTCGTTCAGCAGCAACCCTGAGACGCTTTACAGCCCTAGACCCTAAAATGTCAAAAGGCCGTCTTATTCTCAATATACATTTTATTACCCAATCTGCTCCTGACATTAAATAAAAATCCAAAAATTAAATTCCGGCCCTCAAACCCCACAACAGGACTTAACCTCGCCTTCAAGGTGTACAATAATAGAGGCAGCCAAGTAGCACATATTTCTGAGTTGCAATTCCTTGCCTCCACTGTGAGACAAACCTCAGCCACATCTCCAGCACACAAGAACTTCCAAACGCCTAAACCACAGTGGCCAGGCCTTCCTCCAGAACCACCTTCCCCAGGAGCTTGCTACAAGTGCCAGAAATCTAGCCACCAGGCCAAGGAATGCCCACAGCCCAGGATTCCTCCTAAGCCATGTCCCATCTGTGCAGGACTCCACTGAAAATCAGACTGTTCAACTCACCTGGCAGCCACTCCCAGAGCCTCTGGAACTCTGGCCCAAGGCTCTCTGACTGACTCCTTCCTAGATCTTCTCAGCTTGGTGGCTGAAGACTGACACTGCCCTATTGCCTCAGAAGCCTACAGGACCATCACAGACACTCTAGGTAACTCTCAGAGTGGAAGGCAAGTCCGTCCCCTTCTTAATCAATACGGAGGCTACCCACTCCACATTACCTTCTTTTCAGGGGCCTGTTTCCCTTGCCTCCATAACTGCTGTGGGTATTGAAGGCCAGGCTTCTAAACCTCTTAAAACTCTCCAACTCTAGTGCCAACTTAGACAATACTCTTTTAAGCACTCCTTTTTAGTTATCCCCACCTGCCCAGTTCCCTTATTAGGCTGAGATACTTTAAATTATCTGCTTCCCTGACTATTCCTGGACTACAGCTACATCTCATTGCTGCCCTTCTTCCCAATCCAAAGCCTCCTTTGTGTCTTTCTTTTGTATCCTCCCACCTTAACCCACAAGCATAAGATACCTCTACTCCCTCCTTGGCGACTGATCATGCACCCCTTACCATCTCATTAAAACCTAATCACCCTTATCCCGCTCAATGCCAATATCCCATCCCACACCATGCTTTGAAAAGATTAAAGCCTGTTATCACTCGCCTGCTACAGCATGGCCTTTTAAAGTCTATAAACTCTCCTTACAATTCCCCCATTTGACCTGTCCTAAAACCAGACAAGCCTTACAAGTTAGTTCAGGATCTATGCCTTATCAACCAAATTGTTTTGCCTATCCACCCTGTAGTGCCCAACTCGTACACTCTTGTCCTCAATACCTTCCTCCACAACTCACTATTCCGTTCTCGATGTTTTTTTCAATATTCCCCTGCACCCCTCGTCCCAGCCTCTCTTTGCTTTCACCTGGACTGACCCTGACACCCATCAGTCCCAGCAGCTTACCTGGGCTGTGCTGCCGCAAGTTTTCAGGGACAGCCCTCATTACTTCAGCCAAGCTCTTTCTCATGATTTACTTTCTTTCCACCCCTCCGCTTCTCACCTTATTCAATATATTGATGACCTTCTTCTTTGTAGCCTCTCCTTTGAATCTTCTCAACAAGACACACTTCTGCACCTGGCACGGTGGCTCACGCTTGTAATCCCAGCACTTTGGGAGGCTGAGGCGGGCGGATCACGAGGTCAGGAGATCAAGACCATGGTGAAACCCTGTCTCTACTAAAAATACAAAAAATTAGCCGGGAGTGGTGGCGGGCGCCTGTAGTCCCAGCTACTGGGAGAGGCTGAGGCAGGAGAATGGCGTGAACCCAGGAGGCAGGGCTTGCAGTGAGCCGAGATTGCGCCACTGCACTCCAGCCTGGGCGACAGAGCAAGACTCCATCTCAAAAAAAAAAAAAAAAAAAACACACTTTTGCTCCTTCAGCATTTATTCCCCAAAAGATATCAGGTATCCCCCTCCAAAGCTCAAATTTCTTCTCCATCCATTACGTACCTCAGCATAATTCTTCATAAAAACACACGTGCTCTCCCTGCCAATTGTGTTCCACTGATCTCTCAAACTCCAACCCCTTCTACAAAACAACAACTCCTTTCCTTCCTGGGCATGGTTAGATACTTTCGCCTTTAGATACCTGGTTTTGCCATCCTAAAAAGACCATTATATAAACTCACAAAAAGAAACCTAGCTGACCCCATAGATCCTAAATCCTTTCCCCACTCCTCTTTCCGTTCCTTGAAGACAGCTTTAGAGACTGCCCCCACCCTAGCTCTCCCTGACTCATCCCAACCCTTCATTACACACAGCTGAAGTGCAGGGCTGTGCAGTCAGAATTCTTACACAAGGACCAGGATTGCATCCTATAGCTTTTTTGTCCAAACAACTTGACCTTACTGTTTTCAGCTGGCCATTATGTCTCCGTGCAGTGGCTGCTGCTGCCCTAATACTTTTAGAGGCCCTTAAAATCACAAACTATGCTCAACTCACTCTCTACAGCTGTCATAATTTCTAAAATCTATTTTCTTCCTCACACCTGATGCATATACTTTCCGCTCCCCGGCTCCTTCAGCTGTACTCACTCTTTGTTAAGTCTCCCACAATTACCATTGTTCCTGGCCGGGGCTTCAATCCAGCCTCCCACATTATTCCTGATACCACACCTGACCCCTATGACTGTATCTCCGATCCACCTGACATTCACCCCATTTCCCCATATTTCCTTCTTTCCTCTTCCTCACCCTGATCACGCTTGATTTATTGATGGCAGTTCCACCAGGCCTAATCACCACACACCAGCAAAGGCAGGCTATGCTATAGTACAAGCCACTAGCCCGCCTCTTAGAACCTCTCATTTCCTTTCCATAATGGAAGTCTATCCTCAAGAAAAAAAGTTCTCAGTGTTCCATCTGCTATTCTACTCCTCAGAGATTATTCAGGCCCCCTCCCTTCCCTACACATCAAGCTCGAGGATTTGCCCCCACCCAGGACTGGCAAATTAGCTTTACTCAACATGACCCAAGTCAGATAACTAAAATACCTCTTAGTCTAGGTAGACACTTTGACTGCATAGGTAGGGGCCTTTCCCACAGGGTCTGAGAAGGCCGCCGCAATCATTTCCTCCCTTCTGTGAGACATAATTTCTCAGTTTAGCCTTCCCACCTCTATACAGTCTGATAACAGACCAGCCTATATTAGTCAAATCAGCCAAGCAGTTTTTCAGGCTCTTAGTATTCAGTGAAACCTTTATATCCCTTACAGTCCTCCATCTTCAAGAAAAGTAGAATAGACTAAAAGTCTTTTAAAAACACACCTCACCAAGCTCAGCCACCAACTTAAAAAGGACTAGACAATACTTTTACCACTTTTGCTTCTCAGAATTCAGGCCTGTCCTCAGAATGCTACAAGGTACAGCCCATTTAAGCTCCTGTATAGATGCTCCTTTTTATTAGGCCCCAGTCTCATTCCAGACACCAGACCAACTTAGACTGTGCCCCAAAAAACTTGCCATCCCTAATATCTTCTGTCTAGTCATACTCCTATTCACCGTTTTCAACTACTCATACATGCCCTGCTCTTGTTTACACTGCCGGTTTACACTGTTTTCCAAGCCATCACAGCTGATATCTCCTGGTGCTATCCCCAAACCGTCACTCTTAACTCTTAAAGTAAATAAATAATCTTTGCTGGCAGGACTATGCTGAACCTCCTTAGGCACTCTCTAATAAGATGTCCTAGGTCCTCCCGATTCTTAGTCCTTTAATACCTGTTTTTCTCCTCTTATTCCGTTTAGTTTTTCAATTCATACAAAATTGTATCCAGGCCATCACCAATAATTCTAAATGACAAATCTTTCTTCTAACAACCCCACAATATCACCCCTTACCACAAAATCTTCCTTCAGCTTAATCTCTCCCACTCTAGGTTCCCACACCACCCCTAATCCCGCTCAAAGCAGCCCTGAGAAACATCGCCCATTATCTCACCATACCACTCCCCAAAAATTTTCACCATCCGAATACTTTACCACTATTTTGTTTTATTTTTCTTATTAATATAAGAAGACAGGAATATCAGGCCTCTGAGCCCAAGCTAAGCCATCATATCCCCTGTGACCTGCACGTACACATCCAGATGGCCAGTTCCTGCCTTAACTGATGACATTCCACAACAAAAGAAGTGAAAATGGCCTCTTCCTGCCTTAACTGATGACATTGTCTTGTGAAATTCCTTTTCCTGGCTCATCCTGGCTCAAAAAGCTCCCCCCACTCCTGCCCACAAGAGAACAACTCCCCTTTGACTGTAATTTTCCTTTATCTACCCAAATCCTATAAAACGACCCCACCCTTATCTGTCTTTGCTGACTGACTGGTGGTCTCTTCACATGGACGAGCGTGAAACCCAGTTTAGTAAATTTTATAATGTTGAACTGATGACCTCATCTATGTTGGCTGTAGTGGTTGAAAGTAAGGTGTTGGTGAATCTGGTTTCTACTTCATTTCTGTAGAATATTTAATCTATCTTTCATGCGCGTCCATGTGAGGAGACCACCAAACAGGCTTTGTGTGAGCAACAAAGGTTTTAATCACCTGGGTGCAGGCGGGCTCAGTCCGAAAAGAGAGTCAGCGAAGGGAGATAGGTGAGAGGCCGTTTTATAAGATTTGGGTAGGTAAAGGAAAATTACAGTCAAAGGCGGTTTGTTCTCTGGCGGGCAGGAGTGGGGGTCACATGATGCTCAGTGGGGGAGTTTTTGAGCCAGGATGAGCCAGGAAAAGGACTTTCACAAAGGAATGTCATCACTTAAGGCAAGAACCGGCCATTTTCACTTCTTTTGTGGTGGAATGTCATCAGTTAAGGCGGGGCAGGGTGTTTTCACTTCTTTTGTGATTCTTCAGTTACTTCAGGCCATCTGGGCGTATACGTGCAAGTCACAGGGGATGGGATGGTTTGGCTTGGGCTCAGAGGCCTGACACTATCTATTTGGTTTTCCCCTTGTAATATGGTTTAGATGTGTATTCCCTCCAAATATCATGTTGAAATGTGATTCCCAGTGTTGGAGCTGGGGCCTGGTGGGAGGTGATTGGATCATGGCAGCCGGGCCCACATGAACACTTTAGTGTCATCCGCTTGGCGAGATGTGAGTTCTCACTCAGTTAATTCATGCAAGATCTAGTTGTTAAAAGTCTGGGACCTCCCCACTACTTGCTCTCTTGCTCCTGCTTTTGCCACGTGATGTATATGTTTCTGCTTCACCTTCCACCGTGATTGTGAGCTTCCTGAAGCCCTTACCAGAAGCAGATGCCAGCATCGCACTTTCTGTACAGCCTGCAGAAGTGTGAGCCAATTAAACAGCCTTTCTTTATAAATTACCCAGTCTCGAGTATTTATTTATAGCAACACGAAAATGGTCTAATGCACGTTGTTTATCTTCTCCTCCAAGGAAATGTTTCTTCATGTCTCTTACTTCTGGACCCATTTTCTTTCAAGCTACCTTCCCGTAGTTGGTGCTGTGAACTACCCATCCCAGATTTCAATATTTCAAAATATGTTTCAGTATTTTGGCATTTATCTAGCTGAAGGCAATAAGGGTAATTTTGTTTATAATTTGATAAAATACTGCTTTTTACTCCCCACTTTTTCAAGGAATCTATTAGGTATACTTTCCTTGAATATCTACCTTTGCTCTCTGTACTTAGAGGCTTGCAGTAGTGTTGCAGCACTAATAAAAGTTGGTATTTTTATCTCTATTTACAGAGAGTAACTTTTTTTGTGACATTCTCTGTTTCCTAGGAATGGTGACACTATGACATTTTTATGTATGTGTGTGCATTTTACTACTTATGAGTCTTATAATATTTTGAATATTGGTCTTAATATTTTTTTTGGAAAGAATATGTGGAAAGAATCAGATTCAAGCAACCACCATTTTCCTTCAGAGCCAGTGCTCTCTTGTGTATTCTTTCTGATGAAGTATATAAGCTATGGATGTCTTTGCTTCATAGTATAATTTTCTAGTGAAGATGGCTTTTAACAGATTTTTTATTGTTTTCTTAGTTACAAACCCTACCATACAGTAACCTCTTATTTCTTTAACTTTTAGGTACTTCTCAAGACATAATGCTAGCTAAAATACAACTAAAATAAAATTATTTAGAAATGTAAATTTTTTTACAATAAATAAAATTGGTAAAAATAGAATATATTAGATATATATATATATGTAAAAAGGCAAAACAAAATATGTTAGATAAAAATTCACATTTTCACTTAATCAAACGATCAGGCCAGGCAAGGTGGCTCATGCCTGTAAGCCCAGTACTTTGGGAGGCCAAGGTGGTTAGATCACCCGATGTCAGGAGTTCGAGACCAGCCTGGCCAACATGGTGAAACCCTGTCTCTACTAAAAATACAAAAATTAGCTGGACATGGTATTGGGTACCTGTAATCCCAGTTGCTCCGGAAGCTGAGGCATGAGAATCACTTGATCCCGGGAAGTGGAGATTGCAGTGAGCCAATTTCCACCACTGCACTCCAGCCTGGGTGAGCAAAGTGAGACTGCCTCAAAAAAAAAAAAAAAAAAAAAAAAAAATACACTCAGAAACTTGAAACAATTATTTTCTTTCTCAGTCTCCAGTCTCAATTTCCTCTTTAAATAAGAGGCTTTGAACTAGATGATCTCTATTTCAACAACTGTAGTTTTATACCTAATATCTTCAATTATTTTCTGTCTTCAAACTGCTTTCTTATTCTTGTTTAATGTTTCTAATATCCTCTTCTTTTCAATATTTAATACACACATATGTGCACACACACGTATACATATACACACTCATTTTGATTCTCTTCTGTAGGTGGTCTTTCACTGTGACTGTTTTTCTCATACGTCATGTGCTCATTTTAAATGCTCAAGGGATTTGCCTTCTCTAGTTAATAATATCTAACTGGGGCTGGAAGAGGAGTGAAAGTCTAAACCCTGTATTATGTTCTATGAGCTAAAATAACAGCATTGCTTTCAAAATTTTTTTGTTGAGATCTACCATAGAAATATGCTTTTCGTAATGTATTTTAAAAATCATATAGCATATAATTACATTAAGTTTTTAAATGCTTATTGAATGCCTGTAAAATACCAGATGCATTCTGACTCACTCAGTATCAGGATTGAACAAAAATCACAAATATTTCAATCCTCATGGATTCAACATTTTATGATAAATGTATGTGTGTATTTGAAAACCTTAACTTGCAAAGAAGTTGTTTAAAAATGCTTACCATCACTCATTTGATACACCTTGATGTTTTCAATTCATTCTCATCTTATTTAAATATGCTTATTGTGGCCCATTAAAATATTTTTTGTTACAAATGAGCTTTGTTTAACAGTCTGACAAATACTTTTTTTTTGGTGATAGAGGGAGGGCTTGACTTCTCTCATTTTCCTTACACATGTTTTCCTACAATTAAAAATAATTCCTCATGATCTCTGCTTAAGGCACTACACAACCTTGAGCCTGCAATTGGCCATTGTAATTGATAAGTATCCCATATATGGTGCTGGGAGGTAGATTGAGAGTAATGAGAGAGAATGTATGAATCACCTTTACACATTGCTGGTCCCTATTTATCCATATGAGCACTGGAGTACTCCCATTTTGTCCCTGTTACAAGGCATCAGTTTTGCTTTCTTGTCTTCATGAGCTAATGAGAAGGCAATGATCCCTCTTGGTCAATTTGCAAAGGAACAAAAGCACAAATAATGTAATTTTCCCAGACTATCATCTATGATTTATATATGGTCTCTTGTCTTCTCTCACTCCAAGGCAATGACTCTCCAATGTTGAATCCCATTCCTTCTATTCCTCTGACATGGGCTCCCCATATATTTGTATGTACTTTTTAGAATTCAGTAGTAGTTGCCAAACCCAGGTCCTTCAATTATACTTCTTCTTGTGTGGGTTCAGAGTAGAGACTAAGAACAAATGTATGTTCCTTATTTTATTAAAAGCTTGGATGCTGGTTCAAGACTTTAAAGTTCTATCATTTTATATTTCAGCTCATACCCTCTCAAATGTTTGAGAAAAGTGGGCTTTAGTTATAGAAAAATAGTATGATTAAAGGAAAAATTAGTTAATACTTGTTTCACAAAAGAAGAGAAACAAGAAGCCAAATTTATATCTACTTATCAAGATTTCACATATATTTGTAATTAAGAGTATAAGAATATTTTCAAACTGTTATATAAGGAAGCAGGAAAAAACCTGTATAATCCTGTCATTATAATAATGAGCAATTTTTTAAATTTTTGTAAACTACTTTAAAAATGTTGACTAATATATGAAATCTATGTAATTAAAAGAATCTATAGAAACAAAATTAATGACATATTAAAATATGCTTTAAATTATGTGATTAAACAAGGCTGACATAAGGATGTAGAAATGATGGCTATAATATTTAAATATGTAAATAAACTTTTCATTATGCAGTTTAATATATCAATATTCAAATAAATTTTTCAACATAAAGTTAGAAGAACATTTAGGATTTAGAAAGTGTTTCAATATATGTTTTTTCTTCAGATTTTTAAGTTATTCTAGAAGTCATTGGTGTATCCTGAGATTATGAAGTCTCACAAAAACATACGTATATATATACACCCAAATTCATACACATGCATATATACAAATATAAACTTATAATGCTTTTATACATTCATATAAAACTGTTATTTGTATATGTATAATTACATACTTATGAAATTATATAGATATTAGTACAAAATATTTCTTTATAGCAGTTTTTGTTATAGATTAGCAGTTATAGATTAAATCACTATTTTACTTAGTGTTAGACTATTTTTTCAATAAAGTATAAATAAATGTAATTTGCTGGGTTTTGACAAATATATGTAATGTTTAATACCCACACCCATTAACCTATACAGGCATATCTAGTTTTATTATGCTTTGCAGATATTGTGCTTTTTACAAACTGAAAGTTGTGGAAACCCTGCATCAAGCAAGCCTATCTATGTCATTTTTTCAACAGCACATGCTTGCTTTATGTCTCTGTGTCACATTTGGTAATTCCCACATTTCAGACTTTTGAATTATTTTTATGTCTGTTACAGTGATCTGTGGTCAGTGATATTTGATGTTACTAGAATAGTTTTTGGGGAACCACAAACTGCACTTATGTAAGGCGGCAAACTTAATCCTTAAATGTGTGTATATTTTGACTGCTCCACCAATTGGCTGTTCCCCCATCTCTCTCCCTCTTTTCAGGCCTTCCTCTGAGACATGATATTAAAATCAGGTCAATTAACAACCCCACGATGGTCTCTAAGAGAAAGAAAGAGTTGCATGTCTTTCACTTTAAATTAAAAGCAGGAAATAATAAACCTTAAAGAGAAAGGTGTGTAAAAATAATTAAGCTTAAAGAGGAAGGTCTGTCAAAACCAAAATCAGCTGAAAAGTAGGACACTTAGGCCACACAATTAGCCAAGTTGTGACTGCAAAAAAACGTTTTTGAACTATCACAAGGACAGAAAACCAAACACCGCGTGTTCTCACTCATAGGTGGGAATTGAATAATGAGAACACTTGGACACAGGGTGGGGAACATCACACACCGGGGCCTGTCGTGGGGTGGGGGGAAGGGGGCGGGATAGCATTAGGAGAAATATCTAATGTAAATGATGAGTTAATAATGGGTGCAGCACACCAACATGGCACATGTATACATATGAAACAAACCTGCACGTTGTGCACATGTACCCTAGAACTTAAAGTATAATTTAAAAAAAAAAAAGAAAAAACTTAAAAGTGCTACTCCAGTGAACACACAAATGTGAAAGTGAAGCACCCTTATTGCTGATATGAAGAAAGTTTTAGTGGTCTGAATAAAAGATGAAACCAGCCACAAAATTCTCTTAAGCCAAGATCTAATGCAGAGGCCTTAACTCTCTTCAATTTTTTAAAAGCTAAAAGAGGTGAGGAGTCTGCAGGAGAAAAGTCAGAAGTTAACAGAGGTTGGTTCACGAAGATTGAGAAAAGAAGTCATTTCCATAACAAAAAATGCAAAACACAGCAACAAGTGCTGATATAGAAGCTGTCGGAAGTTATCAGAAGAGACAGCTAAGATAATTGTTGAATGTGACAACACTGAAAACCAGATTTTCAATGTATGAAACAGCTGTATCTTAGAAGATGTCCTCTGAGAACTTTTATAACTAGAGACAAGAAGTCAATGCCTGGCTTCAAAGCTTCAAAGGATGGTCTGACTCTTGTTAGAAGCTAGCATACATCCAGTGACTTTAAGTTGAAGCCAATGCTTATTTACTATTTGAAAATCCTAGGGCCCTTAATAATTATGCTTAGAGTTGGGCACAAGGGCTCACACCAGTAATCCCAGCTACTCAGGGGGCTGTGGCTGGAAGATTGCTTGAGGCCAGAAATTTGAGGCCAACCTGGGCAACATAGTGAGACCTCCTCTCTAAAAACAGACAAA
Organism: Symphalangus syndactylus; assembly: GCF_028878055.3. NCBI lineage: Eukaryota > Metazoa > Chordata > Mammalia > Primates > Hylobatidae > Symphalangus > Symphalangus syndactylus. Next base: position 79,218,231 of record NC_072438.2, read on the forward strand.
CAAATAAATGAAAAACTTTGCCAGGTGTGGTAGCATGCACCAGCAGCCGCAGCAGCTACTCAGGAGGCCAAGGAAGGAAGATTGCTTGTGCACAGGAGTTTCAGGCAGCAATGAGTCATGATCATGCCACTGCACTTCCTCCTGGGTGAACCGAGCAAGACTCCAACTCTTAAAAAAAAAAAATAAAATAAGTTATGCTTAATCTACTCTACCTGTGTTCTATAAATGGAATAACAAAGGCTGAATGACAGCACACTTGTTTACCGCATGGTTTACTTAATATTTTAAGCCCGCTTTAGAGATCTATTCCTCAAAAAATTTTTTTTTTCAAAACATTACTGCTCATTGACACTGCACCTAGCCACCCAAGAGTTCTATTGGAGATGTACCCGAGTATTAATTTTGTTTTCATGCCTACTAACACAACATCCATTTTGCAGTCCATGGATCAAGGAGTAATTATTGACTTTTGAGTCTTACTATTTTTAATCCCAGCTACACAGCCAGGATTACTCACATGAGCCATTAGGCCCAGCTCTAAGCATAATTATTAAAGACCCTACGATTTTAAAATAGTAAATAAGCATTGGCTTTAACTTAAAGTCACCAGTCTTATTTTTAAATTACTCCATGGTTCAAGAAGTAATTTTCGACTTTTGAGTCTTACTGTTTTGAAAATATACAATTTATGATGCCACAGCTACCATAGAGAGTGATTTTTCTGATGGATCTGGGCTACATACTTTGAAAAGTTTTGGAATTGGATTCATCATTCTGGATGACATTAATAACATTTGTGATTCATGTGAAAAAGTCAAAATATTAATATTAGGCCAGGCGCAGTGGCTCACACCTGTAATCCCAGCACTTTGGGAAGCTGAGGTCAAGAGATCAAGAGATCACGAAGTCAAGAGATCAAGACCATCCTGACCAACATGGTGAAACCCCATCTCTACTAAAAATACAAAAATTAGCTGGGTGTGGTGGCCTGCACCTGTAATCCCAGGTATTTGGGAGGCTAAAGCAGGAGAATTGCCTTAGCGATAGGCGGGGGTTGTAGTGAGCCGAGATCAGGCCATCACACTCCAGCCTGGGTGACAAGAGTGAAATTCTGTCCAAAAAAAAAAAAAAAAATGAATATTAACATGAGTGAAGAGTTCAAGACTTCAGTGAGGAAGTAATTGCAGATCTAGTGGAAATAGCAAGATAAATAGAATCAGAAATGAAGCCTGAAGATGTGACTAAATTCCTGCAATCTCATGATCAACATTTAACAGATGAAGAGTTGATTCTTATGGATGACCAAAGAAAATGGTTTCTAGAGATAGAATCTACTCCTGATGAAGATGCTGTGAACATTATTAAAATGACAACAAAGGATCTAGAATATTAAATAACTTGGTTGATAAACTAGAATTTGAGAGGATCGAATAACTTGGTTGATAAACTAGAATTTGAGAGGATCGACTCCAATTTCTACTGTGAGTAAAATGCTATCAAACAGCATCCTGTGCTACAGAGAAATCTTTAAAAAAGGCAGAGTTAACCAGTGAGGCAAACTGTATATATATTTTTTTATTTTCAAAAATTGTGGGCGGATGCAGTGGTTCATGCCTGTAATCCCAGGATTTGGGAGGCTGAAGCAGGTGGATCTCCTGAGGTCTGGAGCTCCAGACCAGCCAGGGCAACATGGTGAAAGCCCGTCTTTACTAAAAAAAAAAAAAAGTACAAAATTGGTCACATGTGTTGTCATGCATGTAATCCCAGCTACTCAAGAGACTGAGGGAGAATTGCTTGAAACCAGGAGGTTGCAGTGAGCTGAGATCTCGCCATTGCACTCCAGCCTGGGTGACAAGAGCGAAACTCCATCTCAAAAAACAGAAGACTTGCCACCCCACCCCAGCTATTAGCAACCACCACTCTGGTCAGTCAGCAGCCACCAACATCTAGGCAAGACATTCCACCAGTAAAAAGATTATGAGGCTTGAAGGCTCAGAAGATTGTTAGCATTTTTTAGCAATAAAGTATTTTTTAATTGTTATGCACATTGTTTCTAAACAGAATTCTAGTTCACACTTAATAGACTAAAGTATAGTTTAAATATAACTTTTACATGCACTGGGAAACCAAAATATTCTTGTGACTTGGTTTATTGCAACCTTCCCTTTATTGTAGTGCTCTGGAACCAAACCAGCAATGATCTCCAAGGCATGCCTGTAGAACGTTTTCATCACTGAAGTATGCTACCCAGGTCCTGGTTCCATAAGTTCACATTCCTCAGCTTCCCAGTATAAAACACTATTTTGCCACTATCAGTTATTTCTGCCTGTCTAGAGCTTAATAGAAATGAAATCCTGGAATATACGTGATTTTGTAACTGGCTTCTTTCACTTAACACAAAGTTTTTGAAATTCATCTGTATTATTGCAAGCACCAATATTTATCTCTTTTATTGCTGAATATGAATTATGTAAATGCCAAAGTTTCTTTACCCATTGCCTGTAAATGAACATTAGTGTCGTTTTTCATTTTTAATTACTATAAATGGAGCTTCTGTGAATATTCTTTTGGGAGTATTCCTGGGTCACGTGTTCTGTGGTTTGGAATTGATGGGTCAGAGCGTAGATCTTGCTTAACTTTATAAGAAACTCCCAAACTGTGTTCCTAAGTGACTGTAACATTTTATACTCACAGCAGGAATGTGAGATCCAACTGCTTCACATATTTGTTAACATTTGATTCTATAAGTCTTTAGTTTTGGTCATGAAAGGGTGTACAAAGTAATTTTGCTTGGTAGTTACAATGTTTATTTCTTTGATGACTAATGATTTTTGGAATTATTTCATGTGATTCAAAAGTCTTTTATAAATTTTATAAATTATGTAATCAATTTTGTCTTTCATATTTAATGATTTTGGTGTCTTGTCTAAGAAGTCTTTACCTACTTAGGGTCACAAAGTAATCTTAGTTTTCTAAAACTTTGTAGATTGAATCTTTATGTTTACTCTAATTATTCATTTCTGTTTAACTTTTGTGAATCATTTGAGGTAGGATTATAGAGTCATTTTCCCTCAGAAATATCCAGTTGTTTCAGTAGCATTTATTGGGAAGATAAGCCTTTTCCCAATTAATTTTTTATCAAAATTAATTGCTTATATGGGTTTGTATCTGTTTGTTTACTCTTTTTCTGTCCCATTTATTGATTTGTCTTCCCCTACACTCTCAAAATTACTGTATATTTATAGTAATGCAAGTGTTAAATTTAAATAGTATAAATCTGCTGTATTGGTTCTTTGTATTTTCACATGTATATTAGAATCAAATTGTCAATTTATACAATAAAAGTGTGATGGATTATTTATAGTAATTATTGAATTTGCAGATTATTTTTGGGATAATTTGTATATTAATGATATTTAGTCTTTAATGATTTGATCTATCACTATATTTATTCAGATCTTTGATTTCTCTCTGCTTTATAATTTTTATTGTAGTGGGGATACCATATTTATTGCAAATATATTTCAAATTTGATGTTACTGTGAATGGTATCATTTAAAAAATGGTTATTTTCAGTAAATGTTTCCACTATAGTTATATCTATATACATACATTAATGTGTATATATATTAATATATATGTGTGCTCATATATACACACAGATAGATAGATAGATAGATAATAGATAGGTAGATAGATAGATAGATAGATAGATAGATAGATAGTTGTTGTTTTGAGACAGGGTCTCACTCTATCACCCAGACTGGAGTGCAGTGGCATGATCTCAGCTTACTGCAGCCTTGACCTCCCCAGGCTCAGGTGATTCTCCACTTCAGCCTCCAGAGTAGCTGGGACCACAGAAGCACACCACCTCACCTGGCTAATTTTTGTATTTTTTATAGAGATGAGGTTTTGCCATGTTGCCCAAGCTGGTCTCAAACTCCTGAGCTCAAGTGATCTGCCTGCCTCAGCCTCCCAAAGTGCTGACATTACAGATGTGAGCCACCACACCCAGCATATAATTTATTTTTACATTTTTTTGGGTCTATAACCTTGCTAAATTCCTTTATTAGTATTTTTGGTTGTTTTCTGATGAACTAATACTTTATATAAAACAGTCATTCTTTTAAAAAAACATTTTCTTCTTTCATTTTGATCTGAATTAATAGCTTTCTTTGCCTCTTGCATTATCTATTAATTCTAGCAAAATGTCAAACAAAAGTAGCAGGAGGAGATACTCTTATTCCTACATTTGGGAATTTGTAGTCCATCAAATATAATTTTAACTATAAGTTTTTCATGGATGTCTTTTATCATATTGATATCAGAATATCATATTGATGATATTGTTTTCTATACCTAGGTCTTGACTGGGTTTTAAATTTTGCCAAATGCTTTTTGTACATCTATGAAGACTACCATATAGACTTTATTCTATATGTTGTTGATGTAGTAAATTTTACTGATTGATTTCTGAATGTTGTACAGACCATTATAAGTCATTTACACATGTCAACTCACTCAATTCCCATAACATCTCAATGAGAAAGGTACTATTAATTTACTCAAGGTCATGCAGATAATAATTTATCAAAATAGGATTTAACAGTGAAAGGTTAACACCTGAATTTATGCTCTTAACTACTATATTTAACAATAATCTGTTAGAATCTGTTACATGTATGCAATTACTTATACAATAGAAAATAAATTTAATAAAATCCCCATTACAAATAAACTTATACAAGGAATTCAGAAATCTAAAATTATACAACCACATACTCTTTCTAATTTTTTTCTAAGTTTGAGTATTTGGTTGTCTTAGACGCTAAAATGTCTAAGTCCTATTGTTTTCTTAAGCAGAAAATAACAAGTGTCTCCCCTTGGCAGAGTTTCTCCTTCCTATCAATTTCATTTGATTTAATGATGAGAAAAACACAAAAATATTTAAAGACTCACTGTTAACTTTCCAAGCCCTTAAACATGTGAACACACTTTTAAAACTAATGATGATTTTTTTTTTTTTCAACATGGAAAATTAGAGATTATAACAGGTCAGCCCTTTTGAGGACTTTCATTGAATTCTGTAGTTCCTCAAGCCAGTTATCTACTATAGTATATGAACATACTTTTTTTCTTTGATAGTAATAGTGTCAAAAATACCAGAATATTATATTACAGAAAATATAAAATTGAAGTGAATAACTACATTTGAATTATCATACTAAATACAATCATTATTGAAGTTTATTTCCTACATCATCATCACCTTATATGGAATCTTAATGGAATTCAGATGTGGTTATTTAATCTTTTTTTTCCCAAGGACAATAGAAGATACTGATTTCTGTGATGAATAATACTTTCTCTTGTATAGAATTTTTTAGTTCAAAATATAATAATATGCATTATTTTACTTGATCTCCAAATTAAAAAAATTGGCATATTAAATAGGGAAATTATCCCTATAATTAGCTTCATGCTTATTAGTTACGTTTCAATAGCACCTGGCTTCTGCTGATGTTGAGGCATTTATTACGCTGCTGGCTTCCCTTCTTGAGTAATTTTTGTCAATTCTTAACCCCTGAGGGTGATATACAAATCAGCTGGTATCTCTATATCACTATGTGCCGGTTTCAATTTCTTTTATAATTTTTTGTTCAGAGGTCATCCTTTAAAAGATGAGATAAAGCTGAAACTAGGTATGTCCTCCCTCTGGCGAAAGTTTTGACCCCCTGCTGATTTCTGCTATAGCTTTGGTGCTGAACACCACAGGAAGCCCCATGTTTGGGGCACTTTACTCGTCTCAATCTGTGATATAACACTTCACTGTTGAGAGACAGGGGTAGCTGGATTTCCTAGGCCGACTAAGAATTCCTAAGCCTAGCTGGGGAAGGTGACAGCACCCATCTTTAAACATGGGGCTTGTAACTCAGATCACACCCAACCAATCGGGTAGTAAAGAGGACTCACTAAAATACAAATTAGGCTAAAAGCAGGAGGTAAAGAAATAATCAAATCATATATCGCCTGAAAGCACAGGGGGAGGGACAACGATAGGGATGTAAACCCAGGCATTCAAGCAGGGAGCGGCAACCCTTTGGGTACCCTCCCATTGTATGGAAGCTCTGTTTTCACTCTATTAAATCTTGAAACTGCACACTCTTCTGGTCCATGTTTGTTCTGGCAGGAGCTGAGCTTTCGCTTGCCGTCCACCACTGCTGAATGCTGCTGTCGTAGACCCTCCGTTGACTTCCACCCCTCCGGATCCAGCAGGGTGTCTGTTGTGCTTCTGATCCAGTGAGGCACCCACCGCTGACTTCCACCCCTCCAGATCCGGCAGGGTGTCCGCTGTGCTTCTGATCCAGTAAGGCGCCCATCGCGGCTCCCACTCCCGACTGGGCTAGAGGCTTACCATTGTTCCTGCCCAGCTAAGTGCCCGGGTTCATCCTAATCGAGCTGACCACTAGTGGCTGGTTCCACAGTTCTCTTCCATGATCCACAGCTTCTGATAGAGCTATAACATTCACCGCATGGCCCAAAGTTCCATTCCTTGGAATCCATGAGGCCAAGAACCCCAGGTCAGAGAATAAAAGGCTTGCCGCCATCTTGGATGTGGCCTGCCACCATCTTGGGAGCTCTAACAACAAAGACCCACCCAGTAACAGTGTTGTGTCTAGGACATTTCTCTTCCCAGTGTGGAGCTTCATGCCAAGTTGCATAAGGGCTTTCACAAAAAAAGCTCCAAGTGACTTGTAATTTTGATTGATTGGTATGTAGCCATATATGAATGTGGTTGAACACAGAAGGAAACCATCAATATCCGCATATCTCTGCACTGAATCATCTTTTGTTCACTAACTCAGCTCTGGTATTTGCCTTTAGTCACCATCTCATATCACGACATTTTCTAAGATGAGTTTACCTCAGGGATGACACTTGTCCTTCTTTCCTAGAATTCTAAGATGAGTTTACCTCTGGGATGACACTTGTCCGTCTTTCCTAGAATGACCTCATATAGATTTACTTCACATGCGCTTAAAATGTTTCTAAAACTTTTGGTTGCATGAAGAACAAAATGCTTACTTTTACTTGGAAATATGGGTGAGGTTTTCATAGAGAAAATGAGAAATAGCTCCATCTGAATAGTGTACCAGAATCTCACAGCAATCAAAAGTGGTGAATCCTGGTGGGAATGCAAAATAGTACAGCTATAGAAGACTGGCAGTTTCTTACAAAACTAAAACCTACTTTTATTACATGATCTAACAAGAGTGCCCTTTGGTATTTATCCAAATGAGTTGGAAACTTATATCCATACAAAGGCCTGCATACAAATATTTATAATATTTCTATTTATAACTGCCTAAACTTGGAAGCAACTAAGCTGACCTTCAGTAGGTAAATAGATTAAAAAAAAAACAAACAAACTGTGGAATATTTTGCAGTGTAAAGAAGAAATAAGCTATCAAGCTATGTAAAGACACAGAGGAATCTTGCCTATATATTACTAAGTGAAAGAAACCAATCTGAAAAAGCTACCTACTCTATGATTCTCACTATATGGCATTCTAGAAAAGACAAGAGTATAGACAGTAAAAATATAGTTTCCAAGTGTTGGAGAGAGGGAGAGATGAATAGGTAGGGCACAGAAGATTTTTAGGCTAGTGAAACTATTCTGTGTAATACTATAGTGGTGAATACATGTCATTAATACATTTGACTATGTATATATATACATACACACACACATACCGGTCAGGCATGGTGTCTCACGCCTGTAATCCCAGAACTTTGGGAGGCTGAGGTGGGTGGATCACCTGAGGTCGGGAGTTCGAGACCAGCCTGACAAACATGGAGAAACCCCGTCTTTACTAAAAATACAAAATTAGCCGGGCATGGTAGTGCACGCCTGTAATCTCGGCTACTCGGGAGGCTGAGGCAGGACAATTGCTTGAACCCAGGAGGAGGAGGTTGTAGTGAGCTGAGATCATGCCATTGCACTCCAGCCTGGGCAATAAGAGCAAAACTTGTAATCCTAGCTACTCAGGAGACTGAGACAGGAGAATTGCGTGAACCCGGGAGGCAGAAGTTGCAATGAGCCGAGATCACGCCATTGCACTCCAGCCTGGGTGATAGTGCGAGACTTTGTCTCAAAAAAATATATATATATATATACATATTATTGATTTATTATGTATATATATATATGTATATATTGCATATATACCGAGAGTAAGAACTAATGTAAATTATAGACTCTGGATGATAATAATGCGTCAATATAGGTTCATCAGTGTAACAAATGTACCACTCTGGTGTGCGATGTTGGTAGAGGGGGAGGCTATTATGTGTGGGCTGAGAGATATGTGAAAATTCTCTATACTTTCTGCTCAATTTCACTGTGAACTTAAAACAGCTCCAAAAACTAAATTATATTTTTTAAAAGTGGTAAAATTATTTTGGCCAGAGAAAATATAGTATCTGAATCAAATACCCACTGATGGGTGGACAAGCCTGTGAGGTGTCTGACATATCAAACTGTGAGAAATACGTATAATCACTGGAAATGTAGCAAGGTAGATAAAATTATTTTTGTCAGGTATTTTGTAGAATTTAATACTCTGCATATTAGGTTAAAATTCATAAAATTGCCAAAATCCAACCTTTTAAGCCAAAAGAATACTGTTAATTTTGTATGTCTTAAGCTAATATTGAAAAATGAATGCTGATCCATGGTTTCTATAGAAGGCTGAGATGCCAGTGCAGTTTCTCTTGGTTGGTGGTCAATAAAATGATTTAAAGAAGGATGAGTCCACTGGACAGTTTGTTTATTGAGAAGAGTATGGAAGACTAACTAGGCCCAGCAGAGAAATGCTTGTGACACAAAAGAGAGGGGAAGAGATTGGACAATGGTACCAGGAGTCCACCTTCTCAGCATATGCTTTCTGTTATAACTATATATTCAAGAAGTATTTACAGAATATTTTACTGACAGAGGCATTCTCTTACACACTGGGGTGACCAGATGTCTCAACTGAGAACTATGCACAATCAAGAATACTAAAAAGAGCATGGGAAACCAGAGAGAAAAAGAACTCTAAATTTCATGGGTTCCAAGAATCAGACAGGTATGAGCTGGAAATCATGGAGGATCTTGGGCATCATCTAAGAAGACAGGCTATTCTCTAGAAGCATGAGAGATTCCTAAGTAAGTGACATCTGTTTTACACTTTAGAAGTAATTTTTGTCTGTGATGTAATAAACTTATTAGGTGTGCATGTAAAAGAAAGCAGTGACAATTGAGATAAATTCAATAAACCAGCCAAGAAGTGATGGATGTTGAGCCAAACAGTGGTAATAAAAATCAATAACTGCGGGAAATTTGAGAATTTTTAGTATAAATTTGTAGTGTGATGGGTCCCTCACTAAGGTTTCCTTTGGATATTGTATGTGTATGTCCACTGCATGACCCCTGAAGGCTATGTTGCACGCCAAAGCTTTGTTGCCCAAACCAAAGAGCAGATGTCTCTGAGAACCCAAACGTTCTGGAGAACATCTGAAAACCTCCCTAGGAAAACAGTCTCATTATTCAAACATAGCAGAAATAGAGCTAGCAAATTAGCTTAAAAGCAGGTTTTTTTGGTGGCGGGGGGGCGGTGATGACACAAGTCCCCAAAGTTGTCTTGCTGCTTCCCAGGAGTATGCTGTATGTAAGTCCTAATAAACACGTCTCTTCACCAAGCTTGACTTGTCCAAGTCATTCTTTGGTCTCTTGGCTCCCTCCCAGGTTGTGGGAATTTTTTTTCTACACAAATCTTGGTTTTTCTCATAACAAAAGTATTTGAAAAAAACAACCAGTTTAAAAAAAAAAAAACAGATTAAACAAACCTCAGTGGATAGTTTAAATGTAGCGAATGGGGGAAAAAGAAGACACAAAGAAGACTATGAAGTTCTTCATGGGGATATTGGAGAAATATTGTTGCCACTCCTTGAGCAAAAGAAGCAAAGACTCAAAAAAGAAGCACATTTTCAAATTAAAATTATTTTATTTATTAAATCAACAAACCATGCAAAATATGTATGCAAAGTGCAGGATATTCGATGGTTAATGTGAGCTTACACCATGCACAATAGAAAGGCAGGGATTTTTAAAGCATTGGGATAAAATAATAAAGTGAGTAATACATACACCCCACGAATGGAACACAGTGGTATTTGAAATAAAACAGATGCAGCAATGAACTTGGAATCATTTGTTGTCAGGTAATGTGGGAAATGGATTTGGAAGAGCTAGACCATTTGAGTCCCTCACATTCCTGCTCAGAACCATCAGTAGCAGAACTTGATCTTGGACTGGAGCAGTGAGGGCCACCCCTTGGAGTAAAGACATAAAAAATGTTCTTGAGAGCTAATTATTCCCGGGATGGGGGAACATCTCATACCCAGAAGATATGGCCCTGGTACATACCTGCCCTCACTACATTCTGTTCATTTTATACAACATCTGGGAGCATATCATGACAAGGCATAATAAAACTGGAATGGGGTTTGCAAATCATCATAATAAATAGAATGAGAATCACCAAATATTACAGAAAAATTTCATAATGAGACCAAGGCAACAAATTTAGCTAATATAATTAAACAGAATATAGATAATAAATAGATGTTAGAAGGAATATAATAAAAAGCTTCAGAAAGTTGAATTTGAGTATTTTATCTGTAAAAAGAATTGACAAATGAACTTGGAGATTGAATTTTTATCTTCAAAATAATGCAGATTTTTATTGGATAAAGCATATTGTGTAATTTCAAAACACTGTCTTCTTTTAATGGAGAAAACTTACAAATAAAGTGGTTGTCTTTCCCTCATAGCTTCTTGAGGGTGACCTTTCTTTTCAGTGAAGAGCATGCCTAAATATCTTCAAAATAATGCTGATTGTATAAGAGATAGAAACAGACCTCTGCAATACAATATCAAGACATTCATAATTTTCTTGACTTTGAACTTTTGACTTTTTTAAGACTGTATATGCTTAGCTAAAACAAGCAAAACCTTGTAATTCATGCAATTGATTTTTTATGTGAAAATTACCCAAAGGTATAAGAAAGGAATATTAAGTTTTATAATGGCATCTAAAGTCCGTCTTGGCTAGTTGAGTATACAGAGTTCACATTTCAATTTGCATTTCTGAATACGATTATGGTATTAATTTCTCTTTTGCTGTGTGTGAGTTCTTTGAGGTTAGGCGTTATTTTTTCATTTGTGTTTTTTGTTCACAGAAATTGTGTGTGGGACCTACCAAACAATAGACATTCAGTGGATGTCTTATGAATGAATGAAAAAATGATTATTTACAAACTTGTTTAAAATAGTTTCTTTTTGTCAACAATTCAACATCTTCTAGAAATGAGTCCTTAAGAGAGTAATTATCTTACTGTGTTACTTTGTGACTTGAAACAATTGTTTAAAGAAACAGTGTTATAAACCAGCTGTAAAGTTAGCTCCAACTGGAAAGTATGTGAGAAGTAGGCTACTTCAACATTTTAAAAAAATATAGACAAAAATGACCCCTTTTGGCCTAGGGTGATGACTCACTCCCGTAATCCCTGCACTTTGGGAGGCCAAGGCAGGCAGATCACCTAAGGTCAGGAATTTGAGAACAGCCTGACCAACAAGGTGAAACCCCATCTCTACTAAAAATACAAAAATTAGCTGGGCGTGGTGGCAGGTGCCTGTAGTCCCAGCTACTCTGGGAGCTGAGACAGGAGAATCACGTGAACCCTGGAGGCGGAGCTTGCACTGAGCCGAGATCACGCCACGGCACTCCAGCCTGTGCGACAGAGCGAGGTTCTGTCTCAAAAAAACAAAACAAAACAAAACAAAAAAACCTCTTTCTTACATCGTGCTCGTCCTTGTCCAGTTTCTTTCACATATGTGATTTCCAAAAGATTGTTCCTTTGAAATTATTAGGAGATTGCCTGACATCTAGTGGGCACTCACTAAATGCTTGTTAAATTATGCTGTGAAAGGACAAGAGAAGGAAAGGAGGGCAATGGCAGCTGAGAGTGTAACACAACTGAAAATGCCCAAAACTACAGCTCAGTTAGGGAGAAGGGGCTGGCATCTTAGAACTTCCTGAGGCATTCACTAAGAGGAGTCTTCTGAATTTTTATAACTAAGAGGAGATTCAGAATAAGACACAGTAATCTAAATATCTACATACATCTTAAGAATAGAAAAATTTAATAAAAAAATATAGTTAGGATTACATTAGTAAATATTTAATTATAATTTGTACCATACCCATATAAGTTAATGACAATATAAAAGATAAATTGTGAAGTTTTAGTCTGACTAGAATGCATTTTGTATTTTATGGACAGTAATTGAGTCAGCAATTCTTTGCTTATTTAGAGGTTGAAAATCAAGAATACTCACATTATAAAAGGAATCAGTAAAAAAAAAAAATAGGTGAATAAATAAATAAACATTTCACTTGGAACATATTAGGTCAGGTGTAACTAGATCATGAAAGGCTTTAACTTAGAATATGCTGCATACTATTTGAAACAGTTAAAAATTATTTCCTATGCTTCTTTAAAAGTGATGGATATAACTTTCACATTTGTGCACTTTTAGTATTTACAGTGGCATTTTTAATGAAAGATAGTGAACATTCCATTTCTCTTTCTTGAATTTTACATGCCAACATTATTCAAATTAAAGTCCTTTATAAAAGATAACCCAATGTGTATACTCAATGTGTCTTCATTACTCAAACTCACTGTCTATCCATTCATTTTTGGCCCGAGACCAGGTACAGGCACAAACACGATAAGAAGGTGGCTCTCACTGAGAGGAGAGAGCTTGTGTTCAGCAATTGGTGTGGTGCCACGGTGTAAGCTGCCAAGCACAAGCACAATTTTGCTGGACACCTGTGTGCTCCTGAAAGAATCTGACCTAGTTGTGATGTGGCCCAGTGCCATAAAGGCAGATGGAATTTCAGAGCCTTAAAATAAAACATATAAATCAGCTTTCATGTGGAATTGATCTCCCTTCAAAATAATACCAAAATTCATGGAAATCAGTTTGAACAGAGGTTGCATGCCCTTTTAACGTTGTCATTAACCAAATTTCAGTCGTTAGAATTAGTATCAATTTTGGGGTTATGTAATTTTAAATGTTAACCCAATGTTATATGACAATCTCAAAATGATATTAAGGAATCACCTAGTTTTCTGGGATTAAAGAAAAAAAAAAGCAAAGAAGCAACAGAGTTTAGATGCCAAGGAAAGGAAAATGTAAAAAGTCTAATTTATTTGGCTATTTTAATATAAGAAGGAAAATGAAACTTTTTTTAAAAGATGAACTTAGCAATATAATCAATACTGATTCTTTGTCTTCCCCTTTGTTGTTTATTTTTAAACTTGGTTCAAGTTACTGCATAATCACCCTCCTACTAGAAGCAGACAGAGAGAAGAGAGAATCCAGGTGAAAGCTCTGTCTAGTAGCTTTCACCCCTGGGTGGCACAGCCCAGGGGTGACATATTCTGAGTATGAAGTCAGATATCCAGGTACTTGGATGCCAGCTCTACCTTCCACTGCCTCTTGCACATTTGACATATCTTCAATGAATCACACCAAATCTTATTTTTTAGGCCCTATTGTGATGGTTAATTTTATTTATCAACTTGGCTAGGCTATGGTGCCCAGTTTTTTGGTCAAACACCAGATGTTTCCATGAAGGAGTTTTTTTTTTTTTTCCTTATGTGATTAACAATTATGATCAGCAGACTTTGAGTAAAGCAGATTATCCTCCATAAGGAGAACCCCAATAAGTTGAAAGCCTTAGGAGAAAAAATGAAGTTTCTTAGAGAAATAGTTCTGCATCAGGATAGTAACAAAGAAATCCTTCCTGAGTTTCCAACCTACTGCCCGCCTTGAAGATTTCTGACCTGCCAGCCATCATAATCATGTGAGCCAAACAATTCCTTAGAATAATTTATCTCTCTCTCTATACACACAAACACACACACAAGACACACACACACACACACACATGCATACATACATACATACGTGCCATTGACTCTCCAATATTATAGGCTTTATTTTCTTCTGCCTTTGCAGTCCCTGAGGCAGCGAAACCAACCATCCCTTTTTCTCTTTCTCCTCAATCTCAATACTCCATGTAAAGATGAGGAGGATGAAGACCTTTATGATGATCCACTTATACTTAATGAATAGTAGATGTATTTCTGCTTTCTGATTATTTTCTTTCTTTTCTTTTCTTTTTTTTTTTTTTGAGACGGAGTCTCACTCTGTCATCCAGGCTGGAGTGCAGTGACACCATCCCAGCTCAATGCAACCTCCACCTCTTGGGTTCAAGTGATTCTCCTGCTTCAGCCTCCCAAGTAGCTGGGTCTACAGGTGTGCACCACCACGCCAGGCCATTTTTTTGTATTTTTAATAGAGAGGGTTTCACCATGTCGGTCAGATGGTCTTGATCTCTTGACCTCATGATCCACCCGCCCTGGCCTCCCAAAGTAATGAGATTACAGGCATGAGCCACCATTCCCGGCCTCTGATTATTTTCTTAATAACACTTTATTTCCTCTAGCTTACTTTATTGTAAGAATACAGTATATAATACATATAGCATACAAAATATGTGTTAATTGACTGTTTATCTTATTGGTAAGCCTCCCAGTCAACAGTAGGCCTTTATTTATTAGTTACATTTTTGGGGTGTCAAGAGTTATATGCAGATTTTTGATTGTGCAGGATGACAGTGCCCCTAACTTTGGTATTGTTCAAGGGTCCACGGCAAACTAACACAGGAATAGAAAAAGAAACACCTCATGTTCTCACTCATAAGTGGAATTGAACAATGAGAACACATGGACACAGAGAGGGGAACATCACACACTGGGGCCTGTTGGGGGCTGGGGGGCAAGGGGAGGGAGAGCATTAGGACAAATACCTAATGCATGCGGGGATTAAAACCTAGATGATGGGTTGATAGGTGCAGCAAACCACCATGGCGCATGGATACCTATGTAACAAACCTGCATGTTCTGCATATGTATCTCAGAACTTAAAGTTAAAAAAAAAAGTCAACTGTGTATTAGAGAGAAAGAAAAAGAGAGATAGAGGTAGAGAGAGAGAAAGAAATATCTTTTTCATATATAAAATAATATGTATATTATATACTTAATATATAGTTACATAGAGAGAAATAGAATATGTATAATAAATAGAATATGATTCTGTTTCTCTTGAGAACCCTCTACACTAACTTATGGGGCTATTTTTAGTATTACATTAAAATAATTCATGTGCAAAGCTCTTATGATACAAGATACTAAATAAGTTGAGATAATGTTTTTGTTTTTATTCTTAAAGTATCACTCTGCTACCTTTGTTCTTTGGTCTAGATGGATGTAACATCTTATTGAAAATGTCTGTGGATTACGGTGCTTTCCCCTCCCAATTTGTTCTCCATACAGCTGCTAGAATGACCTTCCTATGGATTAAAGCCCCAATAATAATAATATCAGAAGTGATTGCTTAAATGTGGGTAGATTTAGGCAGTCTTTTTATCATATAAATTTTTTTTTTTTTTTTTTTTTGAGACGGAGTCTCACTCTGTCACCCAGGCACCCAGGCTGGAGTGCAGTGGCGGGATCTCGGCTCACTGCAAGCTCCGCCTCCCGGGTTCACGCCATTCTCCTGCCTCAGCCTCCCGAGTAGCTGGGACTACAGGCGCCCGCCACCACGCCCGGCTAATTTTTTGTATTTTTAGTAGAGACGGGGTTTCACTGTGGTCTCGATCTCCTAACCTCGTGATCCACCTGCCTCGGCCTCCCAAAGTGCTGGGATTACAAGCGTGAGCCACCGCGCCCGGCCTTAAATTTTGTTGTTTTATTTAAACCTATACGTCTCATACATGGCATACTGTACCTATTTATCTCAATATTTAAAATACTAAAACCAAAGCCTTATAGCTGTCAAATAATTTGTTCAAGGTCAAACCATTACTACAGAGTAGAAGCAGGATTCAAACCAAATTTTGCCTCTCTCTATTGCCCACACTTCAACCATACTTCAGTGCTGCACTTTCAAATGTAACATTTAAAAATGTTCTCCAGCTAGCCTACCTGCCCCATAACTTTCACCTTTTTTTCTCCTCTAATAATACTTTGCTCACTTTGCCTGAATAATCCACCCCCTTTCAGATCTCTGTCTTTTGTGCCTCATCCTTCTTCCGATAATATTCTCTCTCCTACCTGGTGTACCTGCCAAACTGTTCCAAACTGTGGGATTCTGCTTAAAAGCAACCTTCTCTGGGAAAGGTCCTCTAACAACAAATCCACCTGAAGATGAAGTGTGTCATCTTCCTCTGCCATACTGAAGTAACATATACACTCATCTATTATAGCATTTATTATATTCTACTTTAGCTATTTTTGCCTCCTTCAGAATTTGTATTAAATAAAGTCAAACCGCTGGGCGCGGTGGCTCACACCTGTCATCCCAGCACTTTGGGATGTCGAGGTGGGCGGATCACGAGGTCAGGAGATCGAGACCATCCTGGCTAACACGGTGAAACCCCGTCTCTACTAAAAGTACAAAAAATTATCTGGGCATGGTGGCAGGTGCCTGTAGTCCCAGCTACTCGGGAGGCTGAGGCAGGAAATGGCGTGAACCGGGAGGCAGAGCTGGCAGTGAGCTGAGATTGCACCACTGCACTCCAGCCTGGGTGACAGTGCAAGATTCCATCTCAAAATAAAAATGAAAATAAAAATAAAAATAAAAATAAAATCAAACTGGAATATGTCCTACTTATTTTCTCTTAAATTATCTGGCCGAATATCTAACACATAAGGGATTTTTGATAGATATATTTATTAAGCAAGTGTTTGAGGAAAATAATATAATTTCTTTTAAATTTGCTTTTAAAATGCCAGCGATATAATGATTAAAAATTAATTTGTTATATTTTTATAATAGAGACTAAAACTGTTGATAGAACTAGGTTAAGCAACGTGATTTAAAATATATCTTGATTATATTGATTGTAGCTCTGAAGTGTTTTATATTTTTCTGAATTTACAGATTTTGAAAAAAGAAAACATTTTATGAGTTAAATTTAATAGACATTCTAGAAACCTTGTAATCCACTGGGTAATTATACATATTTCTGCTTACATCTCTGACCCAAGAATCAAAAAGAAAGAAAAATGAAAATTTTTAACTTCAGGCAAAAATAAGCATCTCGTTAACTACCCATGACTCAATTTTATAAGCATGAAATTCTGATACTAATGAACTACTGTATATATTCCTAATAATACTAAAAAAATAAAAATGGACTGTGTGCAAAACGAAGTGTTCTACAGAAGTTTAAAAGAAAAGATGAAATATAAGTTGTTGCTGAGCAGAATATCAGCATGTAAAGTCTGACAACTTTGGTTATTTATCTAGGTGTTACAAATTAAAATGCTTTTACCTGTGGAAGACACAGGAATTTTTGAGCATGAATGTGCATCCTGATTTGAGACTTGCAGGAAAATAAACTGCTAATCTCCTTCTAGCTCAATTGATCAGTGAAAACATAAATGCACGGAACAACTAATAATAAAGGAAAGACCTATGGCATATTGGCAGCTGTTTTTTTAAGTGTTAATAAAAAATTTGAGGATCAGCCTCCGATTCTTTCCTTTAATATTTCTGCACTTAAGGGTTTACTTATGTTCTTATGCCTCTCTTTTCTGATCTATAAAATGAGGATGAGAATAATTCTTTTCACACTCACAGAGCTGACATGAATGCCAAATGCATTAATCCTTATGAAAGTGCTTTGAAAGTGGTAAAATACCACAATGATATAGTTAATTTTATTAACGTTGCTATTCATATTATGTTTTACAAAAATGGATATTATGCCAGAGTATTGTAAATGGAATAAGTGAAGTACTATGAATGAACAAATTTTTAAAAAGCATTTGTTGAATGTTCCAGAAAATGTGTCTTTTAATTTGGGCTTAGAAATACTTCTTAATATGCTAGATATTTAGAACAGTATTATGAAAAATAAGCTCAGAGGAGATAACTTTGTTTTGGAAGGAGAATGAGTCATATATTCCTTGTTTGACTTAATGCAAACATCACTAAATGACTGTGGAAGGCTGAGGCTGAAGTAGTAAATGTTAAAACATTCCTGAAAAGATGAGATTCAGAGAGAGTACAAGCCACTCCCATTGGAGAAAGGCACGGTCTGAATTTAAGCCATTTTGCTAATTTTGGAGTCAAGACATGGGATTTTGATGTCTCAGATGATTCTTGAATACAGCTGAAGAACAAAGACACAGAGAAACAGCTTTTCCTGACATTTCAATGCAGGTTCTTAGAGCAGAGGCCTGTTTATTGAAAGTGAGGAAATAATACAATAAATAACGCCCTGAAGTAATCTTCTGCCCATTTCCCCAGACTTGTTCTTTAGGTAAGTTATTCTTTTATTTTTTTTATTTTTATTTTTTTTTGAGACAGAGTCTCACTCTGTCACCCAGGCTGGAGTGCAGTGGTGCATCTCGGCTCACTGCAAGCTCCACCTCCTGGGTTCATGCCATTCTCCTGCCTCAGCCTCCCGAGTAGCTGGGACTACAGGTGTCCGCCACCACGCCCGGCTAATTTTTTTGTATTTTTAGTAGAGACGGGGTTCCACTGTGTTAGCCAGGATGGTCTCGATCTCCTGACCTCGTGATCCGCCCACCTCAGCCTCCCAAAGTGCTGGGATTACAGGCGTGAGCCACCGCACCCAGCCAGGTAAGTTATTCTTAAAAAGCAGTCCAGTCTCACTTTTGGGTTGCATGTGGCTGGTGATGTATCAGTTGGCAGTGGCTCCTCCTGTACCATGATATTACTGTCACTGTGCAACCTACCACAAGATCTTGTAAGGGGAAGACTTGATCTTCAGCTGGATGATATGAAGAAGCAGAAGTAGTACCAGAGCAGACCTGATATTCAGAATCTTTAGAGTCCTATTTCTGACACCAAAACCAGAGGTCTCACCACTGATATCTTTTCCTCAAGGTTATTGTATAAGAATCAGTGGTATCACTCTTAATGAGCTTATTCAACTACACTTGTAACTCATCAGAAATGAGATTATTTATATTAGTATAAATAATTGCCTAAGTAAATCACAACTTAGTAAAATGAGAACAAAATTAGAAAGTTTAAACTGAGATCTTTAGCTGCATCATGGTGTCTGTTTTTTCCTACTATTTCATTCAGCAATTTGAGGAATATCTCATAACAATATAAAGGAAAGACATGATAAAAATATATTCATTGTGGTAATATTTTAAAATAGATAATTAGAAATAGCAATAATACCTGAAGAAAAAAATTATTTACTAGTTTTATAGAAAATCCCTCTAGTGGAATATTATGCAACCATTAAATAACACTGAGGAAAAATTGCAAGAAAAGGATAACATGCAGAATTATATGTAATTTATAGGTGTATAATATGTAATATATAATATACACACACAGCCTCCTGTTTCCATGGGCTTCACTCCATGGATTTAATCACCCACAGATCAAAAATATTTTTAAAAAGCAACTGTACTGAACATGTACAGACTTTTTTCCTTGTCACTGTTTCCTAAACAATACAATATAACAAGTATTTACATAAGATTTACATTGCATTATGTATTATAAGTAATCTGAGATAATTTAAAGTATGCAAGAGGATAAGGGTAGGTTATATGCAAATTCTATGCCATTTTATATCACGGATTTGAGCATCCACAGATTTTTATATGCTTGGAAAGTCCTGGAATCGGTCTCCCACTGAGATAAGAAACAAGTGTACACACACACACAAACACACACACACAGAGAGTTGACTAAAACTATGTGCAACTATAAACTATCAAACCGTTATCTGCAGTTATTTCAGAAAGTACAATTTTATGATTATGTGTTATCAAAAATTTTCTCTGGTGTCAAAATCTTTACAATAAGTCCTAGTACTTGTATAATAAGAAAATAGTTATTTTGGAAAGTAGTCGGCCGGGCGCAGTGGCTCACGCTTGTAATCACAGCACTTTGGGAGGCCGAGGCGGGCGGATCACGAGGTCAGGAGATCGAGACCACGGTGAAACCCCGTCTCTACTAAAAACACAAAAAAAATTAGCCGGGCGTGGTGGCGGGCGCCTGTAGTCCCAGCTACTCGGAGAGGCTGGGGCAGGAGAATGGCGTGAACCCGGGAGGCGGAGCTTGCAGTGAGCCGAGATTGCACCACTGCACTCCAGCCTGGGTGACAGAGCGAGACTCTGTCTCAAAAAAAAAAAAAAAAAAAAAAAAAAAAAAAAAAAAAAAAAAAAAAAAAGTAGTCATGTGAAGAGAGGCACTACGCAAGTATGACATGCATCAAAAAGAAAGCCAGTTTCACTTGATGTTTATAGTAAAGAATCCCTTAGAACAGAATGTCAGAAGACTATATATTGCTTCCCAGATTGGATACTTACTATGTTAAACATTGACACATTGAGAGTAATTTATCAGTATTTAAAAATAATTACTGAGGAAAAATGAGCACTCAAGCAAAATAAACTAGTGGAAAGAAGAGAAAAAGAAAAAAGGTTAAAATTGTTGACATTGTTTTAAAATAGAATTACTGAACTAAGGAGTTGAACGGTTTTCTTTTCCATTTCACTTTTGGCTTATCTAAAGCAGTATTTCTGTTCCGTGTAGATGTAGGTACTTAGATATATCTAAAAATTTCTCGAGGGTTAATAATAAAGTCTCTCAAAATCACGCTGAAGCAGCAGAAGGTAAAAGACATTCCAACATCTTGTAAAATCATACCATGTAGATGATATAATTAGTTATTTTACCAATGAAGAAATCAACCTAAAATTAATTATATCAATATTCCAGAGCCAATATTTACTACTGTTAAAACACTATCTGTATTCAACTCTCTTGATGAGAATGAAGAAAGCAAAGAGCAGAACAACATGATGACCAATTAACTATTAACAGAAAAAAAAAAACCAGACAAGCACGCTAAGAGCGACAATAGTGGCAACTGGAATTTATTGAATATGATAAATTGCTATTTAAGGACAAAAAACACCTGCGCCAAATGTGAAAATAAATGAAATACCATACATTCTCCATGAAAATCTATTAAGCAAATATATTCCTGTTTAAAGTTGTACAATTTTTTAAAAAGCAACAGAATGCTTTTACAAAATGTTGGCCGTAGGGGGATAAATATTAAGCAAGAGAAACTTTCAATTAGTCTTGAGCTGCTTGAGAGGTCCTGCTTGATTGGGACAGTGGATTCGTTTTACTTTAGGTCTGTACTCTTAGGTGATGAGAATTACTGTTTGAGATATTGTGCACAGTGCCAATTCCAATATACAAAGAGCAGAGTGGCTGTAAATTGTAGGAAATGTATTCTCGGGCACCATGGGGAAAAGTTACAATAAAGCTGATGAAGATTAAACGGACCATATATTTTGGTTGAGGCTACAAATCAATATCAAGATCAAACCAATAGAAATGGGTAATGTCTCCAATTGAAAAAAAAACAGCTGGTTTTGGATCATTGTAAAAGGTAAAATCTTTTTGAAAACCAGTAAAGCCTGTGAGATCTTATTTTCTGTTGCATTATAGTATCTGGCATACATGTTATTCAGTGTATATTATTTAATGTTTATCTACCTGTGGCTATTTTCTATTTCTTTAAGAAAAACAAAAGCTCTTCGAAAAACACTTGAGTGTAGTATTTTCTTGGTTTCCAGCATCTACACCATTAACTTGCATATAGTAATCACAAAATATTTCTATGGTGATAAATGGTGTTTATGGATAAATATGATTAGTGAGTTCGATAAAAGGTCAACAGTGCAGAAAAAAAAACTCAGATATTCTGCCAATGGAGAAGAAACAAGAGCACTTTCAAGAAAAATGCACGTGATAGGAAGAAGCTCGCTACGAAGAAGATACGAATGACTGTAAATGTGAATTGGCATACGCAATGCTAAAGAGGGATTAGCTTTCCTGGGCCTATTTGATGTCATATTTTTTATCTGAGATGTCTCTTCTATTTCTGATTTCTCTGTCTTAGTTGCAAATGTGTTGGTGTATGTTTGTTTTTGGAAGGCAACTCTCCATGACATTTTTATATGTCTTGTAATAGCTTTTGTATAGCAAAAAGCATTAGATGAGAGAAATAGTGGCTCTCTTTGGGGCACAAGGCAGACATGTTTTCTGATGAGTATAATAAAGATGATTTCTCCCTCTGGGGCAGAGTTTGGCCAGTTTGCTAGGGGCCTCATCACAAAATGTGGTTTTCCTAAGCTTGGAACTCCTCAGCTGTTGCACAGTCTCCCTGTGTGCTGCAGTCCACCTGGACTCCCTTCCCCATTGCTCCTGCGGGGCTTGTGGGAACAGGTAGAAGCTCATGTAAATATAAAATCATGCTGCCTACTGTTCTGTGACTAATAAAATCCTTTATCTGTGACCCAGGAGTCTTATGTCCTCTGCCACAATCTGAGAAATTGTGGTAGACTAATTTCACAGTTCTGTAAATTTGTAATGCTAAATTCTTGTTATGATTATTTATTTGGTGGAATGGCAAAAGAAGAGCACGTATATAGTATATTTATGTTTGAAAATCCACTGATAAAATGCAGAAGTAATAGCTTTTTGAATGTGACTAGAAAGATAAATTTATTTTAAATATTTCAAAGCTTTCCTCTTTGGGTAAGAAAGGCCCTTATTTTTAATAAGTAGTTATTTTGGATAAATAAGGTAATAGAATTAAATTTCCACTTTTGATGGGACAGCAATTGTCAAAGGCCAGAGATAAATGGACCTCTACATTTGTAATAAGCTGATTGATAAGTTTTTTGTTGTTGTTGTTGTTTTTGTTTTTGTTTTTGAGATGAAGTTTCGCTCTTGTTGTCCAGGCTGGAGCACAAGGTCACGATCTGAGCTCACTACAACCTCTGTCTCCCGAGTTCAAAGGATTCTCCTGCCTCAGCCTCCTAAGTAGCTGGGATCACAGGCGCCTGCCACCATGCCCAACTAATTTTTGTATATTTAGTAGAGACAGAGTTTCACTGTGTTGACCAGGCTGGTCTTGAACTTCTGACTTCAGGTGATCCATCTGCCTCGGCCTCCCAAAGTGCTGGGATTACAGGCATGAGGCCCTGCGCCCGGCCTGAGTGTTCTTTACTATAAGAAACCTAACATGAGATTAAGCTCTGGTCATTTTCAGGGACTGCAGCAGACCCTGCTGTTTCAGGTAACATTAAACTTGAATTCCTACCTTTATTTCCTTGCTCATTTTGAGCAAACAACTGGGGAAGCATTCTCGGTGTTGGTTAAAACACTGCTGAGTATTGGTCATTATCACCTCCTCTGTCTCCAGCCACATTCATCATGAAGGTAAATACCCAATTGTGAAAGCATTCTGCCCTGTACAAGAGGGTAACTATTTGATGAAGTTAGCTGTAATTCTTTAGGCACTGCACACAATAAAAATCTCCACTCCGTATTTACTTTTTAGACTATGGTATTAAGTGATAATCCTTACTGGCATGTTTGGGGTTAGGGGATATTCCTCATGCATCAAATTTCTCAAGATTTTTCAGTGGCCAACAATGTGTTGTATAATACTTCTCATTATTTATTCATTTATTTTTTGTCTCATTGCCCTGCTTTGTTCTGACTTACTTATTAAAAAGATATTGGAGATGTTTTACACTGAATCCCATGCATAATTTAAAGAAAATAAATCCCCTTGAAATTCTACATTCACAGCAGTTTATGATGAGCTTATTTTTATTTACTTATTATTATTATTTTTTTTTTGAGATGGAGTCTCACTCTGTTGCCCAGGCTGGAGTGCAGTGGCACCATCCCAGCTCACTGCAATCTCCACCTCCTGGGTCCAAGCAATTCTCCTGCCTCAGCCTCCCGAGTAGCTGGGATTATAGGTGCTCACCACCAGGCCCGGATAATTTTTGTATTTTCAGTAGAGACAAGGTTTCACCATGTTGGCCAAGCTGGTCTCAAACTCCTGACCTCAGGCCATCTGCCCACTTCAGCCGAGCTTATGTTTTGTTGTATCTTATAGTCAGTAGACTGACTGAGTAGGACTCTGACTTTTTATATATAACAGTGTTCTGTCCACTCAGTGTTTCTACTCTATCTGTAATGTGATTCATACTAAATAAACCTTGTTATACTACAAGTATATTTCTTTATGATCATTATTCTCCTTATTATCTCTCCTAATTAAATAATCAAATGATTGCCTCCTAATTTATCTTCACACACTCATCTTACTTCAGTCCATGATCAAAGAAGTCTTCTGTTTACCTAACCACAAACACACGAGGCCGTCACCAACTCATTTTTCTACAGTGAATCTAAGTGAGGATTCTGTGACAGAATTTTTCAATTTTTTAAAACTTGTCTTAAGTATTTAAATTTGCTTCTCAATCTTAAATATATTCCTCTCCTCCCCAACCAAAATAAGGTAAATGTCAGCCTTTGGATTTGATTTAAATTTATACCAAGCTCTTTCATCGCAAATGCACACATCTCATCTCTGACTGCTTATCATTGAGATGACTGAAAGCAATTGCTTTAAGTGCCTAACTCAATATATCTACATTCATCTGTAGAACTTCGGCACCACACTCACATATATCACCATGTTCCATGCTCCTGTGATTCTCTCTATGGAGAATATAAGTCTCATAAGACATGCACTTGGCATTTGTCTTGAATCACTGTGTTAACCTAACCCTGCTGCCGTTCCCTCACAAGATTGGATGAAAAAATTACAGTCAAGTGTCAACAGTTGAAGACCTGGGAAGAAAAGAGTAATGAAATATTGAGCACTTGTTGTACAAATGGAAGCTAATATGCTCTTCTGAAGAAAAGATGTTTGAGCAGAGTTTTTTTTTCCTTAACTGTTAAAATGTTTTTCCTTGTCCACCAATCACCTTTTCTGTTCTTCAGTCATTGCTGATCCAATATCATTGGTACATTTGATATTTATTTGTCAAAATATAAGAAGAGGAGCATAAACAAAAGAAATAATAACAAAATATTCTCTTAGAATAATGAATAGATTTCAATATGCAAAATATAAATATAGTTTGTATTGTCACAGAAATATGGCAGTATTCTGCCTAAGAAAACCATATCAAACTTAAGCTCTTGAAAATGTTCCCTACATACAAATATTTTCACAGAATTGTTTACTGGTCCGTTATAGAATTACAAATTCTTATTCAAATTATAAACAAGGAAAACAGATTATATAAAAAAAATCGTTTTTGTTTGGCCGGGTGTGGTGGCTCAAGCCTGTATCCCAGCACTTTGGGAGGCCAAGGCAGGCAGATCACCTGAGGTTGGGAGTTCAAGACCAGCCTGATCAATGTGGAGAAACCCCATCTCTACTATAAAACACAAAAATTAGCCAGGCGTGGTGGTGCATGCCTGTAATCCCAGCTACTCGGGAGGCTGAGGCAAGAGAATCACTTGAATCCGTGAGGTGGAGGTCACGGTAAGCCGAGGTCACGCCATTGCACTTGAGCCTGGGCAACAAGAGAGAAACGCCATCTCAAAAAAAACAAAAACAAAAAATTTGTTTTTATTTTTCTCAACACATTCCTGTACTCTGCTATGAAAATATTGCTCAATAGTCTAAAAACTATACAAAGTATTGTGCTGATAGAATGTCTGTATTATCTGTGATATTAATTAGAGATGAGTTAGCTTAATATTAATTACAGCAAAACAAATAGTAATTAGTATCAAGCTGGAGAGTTTACTCTTACAAATTTCCTATCTTAAAATGATTTTTATATAACTAAATTAAGTGTAAACATATATCACTAAATCTTCCTGTTAATTAGTTCCAAGTAAGGTGGCATTTACTGTTTTGTCACATGTTGAAATATTTGCAAACATGATCTACTACCAAACTTTCAAACTATATGTTGACACTAATGTCTTAGTTAAATATGCCAATATTGATTTCTTAAGTAATATTTTAATTGCTATGAGACTTAATGGTACTTTAATAATATAGAACAGGTTATGTTATTGCTCCATAGAATTTTGATGGAAATTTTGTATAAACCTAGTTATAAAAATTATTAGTTTAATATGATTTAGACTTAAGACTTATGCCATTTAATAAATTAGTGCTTTGATTAGCTGTTTATTGATGATATATTCAAACTATACTTGGTTCTTTTATCTGTTTTTAGTAAAAAACCTTAATATAGTATAATTAATGGGTTTTCTTGCTCTACCTTTAATTGCATAATTTGCAGCAATGTCATACTGGGTCTCATGATACATTTCTATTAACAAATATTTTAGATATTATAAAAATGGTATTGTCATCTTATGTGAAGAAATCACATTTAAAATTATTGTTCTCTTTCTGTCATAACAAAATAGACCTTCATCCCCACAATGATAAGTAGGTCCATTCAACAGATATATTGATATTAAATCTATAAATACATAGCAAAAATTTATCAAAATATATAAATCATTAATTGACATGACTCAATGGAAAATAACCTATTCTATAACAGCAGAAGGCATTGGTTCCCATTAACTATTACATCAAGCAAACAAAAAATCAGTAATGATATAGAATATTTGCACAACACAATAACTCTGAGCATCAGTTCAGATATAAAACACTGTGCCCAACTTTGATGCAGTGTGCATTTTTATGTGAAAATAAAATATTTAGCAAAATTGATCATATGATAGGTTATTGTACATTATTAGTTGAGATTCAATATACCTTAAAGTTGTAAAGTCACTTAGAAGATGTTCTCTAATCACTGTGGATTTAACAATTAATAGATCTTTCTGTAACATACAGTGAGTGACACAGTTCTAAATGACTGTTGAATTAAAGAAGAAATCACAAAAGAAATTAGAAAATAGGCCAGATGTGGTGGCTCACACCTGTAATCCCAGCATTTTGGGAGGCTGAGGCAGGTGGATCATGAGGTCAGGAGATCAAGACCATTCTGGCCAACATAGTGAAATACCGTTTCTACTAAAAATACAAAAATTAACCAGGCGTGGTGGCATGTGCCTATAGTCCCAGCTACTCAGGAAGCTGAGGCAGGAGAATCGCTTGAACCCAGGAGGTGGAGGTTGCAGTAAGCCAAAATCATGCCACTGCACTCCAGCCTGGGCAACAGAGCAAGACTCCATCTCAAAAAAAAAAAAAATTAGAAAATAATTTGAACTTCATGATCACAAATATATGTCATATCAAAATTTGGGGTGTACTTAAGGGCCACTTGACATGGTTTGGCTGTGTCCCCATACAAATCTCATACTGAATTGTAGCTCCCACAATTCCCACATGTTGTGGGAGGAATGCGGTGGGAGGTTATTGCATCATAGGGGTGGGTCTTTCCTGTGCTATTCTCATGATAGTGAATAAGTCTCACGAGATCTGATGATTTTATAGAGGGGAGTCTCCCAGGGGTTTCCCTTATATGTTTCCCTGCACAAGCTCTCTTCTCTTGTCAGCCACCATGTGAGACATGCCTTTCACCTTCTGCCATGATTGTGAGGACTCCCAAGCCATGTGGAATCATGAGTCCATTAAACCTCTTTCTTTTACAAATTTCCCAGTCTCGGGAATGTCTTTTTCAGCAGCATGAAAACGGACTAATACAGCACTTAACTAGAAAATTGTAGCTATACATGCATATATTATAAAAGGAGAGAGGCTCAAAATCAGTAAGCTAATATTTTTCCCCATAAAAGTAGAAAATAAGTAAATTTTATCCAAAGAAAGTGGAAATAAATAAAGATAAGAATATAAATCAAATAAGTAAAAAGCAGATATGTAGTACAGAAACATTAAAACTAAGAATTCATTCTTTGAAAAGATTAATAAACTTGATAATTCTCATATACTGCTATAGGCAGTATCTACTAGAGATGAACCTATCAATACAGCATTTTCAATTCTAGGCTTAAAACTTCTTACCCCCATATAAACATATGTTCAGTAAGAGACTTGCACCTATATATTCTTAGCAGCCTATTCTTAATAGTTCCAAACTGGAAATTAACAAATATTCATCAATTCTAGAATACATAAATAGATTGTAGTATATTTCTATCATTAAAAGCCTTGCAGAGACGAGAATAAATAAGGTATGACTATATACAACAACTTGAATGAATCTCAGAGACGTGATGCTGAACAATATGCTGACACCAAGGCACATATCATGCATTATTTTATTCATATAAAGCTTAAAAGACATGCAAAACTGAACTGTTTTTTAAGTTAGAATAGTGGTAAATCTTGTTGAAGAAGAGAAGGACCATGAAAAAGTATAAGGGACACACCTGGGAGACAGGTGAGAGTGGGGGGTTTATTTTGTGAATGCTGGACAAATATGACATCTGCCCTTTTTTGTATATATTTTGTAATTCAATCAATTTACAAAGAAATAAACCACAGTCACATTCAGTGTAGTCTAATTTAACAAAACATGTTTCTGTATGTATTCCAGTGTGAAGCACTTGGGGGTATACATATTCAATTGAAATCTAAAATATTAAGATTTCTAAATACACCTGTGTTGGGGCTCACAAAACAATACTCCAAAGTGAAATCCCCAGAAGCAGTTTTAGAAGTGAAGTTCCTCTTTGACCTTTTCCTACACTTCTGTCTCTCACCCTCATTCTCCGTGGAGCCAAGCCATAGAAACTAGAATCCCTCTTCCTCAAGGTAGATCATGGAAACCAGAATCCCTTTTCTCCAAAAACATCCATGAAACCTAAAAACATTACTCTAAACTTCTCCCATCTTTCTTGTAAAAACTGGCCATAAAAAAATTCTCTGACCTACTCCTTTGATGGAGGTCATAAGACCCCCATTGCAGAACAAGACCTGCCCCATGCCTAGAAAGAAGGAATGAAGCACAGAGAGGCCAGTAAGAAGCTAAACCAACAAGCCTTGTTGAATTTCCACCCTGGTCTATTACTACCAGATCACACTCTTTTATCCAATCGCATTGCTACACAGTTGTCACAGCATCATGGAATCTAAGCATAAAATCAGACAGCTTCTCCTGTATCTTTGAGTCTTCAATCTGAAGGCTTTCATGTTATATAAAACCGATCAAATATATCTGCTATGTTTCTCTCTTGTGAATATGTCTTTTGTTATAGAGGTGTTGGCAGTGACCCTTATGATAGGGAGGAAAGAGGTAACCCGCTTTCCGCCCTTATGGCTGTTTCATCTTTTTAAAGTTGGAACTGCTGCCTTTACAATAAAAACAAACACAACATTTAAAAGTGACACAACACAAAGATTTATCATGATTCCAGTTCTTCATCAGATAAATGACAATAAAGACTTATTTGTGCAAAAAAATGTGATAGCTAATTTGGTTTAGAAAAAATTGAGCCATAAAAAAAGGATAACACTTTAAAAAATAGTTTAAGAGGCAACACTTTTAATGTTATAATCTTTATTCATCTCACAGTGCTGTATGGTACATATCCTCAAATAAATGTTTCACTAATTTTTAGCATTGCTTAATTAACATGCTAAAATATCAATTTACTAAAATGTTTACTTGAAAGTATATGTTCATATAAAGTAGTTTGAGATGAATAAAATCTCTAACAATGAGAATGATAGCTTGAAAACAAGAGAGACCAATACTGAACCCTTGGCATGGTACTATTCCTTACAAGTCCAATAAGCCACTGGCTGACAAGTTGACTACATTCAGTTCTTTCTGACCTGTTCAATTTATGGACTTGTTCTAACAGGCATGAATTTTGCACATCCTTTCTGCAGAGCATACATAGCACCACTGCCTTGGGGCTTAGGAAATGCCTATTCCACACTCATATATTCCCACTCAACAGAGTATCTGACCTGAGGAACGACTTCCCAGCAAAGGAGCTAAGAAGTGGCCTCCACTGGTCAATGCATTTACAACACCATCCAGAAGCAGCCTGCCTCACAGGGCACCAGAGCCACCTTTAAAGGCACATCTGAAACTCTACACTATTAAAAAATGTGGTGCTGTCTTTTGTAATGTAGTGGAATCATTCAATTAGATGCTTTAGTGTGCTACTGTGCCACCAATAAGAAGAATGAATGGGTCTTAGAAACAAGAGGTGAAAACAAGAGTGACCCCGTTAACCATAACTCTAAACGATCCAATAAGGTAATTTGTGTTTTCTGTAGGTGCAACTGTGATCTCTAGAAGGTTGGAGACCCTTGTCCCCAAAGAATATAATATTATTAAAGAACAGAAAAAGGGTCCCATTATACCATAAACAATGGCCACACCAGTGCACTTTAAACACTTCATATCCTTGGACCAGCAGGTGAAAATAGGACTCACTATCACAGCAGAAGTAACTAACTCTGATCTGCAGAGAAGGTAAGGCTACATTTATACAATGAAGGCAAGAGGCAGCATGTGCAGCCCAGATAATCCAGTTGGATGACTCCTGCTCCTTCTGTGTCCCATTGTAATAATGAGTGAGCATGCACAGCAACGCTGGTCTGAAAAGAGTAGGACTGCTAAGGATTCAGACTCTCAGGAGTAAAGCCTCAGGTTATACCACCAGGTAATTCATCAAGACCGGAGAAGTGATAGCTGCAGGTGAGAGAGATTTGAATGAATAGTG
This sequence comes from Symphalangus syndactylus, assembly GCF_028878055.3. Classification (NCBI taxonomy): domain Eukaryota; kingdom Metazoa; phylum Chordata; class Mammalia; order Primates; family Hylobatidae; genus Symphalangus; species Symphalangus syndactylus. The sequence continues at coordinate 79,249,006 of NC_072438.2, forward strand.
GATGAAGGTAAGGGTAAGTACTAGTTACAGTCTTGAAGCCAAGGGCAGAAAGGGGTTGGAGGGGGTGGGTATTTCCTCCTCCACCTCTAAGTTTCTCTTCCAGAAGAAAAGTCCACAGGAATCATGGAGGAGCTGCTCCCTAAACCTGCACAGACGAGTAAACCCGACGGAGGATATTAAAGATACTGCTCAACTCTCCTAGTGTGGGATCCTTAATGACAGCGACACCTCTGTTTGTACAACAATGTTTGGGTCGTGGCCACACTTCCCGTGGCTTCCGTGTGACTGACAATGGCATGGGTACCAAGACAGGCCCATTATCAACAGAAGCAGGACTCCTCCTATGGACAATGTTGGTGGGGGAATTACAGGACATCTATGTTTGCCAGTTACCTCCTTACCAAAGGAAAAGTAAAATTTCTCCTATTTTATTTTACAACTTGGAGCTAGGCACCAATGAAAATTAAGTAAACTTCAAGGACATTAGGACATAGGGCTGCCATCTTTTTTCATGATTACATTTCAAAAGCAAGACCCCCAAAATCTTGAGAAAGACAATCCTGGGTTGTAAAGCTAGCTGTCTCAAAGGGGCAGAGAAAGAAATTACAATGATGCATTTTCTTTTTTTTTTTTTTTTTTTTTTTTTGAGACAGAGTCTCGCTCTGTCGCCCAGGCTGGAGTGCAGTGGCGCAATCTCGGCTCACTGCAAGCTCCGCCTCCCGGGTTCAGGCCATTCTCCTGCCTCAGCCTCTCCGAGTAGCTGGGACTACAGGCGCCTGCCACCACGCCCGGCTAATTTTTTTGTATTTTTAGTAGAGACGGGGTTTCACCGTGGTCTCGATCTCCTGACCTCGTGATCCGCCCGCCTCGGCCTCCCAAAGTGCTGGGATTACAAGCGTGAGCCACCGCGCCCGGCCTTGCATTTTCTAAAGTAAATGCTCCTAGAAAAGGGAAGGGAGAGACCTCTGTGGTTAGGCCATCTGGATTCTGTCAGGGCTGGAGGCCAGGGCCCTAGAAGCAGAAAGAAGCCTGTCTAAATTTTAATCAAGCTGAGGGGAACTTTAAGCTGCCTTGGTCACCTCCCAGGCAATCCTACACTTCTTTCTGCACCCCTCCACCAATGAGTCTTTTGCATGTCATATCCCTTCTTGCCGTCATCTTGTCAGTCGACTCAAATTAACATAACACATTATCACATGGATCTACCTCATGAAACAATGTTGCTCACCTACAATAATGTCTGGCATGTAGTTAATGAGAGTATCAGAGAGCTTGCTGACATCTAAATGCCCTGTCTGAGTTTCAACTTGCTTCAACTGACATAGTTACTTGGGGATTGACTTGATGAACACAGGGTGCTGGACTTCAGTTCCCATTAATTCCCTTGTCTTGTAGCCCTTGGTTAGAGAACAAATCAGTAGTTTTGGCTGTTACTATTATTTCCATTGCCTTTACTCCATGTTACTATCTTGTTAATTATCTTGTTAATTGCAGAGGTATTTTTGTCTTTCAACTGGATTCTTCTTATCTTTTGAATGGAAACACATACAAATGTATGCTTGTGCACACACACACATACACACATACTGACTCCAACCAATTTCTTATCTGCAGCACATGAAGAATCCTAAGTTGATCTAAAAACTCAAAACATCTTAAAAACTCAAAACATTCTCTTGTAAAAGTATCACAGTATATATGCCCTTATAATTCCCATAGAATTTAAACGAAGGCAATTCTAAATATAAATACTGTATTTACTATAAACAGTAGTGTTATACATAGCTGAATATATACTTTATTGATTACATATTATCATATGAGTAATATAGGCATGAATAATTCTAACTTCTCTCAATATTTTCACAGATTTTATTTTTAAGGTTTTCATTTAACCTGTCATGATATTAGTGAAGACTTATAATAACTACTAAAACCATTAGTCAATCATTGGTATGCTTTCAATTATTTGAATATATTGGGCATGAATAATCTTTTCAGTTCTCATTTTAGTATTTGTCATTATTCAACCTGCAGAACTCTCCTACCCCAACCCATACACACGAGCGGAGCCATTTCTATTATACTTTCTTTTCCCTGTCATTGTATTACGTAGTGTTAAGGCGAACTTGAAGGAAATTCATATTACTTGAGGTCCATAATATGCCTATAACTGGGTTAAGAATTTCATATAAGTCATCTTATTTAATCTCCCCAATACTGTGTGGTTGGGAACACCATCCATATTTGTAAGAAGATGAAAACTAAATCCAAGCGAAGATAATTACTTATTCAGGTTCTCAATTAGAAAACAGTAGAGTCAGGAATAAAGGGCAGGCTTGTCTGACTCCAAAGTCCATGTCTTTTCACTCTGTAACTTATCTCCCTTTCCATTATACTATTAAAGTCGTCAACCAATGAATACACATGAACTTAGCAATATATATTACAGTGACATGTTTATATATTTTATTAGCATTAAAGTAAGCTAATGGTTATTGCCATATTACTCAGATATATGTTGCATAGTCTTAATGGTTATTGCAGTATTAATAAGATGCAGAGAATTTCTGTGGTGGTGATTGCCATTTTAAGAAGATATATGAAGAAGTTTATAGGCTACAAAAATAATAAATATGCTGAAGAAAAACACTGTCATGAAGCATATTCTAAGAACTGCACCGCGTGAATGGTTATGGATTATGAAAGTAATTTTCCTGGAAAGTTTTAGTATCTGTTAAATTTAAAGTTAAAAGGACATAGAGAAGATATGCTTAAATGGTCTCCCTGTCTTTAGGTTCTTCCTGCTTCAGTCCATCTGATAGAATACTCTTTCTCCTAAAATACAGCTTTGATTGTGTTACATTCATTTTCTAGGTTTCATTAATTTAGTACGGACAGGAGGATAAAGTCTATTTCTGTGAGCTGATATAATAAGCCATTCATGACCTGACCTGACCTGACTCTCATCAAACTTGCTACTTTCTTTATTTTTATTTTTATTTATTTATTTATTTATTTGAGACGGCATCTCACTCTGTTGCCCAGGCTGGAGTGCAGTGGCGGCGCACTACAAAAAATAGCCGGGTGTGGTGGTGCTGTGCCTGTAGTACTAGTATTTTCCAATACTTACTGAGTTTTGCTTTTTATGATTAGCTTTTGAATTTCTATTAAATTTTGTTAATGTAAAATAAAAATCTAATTTTAATTTCCATATATTGGGTCAATTATATCAACAGTAATTATTAAATAACTAATATCCCACGGATTTTAAATTTAAAATTTATAATATAATAAATTGCCATATGGAGGGAAAAGGATGACTAACGTGAGATGGTGGATTTGTCCTAAAAATGGGGATGCTATAGAATTGAGAGGAATATGTGAATTTGAATGTGAAACACTGACATAAAATCTGTGTGAAGATTCTATAAAAGTAGAAAGCATGTAAAAAAGCATAACATCCCAGGATATAGTGTGTGTGTTTAGGGAATAATCAGAGGAAGCTAACAGATAGGGATAAATATTTCTATTTATTTAAATGGTGTTTTGAATCTTGGACAGTTCCATTGCAACTGTACCATTTGTAATCTCTTAGGTATTTTGTAACATTAATGAAATATTAAGGTGAAAATAATATCGATGGATTCGGAATAATATATTGATAAATTTTAATTTATATGTGTGATTTTAAAAATTATAATTTATAACAATAAATAGAAAAAGTAACATTTTAACTTGTTAAAGCCTATACCACACTTAAAACAATCACAAAAATTTGTGAAATAAATACATTTAATTTAAAATTAGAAAAGGAATTTATAAAGCATGTCTCTCATTACTGCCATGTTCAACTTGAAGCCTACTACTGTTTTAAAACAAGAAAAAGTATAAGAATCTGGCCGGGTGTGGTGGCTCACACCTGTAATCCCAGCACTTTGGGAGGCCAAGGTGGGCGGATCACGAGGTCAGGAGATTGAGACCATTCTGGCTAACACAGTGAAACCCCGTCTCTACTAAAAATACAAAAAATTAGCCGGGCGGGCTGGTGGGCGCCTGTAGTCCCAGCTACTCAGGAGGCTGAGGCAGGAGAATGGTGTGAACCCGGGTGGCAGAGCTTGCAGTGAGCCAAGATTGCACCACTGCACTCCAGCCTGGGCAACAGAGTGAGACTCCGTCTCAAAAAAAAAAAAAAAAAAAAAGTGTGTTCAAAGAATGGAAAATCAAAGATGTTTGAAAGAGAAAAGTCAACAAATGGAAAAGCTGTAACCCATTCCATTTTAGTTTAGTTTTATTGGGGCATGAAATGAAATTTCATGATGTTCTAAAAACAACAACTTAACTCCATAAAACTGAATAAGTGAACTGGCAAAAAAAAAAAAAAAAAAGAAAAAGTGTAAGAAGACAAAAAAAAGTAATGTCTGCTAGAATGAGAAGATAATCGAAATTTTTATTATTTGCAGATTATATTGATTACAGTTTTTAAAATCCAATCGAGTCTGAAACTACAAAATGATGAGAGTTTATATGACTCCCAAATATAATATCGACTCATAATTTATTAATTTTTATATAGAACAGAACTTACTAAAAAATGAAAACAGTAATAATGTTGCAAATAAAATTTAAGTTATCTAAAGGTTAATACTTAAAGAAGGCACAAGATAATTAGTAAGAAAAAATTATGTCAATCAGCAATGTAAACATATAAATAAAACTAAAGGCCGAGATAAATAATTCATAGATTAAATATCTTCACATTGTAAAATTGCTAATCCCTCTACCAGTTCAGTAACAAAAAATGTGCTTAAATTCAAAGAAAAAAATTCAAGTATACATTTTGTGGAACTCTTCACATTTATAATTTTAAAAGAATAAAAGCCCATCACTAATTAACTTCTCAACAGCAAAGTAGAAGTTGACTAAGCAGATGTAAGAATACACTACACAGGCAAATCGTTTTTAAAGATAATTCTACCAAACAACAGCAACAAAAACAACAGGAAAAGAAAGAACCAATAGACCACACTGGAAAGCTTAGAAACAAATGTACAGGGAGAGATAAGACCATGGAGACACCTGAAGTAAATGGGGGATTGGATAGAATATTTAGCAATTAGTCTAAGACAAAATGGCTCACCACACACAATGGACAAAAGCCCAAATTTTGTGAGAAAGTATGTAAAAATAAAGTTTATGAAGCAATTTACAGAAAATGTCAAATTATAAACATAAATAACGGTGTAATCTTGAGGCAGGCAAATAGCTCTTTAGAAAGATTAAAAGTACAGGAGTGATGTCAGAAAAATGTTTGACTAGAATTGACTGATACACATTCCCTCCCCCACCAAATAAAGGGATTAAAACAGTGAAAACATTATATTTCTACTGCTGTGATTGAGGAAGTGTGCTGGAGAGCACCAAGGTAGTGGCAACATCTCTGTGGAGCGTTAAAACTCAGGATAGCACCATAGAGAGGGTAACAAAACACCCTATTTTTGCTATAGTGTCTTCTGTGCTGGGGTTGGCTTAGATTAAAGAGGTACTTCTTCTGGGACAAAGATAAGCTGGGGTCCTCCAGCTGTCCCTATTACTACCATAGACATCTGCAGTCCTTGCTAGAAGAGAGTCTTGCAGTCCTCACAACCACCAAACCTAGTCTGTAAAGTTGCCTGGAATTCACGAGGCTGCATTTTCTCAGAGTAGAAGCCTATTTTGTGCACCTCTCATCCCTTAGCTGCTATATAGCATGGCGCCATGTTGAAACCAGACCCACCACTAGAGTACATCCTTACCTGGGGGCCAGAAGCCACTGCATCTTTATACACTGGAAGTGTGGCTGTCATTCCATTATGCTCACATAGTTGGCTGCACTATAACAAATCCAGCTGCTTGGCGATTAGCAGCAGCAGAATAACCTTAGTTAATCCCCCCACCAACACTCAAACCCACATGGTACCCCAAACCACAGGGAATAGGCAGAACTCACAGAGAGGAAACCAATGCACAACTAACCAATCTGACAAAACTACAGACTTCACTGACAAGGATTATAGCTGAAGAAACTGACCAGAAACTATGCTGCTGAGTCTACCCAGAACCACAGCCAACGCTCCATACCCAACTGACACACTAGGACCCATCTACAGAAAAAAACAGTTTCTCTACAAAAGTTACTTCATGAAACTGGAAAAGAAAACTTTTCACTAGATGGACAGATGACAACCTATAGGGATACAAGAGGGAAATATGAAAAAGCAAAAACAACAGCAGCAGCAACAACAAAGGAACACAATAATTCCATAGTTATAGACCACAATGAAAAGAAAATTTGCAATATAACTGAAAAAATTGAAAATAATAATCTTAAGGAAACTGAGAGCTACAATAGAATATAAACAAATGATTCAATAAAATCAGTTATAATTCATGATTTGAATAAAAGTTAACAAAGAGATAGATGTAAAAAAGAGCCAAACTAAAAAATCTTGGGGCTAAATAATTCAATAAATGAAATAAAAACTAAAGGGGAAAAGTTTGACAACACACTAGATTAAGCAGAAGAAAAAAATTTTTCAACTTAAATACAAGTCTTTTGAAATTATCCAGTCAGAGGAAAAAAGAAATGAGAATAAACAAAAAATAAAGAAAATATGTGGAACTTATGGGACACCATTAAGTGAACAAATATGCAAATTATATAAATGACTAAGGGAGAAGAGTTGAATGAAGGCACAGAAAGCATATTTAATAAAATAATACCTCTACATGTCCTGAAAGAAATGTTAACATTCAGATTCAGGAAACTCAAAGTCCTCAATTAGGTTAAACTCAAAGAAATCCTCTCCAAGGCACATTATGATCAAACTGTCAAAAATCAAACATAAAGAGATAATTTTAAATGTTGCAAAAGAGAAGTATCAAGTCATATACAAAGAGTTCCCCGTTAGACTTTTAGCAGATTTCTCAGCAAAAACCTTGATGCTAGAAGAGAATGGGATTATATGTTAAAAGTTCTGAAAGAGAAAACAAAAAGCCAATAATCCTTCAGAAAAAAAGAAAAATAAAGATTTTCCAAGTCAAGCAAAAAGCTGAGGGAATTGATCACCATAGGACTGGCATGAAAAAAAAAATCTTATGAGAGTGCTAAAATTGGAAATGAAAGGGAAATAATTAATGTTACAAAAACATGTGAAAATATAAAAACCACCTGTAGGGACACATTTGTAACCAAACTCAGAATACCCTAGGGACATAATGGTGTTGTATCCGTTTCTTAATCCTCCAGTATGAGGGTTCTAAATTCAAAATAGTTTAAAACAGGAGCTACAAATCGTGGTTAAGAAAATACAATAGATAAAGATGTAAATTAAAGCAACAAAAATATAAATTGAAGGGGATGGGAAAACAGTTCGGAGTATTTTTCTGTGACGTAAGTCATGAGTTATCAGCTTAAAGTAATCTATTATCACCAGGAATAGTGGCTCACACCTGTAATCCCAGTGCTTTAGAAGGCTAAGCGGAGAAGATTACTTCAGCCCAGGAGTTGAGACAAGCCTGGGCAACATAGCAAGACCCATCTCTACAAAAAATTAAAAAAAAAAATAGCTGGCCAGGCACGGTGGCTCACGCCTGTAATCCCAGCACTTTGGGAGGCCAAGACAGGTGGATCATGAGGTCAGGAGATCGAGACCATCCTGGCTAATAGGGTGAAACCCTGTCTCTACTAAAAAAAAAAAAACAAAGAAAAAAAATTAGCTGGGCGTGATGGCAGGCACCTGTAGTCCCAGCTACTCAGCAGGCTGAGGCAGTAGAATGGTGTGAACTTGGGAGGTGGTGCTTGCAGTGAGCTGAGATCGCACCATTGCACTCCAGCCTAGGTGACAGAGCAAGACTCCACCTCAAAAAAAAAAAAAAAAAAAAAAAATAGCTAGGCATGGTAGCATGTATCTGCAGTCTTAGTTCCTTAGGATGATGAGGTAGGAAGATCCCTTAAGCCCAGGAATTTGAGGTCACAAAGAGCTATGATCACACCACTGCACTCCAGCCTGGGCAACTTGGTGAGACTCTGCCTCTTTAAAAAAGTCCATTATAAATACAAGACTCTTTATGTTAGCTCCATGATAACCCAAAGAAAGAAATTAAAGCAGATACACAAACAAGAAAGAGGAAACAAAGCTTGTCACTACAGAAAACTACCAAATCACTAAGAAAAAAAGAAAGAAACAAAGTATCTATAAAACAACCAGAAAAGAATTAACAAAATGACATCAGTAAGTCTTACATATCAATAATAGTCTTGAATATAAAATGATTATATTCTCCAATTAAAAGATTGGCTGCATAGATTAAAAATAAAAATAAGACTAACTATATGCTGCCTGCAAGAAACTCACCTCAGGTTAAAACAAAGTAGAGTGAAAGTGAAGGGACGGAAAAAGATATTCTATGTAAATGGAAGCCAAAAGTAAGGGGTAGTAGCCATACTCAGATAAAATAAACATTAAAGTGAAAATCTGTAAAAATGGACAAAGAAGGTCATTATATGGTAATAAAGTGATCTATTCAACGAAAGGATATGATAATTATAAATATATACATACCCAATACTGGAGCTCACAAATATATAAAGCAAATAGTATTAGATCTAAAAGGAGTGAAATACTGTGATATAGTAATAGTAAGGAATGCTAATGGCTCACTTTCAACAATAAACAGATCATCCAGACAGAAAATCAGCAAAGAAACATTCAACTTAAACTGCACTGCAAACCAAATGGACCTAACAGATATTTACAGAACATTCGATTCAACAGCTGCAGAACACACATTTTTCTCCACTGCACATAAAACATTCTCCAGGATAGATTACGTTAGGTTACAAAACAAGTCTTATCAAATTTACGAAGTTAAAGATTATATCACATGTATTTTCTGACCATAATGATATAAAACAGAAACTCAACAAGAATGCAAAAAATTTCACAGACAACACATTCCTAAATAACGAATGGGTCAGTAAAAATTTATTAGGGAAATTTAAAATACAAAGCTTACTGAGAAAAATGAAAATGGCAATGCATTCTAACAGGAATTATGGGACATAGCAAAAGCAGAGTCCTAAGAAGGATGTTTACAGCAGTAAATGTCTACCTCAAAAAAAGAGAGTTCTAATAAACAACCTGGCCGGGCACGGTGAATCACACCTGTAATCCCAGCACTTTGGGAGGCTGAGACGGGTGGATTACGAGGTCAAGAGATTGAGACCATCCTGGCCAACATGGTGAAACCGTCTCTACTAAAAATACAAACAATTAGCCAGGTGTGGTGGCAGGTGCCTGTAGTCCCAGCTACTTGAGAGGTTGAGGCAGGAGAATCACTTGAACCTGGGAGGCAGAATTTGCAGTAAGTTGAGATTGTGCCACTGCACTCCAGCCTGGTGACAGAGTGAGACTCCATCTCAAGAAAGAATAATAATAAAAAACCTAAAAATGCACCTCAAAATCTAGAAACACAACAACAAAATAAACCCCAAATTGGTAGAGAGATAGGAATAATCAAGCTCAGAGCAGAAATAAATAACATAAAAGCTAGGAAAAATTCAATGGATTAACAAAATGAAGAACGGGTTTTTGAAATGGTAAAGAAAATTAATAAACCTTTAGCGAGGCAAAAAAAAAAAAAGAGAGAGACGAGACAAAATCAAAGATGAAAAAGGTGACATTACAACTGATAACACTGAAACACAAAGCTAATTAGACTATTATGAACATTTGTATACTAACATATTTGATAACAGAAGGAATGGAGACATTTCTGGACATATCAACCTCCCAAGACTAAACCGTGAAAAACAGAAAGTCTGAACAGGCCAATAAGGAGTGAGGAAATTGAATCGGTAATATAAAGTTTCTCATCAAAGAAAAAGCTAGGACCTGTCAGCTTCACTGTTAAATTCTTCTAGACATTTAAAGAACTAATAGCAAATTGTTACAAACTATATCAGAAAATTGAAAAGAAGGAAATTTTTCCATACTTGTTTTAAAAGACTAGCATTACCATGACACCAAAATCAGAGAACACAGCTTAGAAAACTACAAGTCAATATCCCTGATGAACATAGATGCAAAAATCTTTTTAAAAAACAATAACAAATTGTATTCAACAGCACATTAAAAATACTATTTTCTATGATTAATTGGGATTCATCCTAGGATGCAGGAATGTTTCAATATATGATATGTTGATAAAATCCAACAAATTGGGCATAGAAGTTATGGACATCAAAACAATTAAGGTAACATATGACGGGTCCACAGCTAACATCGTACTAAATGGGGTAATGCTGGAAGCTTTTTTCTAAGATCTAGAACAAGACAGGGATGTCCACTTTCACCATTCTTATTCAGCATAGTACTGGAAGTCCTAGGCAAAGCAATTAGGCAAGGGAAAAAAACAAAAGGCATCCAAATTGGAAAGGAGGAAGTCAAACTTTCTTGTTTGAAGGTGATGTGATCTTATATAATAAAATCTCTAAATGGTCCAACAAAAAACTTTTAGAACTAATTTAAAAATTCAGTAAAGCTTTAGGATACAAAATCTACATTCCAAATTCAGTAGCATTTCTGTATACTAATAGTGAAGTATCTGAAAAAGACATGAAGAAAACAATTCTATTCACAATAGCTGCAAAAAATAAGATAACTATGAATAAACTCAATCAAGACAATGAATCTCTACACTGAAAACTATAAAACGATTAAAAAATTGTATTGGACATAAATGAAAAGATATCCCAGAACACTAATTGGAATAATTAATACTGTTAAATGGACATACTACTCAAAGTGATTTACAGATTTAATGCAATTTCTATCCAAGTACCAATTGCATTCTACACACACACATACACACACACAAATCTTAAAGTTTATATGGAACCACAAAACAGCCTGAATTGTCAAAGCAATATTAAACAAAACAACAAAGCCAGAGTCTTCATACCACCTGACTTCAAAATATATTACAAAGCTCTAGTAAGCAGCATGATACTGCCATAAAAACAGACACATAGACCAATGGGACAGAATAGAGAGCCCAGAAATAAACTCATGCACCTGTAGTCAACTGATTTTTGACAAAAGTACCAAGAACATACATTGGAAGAAAATATATATATGCGGAAAAATGAGACTTGACCCCCTAGCTCTCACCATACACAAAAATAAACTCAAAGTGGCTTAGAGACTTAAACATAAAACTTGAAATTCTGAAACCATTACAAGAAGCATAGGGCAAAAGCTTCATGACATTGAACTGGACATAATTTTTTAGACAGGATCTCAAAAGCACAAGCAACAAAAACAAAAACATACAAAGGGGATTATATCAAAGTAAAAACTTCTGCACAGCAAAGAGAACAATTAATAGATTGAAGAGACAACCCACAGAATGAGAGAAAATATTTGCAAACTATCCATCTGATAAGGGGTTAATATCCAGAATATATAAGGAACTTAAATCAATAGCAAGAAAAAAATCGCGTGATTGAAAAACTTGCAAAACATTTTAACAGACATTTTTAGAAAGAAGACATGCAAATGGCCAAAAGCTGTATACAAAATGCTCAACATCTCCAGTCAGCAGGTAAATGCAAATCTAAACCAAAATGTGATACCACTTCACTTCAGTTAGAATTACTATTATCAAAAACAAAAAAATGGAAACAAACATTGGTGAGGATGTGATGAAAGGGAAATATTACATAATGGTGGTGGGAATGTAAATTAGTACAGGCACTATGGAAAATAGTATTGATATGGACAGGAGGCAGGAGGGTGGGGTCCCTAGTGAGGGACCCGTGGACCTAAATGAGAACAGCCATTCCTGTTTTTGTGCCCAGATGTTGCCTTTTGGCCCACCACGCCCCTCTATCCTGCACCCATACAAACTTCAAGCTCCAGGAACAGAAGAGCAGAAGAGCGACAGAGCAGCAGACTGGCATGGCAGAGAAGGAGAGAAGAGAAGGAGCATCTGAACTTTGAAAGGAGTTTGGCTAGAGACAATTAGAGAGGAGATCAGCCACGGGACGGCTGAACTCCAGGGGAAGATTATCTTCCCACTCCATCCCCTTTCCAACTTCCAATCCATCCCACTGGAGCCACCTCCATCACCCAATAAAATCCCCGCATTCAACATCCTTCAAGTCCATGTGATCTGATTCTTCCCGGACGCTGGAAAAGGATCTGGGTACTAAGAGGGCATAGTGTAAAATGCTGTCATCTTGGCTCTCCACTGAGCTGGTTTAACACTTAGCCATCCCGGAATGGCAGGGCTAAAAGAGCATTGTAGCACACTCCCAGCTGCTACCATGGGGCCAGAGCCCCAAAACACTCACCCTGGTTCCTGCACCTGCCCACTTGCATGCTCCCCCTCCCATAAGGGGTTTGAGTGTTCAGCAGTGGAGCAAGGGAGCTACACCCTGTCGCAAGTCCCATAGGGGGGTCAGGAAACTCTCCTATTTCATCATGAAAGTTCCTCAAAAATTTAACAATGTCATTTGAGAAACAATGGACCAACCTGGGGGACACTATGTTAACTGATTCACTCATATGAGGAATCTAAAAAAACCAAAAAGTTGATTTCCTAGAAGTAGAGAATAGAATGGTTACCGTAGATTAGAGAGGAGTTGGAGGACGGGAGGATTGAGAGAGGGCCAATGGGTACAAAGTTACAATTAGATAGGAAGAGTATGTTCTGACATTCTATTGCACAGTGGGGCATATGGTTTGCCGTAAGGTATCATATATTACAAAACAGGTAGAAGAAAAGATTTTCATTATTTTCACCACAAAGAAACAATGAATGCATGAGGTAGTGGATATGCTAACTAACGTGATTTAATCATTATACAACGTATGCGTATATCGAAACATCAAATTTTACCCCATAAATAGGTACAATAAAATTTGTCAATTAAAGATAGAAATTAAAAAAGGAAGATAAAAAGCACAATTCATAAGCAGAAACATATTTGTTTGAATGTATTGAATCTAATGATTTTATTCAATGAATAAGTCTATGCAATATATTCATTAATGCTTGAAATTCACACAATATATGTAATACTGACAATATCTGTAGAATGCTTCAGAAAAACTGCCATGTAACGCACAAGGTCACAGACTCAAGGAATATTGCTGGTGTTCAAACACTGACTCACAATTTGTTAGGTTTGTGTCCTTGGCACGTTTCTTAACATTTTGTATATCAGTTATTTGTTCCAGGGTTATTATGTTCATAGCATTTTTATGAATATTAATTAAGTTAGTACATGGAAAGTGATTAAAACTTCACCTGGAATATAATCAACTTTTATGACATTTAAGCTATGAATTTTAGTTTTATTATTTTTATTATATTTTACTATAATAACATGAATATACAATTTAAATAATCAAATATGGACTTACAATCCAGTAACATACATACAGGAGAACAAATAGTCATATAGGCACAGATATAACTAGGCAATTCATATATGGAGAAACAAAAGATTAATAATAAATGATGAAGAACTATTTTTACATTTGCTTATTCTTGGAATGAGGTAGTCTGTTTCTTGCTTAACATGGTTTAATAGACTTTTTAAGCTGTACATCATTGAAGGGGAAGGAGATCTTAAATTGGATGGGATCACATCATTTATAAATAATATGAACACTACTTAGACTCACAAGTAATCAGAGAAATGCAATTTTCTTAAAAAGAGATTGTACACTTACTATATGAGCTGAAAATTCAAACTTTAAATAACACGAAATTCTGATGAGGATTTTGGAAAGCAGAAAGCATCCTGCACCTCTGGTGGGAGTGTAAATTTGTCAATGAATCTGGAAAGCCATTTGGAAGAACTTAATAAAAGTAGTGATGTGCATAACACAAACCTCACCCTAGATATATACACAATATATACATTCAAGATAAATTATTACTAAGGACATAAAAAGAGTTAGACATTGGTACTATTAGAGATTTTTTTTGTATGAATGAGGATTTTGAAATCACCTAAATTTTTATCACTAGGGGCATATCAGACTCTGGAATACAGTGAGCACCAAACTAGATATATACATAGGAATGTGGACTGAACTAACACACATAATGATGTGTGAGAAAAATCCAGAGTGGAAAAGGTATATGGCAAAATATTCACGTAAATTAAACATACATGCACAGGCTAAACAACATAACTAAAGTTGTAAGTAGATGCTCAAAGACATGTAACATTTTTTGAGTTTGACATCTACTGATGTTAGGGGAATAACAGTGAAGATTAAGGATAAAATGTAAAAAAAAAAAATAGATAAAACTGTTCATTTTTTTCCAGTGATGAAAACGTGCTATTAATGAGAAGACAGGTCTTGCATGCTAAATTGGAGTATAAATTAACAAGAAAGTGAAGGAATATTGTGCTGGTTTGAGCCTCTAAATTCTGTTTTATCTGTATTTGGTTTGTTTCTGCAAAAGCACATTTTCTAGACTACTTTTATTCATTGTTTAAAATTTTACTTTCTAGAGTTCTTATCTCTTCAGTTTGTTCATCATTTTTTAGAATATTCTTAAATAATCATTTTAGAATTTGCATGTCAACTTTCATAAAAACATAATTGGTCTTTGATATTGCATTCAATTTGAAGATAAAAGGGGAAGAATTTGCTATTTTGCATCATTGGATATTTTCATGCTTGAACATCTTATGTTCAGCATTTATATTACAGTTTTTTAAGATACTAACAACATGTTTTCTGTAAAGGAACTGTAATCATCTTGTATGTGTTAATGTTAATTCTGTGTAACATTTGCTTCTATTTTGATCCAAGGATGATTAAGATATTTTCTGTTACATTTTCCAATTTGTTATTAGACAGGAAAACCAGATACTTTTGTACATTGTTTCCAAAAATTTCCTGAAATTTCCTGGTGGTGTTAATAATTTTCCACGTAATTTTATAGTTTTCTTTTGTGTTGTTTTAGGGAAATTAGATATTGAATGGAAATACTGCCATTTCTTTTTTCTCTTCTTATGCAATATTAAAGTCTAATTTTGTTATGATAGTGTGTTTAATTTCTATCTGTCATTTATAACATTTGTTGATCATCTCATTTATGTTGTCATCCAATTGTTTGATGTACTTGATGTATATTTTCTATTGCACTATACACTTAGCTATCATGGGATAGTCTCTATTTGATTATGTGTATTATCCAGCCAATGTGTGTAAATGGAGGCTTCTATTATTATTCTTTAAGAATCCTTGTTCAGATTTCAAGTTAGGCTTATCATAGTTATATAAAGTAATTATAATTATCTCTGGATTCTTCTATGCTTTAAAATGTTTTAAAAAGTTGTATATTTTGTTGTTGGAAGAATTATTACAAATAGCTCCTGAGGGGACTAACTTGGCCAGATTTCTTACTGTGGAATAGGCTATGACAACAAATACAATTATTTTACGCATTTTTCTGGTTCATATATTTTTGTATTTCTGAGAAAATTTGGCAACATTTTTGCAATTTGTGTATCTTGTCAGCATTTAAATATTTATTTGAATTTGAATAGGTGCAGTATGATTACCTCTAGTTTATTCTTTTATATGTTTTTAAATGTTTTTAAATGTATGTGTACACTTTTTTTTTTTTTTTTTAGTTGGAGGTTGGAGTCTTGCTCTGTCATCCAGGCTGCAGTGCAGTGGCGCAATCTTGGCTCACTGCAAGCTCCACCTCCCGGGTTCACTTTGTTCTCCTGCCTCAGCCTCCCGAGTAGCTGGGACTACAGGAGCATACCATCACGCCTGGCTAATTTTTTGTATTTTTTTAGTAGATACGGGATTTCACCTTGTTAGCCAGGATGGTCTCGATCTCCTGACCTCATGATCCGCCCACCTCGGCCTCCCAAAATGCTGGCATTACAGGCATGAGCCACTGCGCCCGGCCTGCATACACATTTTCTTATCAAGATTGACTGTTTTGTGCATGTTGTTTACAAATTTCAGCACTGTTATCCATTTTATAAATACATGCCTTAATACTAAGTAATTTACTTCAATGTGTTATTTTCGAATAACTCCCCAAGCAGAAAACTTAATTGTGTATTTTTAGTTTTCTACTTTTTGGTAGAAAAACAGCTTTTCTGTATCCCACGTTTTGCTATTTTCTCTTTCCAAAAGTCTGTCTCTAAAGTCGTTTTCCTTTCATTCTCATAAGGATATATTTTTACTAAAAAAATTAGTTTGATACAAACTTCTTTGTTATAGACGCCTAATTTTATTGCTTTGTATTCAGGCAACATGGTTTGCAAAAAGGAAGATTCTGAAAATTGTTGATGTTTATTTTGTAATCTAGCACATAGTCAAATTTTAGGTATGGTTCATGTGTCTTTGAAAAGAAAATCAGTAATAGGCTTATCGAGTACAAATTTATCCATGAGTATGATATTGAGTGCAAATTTATCTGTGAATATTATATTGTTTATTCAAACCCATTGTATGTTGTTTCTTTTTTGACTTCTTGGTTTCTATGTCTCAGAAATCAGCCTTTCTAAGAGACCTATATTAAAGTTTCTCAGATCTAATTTGGCTGCATTATTTTGTTTTAGGTCTTTTAAAAATATATAGCAAATAACTGAATTTTGATTCTTAAAAAGAAATTTTATATTGAGTCTTTTACTTTTAGAAGTGACTTAATTAATTCATAATAATGGCAAATGTAGTGTTTTATTTGGCCCATGATCTTATTTTTTTTGGTTTTCTTCTTGCCTTGCTTTTCACATGTTCATCTGGCTTCACTTTTTAAAGTTGAAATCTTTGATATCTTGAGGTTTTATTATGATAAAAGCTTCATGTGGATATTCAAATTTTTTTATTTAAACAGTTGGCCATGTGTGTCAACACTATTTATTAATAATGTATTTTTTTTTTCACCGGGTGTGGTGGTTCCTGCCTATAATCCCACTGCTCTGGAAGGCTGAGGCAAGAGGATCACTTGCCAAGAGTTCAAGACCAGCCTGGGCAACATAGCGAGACCCTCCCATCACCCTACAGATACTTTAATTCCGCTTAAATTTATAAATAAATTTATCTATTTATAATCTTTACAACATTGAGAGTTTCTATCCAAGAAAAAAAACTTATGTTTCCATTAATTCAAATGTTCTTTTTTTCATATTCGGTTCTGTTTGTAATTACCTAGCATAAGTTTGGCATATCGCTTGTTTGTCACTTATATCTTTATTGCTATTATAAATGGGAATTTTTTCCTACATTTACATCCTTTAAAAACACAGTTGTTGGTATTGAATGCTAGAATGTTTTTTTTTCCTAATTACTGTATTCCTTCCATTTAATGTACAACTTATTTCAGAAATTTCTCAAAGTTTTTGTGCAGGCATGGCTCATCAGAGAGATCCAAGTTTGGTGGTTTGTGAAATTTGTATGTAAGCTAAATTGAGGGAAAATGAGATTGAAAATATTCATAAGTAACACATTTTAATTATGAACAATAGAATTAATATATACTGAAAAGGAAGAAGCCAGAACGAGAGGGTAAGTTGTGGACTCAGGGGTAAAAAGAGTTTCTGTGAATGTACTTGATCTAGAAATAGAGAAGGGAGTGATGGACATTTAAGGTGTGAGTTTGGAGTATAACCTAAGGAGAGGATAAGCAAGCAAATCAGCAAACTGACTCTCCTGTGAATGAAGGAGTTACTAAGGATAATACCATAGTTACTAAGGTTGGGGGAAAGAGAAAGTCTGTCTCATGAAATTTCTAATTGTTTACCTGAATTATTTTCACAGGTTTAACAGACATGAAGTAAACTCTTATAAAAATGATATTTTGCATCTTTATTATAAATATTATATCTTTTATATTTTTCTAAATTAATTGTACTAAAAATACTTCTACTCTAATTTTATTATTTTTCATCATTTTTAATGAGATT
The DNA here is from genome assembly GCF_028878055.3 of Symphalangus syndactylus. Taxonomy (NCBI): domain Eukaryota; kingdom Metazoa; phylum Chordata; class Mammalia; order Primates; family Hylobatidae; genus Symphalangus; species Symphalangus syndactylus. The sequence continues at coordinate 79,267,007 of NC_072438.2, forward strand.
TTTTTGTTTTGTTTTGTTTTTGAGACTGAGTCTTGCTCTATTGCCCAGGCCAGAGTGCAGTTGCAGGATCTCAGCTCACCGCAACCTCCTGGGTTCAAGCAATTCTCCTGCCTCAGTCTCCCCAGTAGCTGGGATTGCAGATGTTCGCCACCACACCCGGCTAATTTTTGTATTTTTAGCAGAGATGGGGTTTCACCATGTTGGCCAGGCTGGTCTCGAAGTCTTGATCTCAAATGATCTGCCTGCCTCGGCTTCCCAGTGTGCTGGGATTACAGGCATAAGCCACGGTGCCCAGCCAAGAAAAAATTTTATTCAAACATTAATACAGATTTGTTTCATAATGTGTTACTACTGTCTACTCATGAAGTTTCTAATTGGAACTTTGAGGAATGAAAATTTCTCAAAGTGAGAAATTGGGAAATGAAAATTCAGTAGCAATTTATAATGAGATAGATTGAGATGCTAATCCAAAAAATGAGCATAGGTTTTACACATGCTCACCATATAAAATTTTATATATATATTATTTTTATATATACACATTTTGTGTGTGACCTGTGCATTATGTTCTTTCCCTCTACTCTAATGTAATCAAACTCTTTTAATATGTAGAACAATTACATAGGTTTACATGTACAGCTACAGACACTTAAGTGGACAGAAATATGCATATGCATGCATGTATATGTAATGTACCATATGCATTTATATATATACATACTGATAGTGATAGTATAACCTATACTTCTTAATCTGCTTTGGCAACTGATATGAATCCTCGAGAGAAGTAAAATGGCAGACGGACTGTGAAACAGTCTAACATAATTCACCAGACTGATTGCTGGTCAATTCAAAAAGCCGTCAGCTTGAACAGTTCATTTCATTAAATTGTCAATAAATTGTCCAGTTTGTTTCATTTGAACATTGTTAGATGGATGTTTTCTAAAACCCGAAAAAATTGAAAACTGAAGTCTAATTACCATTATGACTAAAATATATTAGTTTTGTAACTGGCAAAATACCTTTTGCACTATCCTATGAAAATGCTGTATGTCACAGAATCTGAATTATGCAATTTAGAAATTATTGAAAAATGACACAAACATCAAATAGAAAAATGCAATAATGCCAAATATCAACAAGTACATATTGTGTACGTGTTAGTAAAATGTTTTAAAGCGATGTTATAATATAGATTTCAAATATTTCTAGTTCTTATGTAAAAATAATGAAATTGAAACACATACAATATCCAAATACAGAGGACATCTTTGATAATTATCTATAATTTTTCTCTTAAAATAATAACATAAAGATAAAACACCATTCAGACCCGATTGAGGGTAATCAACATTTTCTTTCTATCCTACACTGCATCTGTTTATCCTACACTGCTCTCAAACAAGAGATTCAGAAATCCAAGAACTGTCCCCCGATTTTGGCTCAAAAACTTAAGCTGTCAGAATGAAAGAGGATTCAGGTTTTAGCAAAATCGGCATTGTACTTGAAGATTAGCCATTAGCTTCAAATACATGCCAGGAGCAGCAGCTGGCCTTTAAAAGCTTCACATGCTCATTTCATTTCTGCTCATTGATTTATTCAAAGTGAGTGAAGAAGAATAAACAATAAAGAAAGAAGGACGAAAGTACTTTCATGCTGTTTTTACTCTATTGGAGTTAATTGTGTTTTTGTCATTCAAGGATCAGTCAGTTTAAATATAATAATTAATATTTTTGAGCCTTATATCAGAAACTTCCTTAGACAACAGACTTCATATTCTATGTGCTGCACACATGTACATATGTATAAGTATGCATGTGTATATATGCATATATGCAAGCATACCTGAATGCATATATACATATAGATTGTAAGGAGTCATAGTTAATCTCACAAGTAGAGATACTGTATTCAATGCATAATTTATAGTCCTTCTCAAATATATCCCAAGATTATATAGCTTAACAATATGCACAGATGGTGATAAGTATCATAGCTGGCTATCAACATGATTTTAATACATTATTTTTTAAAATAAGCACTGAGGAATTAAGTGCATTAACTAAGGTCATCTTTCCATACTCCAAATGTTTTATTCATCATCATATTCTCTTTATCATTCACTCAGATGGTCTGCAGTAATAGCTTATAGTGGTAAAGCTCCATTTATTTCATATAATATGACAATAAGTCAATATATTATAATAAAAAAAAGTCTGAGAGTACCACCAGGATGTTAACAGGATTAAAATACTCCTGTCGTTTCAGGAGTTGTAGAGTTAGAAATGTTTAATATGGGAAAGAGCATTAGTATTCACATTGTTGCTGGACTGTGACGGGAAAGAGGTTTTGCTTTGAGAAATTTATTACTCTCGAGGGTTTAAAACTTTTTCATAAGAATGGGAGTTGGGAGAGAGATTTAGATTCACTTCTAGGTAAGCTCATTCTAACAATAATACAAGAGAAAAATGCAATAATGCCAAACATCAACAAGTAAATATTGTCCAAAATTGAATTAGAAGGGTTGCAATGTAGGCAGTTTCCTCTCTACACAAGTGTTCAAGGATAGAGCTGGGGAATATGCAGAGGATTCAAGCAGCACCTGAGTAGCTGTAGACGTTTACCGTCCTTCAGATGATTATCTATTAAAAAGTTAGAACGTTTCTAAAGATGCCAGACTTTATACCAGTGGGAGTTAACAGAAATATTTTGGAATAACTTAAACACTTTTTCCCCATCTCCCCTTTACTTAGTGATATTTGACTTTATACTTCCAAATCATCTGGTGTAATTTGCCATAGATGTTACTCCAAATGGCAGTGTGTTGTCTTAAGAAGCAGGAAATATGCAAATTCAAGAAGATATCTGCAGTGCTTTTAACAAAACTGTGAGTTGAATAAATTTTAAAATCATTAAAAATGAAGTGAGAAAAGTTCTTCCTCTCACAGGATTTATCATTATGGAACATCTGGCATTTAGAATGCAGATAATAAAATAAAAATTCATGAAATTTTACATTATTCACAATGTATAATTGATCTTTCTCAGCAGATTTTTCAAATTAGCCATTCTTTTTTTTCCTTAAAGACACATATTTTATATGACCCAAACATTTTATATTACATTAGAAATATATTGAAACGAGAGTGATACTATGCACTTTGAAAGAAAATTAAAAGCACCTTTATGGTATTAGAAAATCAAGTGAAGAAAAACTAAAGTTGTATCATATTCCTAGTAGGCAAATACAATAAACCAAAATATCTTCACCAGTTTAATCATTTTCTAAGACATGTTCTCTTCTTTCTTAGGGAAGCAGCTGTGTGGTTGTCATATAACTGTGTCTTTTGAAAAACAAAATGCATAATTAGTGGTCATTAAGGAAGTAAGGTTATTCTGCACACATGCCAGTCCTTTCCATGCGTGCATACAGAGGAATCTAGACTAATAGCAAGAACAGAAACGTTATAGTTTGAGGGCCGTGAAAGACGGTACAATCATAACTTAGAGTGGATTTTCTTCAAAGTTCTTAATTATAGGTCACTTAGGTGGTGAGACAGATGGTAGAATGGTTAAAGTGGATAACAAGACACAAAGACAGGTGGCAGAGATGCTGAGAAAATTTTTTTTCTAAGATGATGTCAGTCTTAGCACTCTGTGACATTGGGACTCCTAGGGCAGGTCATGGGTGGGGCCACAACTAATTTTAAATCATTTAAAAACTGATCATTTGACTCAAGTAAACCATCAACTCTGTTCATTATCAACTTGAATATGCCGAAGTACATTAAATTGCCTTTGGCAAACAAAATAATATTCCTGCATGCCTTTAAAAGTTTATTTAGGAAGGGACAGCCTAAATTACATGTGTAGTGAGACTAATAAAAATAATAACACAAAAGCTTTGGAGAAATCAATTTATATTAGCCAAGGAATTTTTAAACACAACATACACCAAGATACATGTTTTTTAATTCATACGGAAAACCGTCTCATGGTCTCTTGTAAAACCATTTCTGTTGGCATGATTCCCCTCAGAGGTGAAAGGAGAAGGATAGAGTCTGGCATGTCTTGCTAACCTTGAGTAGAGGAAATAGAGCTTCTCCTGTGAACTGGCTACAGAGAACTTAAAAGGGTAGAACTGGATAAAAAGATTTTGGAGCAATAATAGCACTAGCAATGATAACAGCTAAAACACAACAAAACAACTCTGTTAGGATTATTTAACAAATATTTATTTTACAAATATTCACAAAAAATTTCACATTCTGTTTTACTTACAGCAGTGGATTAAATGGAGTTAAATAGAATAACCCTGTCTAAAACTTTGAGAAATAACTATTCTCTGGAATGATGTGGGAAGTTTGTAACTGCTCCAAATTCCACTAGAATGCCACTGAAAACACTTCAGCACAGTGGTAATTTATATACACAATTTGATAGAGTAGATGGTTCTTTTGTGTTGTAGAATCCAGACTCCTTGACGTGTCCATGTGTCTCTCCTTTGAACAACAATATTAATAGCAAAATGTATTATAGGTTCATGATAGAAGCACTCAGGAATCATTTGAGTATTATATCACTAAAGGTGGTGTAAGTTGGCATTAGAGAGGTAAGAAAATCAGATGGGCCAAATAAATGGCTTTATAAGGAAAAAGCATGAATTGAGATGCTTTTTCTACCCTAGATGTCCATTAAATTGATTTTAAAACAGGCAATGGCATTATTATATTTTTATTCTTGAGTAATACCCATTTAAGGAAAACACAGGACAAAGGTAAAAAAAAATCCTTTGCCTTTATTTATTTAAGAAAAAATATGGCCTATTCCTAACAGTTTATAATACCTTCTGTGTGAAACACTTAATGGACTTAATAAGGATCAATCAAAGAAATGCAATGAATTCCCTTAAAAAACTACTGTGCGATATATGTCCTAAAATAAAATATATAAGAATAAATCCTTTAATATTCAAATTAAAAATAATGCAAATTTCATTGGACATATTGGAGTATGGCTAACTTGGAGGACTATCTCACCATTAGTATCTTGGAAAAGGTTAAGAAGATAATACAGATTCATATGGTTTTAATTTTTGCATCTATGTCATGGTAAATAAATTTTTGCATCTATGTCATTATTAAATTAAGTCTCATAATAATATGAATATATTATAAAACTGCTAACCAATTAGAAGCATCTCATAATATACACCCAGAACTTTTGAAAAGGAATCACTAATAAGTTCTCAAAATTGAAAATAATGTTAAATGTTTTTCTTTATTAATATATCCAGGAGATCCATATCAAAGAAAAATGACATATCAATTCACAGAAATAACAACCTCAAATATAAGCATTAATGTGGCCTAAGGGAAGCATCCAGCTGATCTGTATTGGTAGAGTCATACTGGTTGTTCAAGGGTAGTGTCTCTTCTGATTAATTAGTGTCTCTGCTCAAATAGTTGTTATGTATTTTAAATATCTCTGCTAAATTGGCTAATAGGTATCATGAAATGGTAGAAAGGTTTCATCTCTGTTATGTGGAATTTCAATGTACAGGCTCCTATCTTCTGTAAATGCAAGATATTAGATAGTGGAATTATGAGGAGCATTTTACTATGATCGACTACAGGCCCTTTTTTTTTTCAATATAGGTATAATTCATACTTAAGGCAAGTATGTTCAATAAAGGCATTCCATGCTTGTCCAATACAAGCCACTGAGTTATCTTGGGGCATGAATAAAATGTTACATTTTGAAGTTTAGAAAAGAAAAGAAAACCAGTGGTTGCTTTCAGTCAAAGAAAAAAAGTCTTCACTCCTACACCAGAAAAAAAGCTCCAGAGTTGCCAACAGACCCCACCAAAATTTTCTTCAGTGGTAGAAAATGCATACCCCAAACCTTGGCAAACATTTGATTGAGATGCCGTAATTCCACAGCACTGCCTATGGCAAAAACAATTTTAATTACAAAAATTAAATCATAGTATTCAAAATTAATCATAGCATTCATCCCACTTATCTTTGTAACAATATCAGTAATACTACTGATCAGAATGTTGCTAGAAATATAAATGTTAAAGATCCTTTTATTAAGGTCTCAGATGGAAATGGGGAAGATGGAAGATGCATTAGAAACTGGAGGGAAGACTTTGTTGTAAAGTGGTAGAGAACATGGCTAGATTATTTTCTGCTATTGATAGGAAAATAAAACTTGTATGTATTGAATGCAGATACTTCATATGAAAAAAATTCCCAGGCAATGTGTGGAAAACACTGCCTGGTTTCTTCTTGTTGTTTATAGTAAAATGCAACAGTAAAGATAAGTTAAGGAATGAATTGTTACACAACAACAAACCAGAACTTGAAGATTTGAACAATTCTCAGCCTATCCATATTGCAAGAAATGAGAAAGTGTGCCCTAGAGAGAACATCAAGGGTGCGGCTGTACAACTCTTTGCTAAAAATATTAAGTGTATGATTTATGGAGTCAATTAATCATCTCAGCAGAAAGACTGCCAGCTTGATCTGAAGGGGACAGAGATGGGAAAGAAGTGAATTAAGGCTGTTGGACATCTGGGAGTGAGCAGCAGCAAGATTTACTGCAAAGAGCAAAAGAACAAAGCTTTCACAACATGGAAGGGGACCTGAGCGGGTTGCCGCTGCTGGCACAGGTGGCCAGCTTTCATTCCCTTATTTGGCCCCTCCCACATCCTGCTGATTGGTCCATTTTACAGAGAGCTGATTAGTCCATTTTACAGAGTGTTGATTGGCCCATTTTACAGAGTGCTAATTGGTGCATTTACAATCCTTTAGCTAGACACAGAGCACTGATTGGTGCATTTTTACAGAGTGATGATTGGTGTGTTTACAATCCTTTAGCTAGACACAGAGTGTTTATTGGTGCATTTTTACAGAGTGCTGATTGGTTCGTTTACAATCCTCTAGCTAGACAGAAAAGTTCTCCAAGTCGCTACTCAACCCAGGAAGTCTAGCTGGCTTCACATCTCAGTTTTGCCTCTACATTACTGTATTTATAGAAATAATATACTTGGAGAGGGAAGCATTTTTAGGGGTAATAGAATATTGCTTGAGATGTAGAGAGGACTTCATTAATTTTTTGTTTGCCTCTAATTTTACTTTATTAATATAAATAATATACTTGGGGCCAGGCATGGTGGCTCACGCCTGTCATCCCAGCAGTCTGGAAGGCCAAGGTGGGTGGATCACCTGAGGTCAGGAGTTCAAGACCAGCCTGGCCAACATGGTGAAACCCTGTCTTTACTAAAAATACCAAAATTAGCTGGGCGTGATGGCGGGTTCCTGTAATCCTGGCTACTCGGGAGGCTGAGGCAGAAGAATCATGTGAACCTGGGAAGCGGAGGTTGCAGTGAGCCAAGATCACGCCATTGCACTCAAGCCTGGGTGACAGAGTGAGACTCCATAATAATAATAATAATAATAATAATAATAATAATAATATACTTGGAGAGGGAAACATCTTCAATTCTTCTAGGATGTTTATGTCAATAATGCATATAGGTTAGGAAATACCAACTACTTAGTCATTAACAGCATCTTTCTTAGTTTGAAAATGTAAGAACATTTCCCTCTAGATTTGACTCACAAGTCTGAGAATAAAAATAATTTGCCCAGGGAGTGCTAAAGCAGTGTCTCATTGTGAAACGATCCTCCTAATTAGCACTTTATATGGAGGAACTAAAGAAAAGCCCTGTACATCTGGATTTCTGTTGCTGATATGTCAGTTATTGGGTGTATAGACTCTACAGACATTAAAAGATTTCCAATTTAAAGTGAGGCAGCTAAAGTGATTTCATTCAAGTTTTGAGGGATCTAGGAATGATAGGACACATGGATCTCTATTTCATTGAGAGGCTTATTCAAAATTTTGAGAAATAAGTTTGCATTAGTTTTGTACAATCGTAGAGATCATCTCTCTGGCTTTCAAGAAATTGACGTGACTAATCTTTTTTACTTTAGTCATTAATGTATTTTGAACTGACAGAAAGGGAAATAACCTAAAGAGTTAGAAAAGATATATATTTATAGTTGAGTTTTTCATTAGTAAATAAATCAAGGCTCATAATAAAGATAAGTTAAATCAGAAATTTAATATTTAGAACTCTTTCTACAATATACCAAGTAAAAGTTAATTTTCATCATACCTTTAGGTCCAAGGAACCCGATTAAGTGAAAATATATAGATGTTTGTTTTTTAAGTGTTTGGATTAAATTAGCCTGTCACCATTGATGAAATGTTATCACTTACATAGGTCAAAGCTCTCATATTGCCTGGCATGGTGCAACATTTTGTGTTAATACTCTGTGACACACTTTTGCATGCCTCTCAAACTATAATTTTGGTATTTATCTTATCTCATTTTGTATTTAAACTTTGAAGCATTTCTCACAGTTTCTAATCAACCAAATTTCCTCTTCTTTGTTTTTGCACATACATTTATGTATATTTTATTTATATCTTATATTTTTATTATCTATTAATGTCATTTAATAATATACTGGGTTTGAAGCACAAAGAAGAGATGATGTGTATTTTGCTCATCATGTTGAAACTAATGACCCGTGGCAAAGTTGAATTCCAGCATTTGATAAGAGTCATAAACTCTGACTACCTGGACTGGAGTCAATATATGATATGTTGAGACCAATTTAATCTACTCCCTGACCCTGTCATGTAGAGACATGTTGTCTCTAGATACATTTTTTCATATTTCAAAACACACTTTAATTTGACTCAAAGGAAGCACATTTGAAATACAAGTGATGTACTTGAATTTCATATAGCCCTTAATGTCCATGGATTAAATATTGGGCTAGAGAGAAGTTACTGATTAAGATGACTATATTCTTTTTATAACTAGTTGAGTTAATTATTGACATGGATGGTTTTCACAGGATCTCAACCATACGTAATCAATCAAAAGATTTAATTTCTATGTCTAAAGAAATGAGATAGATTGTCCTCATATATACCTATCACAAAGTTAGTGCAGTTGACCAAATTTTAAGGAGGCGATTTGCTATTCATAGCAGAACACATTTGTAGGTCAACTTGGAACTATTAGTAGCCTTCTCGGCCTCCTGGAATCTTGCATTTTTACTAGGGAAAGCTTCTGACAAATCAGGAAGCAAAGAAAACCTGGCACTTAGACACTTTCACATCTATTGTCTTTTTCTCTTTATTTGAGACTAGTCAATTTGTCAGTTACAAATGCAAACAGACTTCCCTTTATGTAATGCTTTCTATGGTCCTAAAAATAGTAAGACTTTCTGTTTGCCAGTACGTGAGGAGGCAACTACCATTTTCTTTTAGAATCATAATATGAAGGTTAATATTAAGTAGACTTTGCTGTAATTCCTTTTAAAGATACACTACAAGTCATTGAAATCTTTGTGGGGAAATTGACCCAAACATTCTATGTGAGTAATTCATAAATCAGAAACCAAGCTGTTTAAAAAGATTCTCAGATATGAATTGATACTGAGATTTGTTTCAGCACCATGATACACTTGGGTGGTTAGTAAGTAGTGTGGCCATATAATTTATCATCCAAACCTGTACATTTTAGAATGGATGGCGGTATTATTAATTGTGCAGGAAAACAACCATTACTGAGATGTCTGGGGCAAGCTAGAATGTATGGTCACCTAATTTGCCACATCATGAATTCTGCCAGTAGCTAGAAGACTTTGATGAGATTTGCATTTTAACAGGCAGAGCCACAGTCTTAGAAAAGTAAACCTGAGGTTAAGAGTTTCAGGTCAAAGTTATTTTGCATAATGTGATTTTCTTCTACAGAAACAATTTTTGAAATATTTAATATAGATTAACGTGGAAAAATCTGGCTACTCAAAACGTTTTCTACCCCTTAGTTTCTGTTGTACCTATTCGATTTGATCCAATAGTGTAAAAAGTGTGTGTGTGTGTGTGTATATGTATATGCGTGTGTGTATTATATATATATTTATGCATATTATGCATAGAGATTTTATTGTTTTGAAGCTAATTGACTTTGATTAGTATGAAAAGAATATCCCAGACTTGGCTCTTTATAATTCTATGATCCAATTAACTTAAATAATTGACCTAAATTATAAGTACACATAAAAAGTTGCTTCATAAATATTTTGTTTAGGTACCATAATATTTGGGATGTTTTGTTAGAAAATTAATATTGTTACAAATACATTATTAAATAATATAGAAAGTACTGATTTGTTTAATTTAATTTTGCTTATCACATCATCATTTATGTTTACTGACAGCATATTATATATACTATTTCCAGATGTTTTATATATGTATAATACAAATTCAAGTACATACTAAACATAAATTACACATCAATCTATCTTTTCCTCCTACAACTCATTGCCAAAAGCTTTTTTAAAAAACATCTCGGGCCAGGTGCTGTGGCTTATGCCTGTAATCCCAGCACTTTGGGAGTTTGAGATAGGAAGATTACTTGAGCCCAGGAGTTCTAGACCAGCCTGGGCAACATAGTGAGACCCTGTCTCCACAAAAAAAATTTAAAAATTAGCTGAATGATGGGGTGTGAACCTATAGTCCCAGCTACTCGAGAGGCAGAGGTGAGAGGATCACTTGCACCCAGGAGGCCAAGGCTGCAGAGGGGAGTGATTGTGGCACTGCAAACTCAAGCCTGGGTGACAGAGCAAGACCCTGTCTCAAAAAAAAAGAAAAAAAAGAAAAAGAAAAAGAAAAATCCCCCACCCAATAAGTTGATTAAACTTCTATTACATTTTACACAGAAAAGGTATCTCTGAATTATGGGGCAAGGAGCCCCATCTTATATAAAATTGAGATTTAACATTGCTATTAGTCCAAAGCAATTTTAATGTCATAGGCTGGTGGTCTGAAAAAGAATCCACATTACATTATCTGTACATTCTTTAATAGTGTAAAAATTATTATTAATGTTCAGAGTCCACTTTATTACGGTGGCAGGTCAATCTAACAGTTACTGTTTTTATGTTGCAATTGTGCGTTTACATCTATCTATTATATTAAGGGTATATATGTATAATTTTAAAAGATAGAGAGCATATCTACAATATTTTATAGTCTAACATATTTTTCTCAGTGCTGTTAACCTGTTATTTTGTGACAAAAATGATTGAGACATAATCAATTAGTATCAAATGCAGATTAACCAACATCCCAAAGTAAAATTTATTTACTTTGCAAATTAAATGGATATTTCATGTGCAAAACTTGTACTTAAAGTTAGTTAATAAATTTTTTTATGTTTTATCTTCATTATTTTTTAACAGGTAGATCTGCTTATGTATAATGCCTTCATAAGCATAGGTATTTTAAAATTTAATTATACATTTTTCATCTCTATAACCTGTATTATGGTCTAATTAGGTCTGTTTAGAAAAACTGTAATCATGTAATAAATGCCAGTGGTTTTAGTTTATCATTTTCATAGGTCGGTTAATTGAAGAAATGATTTCTTTTTGTTTTCTTTTCAGCATTGTGAAAAATGCACTCTGATATAAGGTATGAAATTAGAATACTATAGATTACAGGCTGAAGTGGGTTGTAAATCAACTTTCAATACTGTGAATATTTTATAGCAGGCATTTGCAAACTAAAATTCTGACATTTATACAGCAATGCATGCATAATTTCACTCTTATATGTCATTTCCCGGAGATGAAAGTAATTTTAACATGCAAGGTCAAAGAAATGATTACCTCTGACAAATAATAATAAAAGAAGCTAAGGACAAGTATCAAGAAGTAATTTAACATTTTTCTATTTTGCAGAGCATTTAATATCTAATGTACACCTTTAGATAAGACTAGGAAAGGTGAGGTAGGAAATCCTTGAGGTAATGTCGAGATAACTTCAAGGTAGATAAATTGTTCCTTTGATTTAATGGCTGCTATTGTTCCCTGGCCAAAACACAGTTGGAACTGTTCTTGTGGGATGGCAATATCTCCTATATCTGATAAATGGTATGACCAGGACAACCTCAGTCTCAGCAGGAAAGACATTGAACAAATTGTTAGCATGATTTACATAGAAGTTGTCAACAGCATCTGGGTTGCTCCGTGAAAGAATGATGGGTAACAGATGTTCTGGGAAATGCTACCATCTGCCCTTTCTCAAAATACATCCCCCGTGAAACAATGCGTTTGAATGGATGCCACTGAGATACCTTTCCTCGGAAGAGCTTAACCATCCTCAATATTTCAGTGTTAGTTGTAGCCATCACAAAAGCAAAACAGTCTGAAGATTGCAAATGCAATTAGGTCAAGGAAGCAGACAGGTCCTTGAAAAAGTCTTTAAGTTTAGCCACTTCGTTTGGAAAGGGATTGGCTGATGACTACCGAGTGCTTGTGCTAGAAAAATTCCACCAAGAGGTCAGAAACTCGACCTGTGCATATCTAGCCAGTGATGTTATACTTGTGGATTATTTAGTGATTTGTTCATATTCTACAGTGTCTTCACAATATTTTAAAACTATATGCTCTACAGTTCACAATAATGTAAATATAACCAGGAAAGTGAATATATAATTGAATAAATTGATAATAACTTTTGTATAAATGCGTTTAGTAATGGAGCCATGTGCTAAAGGTTAAATGCACAATGTTTAATCATTATTAGCAACAGTAAGAGGTCAAGGCTCTTAAAGGGAAAAAACCTTTAGCCATTTTCTTAACCCCTATCTTGCCAGTATGTATTATTTATTTTCATGGGGTTTTTTTTCTTCTGCAGAGATGGTGATTAGATTGGTGCTTGTTGTACCTGGGATCATACATGCAATTAAAGAAAAAAGACTTCTTAAAATCTAACCATATTTTTACGTCTACTAAACAGTTTTAGATACTGAATTATTAAGAAGAATATTATTCTTAAGCATGCAATTCAAAATGCAAAAAGCATTTATGATGTTTTCTTTCCTTTGTGGATTTAAGTCGGGTTTTACATCTTAATGTTTAAACTCCCTATACTTGTGATAATATATTCATTTAAAATAGAATGATAGATGTTCATCTCGACAGGCATAGAACAACATATATGACAATAGTGATATAGGCTCTGCTTAGTTTATTATAATTTATTAACGTATAGCTTTTATAGCGATCTTAAATAATTTTAAGAACTGAATGCCTTGAGAATGGTAAATGATACATTGGATATATTACACATTTATCACATTTAAATATTTCAAATTTATCTTACAAGTTTATTAGAGATGGCAGTATTAGAGTAACCAGAATATTAAGTTTATGAAAACAATTTATTCTTAGTAGTCATTCTGGATAAAAAGAAATAAGTTCTTCCTTTGGGTTGAATATGGCTTGTGAGAAGGTTTAACCAACCTGAGAGTAGAATCATCCGCCATCAGATTTATACAGGACCTTTGGGCAGAAGCTACTAAAAATGCAAAAATTATACGGGCGTGGTGGCGGGTGCCTGTAATCCCAGCTACTCGGGAGGTTGAGGCAGGAGAATCACTTGAACCCAGGAAGCATAGGTTACTATGAGCTGAAATCGTGCCATTGCACTCCAGCCTGGGTGACAGAGCAAGACTGCGTCTCGGGAAAAACAAACAAACAACAGAAAAAAAAACAAAAAAGACCAAAAAAACAAAAAACAAAACCTTTGTTAAAAAACAAAATTACATGCACACACTCAACACAGAAGAGCATTGGCCAGAGCATAGGGAAGAACATACATTTGAATGCCTTCAACCTAGCCCTAGGCGACTACCTTTTATGTTGGAATGCCAAAAATAACTTCTTACATCTTAACTTATATTTTAATCTCATGTTATCTTCTCATTTTTTCACCATTGCCTTTGATAAAATCTGGAAAAAAAACTGTAAACTGAATCATGGCAAATTAAAAGGAAGGGGTTAGGCACGCTGTCCTCTTTCTTTAGCTAAGTCTTTAAAAAATATATGAACCACCAGAGAATAACTAATTGTGTTACGCCATCACAATTTAGCTAATGCAGTTCAGCAAACACTAACTGAAAATCTAATTAATACTCCTGTGTGTTGGGAAGATACAAGTATAAACATACAATTCTTATTCACACATGGTAGGGCAGCGAGACAAGTCTTACATAGACATACATGTGGGTGCCCTAAAAATTAAGTTTAGATGATATATGTCAAATGAATTTCACAATTTGTTTTTGTTTGTTTGTATGTTTGTTTTTATCAGCAATAGAACCAGGAATTTCTTGACCATTTATGTATAAAAGTGAATAAATTTCACTAATTCTCTTATTTTCTCCTAGCCCTAAGACAGAAACAGACTTATTTGTCAAGATCTAAGATATATCATTAAAACTGCATATGCAAATACTGGAGATAAAGAAAGAATAGGGTGTGAATAATTATATATAGTTTATAAATAAAAGAACCAGATTCCATTATAAATCATCTCTTTATGATCATTACAATTTTAACAGCAACAGCTTATGTGGTTCTAATAACTTTTCAAGTGATTACAGATCATTAATCAAAGATATATATGATTCTTCAGTTTATATAATTCTAGCCTATAGCACAGTTCAAAGATGGATAATCTTTTATTAGTGATAACATGCAAGGTATATTAGATTGAGTGAAATGATGACCAACTCTATTCATCCCTCTTCTTTATGCCTGTTTTTGTCATATAACTTTTCAGTTTCTCTCCCTTAAGAGACTGAGTCTATTTCTGCAGACCTGGATTCTGAGTTCAGTCATGTAATTAACTTAAACCGATGTAATAGCTTTGGCAGGTTGACCCTCCATACCTTGGGTTCTGAAGCTGAGGATTCAACTAAGATAGAAAATATTCTGAAATAAAAAAGAAAAAAAAAGGTATAGCAATAAAAAAACACAAACAAAAATACAGTACAACAACTATTTGTATTAGGCATTGTAAGTAATCTAGAGATGATTTTAAGTGTGTAGGTTATACCAAATACTATGGCATTTTATATCAGAGACTTGAGCATCCACAAATTTTGGAATCTGTGGGGGACCCGGAACAAATACCACGTGGATACTGAAGGAGGACTGTATATGTGATGCATGCAGAGGCTTGAAAAAGTGCTTGTGGTGTTTGCACTTTCCCTTTTGCCTCTCTTGAATGATGTGATTCTCATGTCAATGCCCAAGCTCACCTGCTGGAGGATTGCAAATCATAACTTTTTCAAACTGTATTTCTCTAGTCTTGCCAGGCAAGGCTGTCTTAGGTCATTTGAAAGACAGATAATCCATAGATATGAGCCAACCAAAGACACGTGAGTGAGCCCAACTGAAATCAGGGGAATCCCCTAGATGTATAAGTTAAGTAACTGTTTATTGAAATACATCACTGAGGTTGTGTGATTGTTTTCTACATAGTATACTTGGGAGATAACTGATGTTCAGGTATGCAAAATTATTGTTATTTGTTTGTTGTTGTGGTGGTTTTGTTTTTGACCATCATAATGCTTTCTTTAGTGTAATTTGAATGGCTGTCCTTAGAAGGCTACACATTTTTCAATTAACTAAAGTGTCGATCATGTGCTGTTGTTTTGCACCTGGCCCAAATCACATGTTTACGTCATTTGGTTGGATTCTATAAACTTTTACTTTTACAGCCTTTGATCTTTACAGGTATTTTTAAATGTTTACTCCTTGGAAATAATAAAGCACTTGACACAGACTTTGATTTTGCAATCTAGTTCTCTATAAGCTAAAAAGTCTCTGGATCATCTGCCAAATAAATTATTTCTAGAATATATTTCAAGAATAAACTCACTTCTGATTGTAATAGTATGAAACCACTTTTTCATGAATAAATATTGTTTATAGTAATCAAATAAAAATCTAGTTATATAATTAATTCAGTTTAATTTATTACAATTTCCTTTCAGATGTAATGAAATAAACTATTTTTGATTTGCATTTTGAAGGTAGTTAAAATTGTTTCCCTTCCTTTTATTAATACATTCAACATGTTTTTCTAAAATGTTATGTTAGACAATAATAAACCAGCCTAGCAAACAGACCTGAATATTATTGCATAGATAACTTTCCAACTTTTTATGTGTTGTAAAGCTCTTTCCTAAGTGTCTTTTTCTGAACTGATTTAAACTTTACTAGTTCTTTTGTCTTCCTTGTTTTTCTCTGTTTCTTTCATTTGGAAAATGTGCTTATCCCATGAGTACATGCCTTGTGCTTAACAGTACAATACAAAGCTTTAAATGCCCCTACTTACAAAGAGGTTTCAACTGGTTAGGGGATGAACCTTTATATAAATGTACTTCTACATTTGTCTAAGTCACTCGTTTTATACTAAGACTAAAGTGTCTTGCACTGCTTTTGATTTCTTCAAATGGAGGGCTATCTCTGCTTAATCATGCACTTGCTTATCAACTCATTAAGGTTAGTGACTGTACATTACATCTCTTCACTTTTAACCTCTAGCATTCAGTTGCGCAGTTAATTCCAAGGCCCTAGAACTGTGTGTGACATGCAGTGGTTTCTTTGTATTATATAGTATGCATCTCTGGAGCCCAGCTTTTATGTTCCCTGGCCCCTTTGATTCCACCTATAGTTATGATGCAAATACCCTGCCTTTCTGCTGTCTGCCCTGGGGTCTTCCTCAATGCTGGAAGAACTCCCTCAGCCCAGAAAAGCATCCTCTGGGTGGTAGAAGATACCAGGATGGAGTCACATCTGTAAGACTCTAATTTGAGCCGGGAAAGCACAAAGGAGGAAGGCCCATGCTTGCATGTCTGAGATAAAACTGTCTCAAGGACTTTCTAAAATAACTCCACAAGAAATCACTCTATGTTTTTTATGCATTTAATGCTTCTCATGACCTACATTTTGCATGTGTACACATATCTCTATGACCGAGTTTGTCACTAAACGTTCATTCGGACTGCAGCAATTCAGATAAGATGCTCTCATAAGAATACTGGCTCAGTAACGGCATCTCCACCAATAAATTGATGCAAGCTCTGGCTTCGAGCCTCTGAAACCAACAAATGCTGTTTCCAAGCAGTTTGTGTGAATCTCTCCTTTTTGTTAAAAGAAGCTTGCTCTCACCTTCCCCTCTTCAGGTGTATCTGTGACTTGCTGTAGATCAGGGTTATAATCATCTTTGCCTACTTCTGATAAATTAATTAAATTAGGACATATTTTTCTCTTCTGTCTTTTTTTCGGCTGACATGCCGATGGGTACATCTCTCAACTGAGAAAGGAAGCCAGTGGTAAATAATGCATTCCTCCTCTGCTTCAAGTGCACAGTCCTATAAGGCATTCTGAATGCTTCTTAAAAGGTCCACAAACACCCCAAACTGTGCTATAGCAACAGTAACTACACAGTAAACATTCTGAACGTCGCTCCTTCCTCTTTTTATATTCAGCTGGGCTCATCCGCTATTGGCCTGCCTGCCAAATTTTCTCTCTAGTTTCAGGAGAAACCAAGGACACCCTTTAATAAATAATTCTTGACAAATAAATAAATTCACATTGTTCAGCAACATAATCTACAGTGAAGATAAGTGAATGTTCTCAAGCAAAAATGGCATTTGTCAACGTTAAAACCTAGGGTTCTGTAAGTTCATGATTGGTTGATCCAGTTATTAGGTTATACATTTAATATGGAACATGGAGGTGAGCAGACACAGTTGTCTCTGACTACTGAACCAACTATTAAAAATGATATCTTCTGGCTACATAAACATTTTAAGATGTTGCCAAATACTAATAAAAATGATGTGTTTGAACTGAGTTGAAGATCTTAAAAGGAAACATAAATTTCACATCAGGACTTTAGCAATTAATGACTCCTTAGCTCTGCCAAGTGAGTAGTTAAGCAGTCTTCCTTCTTTTACATACTATGAATTTATGGAGTAAATTTTTTCAAATGGTACAGCAATAAGGAGAGTAAATTATATGTTTCTTTAAAATTCAATTGATCTGAAGTAACACCCTGCTGAGTTATAGTATATTATTTTTCACAGGAAATGGGGTTCATCTGGGTGAAAGTTACCTTTGTTTAACTGTTGCTGATTACTGACAGTAATTAATTACTTAAAAATGACAAAAATAACTTCAATAGTTACATCGAATAGAAGTTATTTCCAATGACTCTTATAATGAGATATAAATATTTGAAGCTGTGTGTAATTTTTAAAAGTAATTTCAACTTACATTTTAGATTCAGAGGCTACAAGTGCAGATTTGTTAACATGGGTATATTGCATGATGCTGAGGTCTGGAATACAGGTGATTCCGTCACCCAGGTAGTGAGCATAATAACTGATAGATATTTCAGCCCAAACTTATTTTTGTGCATAATTTGCCTTTTTCTGTTTTCCTTTATATACTTTTTTTTTAAAAAAATTATACTTTAAATTCTAGGATACATGTGCAGAACGTGCAGGTTTGTTACATAAGTATACACTTGCCATGATGGTTTGCTGCACCCATCAACCCGTCATCTACATCTACATTACATCTACATCTACAATACAACCCGTATTTCTCCTAATGCTATCCCCTCCCCTAGGCCTCCCAACCCCCAACACGTCCCGGTGTGTGATGTTCCGCTTCCTGTGTCCATGTGTTCTTATTGTTCAACTATGAGTGAGAACATGTGGTGTTTGGTTTTCTGTTCTTGTGTTAGTTTGCTGATAATGATAGTTTCCAGCTTCATCCATGTCCCTGCAAGGGACACGAACTCATCCTTTTTTATGGCTGCATGGCATTACATGGTGTATATGTGCCATATTTTCTTTATCCAGTCTATCACTGATGGACATTTAGGTTGGTTCCAAGTCTTTGCTATTGTGAACAGTGCTGAAATAAACATACGTGTGCATGTGTCTTTATAGTAGAATGATTTATAATCCTTTGGGTATATATCCAGTAAGGAGATTGCTGGGTCAAATGGTATTTCTGGTTCTAGATCCTTGAGGAATCACCACACTGTCTTCCAAAATGGTTGAACTAATTTACACTCCCATCAACAGTGTAAAAGCTTTCCTATTTCTCCACCTATTCTCCAGCATCTGTTGTTTCCTGGCTTTTTAATGATGGCCATTCTAACGGGCGTGAGATGGTATCCCACTGTGGTTTTGATTTGCATTTCTCTAATGACTAGTGATGATGAGCATTTTTTCATGTTTGTTAGTGGCATAAATATCTTCTTTTGAGAAGTGTCGGTTCATATCTTTTGTCCACTTTTTAATGGGGTTGTATACTTTTTCTTGTAAATTTGTTTGAGTTCTTTGTGGATTCTGGATATTAGCCCTTTGTCAGATGGATAGATTGCAAAAATTTTCTCCCATTCTGTAGTTTGCCTGTTCACTCTGATAATAGCTTCTTCTGCTGTGCAGAAGCTATTTAGTTTAATTAGACCCCATTTGTCAGTTTTGGCTTTTGTTGCCATTGCTTTTGGTGTTTTAGTCGTGAAGTCTTTGCCCATGCTTTTGTCCTGAATGGCATTGCCTAGGTTTTCTTCTAGGGTTTTTATGGTTTTAGTTCTTACTTTAAGTCTTTAATCCATCTTTAGTTAATTTTTATATAAGGTGTAAGGAAGGGGTCCAGTTTCAGTTTTCTGCATATACTTTAGAATCAATCTTCTATGTGCCTAAAACATGTTTTTACACGTTTTCACTTTTAGAGCACGTGAGTAGAATTACAGTCAAATGTTAGGTTTATTTGTGTTTGAATTCTAATTTAATGCAAAAAATATAAAAACTAAATGAATACATATCCCCCTTTTGATATGTAACCAAAGTAAACAGCCCAACCATACACCAGTCAGCATGCATTTCCCCAATCTAAGCCCATAAAAACCCCAGGCTCAGTCTGGCAGCTGGCAATTTAAAGTAATTTAAAGTTCTATTTTTATTGAAACATCATCAAATTCCCTTCTCAATATCTTTTAGTCTTTGTATAAGTATTTTTACTAATAATTTTTATTAACATA
The DNA here is from genome assembly GCF_028878055.3 of Symphalangus syndactylus. Classification (NCBI taxonomy): domain Eukaryota; kingdom Metazoa; phylum Chordata; class Mammalia; order Primates; family Hylobatidae; genus Symphalangus; species Symphalangus syndactylus. The sequence goes on from NC_072438.2 coordinate 79,287,023, forward strand.
TCTGTTCTTTAATTATGCATAAATCATATACAGTGCTTATTAAAATGTTATAATTTTATTATATATTAGAGATAAGTTTACTAAAATATTGTTCTTTACCAAAAAGAATTGATATTAATAATCTATGAAAGTCACCACTGAGTAGTCAAATATTTTATCTATATTAAAAATAATATGAGCTAACTCTTAAGAAAAAACAAAAGGCCTTTCAAAACATTATTTCATAGTTAAATATTATATAACAGTCTTTTACATAAATATTTTTATTATCTAAGGAAAGATAATTTTATATTCCACATTCTTATCATATCACACATATCTCTTATGTTTCTAAAGTATAGTTATTTTTACCATTTGATATGACTATAGGTTGTTACATCTGGTTGAGATATAATAGAATTAGCTGCATGTATTTAAATACAGAGCCTTCTTTAAAATTTTTGCTAGTGTATAGTATTTTATATATTTTTTGTATATGGAATTAATTTGCTAAAATGCATCTATAGAAATGTATATAAAATTTATATTTCATGTCATGTTGGTTACCAAAGTAATATAGAAACCTTTAAAGATTGATGTCATCAGTCTATAAATGTATTTGTTTCTAGCATATTTAAAATAATTGCCTCAACATATTTTCTCATATGTTTCTAAATAATTCTCTTCTCAATTTTATGATCTCAAGTTTTTTAAAGTTATACCAATGGTAATTTTTTCTATTTTTAAATTAAAAATGAATGTGTAATTTCTTAAATAGTCCATCTGTATCTTTGAGAGTGCTGATGCATATTAACTTTGTGTTGTAGCACAACAGATAATCAGTTATTTGTAGTGTACATGATGCTATATTATATGATTTATGTCATAAAAACATTGTATTACTTGCTTGAAATTGAATACACTTATGTTATAATAAAAATTTAGTTTTGTAAAAGTAATTAAAAATTGGAATGATTATTTATTTTGGGAATACAGATAATGAAGAAGAATATTTTCAAACCATTAAACAATTTTTAATATTTAGTAGACAACATTTAATATAATAGCAAAATTGAGTTTTTTAATGATGTCCTCAGTTCATTGTATTAAAAGAGTATCTCGTTGGGAAAAATATGGGAAGCATTATATGAATGTAAATTTGAGCATACAAAATTGATAGATCCATTGTAAGATTAATATCCAAATAACAAAAATATCCAAACATTCAAATAATAAAAATATCCTATCCAAACTTACCAAATATTAAAAATAATACAAATATTAAATATATATTTAGAAAGAAAATATTCGAATTTCACTATTGAGGCAGAAAAGTAGTATAGGTGTGGCAGACAATTTTCTTTATCCTTGTTACTTATAGAATAACATTTCATTTTCTGTTTTGTCTTTAAAAATATTTCCTTTGCTCCTTTGTAGAAGATATATATTTATTTTCCAAGTTATATTTTAAGTTTTTAGAAATATCTTTTCATTATATTAATGGCAAGAAATTTATTCTATCTTATTCTAACCTGATCCTTAATTTCATAATATCTAGAATTTTAGGAACAGATTAGTAATACAATTTTTGTGGTCTGTATACATGTATTTCAGTATTTTTATATCATAAGTACAGGATATTGATATGTGTGTACATATAAATACACTATATTTAGGCTTTTATTTTAAATAGGGCTTTTTGTTTGTTCATTTTAGTCACTGCAAATTCATTTAAAATGTAAGGTCTTCCGCAGTCAGTATTTTAGATGGTTAAATATATGAAATATTTTATAGGCTCTTCCACCTCTGAGAATTTAGTCTTTGCTTTTTCTTTAAAGGACTGTTTAGTAGCATCATGTGATTCTTTTGCCTTTATTTAACTGCAGTATTCCTCTAAGTGTTCTTTTAACCTAATTTTTCTCTTAAGAATATTGTATTTCAGTACATATAGGTTAAATTTTCTCCTAACTATTGTATGATATTTACAAATATAGGTTGACCAAACTTTAATTAGCAAGTTCCTTATTGATGTGCATTTAAATTTTTTCCATTTAATTATAGTAATTGTTAGAAACAATTCAATTTCATTTTGCACATTCTTTGATGTGGTCCTAAAGGAGTAATTTATTTATTTTATTTTGAGATTACTGCCAAATTGCCTTTCAATTTGGCCATAACATTATACTCTACCAGCAGTAAGTGACTGCTTGTTTTCTAATTCTTCAATGAATACTGTAATCAGAATGTTAAAATGTTGCCCATCTAATGGTTGGCAACATGATTTGTTTTTATAAATTGTTATTTATATATTATTACTGATGAGAACACCATTTCTCACATTAATTAGTCATTCGGGTTCTTTTTTTCTTGTAGTTGGCCTTTGGCTTTTATTCTTGTTTTGATCTAGATAAATACATCAGTATTATTCTTCATAAATTTTTCACTTTTGTCTATTTGGAAAGCTTTCTTAACCTTAGGCTACAAATATATTATTGTTCCTTTCTATTTGTAGTATGTTTGGCCTTAGTTAGTTTTTATTTATAAGATATTTGGAATTTGTCTTTAGCATTTATTTCATTTTGGGTGATATATACATTTTCACAAAAGTTTTTATTTATAAGGTATTTGGAATTTGTCTTTAACATTTATTTCCTTTTGAGTGATATACTCATTTTCACATAGAATAACTTATGTCATAAGGTTTTAAGGTTACTGTATAAAAAACTATATATTGTATTCTTATTTTAAAGTTATTCTTTTTTTTTTTTTTTGAGACAGAGTCTTGCTCTGTCGCCCAGGCTGGAGTACAGTGGCGCAATCTCGGCTCACTGCAAGCTCCGCCTCCTGGGTTCACGCCATTCTCCTGCCTCAGCCTCTCCGAGTAGCTGGGACTACAGGCGCCGCCACCACACCTGGCTAATTTTTTGTATTTTTAGTAGAGACGGGGTTTCACCGTGGTCTCGATCTCCTGACCTCGGGATCCGCCCGCCTCGGCCTCCCAAAGTGCTGGGGATTACAAGAGTGAGCTACTGCGCCCGGCCCTCTTTCACTATTTTTAAATTTTACTTTAAGTAAAATAAGAACTTTACTTGAGTTCTGGAATACATGTGCAGAATGTGCAGGTTTGTTACATAGGTATACATGTGCCATGGTGGGTTTGCTGCAGCCATCAACCTGTCATGCATTAGGTGTTTGTCCTAATGCTCTCCCTTCCCTTGTCCGCCACACCCCAACAGGCCCTGGTGTGTAATGTTCACCTCCCCGTGTCCATAACCCCTCCCTGTGTCCATGTGTTCTCATTGTTCAACTCCCACTTATGAGTGAGAACATGCATTGTCTGGTTTTCTGTTCCTGTGTTAGTTTGCTGATAATGATGGCTTCCAGCTTCATCCATGTCCCTGCAAAGAACATGAACTCATATTTTTATGGCTGTATAGTATTCCGTGGTATATATGTGCCACATTTTCCTTATCCAGTCTATCATTGATGGGCATTTGGGTTGGTTCCAAGTCTTTGCTATTGTAAATAGTGCTGCAATAAACACATGTGTGCTTGTGTCTTTACAGTAGAATGATTTATAATCCTTTGGGTATATATCCACTAATGGGATTGCTGGGTCAAATGGTATTTCTGATTCTAGATCCTGAGGAATCACCACATTGTCTTCCACCATGGTTGAACTAATTTACACTCCCACCAACAGTTTAAAAGTGTTCCTGTTTCTCCACAGCCTCTCCAGCATCTGTTTCCTCACTTTTTAAATAATCTCCATTTTAACTGGTGTGAGATTAGTATCTCATTGTCTTTCACTATTTTTAATGTCTCTTGAAGACACTTAGTTTTGGAGTCTTCATATATCATTGTGATATCATTTCCCTAATGAAAAAGTTACCCAAAGTATTTAATTTTCAATATAAACCAAATTTCATAAAAATACTGTTAATTCCCATATTTTTCTATTTTTAAATTTCATTGTATACTGTTTTTCCTTTTAATCTATTTTTTATTCATTTAAAATTCCTGGGCTATGCTATATTCAATAATATTTTTTAAAGCTATTCTATAACACGGCAGTATAGCAAAGTCATAAAGAAATAGCAGTAGCCACATTTTTAATGTTAACTCCACTCTGTTATTGTTCTAAATCCTCTTTACATGTATCTATAACTTACAAAAAACAGATGAGATTCTAACCAATTTATAGATAAGAAAACCCAGATTAAGTGTAGACTAAGAGGGTATAAGTACCTTCTCTCAAATTACAAGAGCTTGGTCTATTTGACACATATGGCAGGGCTCTAACCCTTTATTGGTGCCATTTCTGTTAACGGGATCTTAGTCATCTCAACAAATATGTAATTCCCTTTAAAATGTTCATTGCTGGAAGAATGTATAGCACCGTAACCTGCAATTATTTGTTCAGAAACAACAAAATCCTGAGAGCCCATTTTACCTCCGCATGAAAGAAACCAATATTACAGTGTTAAAATGTTTCTTTATTCAAAAGAAATTCAGTAGTCTTTTAATTTTCAATTTCTTTTTTTTTTTTTTAGAAATTGCACCTTTTTTTCTATGTTAGGACAAAGAGAAAGGGAAAAATTAATTTTGTTGACATAAATAAAATCATATATTAACTCTTTATAATTTTTAGTTTACAAAGAGCAAAACATAATGAGGTGTATTAAGAACAGAAGCAATCAAAGAGACATAAAATTGATAATTGGCCTTCTGTGTATGCATATCAACTATGCCAAATAGACTATTTAAAACTATTTACCACTTTCTGAGTAATTTGTAGATAATTCTATTCTGGTGAGTTATAAAATAAATTCAAATCATAAAGAAATAAAGCATACCTAGAGAAATATTATGTACTTTACAGTAGTGGCAATAGAGTAAGTCAACATGGGTAGCTTAAGAACTGTGGTTTACCATACTTGTAGAAATAAATAACACATTAAAACTCTTTGTGATACCTTTGATGTACTTCTGATGTGTTCCACTTTCTACTTTGTAAGTGGACCAGTGAGAGTTATGGAAGCTTTAGCAAAGAGAAAAGCCAACAGATATAGAAAATGGAGGAATGTATACACTGTAAAAACAAAAATAAAAAAAGAAAGAAATAAGGAAAGAATAAAGGGAGGAAAAAAGGATTGGAAGAAGGAAAGAAGTAAAAAAGGAAGAAAAAACAAAAAGAAAAAAAATAGAGAAGAATGTAAGCATATAAATCATATCAGTGATCATATATATTAAGTACTGTCAGTACCCACTCCTGATCTAATGGATGCTAATTTTCCTTCCCATTGAGCCTAAATATGTCATTCGTCCAGATAGCTCTCTTAATTACACGATACGAGATAAGTCCTACTCGTCACTCCGAGTTATTAAGTTTCTTTTTATCAATAATTTAATGTCTTGTTGAAAAGAAAATTAAGCAAACAATCCCATCAACAATAACAATAAAAATAGTAACATTTAATCACATTAAATGTAAGAATGAATTTAACCAAAGAATTAAAAAACTTATATACAGAAAATTATAAAATACTAATGAAGGAAATTACAAAATACACAGATGAATGGATTATATTAGTGTTCATGGATTAGAATAATTGATTTTTTTAAAGACATAATTTCCAATTCCAAAGCAAGTTAGTGTTGTTAAAAAGTCCATACTACTCAAAATGATCTAAAGATTTAACACAATCCCCATCAAAAACCCAATGGCATTTTTTATAGAAATTGAAAAAATTATTTAAAAATTCATATGGAATCATGCAAAACGCTGAATATCCAGATCAATCTTGAACAAGAAGAATAATGCTGGAGGCATCACATTTTGTGATTTTAAGACATATTACAAAGCTACTGTAATCATAACATATGGGATTGACATTAAGACATATAGAACAATGGAACAGAATAGAGAGCCTAGAAGTATATCTGCACATCTATAGTCATCTGATCTTTAACAAGCATAGAAAGAATATGTGAAAGAAAAATAATGGTATCTTCAATGAATTGGGCGATAGGAAAATGGTATTTGGAAAACTGAATATTCAAATGAAGAAGAATGAAATTGGTTGGATTTTTATCTCACACCATCTACAAAAATCAACCCTAACTGGATTAAAGACTTAAACGTAAGACCTGAAACTGTAAAACTACTAGAATAAAACAGAAAAAAATGTTTCTTGAAATTTGTCTGTACAATATTTTGGATCTGACACCAAAGGCATAGGAAACAAAAACAAAGATAGACAAATGGGATTGCTTCAAATTAAAAAAGCTTCTTCATAGCAAAAGAAATAATTAACAAAGTAACAAGGAAAACTATTGAATAGGAGAAAATATTTGTAAAACGTACACAATCATACATTGGTTAACAATGAAAACAGATTCTATGAAATTTATTGTTAGGTGATTTCATCATTATACGACATCACAAATTGTACTTAAACAGAACTAAATGGTACAGCTTACTACACACCTAGGCCGTATGGTATAACCTATTGCTCCTATGCTACAAAACTTTACAGTATTTTACTCTACTAAACACTGCAGACAATTGTAACTCACTGGTAAGCATCTATGTATCTAAACATACCTAAACAGAAAAGGTATAGTAAATATACAGTATTATAATCTTATGGTACTTCCATCAGATGTGTAGTTAATCATTTACTGAAACATCTTTATGTGGTGCACGACTGTATCAATAATGGGTTGATTATAAACATACATAACGAACTCATATGACTTACAAGCAAAAAGCCAAATAACTCAATTAAAAAATTGGCAATGGGCTTCAGTACACATTCCTCAAAAGAAGACATATAAATGGTCAACAGGTATATGAAAAGGTGCTTAGTCTCATTCATCATCAGGGAAATGCAAACAAAAACCATAATGAAATATCACTTCATACCTATTAGAGTGGCTATTATCAAAAAGAGAAAACAAGTTTTGGAGGGGATGTAGAGAAAAGGGAAGTGGAGTTTGCATACTCTTGGTGGGAATGTCAATTGGTATAACCATTGTGAAAAACATGGTGGAAGTTCCACAAAAAATTAAAAATAGAAGTACATAAAGATCCAGCAATCCCACTTCTTGTTGTATATTACAGAGTAATAAACTCAGGAGCTCCAAGAGATATCTGTACTCTTATACTTACTGCAGCATTATTCACAATAACCAAGATATGGAAACAACATAAATGTTCACCGACAAATGAATGAATTAAAAAATGGATATGCACATGCAATGGAATATCATTCAGCTTTAATAAAAGAGAAGTTTTGCCATTTGCAACAACATGGATTACCTTGGGTGACATTATGGTAAGTAAGATAATCTAGACATAAAAGACAAATACTGCATGGTTTCACTTATATATAGATTCTAATGTAGTTGAACTCATAGACACAGAATAAAAATAGTGGCTATCAGGGGATGAGTGGATGAAAACATGCGGAGATGTTTGTCAACGGGTACAAAGTTTCAGTTATGTAAGATAAATTCTGAAGATCTAATGTATGGCAATGTGACCATAGTTAACAACATGGTATCGTACATTTAAAATTTGCCAAGAAGGTAGGTCTTAACTGTACTTTACACACAGAGTCACACACACATTCACTTATGCATGTGTACACACAAAAGAACAAAAAAAAGCAAGTATATGTGGTGTTGGATATGCTAATCAGTTTGACTGTAGTGAATATTTAATAATGTACATGTATTTCAAATCATCAAGTTTTACACCTTAATTATATACAATTTTGAGTTGCCAACTACACCTCATATTGAAAAACAATTTATTGCCTTGTTAAGTGTATTATTCCATTTTCACGCTGCTGATAAAGACATACCTGAGACTGGACAATTTACAATAGAAGGAGATTTAATGGAATTACAGTTCCACATGGTTGGGGAAGCTTCACAATCATGGTGGAAAGTGAAAGGCACGTCTCACAGGGTGGCAGACAAGAGAAGAGAGCTTGTGTATGGAAACTCCCCTTTTTAAAACCATTAGATCTCATGAGACTTATTCACTGCCACAAAGACGGCACAGGAAAGACCTGCCTCCATGATTAAATTACCTCCCACTGGGTCTCTCCCACAATACCTGGGAATTCAAGATGAGATCTGGGTGGGGAAATAGCCAAATCATGTCATTAAGTGACTTTCTTTGTATATTAAAGAGTAACCTTATTGTTCAAATGTTGTCATTTTGTTGTTTTGTGTGTTTGTTTAATTGAGATGATAATTGATAACATAAGATTTACCCTCTTAACAAATTTTAAGTGTATAGTACAGTATTAACTATAAGCACAATGTTATACATCAGATCTCTAGTATGTATAATACTAATATTGCATAACTGAAACTTTATACCAGGAAGCTAACTGTAGTAGAAATGATTTTGGAAAGTGTATCTCTATATAGTCACAAGGATATTAAAAGAAAGAGAAGATTGCCATGGGATTAAAAACAAGGGCTTATGCGATTATATCTGTATTTTAAAAAAAGCAACAAACAATGTAAAAAAAGCCAACAACATTTGAGGAGTTTCTTTTTAAATGTTGTTTTTTGTCTCTTTTAAATGATAAAATGGCATGAGCCTATGTTTCTAATCTCATGATAATCTTCATTTTTCTTCTGCTATCTCTGTGAATATAGACAGATATATTTTCTAAAATCATTTTCACTACATCTGCCTTCCACATGAAGAGGATTTGAGAGTTATTAAGAGTTTACCAGACAGTCCGACACAGTCAACAATGTCACACTTAGGTACCTCTCCTTTCCTATTGATGCCTTTTCGTGAAATGGTAACCTTATAAAATTACTTTCCTGGAGGTCTGAGGAAGTCCCTGGACATCATTTTCCTCTATTCTCTTCTTATTTTATTTTTTTTATTTATTGTTTGAGACAGGGTCTCACCTGTCACCGAGGCTGGAGTGCAGTGGCACAATCACGGCTCACTGCAACCTCTGCCTCCTGGGTTCAAGGGATCCTCCCACCTCAGCCTCCAGAGTAGCTGGGACCACAAGCAGACACCACTACACCTGGCTATCAACATTATTTTCTTAAAAAAATTTATTCATTCAGTTATATCACTAATACATTCTAATAATTTCTGAACAATTCTTTATACCATGGGGGCCACAAATGTTTCATAATGCAGATTGTTTTTGGATTTTAACATATTAATAAGTGGCATATACATCTCAAGTTCATTAAAACTTTCATTAAAAGCGTTCTATAATAAAATGTTCTCATATTGCAGGTGATTATGAACAGTCATACTATGTGAGCTAAATATTTGCTATGAGAAGACTCATGCAGATGCAGGGCTGCTTTTAACTGCCAAATTAGCTGTACAAAACTTTCAATGACAACAACAGCAACAACAACAAAAAATCTTTTGGTTTTCAAAATTTTCAGGGTGTTGGGATTGCAACTGTGATATTGAGAAACATATTATTAAAAAGGAGATTTAAACTTTATCAAACTCTTTTCTTATTAAAAGTGCTATTTGATCATTCAAACCTACACATTATCTAGATTCTAATTATATAGGCAATTAAATTATTTTACGACTTTTTACATTTAAGTAAATAGAATGTAGACAAAGGTAGCATATTATTTATTTCATTCACATGAATACATGGGTCAAGGTTTACTATGGTTTGTGTTTTCCTCCCCACTCAGTATAGTGTTCCTTAAATGGATTTTTACTTAAAATCCATGCAAAGCAATGAAATTCCACAAGACCATATGAGTGTTTTCTGGTATGTATGCCGAATTATATCCTGAATTTTTAAAAACATATATTAACAAATAAATGTATTGCCTGGAAGAAAGGTGATATTGAACTGAAGAACCAACATTTTGGCAAAGCATCATTACCCATAGGAGTCTCATTAAATGCTTTGGCACAAAAATTGGGTAAACAACATGTGGTTTAGCAAATTTATTTTAGCCTCCAGGGGAGGACTTTAGCATAGGGAGAACAATATGGAACATTAACTTTTACTGTGTTTGTCAAATGGTCATTGCTATTTTATGGAGATGAGGACCCAGGTAATATTACAAAGTTTCCCAAGTAAAATGATCTCAAGCATGCAGGCATTTGATATTAGATGCTTTACTATTATTTCTGCTAACATCCTCACTCTCCACACTGGGAGTGTGGGATAAAGCAGTGTGTTATAATTTATCACATTTAAATTTTTGTTATGTTTTCTTCTTATGAATTCACTATAGAACACAACTTCCTAATTAAAATCTAAATTTAATGTGATCACCGCCACATTTTATTATGTTTCTTTTAATCTCTAGATTTTGTCTTTTTCTCTCACCCCCTATTGAAATAAACAAAGTCCACCCAAATGAGAGCTGGCAGAAGCTGTTTTCAGAGATTCAGAGGCAGGCAGGTGAATGTGAAGGCTTTAGGGTGAAAAAAAAGGGAAGGCTTCAGTCATGCTCTGAAAGAAGGGTGTCATGGGGAAGTTGAAGGAGGGCAGACTCAAAGGAGAACATTATTTTGTGACTGCTCAAGTGGTGGTGGGGCTCCTGCCTGTGGTGGGGAGTTGCAGGGCTTGGGGCTTGACTTTCTCTGGTTGGTCCTAAGTTGCAAGTAAGCGAGAAAGGGGAGAAAGTTTTTGATCAAGTCCTGACCTTTCTGAGCCACTGCTTCGGAGGTCGTGGTTTGGTTCTGGACTGGTTGCTACAGTGGTTATGGGTCAGGGCTCTGTTGGCCTGTGTAGACTGCTCATTGTCCACTTGTACAACCAGTGTCTCTTTAGGCCTTTATACATGCACCACTGTGACACAGATTCTCAGCAGTGGACAAGGTTTAGGAGTTCAGTTGCTGACCCCATCCCTCTCTGCTTTGAGAATCAATCACACAATTGATTCCGCTGTTTTACATTTTAGATAATAGAGTAGAAATTTTTTTTTTAACTGTTTGAGTTTAGAGAGTATGTAGTTGGCTTAAAGTCATATAATTTGCAAATTTAAAATTTAACTGCTTCAAACTCTAACAAAGGATCACCCTTTTTTGTTTTAACCATAACTATATGGTAGATGACCACAGCAAAAACAGACAGAAATCCGTAAGGATAATTCGTCTAAGCTAATTATAGTTAAAGCATTACTGACTTATAAAACTCAGGATTATGCTCTCAAAAGCAATTACGTTTATATTATTTTTATTTAAAATATATATTGCATGTAATATAAACTATACATACAATATATTGAACTATATGGAAAATTGAAACTATGAAATCCCGTACTGGGCTGCACCTCTTTTATTGACTACTATTTTCTTACCACATTTGGTGACAACAGCTTACATGCTCTCAATCACATTCAATGGTTCTTAATCAGTTCTCCTACCACTCTCCTCCACACACTGACATATACATCAATTATTCATGTCTATTATCCTTTATCGGCAAAAACTGATTCAGACAAGAAGCAGCACATAGTTTCTTCTATGTGGAAAAAATAAACTATTTTTTTAATATCAGTAATCTTGCCTTAGAGTTCCTTCGTGAGTTTTGTTTTTCTGGATTATCTGTTTTCTTCACTTAATCTTCAAGGTAATAAATTCTTAATGTGCTGAGTTTATTATTTCTGTGTGGAAGATTTTTTTTTCACATTCTCTTCATTCGACAGCTTTGAAACATGGATCAGCTCCTATGTTAGGTGCTATAAGTAAATCTACAGCACTTATAGTCATGGAGATTTGTCATTTTCATATTGGTATTTTCTTTTAAAACATATTTAGAAAGTACTTATATAAACATAGAACTTAATATTTTTTCACATATTCTTAATTTTTGTCCTAATCTGAGCCCTCAAATTTGTGGCTGTTTTAGTTACCATTGTTATTTTTGTCTATGTACTAACATTATAAACTTGAAGTAACAAAAGCATTCTCAATTATTACAATCACTAATTGTCTTTAAAAAAGGGGGGTTACAAGTGGTTCAGTAGACAAATATATTTTGTGGTGTATAGTGCAAAGGAAAAAGTCTGCCAAAATAACTTCGCAAAATATATCTTAATTACTTTGCTGATTTTAACATATGTTCACAAATTCTTTGCTGGTCTTTCCTCCAGGAGGTGGGCTTAATTGCCCTCCCCTTGGGTGTGAGTTGGACTAACTCCCTTCTAAAAACAGAATGGGCAAAAGGTAAAAAGATAATTTTGTATCAGAAAAATCTAGCAGACACTACTACAACTAAGTGCTCAAGCTTAATATCACCAGTGGTAAGTATGTGAATTTAATCTTCCCCCTGATAGGCCGCTATGAGTAGGGCACTTCACTTTTCTGACATTGTCTCAACATTCCTAATGATACAGACAGGGAAATACTGGGTAGAAGAGGGTGGGTCCCTAGCGAGGGCTCCATCTTCAAGGCTGGGAGGCCCTGATGAGAACTTCACATCCCTATTTTCCCACCCAAAAGTTGCTTTTTGGCTCACAACACGCCCCCCACCCCCGATATCTTGTGCCTATATAAACCCCAGACCTCAGCTGGCAGAGAGACAAGCAGCTGAACATCTAGAAGAGAGAAAGCAACTGAGCATCAGAGACTAGGGATAGATGTGGCTTAACTTCAGACGTCATGACTTTGGAGAGGAGCCCAGCCAGAGGCAGCGGGGCTCCAGAGAAAGATCACCTTCTTCCTACACCATCCATTTCCAGCTCCAAATCCTGCTGAGAGCCACCTTTATCACTCAATAAAACCTCTGCATTCACCATCCTTCAAGTCCATGTGACCTGATTCTTCTTGGACACTGGACAAGGACCAAGGTACCAACAGGAAAGGGTGTAAAAGGCTGTCACCTTGACTCTCCACTGAGCTGGCTAACACTTAGCCATCCGCCGATGGCAACTACTAAAAGAGCATTAATTTTGACACACCCCTAGATGTTACCATGGGGCCGGAGCCCAAAAGCGCTTGCCTCAGCGCCGGCACCCGCTCATCTGTGTGCTTTCCCTCCCACAAGGGGTTTGAATGGTGGCAGCCAAGTAAGCAAGCCACATCCCTGTTGCAAGTCCCTCAAAGTGGTCCAGGGAACTATCCCATCTTATTAATATCAATTTAATCGTGAGAAAACATCAGGCAAACCCAAACAGAAAGACATTGTAAAAATTACCTGACCATCATTTCAAAAGTTTCAAGATTGTAGTGTAGAAAAGACAATTTCACTACTTTCCCTTTTAGGTTTTTAGTTGAGACAATCTCCAGAACACAAAAGTCAAATTAACAAAAGAAAAATAAGCAGATGTTTATTAGTGTGTGCTGTACCCATCGTGTGGGGAAGACTTAGTTTAAAACTATTTCTCTCTGAAGGAAGTGCTCTAGGGGCCTTGCTTAAATAGTATTTTAACAAAGAACCATAGATCATATATAGTGAGAAGACAAAGGAGAGAGCACTTCCCATCCTTTATAAGGTGGGAAAATGTGGGAAGATAGGGATTTTGTTCCCAGATTCCTCTGGTGCCTGCTGATGCCTTCTCTGGGCTAATGTGCAAGTGCTGCTCCAGTCAGAAAGGGTTAATGTTGGTTAAAGGGTTAACTATCCCGTTTCCAGTTCCCCATCCTGCTGAGAGCCACCTCCATCACTCAGTAAAGCCTCTGCATTCATCATCCTTAAGGTCCATGTGACCTGATTCTTCCTGGACACCGGATAAGAACCAGGGTACCAACAGGGAAGGGTGTAAAAGGCTGTCACCCTGACTCTCCACTGAGCTGGTTAATAGGCAGATAGAAGCTGTGGCAGATTGCTTCACTGCGTTTTCAGTGTCTTCAACCTAACAGTCCTCAACATCTGGGGGAGCAGAGGAGGGGAATAATTAGTTTCCTTCAAGATCCTGAAAAATAAGACAAGACTGAGAAATATTACAGATCTGAGGCAACTAAGGGGACATGACAAGTAAATGCAACCTGGTATACCGGACTATATAATCCTGGAACAGAAAAAACTGTAAAACTGGTGAAATATGAATAAAGTCTATAGTTGAGTTAATCCTATAGTGCCAAAATTAATTAACTTGCACAGATGTGCAATAGTTAAGATGTTAAAATTAGGAGAAGTAGGGTGAGGGGTGTACAGAAACCCCCCACAGTCTTTGTAACTCTTCTGTTAATCTAATTGATTTCAAAAGTAAAGCATTAAAAATAATAATCTCTATCACATTACCTAATACTGACCGATTACGAACACATTCTCTTTTTTCCCTCTAGATCAACCATTTCTCAGTCTTGCTTCCCTCTTTACTAATGTTAAGTTTCTGTTTTAAGTTGTCTTATTTCTCTTTTAGTTGAAATGTGAACACTAGGGAATATAAAGAGCACTGTACCATCTGAAAAATAGAAAAATCTTGGGAATTTGTGATGAGATGATACTTTCCACCTGGGCCTCTTGCAGTTAAAGGGGCACTTACCTGGGTATCTGAAGATTCAGATCTGGCCCCAGCTAAAACACTAATAGGCATGTGATGATGACTGCATTATTTAACCTTTTTGAATTCAAATTTTGTATCTGAATATTCAATTATCTTTATTTAAATTTAAGGAATAGCAACTCTGTCATAGGTAATTTTAGATATCAGCTGTATTACTAAAAAAGAAGAATTTAATGTATGTGTATCAAGGTTGCTAGTATAAGTAAATATTGAAAATAAATCACATATGTGACCGGGCGCGGTGGTGCACACCTGTAATCCAAGCACTTTGGGGGGCCGAGGCGGGCATATCACGAGGTCAGGAGATTGAGACCATCCTGGCTAACACTGTGAAACCCCGTCTCTACTAAAAATACAAAAAATTAGCCGGGCATGGTGGCAGTCGCCTGTAGTCCCAGCTACTCGGCAGGCTGAGGCAGGAGAATGGCGTGAACCCGAGAGGCGGAGGTTACAGTGAGCCGAGATAGCGCCACTGCAGTCCGGCCTGGGCGAAAGAGCAAGACTCCGTCTCAAAAAAAAAAAAAAAAAAAGAAAAAGAAAAAAAATAAATCACATATGTATATAATAGCATAAAATAATTAGAAAACACAATTTAGAATATCATTTATAATATCAACAGAAAAGAGTACCTAGAACAAAATGGAACATCTTCATGAATTGAATAATGATTCAATGTAATGACAATCTGATTCTAAAAGTTATATAAAGAGGAAGAGCAAGAGCAAAGACTTGCTCAAAAATGTTTCAGTAATAACACTAGATAAATTTGTCCTGCTACATGTCCAGGATAAATCTATAGTAATTAAGGAGGCTGAGTCATAACACAAAGAAAAATAAATAGACCAAATGGAGGTCCGTGTTTATGAAAATGTTGATATGAGATAGATTCTGCATTTAGAGTAAATGCAGAATGGTAGATTCTGCAGTAATAAAAAATAAAAATGAGAAAATAAATTATCTCAATAGGCAAAGTATCACTGACATCACAGACAACAATTAACACCAGAGAAATTAAAGATGTAATATGAAAAGCAAGACATTAAGACATGTGAAAGTATAAAAAGATATTTTTATATCCTTGAATAAGCAAGCATTTTATTTAAATCAACATGAAAAGCACTAAATACACAGGAAAATATTGATACAGTCAGCTACTGCAAGATTTTTTTGAAATCAAACAATACAGTAAATAAAATGAAAACACAAGCTATAAATTAGGACAAGACACTTGTTAAACATTTAGTCAAGGAAGGATTGGCATTCAGAATATATAAAGAGTATTAAAATCAATAAGAAAAATAATCCAATAGAAAAATGATCAAATTACATAAATAAGTATTTCATATAAGCATCATAATTGAACATCTGAAAACATGCTCAGCTTCATTAGTAATGAAGAAAATGAAAACTAAAATCATGGGAGATACTATTTTTACACGCACTTCATCAAAACATCTACAATCTTATTATTGGTAAGAATCTGAAGCAAAAGGGGACACTTAAGCATAACTGGTATGAAAATGAATTGTTATAGCCCTTTAAGAAAACACTGAGACACAATATAATAGTATTGACCATTTCCATACCCTATAACCCAACAATACCATTCCCAGATGTACATGGGCACCAGCAGGCATTATAAGGCTGTTTACAGCAGTGGTGTTCAAAATAATAACAAGATAATATCGAACAGGGAAAGGGAATAGATGTTAGCTGCAATAACAATGTAGATGGACCCTAGAAACTAATGTGTAGAAAAAAATAAATCTCAGAAAAATGTATTTAGCATAATACTTACACAAGTGTGGAAAGACTGTGACATAAATGTGGCCTGAAATAACAATCATTCAACAAAACAAGGATTTATTTCTCCTTATGTGGATGTCTATGTGAGTCAAGTGACATCTCGGAATGTTTGCTCAACATGCAGTGACTCAGAAATCCCAGCTGTCTCCAAGTATGGCTTTACCTCTCAAAATGTGGTCCCCATTACTACTACAAAATGAGAAAATGCACGTAGATAATTCAGAATCTGCTCTTCTATGCTCTGGTCTGGAAGGGATACATGTCTTTTTAGTCATTTATCAAAAACAGTCAAGTGGTCCTGACTAACTGCAAGGAGGATAGCTAAATATGGGTGAACATTTGGCTGCCTAAGAAATAGCAAATAGATTTATCCCAACAGTTTTTAACAAGGTCAATACAACAACAATAATATATTGCTTAGGGCTAACAAAATATGTGATAAAATTGAAAAACACAAAGAGAGGGTAAAAACTAAGAATAACTACATTAGGGAAGAAGACAAAATGATGGGGATCAGAAAGGTGAAGATCGTGTCAGAAATGTTTTATTTTTGATTTTGTGTCACTGGATCAGGATATTTATTTTGTTGTAAGTAAGTCTAAAATAACTTACATTTAGATTTCTCACTTTCTTTTTTATGGATAAAATTTTTATAATAAAGATAAAGAATAGCCATAGTGTGATCATTTGAATTTTTGGAAAGATGGGCTTTCTTTTCTTAGAAGAAATATACAAGGAAAGTACTCACTATCACATTAAGGAATAAAATGACTCTTTAGTGAAAACCTGTAAATTTCTTCTGTGTTGTAAATTTTTAATATCTTTTTCTTGACTGTGCCTCTCCCTTCTTCTCCTGAGTTATTAAACATATTAAACAGCATAAAATTAAACTTTATGTTACCCCTAAATAATGGCAAATTAGGTCTTAAGATTTATTTTGATAATCCACAAAAGTCAAGATTTGAAATATTTTATTCATGCCCTAAAAATTAGCTGGACTGAAACTACATATATAAAAGTGTCTGGAAATTCAAAGCTGCAGCCAAACCTGGCCTTCGGGAAAATCCAAAGAAAATTGCATTCTCAGAGGTTTCCCCATCGAAACCTTCATTTCAGAGCCCCAAAGCACAAAACCTGGCCTCATGACTTATCAATAACTTCCTTCTAAGCGATTCTCTTCCTTTCTTCTTATCCCATAAGCTATTTACAGATAATACTTTGGTGAAGTCAATCCCTGGTGACCTTCTGTTCCTCAGGGAAGACAAGTGTTAGTCCTCCATGGTATACTCAAGTCAGATTTTTGCACAGCCAATATAATCTTTCAGTTTTTCCTGAGGTTTTGGAACTCACTGGAATGTGACTTGCATAATAATTAGTCTGCAAAATGGAGGGAGTGAAAGAAATACACTTCATGCTACAACTCCTGTCAGAAGAAAAACCACAAGATACGAATGGAGAAAAAGTTTCTGTAGGGTTTTACCTGCCCCACTTTCTTAGCCTCTGACATTCACCCATGGTCCCAAGTGACACCACTTGCATGAATAGTGGAGAAACCATGTCTAGGTGAGTCTGAGAAGATTCTAGTCTGTGTCCTGTGGGACTGAGGGATCTGTAGTTTCCTGAGTGGGTCAGTGGAGATTCCTGCAATTTCTAAAGGTATCCATCCTTCCTAATATCTGAGAAGCTATTACAATGATTCGGCCACAATAGAAATGTAAGAATTAATTTTGGACATTCTTTCAAGAAGATGAAAACATATTATTGGAGAATTATTTTTAGGAAAAGCATAATGATCAAAGAATTTCTTCTATCATTGCCCTTCTAATTAGAGCACATAACCCTGAATTATCTACTTTTGTACAAGTAGGCATATCTCATAAATATGGTCTCTCTGGGTTTTTTTAGGTGAATATTGCATATATTTGTGAAAAAAGTAATGGTTTTAGAAATACATAATTTATATAGATAAAACAATAAATATTTTTTTCTGATGATTGGGGAAAGATACAGCATAGTTTCTTATAATAAGAAATAATCAATTTTCACAATTAATAGAAAAACTTGTGGTTTTAAGCAAGACATATTTTTCTTTGTGTATTGCCTCAAACTTATTTATTGTTGGTGGACCAGGCGTATTTTAAATTATTTCTGGCTATAGGATCTTTAATCAACACTTCTTTATGGCCTATGCACTAATAAAAAAACCATCAATCAATTTGAATATTAAGGAAGAATCACTGTCAGTGGCATGTGATTCCTTCCCAAGAGAGACACAAGGACTCAGCTCCAACCCCTGAGAGCCACATGGGCTCCACCTAGCAAAGGTGAGTGTGGGCTGCCCAGAGTCTTAGGAGTCCCACTCCTTCCAGCCAAAGGTAAGGGTTGCAGTATGTTGGAAAAACTCCAGTGTGTCCTAAAGTTGGCATCCTTACCCATGTGGACCTAGAAGGCACGGCATTGAGCAAAATAAGATAATTTTTGAATCTTAGTTATTGGACTTGCTCAGGATCTGTTACTCCTTTCTTCTTTTCTAATTCTCTCTTTTGGAATGCAAATGTCTATGCTATGCCTATCCCACCATTATATTTTGGAAGCACATATCGTGTTTAATTTCACATGTTCACAACTAGACAGCAATTTGCCTCAGAATGAATCATACCTTGAGTCTTGATCATATCTAATTTAGATCATATTTAGAGGATACTTTAGAGTTAGACTTTAAAAATGATGCAGGAAAGAATTAATATTTTGAGTTACTGGGATAAAGTGTTATTTTGCATTTAAGAAGGACCTAAGTTTTGGAGGGCTGTGGGCGGAATGCTATAGCTTGATTTTCTGTCTTCTCCCCAAATTCACATGTTGAAATTCTACCGTCCAGGGTAATTGTTTAAGAAGTGGGGCCTTTTTGATGTAATTAGATCATGGGGATTGAGCCTTTCATATTCAGTTGAGCCTTCCATAATTAACACTTTTATTAAAGAAGCCCCAGAGATGTGTCTTCTTCCATATGAGCAAACAACGAGAAGGCAACCAACAATCTATGAACCATAAAGCAGGCCCTCGCCAGACACAGAATCTATTGGTGCATTCATCTTGGACTTCTCAGCCTCTAGAGCTGAGAAAACAAATTTCTGTTGTTTCAAAATTACCTAGTCTAAGGCATTTTGCTGTAACAGCAGGAACAAACTAAGACAGGAAAGAAACACCTGTGATAAGAAATTTAATACCCCCATTAAGTTTTGTAGTTTTTTATGTTACTAATTTTTCTTCATTCATAAAATGGATAAAATAGAATGAAATTTTATTTGGTTATAGTATTAAAACACAGAAAGTGAGCAATTCGAATTTCAAGGTGGTATAATTATTTTTCTCTACTAATAAGAATTGTATGAAATCATTTCATTTTTATTGCAAAAATAATTACTTTTATATTTTGACACATTAAACCTATAATTTCTGAAAAGCATTCAATTTTATTACTCATAGAGTATTTTTAATGTTGAGTAACTACTATTAATGCTAGATATATTTATGTATGAGTTCAATGAAAAATTTAAAAAGATGCTAAAAGCAATCTCCAATTTTTCTATCCATGAATGCTTACTTTTGACTTGAAATTGTAGGCAATGAAACTATTCTCCAGTGGTTTAATTTTATAGGTTTTAGGTGAATCTACCACAGTTAACTATTAAGGTTTTTAGAGAAATTAGAGTTCCAATATTGATAGGCCACTAACGTTTTCTTCTCCAATATCATCATACATCCGTACATATACAGCCACAAAACAAACACCCACATACTTCTTTTGTTTTCTCCTTATAGACAGGGTCTCACTCTGTCACCCAGACTGTCACACAGATTGGCATGCAATCATAGTTTACTGTAACCTTGAACTTCTGGGCTTAAGGGACCCTCTTACCCCAGTCTCCTGAGCAGCTAGTACTACAGGCATGCATCACCACGCCCAGCTAATTTTTAAAATTTTTTTTGTGGAGTAGGGGTCTCGTTATGTTGCCCAGGCTGGCACTCACACAATTCTGAAAGTAAATTTTCCTTAAGAGTTACTGTGCAGGAGTCTGTCTACCCTCTGTTCACAGAGTGCCTCTGGAAAGACAATGATTCTCTACTAATTATCGATTTAATTATTTACTTGAGACTGTTAGGTGAAATGCTTCCACAAGAAACTTCAGATTTTTTTGATCCAATTTATAATTATTGTTCATGAAAAACATTGCTAGACTATATATTCACTATCAATTTTATATTTAAGTTTTGCACTGTTACAATTAAAGTAACTTGTCCATAATATTATTAGGGCCAAATTATATATCATTTCAGTCTTTATATATATATTTTTTTCTTTTTAAGAAAGAGTTTTGATCTTGTTGCCCAGGCTGGAGTGCAATGGCACGATCTTGGCTCACTGCAACCTCCGCCTCCCGGGTTCAAGCAATTCTCCTGCCTCAGCCTCCTGAGTAGCTGGGATTACAGGCGTCCACCACCATGCCTGGCTAATTTTTGTACTTTTAGTAGAGACGGGATTTCACCATGTTAGCCAGATTGGACTCAAACTCCTGACCTCAGGTGATCCTCCTGCCTCAGCCTCCCAAAGTTCTGGGATTACAGGCGTGAGCCACCACACCCGGCCCCGTCTTTATATCTTGATATATGCATGATATTAAACTAAGGATATAGTGTTCCTTTCAATGATATTTCATTAAAAGTGGGGCCTGCAAATTTTTCTGTAAGACGTCAGTTAGTATTATATGATTTGATATCCATGTATGATCTGTGTAGTATGTACTTCACTCTGCCGTTGTGGCACAAAAGTAGACATAGACAATTTGTAAATGACAGCATAGCTGTCTTCTAATAAATATGTACAGATAGTCCTTGGAATTATTTATAATGTTACAATGGGTTAATAGGGATGTCATCCCCATGGTAATTCAGGGAACACCAGTATGGTATTTATAAAACAGGCAGCTAGCTGGATTTGGCACTCAGCATTGTTTGAAAACCCTTGCACTAAAGTTAAAGTTTCACAGAAACAAAGATGTTTTGTTATGCTTTTCCATAAGCCCTTTGAAGCAAATATTTGCATATAATCACCCATATCTTTCTCCCACACATTTAATACAAATTTGTTTTAAATTTGCTTCTCCAGTGATTGTCATTTTTTCTCTTGTCATGCAATATCAACAAGAGAGTGGGTCTTATTTCATTCCGGAGCATTATGAACAAGCTTTGTTTTATGTATTCATAATTGGGCCATCATTCCAAGAAAAAATTTATTTGTATTGTTAAATTTTAACTACCTTGAAGTAACAAAGTGATAAGGAAATACTAATATGAAAAAACACATAGTAGAGTTGCATTGATAATTTTAAATTATTTATGCATAAAAGAAGCAACTGCCTATTCTATATTTAGGGAAAAGACTGCAGGTTCATCATATTGAGAGAAGAAATCCATAGGATAAATTACTAAAAACAAAGGAATTAAGTGACCATCAGCAATCTGGATGCTGATTCCAATAGTTTTTTTCTTCTAGTTAGATAACTTTTGGAAGATTCCACTGTAAAAATTTTAAATATGAAGGGGAAAAACATAAAATCATGACTTAAGTCTAATGAATGAATCCTTCCAGGTTATCTTTCAATGAAATTCAAATTTTAAAAGCCATATCCACATACTGAAGGCTTTCAATCAAAATTTTCAACTCTGTAGAGGCGAACTAGGAAATAAAACCAAAGGCAAGCTGACATTTTAAGAAAGAATCTGCCATAAAAGTTAGAGATGAAAACAAGAAATAAATGGGTATGCAACAAAATCAATACAGAAAGGGAAAAACTAAAATAAGAAATATTGTCAAGTTATGAGAAGATTTTAGAATAATAAAGCAAGTTTAGGCTATTATTAAAAATTGGGAAAATGTAGAGAACAAAACTCTCAAAAATGAAAAAGAAAAATTAACAGAAAAAAATTAATAGAATGTTTTTGCAGGACAGCAGAACAGGAAAGAAAAATAAAATTGAGGAAATAAAAGCAAAAATAAAAAGAGATGGAAAATAGAAAATAAAATTTAAGAATATTGGAGGCCTTGTCCACAAATTCCAATAATCAAGAAATCAAAGTTCCAGAAATAAAACTGAAAAAGTTGCAAGGAGATTTTTAATGAAAAAAATTTTTAATTCTAGAAATAAAAGAAATGGTTTTCTAGGATAAAGATGTCACCCAGGCTGGAGTGCAGTGGCGCAATCTTGGCTCACTGCAACCTCCGCCACCGGGTTCAAGCAACTCTTCTGCCTCAGCCTCCTGAGTAGCTGAGACTATAGGCGTGCACCACCATGCAGTTAATTTTTTGTATTTTTAGTAGAGATGTGGTTCCATCGTGTTAGCCAGGATGGTCTCGACCTCCAGACCTCATGATCCACCTGCCTTGGCCTCCCAAAGGGCTGGGATTACAGGCATGAGCCACTGCACCCAGCCAACATCTACTATTTTTTGGAGGGAGAATAAAATGAATGGAGTTTACTGGAGAAACTTAAAGCCAAAGGCCAGCATGTCGTGTGCACAGTTCTCTATTATCTTGTTCAACAGAGGCAAAGCCAGGCTATGCATAGGAACACATAGTGGGTTTACATTCACATGGACACGGTGAGGGGAACAATGCACACTGTGGCCTGCTTGGGAAAGTATCAGGATAAACAGCTAAGGCATGCTGGGCTTAACACCTAGGTGATGGGTTGATAGGTGTAGCAAACCACCGTGGCACACGTTTACCTACGTAAAAAACCTGCACATCCTGCACATGTATCCTGGAACTTAAATTAAAATAAATTTTTTAAAAGAAACTTATTCCTTTATTGTTTACTTTTTCAAATCGAAGATACATTATTTTGAAAATTTAGAAGAAATTTAGGAGAAGAAGAAAACCCTGTAAGTTTTCTAAGCAAATGAGTTGTATTAAAGGGAAAGAGGATGAAGAATTAGGATTGAACCAGGTTTTTCAAATGTAACATTAAAAAAGAGAAGTCAATGCAACCATAACCTTAATAGCATTAAAATTACTCCCTATCTCTTTTTCTATGCTCAAACTCTCTAGCAAGTGTCCAGATAGAACACACACACATATATATATATATATATATATATATATATATATATGTGTGTGTGTTTCTGAGGTACACAGTTAGAAAACTTTAGCTTACCAAAAATAATGGAGTAAGAAATTTGAGGCAGGACATGTAACGTTTACTCTGGAAGATAAGAAAAGTAATTTACAAAATTATGGAGAAGGAAAATCTCATTCTGGGTGATGCACCAGTCCACAATGAAGCAGATCACAATCTCTGAGAGACACCCCTAAGACAAAAAACTAACAGAATATCTGAGGCTTTTAGTTATCAGATAATAAATGCATGTTTTTGTCATCTGTGAGGTTGGACTAGTGATAAGAATAGAGCAAGCGAAGTGAACAAACGTAAGACAAAAACTACACGGAGAAAACAAATCATGCATACAAAAGAAAAGGTAATGATGATTGCATACATGGCTAAATTCAATTTGGTGATAAAATGTTAAAACAGCATATTGATTTAAAGCTATGATAAAAATATTGATTGCCTCAAACAATGGCAAGAGTGTACCCATGTAGTAAGTTGTGATGACATAAGAAAGCCAAATACTTTTTTCCATATTGGGAAGTCAATACATAATAACTAAATTTGAAAAATCTACAAGTAGTCATTGAACTTTATACTTGGAAAGATACAAAGTACCAATTAAACAAATGGAAAATAATTGGCACTGTAGAAGAGTTAAGTACAGGACTTACTAGTGGAAGTTATTTTTCTCCCTGAAATAATTTGATTAAAGGATAACAAAACAAAAAGTTAAGGAAATAAATGTTAAAAAACAGATAGGAAACTCATGTTAAAAAGTGTTTCATGGTAAAATATTGGATTTTATTCCGAAAGAGTATGTATGAAACAAATCTGAGAAGTATTTCAAGTAAGCAAGAGGGAAGAATTTTCTTAAATTGTCACTAACCAGAGCAGAATCAAAAATATGTAATTTTTCTGATCTTTATATTACACAATACTTGTATTTGTAACATCAAGAGGTTCTTGATTTTCATGTATTATTTTGTTAACACATATGTTTGTGTGTGTGTGTGTGTATATAAATATATATATATATATATATATTTTTTTTTTTTGAAACTTGGTCTCGCTCTGTTGCCCAGGCTGGAGTGCAGTGGGATGATCTCAGCTCACTGCAACCTCTGCCTCCCAGGTTCAAGCGATTCTCCTGCCTCAGCCTCCCAAATAGCTAGGATTACAGGTGCCTGCCACCACGCCCAACTAATTTTTTTTTTTTTTATTTTTAATAGAGACAGGGTTTCACCATGTTGGCGAGGCTGGTCTTGAACTCCTGACCTCAGGTTATCCACCCGCCTTGGCCTCCCAAAGTGCTGGGATTAGAGGTGTGAGCCACTGCACCCGGCCTATCAAAGACATTTTTAAGAGAAATTGATTCTTTTTCAGCTGTGAGTTTGTGATTGTAAAGGATACAATGACTATTTCATAATTTGATGACATATTAAGAACTACTAACGTAAACTATAGAAGAATTACTAAATAGTCTAACTGTTGCTTTAAATTAATCATATGCAATGTTTGTCACAATGAATTTTAAACCATCCAATATTCTAGATTCAATAAATTATAGTACCAATTTTGGGTCATGCATGCATTCGTTTCTACGAACAAAATATTTCATTCCAAGAATTCCTAAATTTGAAATGACAATTTGTTAGTTTGGAAAATAAATATTTTATGACCTCCATTAATAATCAGTATAGAAATGAAAAAATAGTTTCTTTTATTATCTATACATATATATGAAAAAATACACACATTCACAGCAATTTCTGTACCAGATATTTTGATAAGGAGTTTCTGGGAAAGATTTTACTGACAGAATTATTTATGATGATAAAAGAGAACTGATTTTATCTCTTGCTCACTAGAGGTAATATCAGAATCTTGAATGCTTTGAATACTATGTAATTTGGGGATCTTTAATATTTCTTTTTCTGTTTTAGTGGATTAATTCCTAGTAAAGAGTAATTGGTGAGCAAAATGAAGGGGAATATGTTTTTAAAATTTTAAATGCTTAAGGCAACTTAAAAGAACCCTTGGATGTTTTTGTATATTTTATTCTTTTTTTCATACATCACACTTAAAAGTAGGTAAAGTTTAGAAAGAATTGTGAATAAAATTTATTACATATAATAATCAGATTTTACATAATCTTTGAGGGAGTAAGTATTATAGTTTATCTCAAGAATAAAGCATGCTCAAAAATCTGTCTAAACTCTAAGTGAAAGTTCTAAGTGCTTTATTTTTCATAACTATGACTGTGCTTCACTAGGGTTGATACTTTCTAAACGTAGTTAAATCTTTGATAGAAAATCAAATGTCATCTCTTTAAAATAGTATTTTATAAAATACCAATAGGATTTACTTAAAATTGTTATAAATTAGTATACTTTTACAACAAATCAAAATATAAAAATTATTAATATTCTTAAATTTTAAGGCTACCTGTACACAATCCTATTGTTGAAAAATGAAAAATTACAGGAGATATTTACATTTCTTTAAAATTAGAATTCACTGCTGCAATTTCTTCCAGATGACTATCTAATTCTTGTGATGTAAACAACATCATGGACAGTACTGAAACTGTAACAGTTTCAATTTTCTCCCAGCTGGACAACACCTTGCATCAACAGCTGCTCCATCTTTGCCTAGGGGCCAAGAAAGGCCTGGATTTCAAAAGAGAGACAAATTGGCTAAGAGCAATGAATTGATAATCCAGCCATTTGAATTTGGACAGTTATTCACTAACTTGTTTGGAAAAACAGGTTTGGATTCATGTTCTATCATGTAAAGTTTAATCGTTTGCTTTGAAATTATTGATCTGATAGCAATTTAATATTGAGATTTAATATTGGGTAACTAGAAAATTATGGGCTAGAATGTTTCACATGTGAATTAGGAACTAGCTAGATTTTTTAGAAGATTACCTGAGACATTTTTAAGAAGTTCATTCTCTCTCTGGACATTTATATTTCCCAAATAACTTAACATTAATTTGATAATATCACTATCAAGTTATAACATCATTATCAAGTATTAACACTTATATCAAACAGATAGAGCTTTGGTGTGGACCATAATGATGGCTAGGGCTAAGGAGACGTGGACATTTGGAGTGACATAAGGGAAGCCTGACAGGCCAGACTGATGAGGGTCTCAGTGAAATCTGAAAACAAAGAAAGGAACTTTAAATTTCAGTTCAACACCTTCCCAACTGATCTATTTCAGAATAACTCAGTTAAATCTATATGCCCTTCCCCTCTCCATTTCACCTCCATAATGTCCAGGACCCATGGCAATAAGTATTCATTTCTTCTGCTAGTGCCCCCAAAATAGTTGAAAGTCTGCGAAAACAGAGGTGGGGTCGGAAGAAAGCAGCTTTGGTTTCTGCATCTTTAAAATGGGAATATTCCAAATGACTCTATGGTGTTAGAAGTCCAAGAATTGATTACTCTAATGGGAGGAATGGTCAGGTTCCATTTCTTCATCGGGTTTTGGTTACAAATTTGCAACATTTTTATAGTTATGAATCAATATTAATAAAGACAACAAGTACATATTGAGTCTATAATTTATGTAGAATGCACGTTTCTCCTTATTTAGGAGAGATGGCACAGGGTAGTCAGAAAATAAGCGAGTAAATGAAAAATAGTAGTGTTAGGTACTTAGGCTGACATTAGTAGCTGGGAAGAGGTAAAAGAAAGAACAGAAGGGCTGTCACTAAGACAGGCCCTGGCCCACGTTAAGTTCAGCACCAAGACCGCCCAAACTCCACCTTAATGGATGGAGTTTGTGGTAAAGTCTGTGGCCAGCACATCCTGGAGAAAGAAAAGCTGAGGCACAGATAAAAATCCCCTACAGTGGCACATGCCCAGTCCATCTAGGCCATAACACTGGGTAACTCCATCCTCATTACAAAGTCATTTAATAAAATTTACATGTGGTTTTCAATCCCTGAGTAGACTTTTATTAACAAATTATGGGTAAAAATGCGCACAGTTTAATTTCAGTTATATAACATAAACTGCCAATCAAATGACATCATCCTGTCACTCAAACACAGCCCAAGCTTCAACTCCTCCCCCACGAACCCCATAAAAGTATTAACACCCTGAGCTGTATAAAGAGGAGCTGATTTCACTTCACAGAAATCAGCCCGCTCTCCCTCTGAGAATGTATTACTATACTTCAACAAACTTTGCTTTATGCTTGCATTTTGGTGCTAGTTTGCAATTCTTTGCTCACTATCACAGGAACAGAGATTGCTGGTCCAAAAGCTCCGGCCCCGGTAACAGTAGGACATTTTGTTCATTGACAGAAAAGAACAAGAAATGGTATATTACTTTTATTAGGGCTGCCACAACAATTTACCACAGACTCTACAGCATAAAACAACAGAAATTTATTATTTTACCATTCTGAAGGCCAGAAGTCTGGAATCAAGGTTGGGCCAAGGCCAAGTTCTCTCCAGAGGCTCTATGGGAGAACCCTTCCTTGACTCTTGCAGCTTCTGGTGGTTCCAGGTCTTCCTTAGGTTGTGACTGCATAACTCCAATTTCTGTCTCCATCTTCTCATGGATTTCTTTTCTTCTCTGTGTTTGTCTAATAAGGATACTTGTCATTGCATTTAGGGATCACCAGGATAAAGCAGAATGATCTCATCTCTAGATTCTTAGCTTAATTTCATTTATCAAGACTTTTTTTTTCCGAAATGAATTCACATTCACGTTGGGGATTAGAATATAAAGATACGTTTTTGGGTGCCACCATTTAGCTCGCTACAAAAAGGCACTACAAAAGGCATGTCCTCTATGAGAGAGGAGAACATAGCTGAGAGAACAATTTCCAAAAGGGTGTTCAGGGAGAGTGTAAAAGAATCAAAATATAATTATTGATATTAAAGCATTTTATCATCATAAGAAAGAATAATCCAGGCTATGAGCTTGGGCAAGTTTCTCAAATGCTATAAAATAATATTCAGGGCTTTCAACTGGAAGCGTGGCTGGGTGTTGGAGACATATTTAGTATGGAAATATGTTCATATCATAGTTAAGCACAGGGTGAATTTGGTGATTTAGGCTGGGCTATTTCAGGTAGGACATGCAGGCATTTAAGAGTACATCCTTAGAATTCTCCGTGAGAGAGAGAATCCAGTGAAGGCACGTGAATCCCCTTTCCAGAGCAGATATAGGTGCAAGGATGAATGAGAATAAACTTTAATTGCTATTGAGTTTATATCCAAGATATTAATTATATCTATTATGGGAAGTCAAAAAAAGAAGTTCTCAAATTCTCTTTAAAAAGATACTGCACTTCACAAGCATCTCATGGCATCCTCTACCGACTATCTCCGCGAGCAGTGGGGAAGCGGGTGGTTCTCAAAAACTGGATGCTAATGATGTTCTTACAGCTCCATTCCACTTTTCTAAAAATATGTCAGATGAGTTATTTTCTTTCAGCTAGCTTTTTTATTATTTTCACTCCCATTGTTTTAAGTTTTGTATCACATCCGCAGTCATATTTGATAGTTTGTATTTTAAAGTTTGAATATATTTGTGAGGAGTTAACTGACACACTCTAATGATGATGTTAGAACACGATTCCTCTTTATCTGGGGTTATTTCTCATCCTTATTGCTACATGTTGACCAAGGCATGAGTTACTTCAGAATCACTTGTATGAGACATTGGGATTTGCTGATTTAGGCGTCTTAGTTCCCAAAGAAGAAGAGCTGTCACCAGGGGACACAAAAAGTGCCCACAGAACTGGAAGTTGACACTGCCACATGGACAATTTGTGCTTTTGTGCCACTAAACGAAAAGGAAAATAAAGGAGATGACTGAATTAATTGTAACATTTGATTCTGACTATTAGAGGGGTGGGAATTAGTTTACTATCACACACTGAGATTATATATGAATTTGCTCTGGACTGAGGATTCACTGGGGCACGAGTAGCAAGTAGTAATTTCATGTCTAGTAAAATAGGTCACAAACACATGCAGGTGTGATTACTGATACTTTAGACTCTCTAATAATTGAAGTCTGGTTCTCAATGATTTACCTGTTAGGTGAATTGTGGGTAAAGGCAAAAAGAATATGGAATAGGTAGCAGAAGAATGAAATGACAAATATCAAAATTTGACCATTTGACCAGATTTTGCAAAAGGTATGAGTGAATGAGGACTGGAAGAGTTAGGTGTCTTTATGAGCACTTTTTTCTTGTTCCTATTACTCTACCATCTAAAGTGCTTATATTAATAGTGGTTAAACATATTTATAGTTACTATTAAATATCATTTAATGGCAGAGTTTGAAAGAGGTTTGTGGCTAAATTAAAAAAAAAAATTCCTCCAGGATGGGTAAAGTGTGATATGGGAGTGTTTGCATATTTTTTTTTTTGCAGCAATCAGTCTTTAGTTATGTAAATAGTACTTATACCATATTAGGTGGCTGCAATACATTGCTATTGTCTTTATTAGGAACCTTGAATATGAGTAAAATTTGTGTGTGGATTCACATCTGACAAGCTGTGCTGAGTTTTCTTTTACTATCCCAGCATGACTATCAGATCCTCCTTAGTTTCTTACGCATCATAGAGAAGAATCTAAGAGGTACATTTCCCAGAATTTTGTCCTTGTATGGATCTGGGTTAGAGTTTTCCAATGCAGCCACTTCCTCAAGATTTGGGAGGCAGAAGGGGAGAGGACATTTTTTTCTGAATGCAGATGCGTAGCCAGATGAGTAGATAGATGTGATGACACCTTGAGAACCACCCTAATATCCTGCTCATGGAGATGACTAGAAGAGGATGCTCCAATGCTGGTGAAATAAAGCATCTTTTTAAAGAGACTTTGAGAACTTTTTTCACATTCCTATACTAGATATAATTAACATATAGGATATAAACTCCAGAGCAATTAAAATTTATTCTAATCATTTTTGTGTCTTTACACAAACAATTTTAAAATATTAAAGATGTGGACATAGCCTATTTTGCATATATATTAGCTACATCCAATTTGGTCCTTAATATTGTTGTGATTAATAAAATCATCACTTTTAACATTTTACAACTGTGAAGAAGATATAGAAATTTGAATACATTAAACTGTATGCTCTGAACAGACATAGACTTTGGATGAATAAGTAGGTAATTTTATTGTTTATAGACAATAGCAATATCAAGGATCTTTTTTGTCTTTATTATTATTTTTGGCTTAAATATTTGTTTTCTTGTTTATACTAACCTACCTTAAAACTTCTGAAACAAGTAATATAACAGAATCTCATTTAAACATAGGTAACTTGAGTCTGGACATTTTATTTTATTCTTTATTCTTGTGTTGTTCTCCTCTGTCTTTGTTAAAATCTCTGGAGCCTGAATGTATGACTTGGCTTCTTTACAAATACAAATATTTAGCATATCTATGGCAGTCTTTCTAGTCCCTGTATTTAGAGAGAGCTACCTCACTCTGGATAGAGATGGTGTCTTTTAACCCCATAAAGTTATTTCCAATTGGCAGGTAATAGTGAACTGGGTTTAAGCTCATCTAAAGAACATCTGCTTCAGATCGTTTTAATTTATCATGAAGACACAACTATTCTATATTATCCACATCAAATAAAATCTCTGTGCAAGCCAGAAATAAAGACTCAAATAGAACGATTTTCTACTTAACAAGTCAACAATATTTGCACTCAAACTCAGCCTTTTATAAGTTAGACCTCTGTGTTCAACTCTCTATTTGATATGACTGTATGCTTGTCCTTGTAGAACCTGATTGCATTGTAAAAATAAATCTGTTAATTGGAAGGTTCAAGAGGGGCTTCAGAAGGATTAATCACCATCTTTCCCCTGAAACATTGTTTTTTGTCCAAATCTAAATAAGCATTATTTGAGGTCGTTAACCAGAAAGTCTTTTTTGGAAATGGACTAAGGTGATTTGTTTCCATTTTTTTATTCTTTATATTCTATCTAGCTCCTGTTGGTTGAAAAAGTGGCATATGATCGCAGATGAGTGTTTTTCTACTGTCTTACTTTTTTTTTTTTTACTATTCTGGGAAATGTTAAAAGAATAATTTCAAATAGTGAGAATTAATTAGGGGTCTTAGAGCAAATAATATTTCACTGCAATAGCTTAGTTCATATTAGTGGCAAGAGAATGCTTTCAAAAAATTATACACTAATCAATCTGTACTCTAACTCATTTTAGTCGTTGTAATTAATGAATAAAGTCAGGTAATTAAATTAATTACTTACTCTATTTTTTCTATGACCCTTTACCTTCTACTGTTCTTTAATGAGGTTTCTATTCTAGTATACCTTTTCATGAGTATATATGTAAAACAGATATATATTAAGTTTTCTATTATTGATGTATTAGCCAGGGTTCACCAGGGAGACAAAAACAACAATAGAATATGTGTGTGGGGGACAAGATTGGTCTGGGACACACACACACACACACACACACACACACACACGGAGAGAAAAAAAGAGGAAGATTTGTTTTAAAAAAATTAACTCATGTAATTTTGTGGGCTGGCAAGACTGAAAATTGCAGAACAAGCCAGAGGGCTAGAGCTCCAGGGGAGACATTGTAGCTTGAATCAAAAGGCAGGCTGCTGACAGAATTCCCTCTTCCTGGGGCAAGCTCAGTCTTTTTCTCTTAAGATATTCAACAGCATGGTACTGGTACCAAAACAGAGATATAGATCAATGGAACAGAACAGAGCCCTCAGAAATAATGCTGCATATCTACAACTATCTGATCTTTGACAAACCTGACAAAAACAAGCAATGGGAAAAGGATTCCCTGTTTAATAAATGGTGCTGGGAAAACTGGCTACCCATATGTAGAAAGCTGAAACTGGATCCCTTCCTTACACCTTATACAAAAATTAATTCAAGACGGATTAAAGACTTACATGTTAGACCTAAAACCATAAAAACCCTAGAAGAAAACCTAGGCAATACCATTCAGGACATAGGAATGGGCAAGGACTTCATGTCTAAAACACCAAAAGCAATGGCAACAAAAGCCAAAATTGACAAATGGGATCTAATGAAACTAAAGAGCTTCTGCACAGCAAAAGAAACTACCATCAGTGTGAACAGGCAACCTACACAATGGGAGAAAATTTTCACAACCTACTCATTTGACAAAGGGCTAATATCCAGAATCTACAATGAACTCAAACAAATTTACAAGAAAAAAAAAAAACAACTCCATCAAAAAGTGGGCGAAGGACATGAACAGACACTTCTCAAAAGAAGACATTTATGCAGCCAAAAAACACATGAAAAAATGCTCATCATCATTGGCCATCAGAGAACTGCAAATCAAAACCACAATGAGATACCATCTCACACCAGTTAGAATGGCCATCATTAAAAAGTCAGGAAACAACAGGTGCTGGAGAGGATGTGGAGAAATAGGAACACTTTTACACTGTTGGTGGGACTGTAAACTAGTTCAACCATTGTGGAAGTCAGTGTGGCAATTCCTCAGGGATCTAGAACTAGAAATACCATTTGACCCAGCCATCCCATTACTGGGTATATACCCAAAGGACTATAAATCATGCTGCTATAAAGACACATGCACACGTATGTTTATTGCGGCACTATTCACAATAGCAAAGACTTGGAACCAACCCAAATGTCCAACAACGACAGACTGGATTAAGAAAATGTGGCACATATACACCATGGAATATTATGCAGCCATAAAAAATGATGAGTTCATGTCCTTTGTAGGGACATGGATGAAACTGGAAACCATCATTCTCAGTAAACTATCACAAGGACAAAGAACCAAACACCGCATGTTCTCACTCATAGGTGGGAATTGAACAATGAGAACACATGGACACAGGAAGGGGAACATCACACTCCGGGGACTGTTGTGGGGTGGGGGGAGGGGGGAGGGACAGCATTAAGAGATATACCTAATGTTAAATGACGAGTTGATGGGTGTAGCACACCAACATGGCACATGTATACATATGTAACAAACCTGCACATTGTGCGCATGTACCCTAAAACTTAAAGTATAAAAAAAAAAAAAAGATATTCAACTCATTGGATGAGGCTCACCTGATATGGTTTGGATTTGTGTTCCTGTCCAAATCTCATGTTGAATTGTAATCCCCAATGTTGGAGGAGGGACCTGGTGGGAAGCGATTGAATCATGGGGGTGGATTTCCCCCTTGCTTATTCTCATGATAGTGAGTGAGTTCTCACGAGATCTGGTTGTTTAAAAGTGTGTGACACATTCCCCTTCATTGTCTTCCTCCTTCTCTGACCACGTAAGATGTGCTTGCTTCTTTTTTGCCTTCCACCATGATTGTAAGTTTCCTGAGGCCACTCAGCCATGCTTCCTATACAGCCTGTGGAACCGTGAGTAATCATACCTTTTTTCTTTATAAATTGCCCAGTCTCAGGTAGTTCTTTACAGAAATTCAGGAATGGACTAATACACCCACATTACTGAGATTAATCTGTTTACTTAAATTCTATTGATTTAAATGTTAAGCACATCCTAAAAGTACATTCACAGCAAAATCCAGGCTGATATTTGGCCAAATATCTATGTACTGTGGACTGGCCAAGTTGATACATAATATTAACCATCATATTAATTTGTATTTATTCTAGAAATATTTAAATATATACATATTTATATTTAACATTTTAAGAAACTGGTAATGCATATTAGCTATAGAAGATTTTCACAAATTTAAAATATATAAATTTTAAAAAATGAAAGAATTCTGACATGTCACTAATGTCCAGAAACAAACTGATTTTAGTGTGTGACCCCTTGTTTACTTACATACATACATACGGCCACATAGAATAAGAAAGGAAATAATATAAGTTAAATAACAGGTACAGAAATTTCGATTTTCAGGAAATCTTTGGAAAACTTGCATATCTGAATTGCGTGTGTGTATTTTAGTTTGATGCCTTAGTTTGATGACTTTCCAGGGTGTCTCAAAAAACCTGAGAAGTTACTTGAACTGGTCCAATGGCGTTTGTGGTGATGATGGTTTCCTCAGAAAA
The DNA here is from genome assembly GCF_028878055.3 of Symphalangus syndactylus. NCBI lineage: Eukaryota > Metazoa > Chordata > Mammalia > Primates > Hylobatidae > Symphalangus > Symphalangus syndactylus. The sequence continues at coordinate 79,321,543 of NC_072438.2, forward strand.
AAACACCCTTCAGAATTGAAAAAGGTAAAAATGACATTCATCAAGCAGTGTAACAAAGGAATTTGGTCCATAGTAGAAGTTGTAAAAGGAGAATAGGTAAATTTTCTTTTTAATGGAAATCCCAAGAAATAAAGGTGCATTTGCCTTGGGCCATACAAAAGTGACAGCTATCACTAGGGCATCTGTGGCAGCGGTTAAATGTTTATCTGGGCAGCCTTGAGCTCCTGCATATTTTTTTTTTTTTTTGAAATGCTGAGTCCTTCCTCGTGTTCTCAGTCATGCCCAGAAACAAAGATTAATCACCATGGTAACCATGATGGAGCTGCGTATTTAGATAGATAAATATATAATTTGATAGATAAACAGACTAGTAATAGAAATTTGCATTTAGATATTTGGAAAGGAATTCAAAAGGATTGTGAACAAAGGCACTGGTCCTGTATTCCCAAACACTTTAATTTTAAAGGAGTTTAAAATTTCCACTGGGCCCATTATTTGTTTTGTGTGTGTGGGCAGGGGAGAGGAAGGAGAGTAGGGCAATATATTGAAAAACTTCTAATAAGGAAAACAAGGATCTTATAATGGATCTGTTTTGTTCACAGAATACCGAAGTCCTGGTCCTGGTACTTCTGTGTAAAATATGACAATAAGGGTTTGTAGTGGCTGGTCTAAAAACTTACACAATTGACTTAGGGCCTTGTAAGTGTGGAGAGAACTTAACGTATTTTTGGACAAAGAGCTATGGTCATAGTTGAGAAGCATGCATGACGTGTGAGCGCATGGCTCAGTGGCACCCACATGCACAGATGAGCTTAGAAATATGGCATGATTCAGAAGGATGAGGAGGCATACAGTGAATCCAGTTAGGCCATACCAATTGTGATAATTCTAGAGTTGCGACTGTATATCACCAGGATAGTGGGAGTGCAGCTTGAAGAAGCCATTTTAGGCTCTATGACTAGGCATGAAAAATTGTTTTCAAAGGTTGGATTTATATAAAAGTTACAATTATGAGCCTGGGTCTTGGTTTTTGGTACTAGAAGATTCCCTTTAATATATAAAGAGTGAATTTCTGAAATAAGTTTCTCAATGCCAGTTTGCACCTTGGTTAACCTAGAGATGATGGGTGATAATAGCTGGAGTAGGGGAATAGGATGCATATGTTTCATGGAGTGGTAGGAAAAAGGAAAACACAGGGTAATTTAACCAAATTGTGCACCTGCAACCATGGTGCCTCATGGTAAAAGAGGAAGAACAAATAATTTAAACTAGTTATTTTGGGAATGGAAAACGTATTGTTAATAATTAGGTTAGACAATGGGTGTTAATGGGGATGTTTGGGCACACTCATTAAGGCAATTTTTGCATGCATCAGCTGGCATGCTCATGAAATGGGAGAGCATGTTTCATGGAATTACTCAAGGCTTTGGTTCTGTGTCATATTGGACCTAGTAGCACTATCAGGACTGTGAGGAATGATGACTTCCCAGGCATTTATCACCTAGTGAATTGTCTCTTTAGTTACATCTACATAGGCCTCATCTTTAACAAAATTGTAAATTTCTTGAAAGAAGAGGCTATGCTTAGTGCTGTATATGGCATAGCAATGTATACATTAAAGATAAAATCAAAGAAAAACTAAAGTGGGAGGGAGGATTACTCAATTTGTGATATTGAAGTTAAATGTAAATCTTCCTTTTGTTACTCTTTCCATCTTGTAGTCATTAAAAGAATATATAACAATAAAACATCAAAAGTACAGAAAGTTACCAATTTAAATCACACAGTATGCTAATTACTTTTTAAATTTCGAAATTGGCTGTTTACAAAACCCTTTGCCAGTATTTTGGTATTGGTTATAACAATGGTTTTAATTTCATCTTTATCCTCATCAATTTAACAGAAAAAAAGTAAATTAGCAAACTAGTAAAAGAGTTAAAATATTCAAGGCTGAATTTTTCACAAGCATTCCAGCCACACTTTGCAGACATTATTTTTCCCCAAATATAGCAAATAAATATATGCCAAAATACAGGAGTGAAACTTACCAGATGTCCAACAGCCTCAAGCCAGACAGATATTGGTCAAAACTTGAAAATTCACAGATGTAAGACAGTCTGTTATTCTGCTTCAAGCACTATTTTTATTCCAGTAAAGGCAGTGAAGTGTATGACATTAGATAAAAATATTTATATTTTAATTTTGTAATTCTGATTAAGTGAAGACATTCAAATTATGGTTTATAAGTATCATTTCATTAATTCTATTTGTGCCATTTTATCCATAGTTATATGGATGGAATAAAATAATTCATAGACTAAGTAACAATCAAATATACATACTTTTAGTTAAATGCTATTACTTTATTTCTCTAATCAACTTTATGCTTTAAACAATGTGTTTTATAAAAATACAAGAAAACACATTAATGAGCTTTTAAAGTATAATTTATTTTTTTTTAATTAACATGTATTTAGTGCCTACTGTGCAGCAAGCATTTTGCTAAGCATTGTGCCAGGACAACAGAATCTTGGTTCTTTCTCTCATAGAGGTTACATTCTATTAGAAAGGTGTCTCACATTTCCTGTCCCCTTGAGGGAACAGACCAATCATGCATTTTGCTTCTTGTATTAATGCTTTAAAGGAAACACATAAAGACCTGAGATGAAGAATAATGGGGGTGGGAGGGGCAAGAGCTAATCTAGATGGGCTGGGGAAAGATCTCTTGATGAAGAGATGCCATTTATTCTAAGACTTAAGGAGAGAGGTGCTGCTCATGTGAGGACTGGGGAAATGGAGCATTACTGGCTGAGGAAACAGCATGTGAAAGGGCCATGAAGAAGAAAAGAACTCTGTGTGTATGAAGAATTGAAAACAGTCTTTTGTGGCTAGAGCAGAGTAATGTGAAGAGACATGAGAGAGCTTGGGTAGATGGGGCCATGCAAAAAAAGCACAAGTTTATTCTAGATGAAATGAGAAACCATTGAAATATTTCAAGAAGCAGAATGCTGTGATCAGATCCACACTTTTAAGAGTGTTACTATTCTGTAAATAAGAGAATAAATGACTGGATATAAGTAAAGCAATTAATCCATTTAGAAAAGTGATAAATTAATAGCAGTGAAAGATGATTTACAGCTAAGACTAGGTGTGGCCAGTGGAGATGAAAGAAGAGGAGAATAAGAACAGCAGAATATTGCATTGCTGCATTTAGAAGATGAAACTGTTAGGGACTATTGAATGATAAGTTGGGAGGAATGTTATGAAGGGAATGGAAAATTATGGATTATTTCTTAGGTTTCAAGTTTCAGTAACTAAGAGGACTATAATGTTCTTTATTGAGATAGTAAAGATTAAACTGAAGGAGTAAGTTTGGATGGAGAAAAATAGAATTAAGATAGAGTTTTGGGCAAGTTCATTTTGAGAGATATTTGAGGAATCCACAGGGAAATGTCAGTGCAAAATTGAATGTGCAGGCCTGCATGTGGAAGAATGTTCTGTTCTGGACCTATATTTTTGGGAGTCATTGTTACTGTGATAATAAAATACTTTAATTCATATAAATTGATGACATCATTCAGGAAAAAAATCTTGAAAAAGCAGAGAATCAAAAAATTAGTCCAAGTGTGCAGAATATTTGTTGGTTGGATAGAGCTTTTGAATCACATTATACTGATTTTGTCCAACTAAAATTAAAAATGTAGAGAGAAGAGAAAAAATTTCAAACAGTTTATTTGAAATAACTGTTTGGTAAATAGTCTCATTTAATTTTTTCAAAGCCTATTCAAGTTATATATTGTACTTAACAGATAATAGTTGTTGAGAATAACTAACATTCATATAGATCTTACAAGCTTCAAAATGTACTTCCAAGCATTAAAAAACTGATGCATCAGGGCTTTGTAGCTCATGTCTGTAATCCCAACACTTTGGGAGGCCAAGGCAGGAGGATGACTTGAGACCAGGAGTTTGAGACCAAACTGGGTAACATAAACAGGAATAATATTTACATGGTGAAACCCCGTCTCTACTAAAAATACAAAAAAATTAGCTGGGCGTGGTGGCGGGCGCCTGTAGTCCCAGCTACTCAGAGAGGCTGAGGCAGGAGAATGGCGTGAACCCGGGAGGCGGAGCTTGCAGTGAGCCGAGATTGCGCCACTGCACTCCAGCCTGGGCGACAGAGCGAGACTCCATCTCAAAAAAAAAAAAAATATTTACATGAGTCTCTCAATATCATCAAGTACAGTAATGTATAAAACAGTACTAATGGTTCATAGAAAAATCCAGTTTTTGTGGTGAATATGGGCATTATTCTAATAGCCAGACCCCATCTCTTTAAAAAACAATTAGCTGGGTGTAGTGTTGCATGTCTGTGGTCCCAGCTACTCAGGTGGCCCAGGAGTAATTGCTTCACGTTAAGAGTTTGAGGCTGCAGTGATCAATGATGGTTCCACTGCACGCTAGCCTGGGCAAAGAGTGAGACCCTATCTCCTAAAAACAAAACAACAACAACAAAACTCAACAACAGCAAACTTTTTCCATAAGGAAATTAAATAAATTAAACAAAAAACACTTCAGGACATCTGCCCCTGACCAATTACCCCAATTTTCTTTGGGGAAAGAAACTTGCAGAAAGAATTGGTTACTTCTAAATGTGGGATTTCTAGAAGGAGGGTCTAAACCATGCAGCATTTCCTGAAATGTAGACCCTTGATCAAAATATAAGAGTCAGGCAGGCCAAAAACCTCTGCACAGCAAAGGGAAATTACGTGACCAACAGTATTCTTGAATGCAATAAATTTTACTGAGTATTTTGTACATGCCAGGCAATTTTCTAGCCACTTGGAATACATCAGTAAATAAATTAGATATAGGCCCTCACTTTTTGGGAACTGATATTCGAGAGGGAGAAGGCACTGAAAAATACTCATAATAAACAAATACATTATATAACATTTATAAAAGGGAATTAAGGGATAGAATAAGGTAAGAGAGGCCGGGCGCGGTGGCTCACGCTTGTAATCCCAGCACTTTGGGAGGCCGAGGCGGGCGGATCACGAGGTCAGGAGATCGAGACCACGGTGAAACCCCGTCTCTACTAAAAATACAAAAAAATTAGCCGGCCGTGGTGGTGGGCACCTGTAGTCCCAGCTACTCGGAGAGGCTGAGGCAGGAGAATGGCGTGAACCCGGGAGGCGGAGCTTACAGTGAGCCGAGATTGCGCCACTGCACTCCAGCCTGGGTGACAGAGCGAGACTCCGTCTCAAAAAAAAAAAAAAAAAAAAAAAAAAAAAAAAGAATAAGGTAAGAGAGATGTGATATACCAGTGTAGAAGTGGGGCAATGTTGGAGCAGACACTGTTGAATAGAGAAGATTTGAGCAGAGAAGTGGAGGATGTGACTAGTTAGTCAAAAAGATACCTCTCAGAAGATGCTCCCATAATGAGAATGGCTCAGGCAAGTGTACCAAGGCAGATGCATGTGCAGCAAGTTTACTAACAGCAGGAAGCTAGTTTGACTATAGCAGGTGATAAAGGAAGGGGAAATGTTGTGGTCAGATAACATAAGCTTGTGGTAGATATTTGAACAAGGGTGTGAGATCTCTTGAGCTACACTTCAAAAGCATTATTTGAGTTAGTGTGTTGACTACAGACAGGAGAGGATGAGAGTAGAATCAGAAAGGCTATTACTGGTATACCAGCCCTATTCAAAGATTTATATAGAGCTGTTTCTTTCTAGATATGCCCTGCCAGAAAACAGTTGGCTTGGACTTGGTGTGATTTTTACCAAGGTAACCAATAATTTAAACATTGGTAAACTAAATGGTCAAGTCTCAGTTTTCGTCAAATCAATCAACAACATTTGGCAAGTTGATAACTACATTACCTTTGAAACGGTTCATTAACTTAGTATTTCCACTGCTTCAAAACTAATCACTCTCCTCCTTTCCTGTTCCTCTTCATATGCCAAGCTTTCAGCCTTGACATATCCAAGAAATTCCTTTCTTTTCTTACTATGCTTACTACTTGAGTAATCTTATCGTGCTCCATAGCTTAAAATACTACCTGTATGCTCAGAGTCATACAGGTAGTATTTATATGTCCCTTTTTCTAAATGGTAGATGACTCTAACTACTTAGAAACATTTTATGGAGGTGTCTACTAGGCATTTCAACATTAAAATATTGATGATGGAACTCCTGATCTTTCCTTCTAAATCCTCTTCTTCTACCCCTACAAACACAATAAACACAGTAACTCCAACCTTACAATTCATGAGTCCAAAACCAAAAATAAAACTTCAGATTAATATGTGATTTATTGCACATTTAAATAACCACAAATTTTAGACACTAAACTTTGGGAATACATCCATTTTCTGTTCATGTGTAAATTAGGAGATGAGAGGAGATGAAATTCAATATAGAAACTGAAGAATCATAGTAGATTTTCTATAGAAATAGGAGAGAAGGCACAGTAGATTAATACAAATGCAGGTTGGTGGATAAATGTGGTTCCAAGAATGTATATAATCATAATAGTATTTACTCATTTTGCATATCTAATTATTTTTTCAGAAGTGATAATGGATTTGCATTTATTTGCTTCAATTTTTTTCTTACATTCTTCAGATATTTCTATTGGAATTCGCTTAAAATAAATTCTTTAAAATAAATACTATGTTATAAAAAACGTAGCTATCACAAAGTGAAATTTGGCATAAGCTTCATTCCTTTTTGTTTTATTGACTCCAGGTGAGAACAACAACAACAAAAAAACTAGAGGTGAAAGTATATCTATCAATTTTTTATTGCTGCTATAAAAATTACCATAAACATATGGGCTTAAGCAAAATAAATATTATCTTAGAGTTTTTCAGGTAAGAAGCCCCAAATGGATCTCACAGGACTAAAATCAACAGGTCACTTTTTTTTTTCTGCCTATACACTAAGACATCTCAGTGAGTGGAAAATAGACACAAGGTTGAGTTTCAAAATGCTGCTACCTCTAACTGCCTGGTACAAGCATCAGTGAAGTCCTAGAGGTATGGTGAAGATGCTAAATCAAGTATTTTATTAGTCTGTTCTCACACTGCTGTAAGGACATACCTGAGAATGGGTAATTTACAAAGGAAAGAGGTTTAATGGACTCACAGTTCTACATGGCTGGGAAGGACTCACAATCATGGCAGAAGATGAAAGAGGAGGAAAGGCACATCTTACATGGTGGCAGGCAAGAGAATGTATGCAGGGGAATTGCCCTTTATAAAACCATCAGATTTCATGAGAGTTATTTACTATCACGAGAACAGCATGGGAAAAACCCATACCAATGATTCAGTTACCTCCCACTTGGTCCCTCCCATGACATGTGACGATTATGGGAGCTACAATTTGGGATGAGATTTGGGTGGGGACACAGCCAAACAATATCAACTATCAATATTAATTTCAGATATGCTTTAAGTGGTGACTCAAATGGTATCAATTTTTAAGATAAAATAAACTTAAAACTTTCAATAGAAATTACTTTATATGACGCAAATAAAATAGGTACTAGTATAATTACAACTAGAAAGATCTTTGGGAAAAAATATAGTTGAACTCTCCCATTGTATAAATGAAAAAGATTCAGAGGAAAAAGTGGCGTTTCCATGATTATACATCTGATTAATGATGAGTAAAGATGAGAACCAGGGCTCATTTCTATCTTTAATGTGGCGAACAGTCCTTAAATCTGGCTCAACTCAACAGCCTCCAAAAAACAAATAAAAATATGCCACACCCTCTGCTTCTAACAGTTTCTTTTCATTTATTTCGTTATTGTGAATTTTCCTATAAGATTATCTTACATCTATACATTTTTATTAAAAATAGAAAGATTTCAAGGTACTTGCATGATCTTTATTATTTTATATAATGTGATGATGAAAATAATTGCATTTAAAACAAATTTTCTCTTTCTGAAGGAATTAAATGTTTGCTTTAGAGGTTAGATTTTTTTTTTCAATTTAAGAAGCTCATTTCTAATAATCATTTGGAAAGAGGCAATTAATGGGTTTGTTTTTGAATTGCTATTTGAAACTATTTTAATTTGAATGGATTCTGGCCTCCTAGTCTGAAATGAGGCAGGGCCCAGAGATAAACATCTTAAGGTATATGAAATTGACTGTGATGATTTTAGATGGTAAGATACCTTTAAGCCTTATTTCGCTTGTGCTTATGATCTCTGAATGTGTTTGAAGTTCCATTTTTGTTTTTGATAAACTCACCAATTTAAATTGACAAAGATAAAGTAATTGTATAATTTAAGTTGTTATAGTTATTGGATTAGTTCTTTCTCTATGTGAAAGCTTGACTCAGAGAACTCTGTGATGCCAAAAACATAGCAGAGGAAGACAACCAGTTATTCTGTCACTTGATAATGGCAGCTTTTTATCCTATGACCCAAGGTCAATTGCATTGTCTTTGGTGAAAGATAGAGAGCTATCGCTAAAAAAGATTTCACTGGGCAGCAATTCTGAATCTATTTCCTCTGATGAAATGTCAATAGCTTTCTAGGACAAAATGTAGTTTTTCTAGAAACGAAGGTGAAATTGGTTTGAAAATGTACTCCACAAATCAATTCCTTTCTATATAAAACATTTGAGAAAGAAAAATTAACAAGTAATCCAATATGCTGTTATGTTTCCATCTTTTTATTTTAATTCATCAAACATATTACATTTTCTCCAAAAAACCAATTTAGGGAAGCATTGATGTTCTTCTAATGGTTTTAGAGTCATAAAATGTGTGGTAAAAAGTCAGCTGCTGTGAACCTGGAAATCCTTGAAAATTAACAAGAGATAAGATCTTCTGAAAGAGCAGACTCACAGAGCTATATATGTTATGAGGCATTATAGAAAATAAGAACATGAAAAATACCTATGTACTCAAAATAATACAACTTGACAGATGATAGTTTAGGATTATGTTCAAAAGTATATTTATAATATATTGAATCATCAAATTCTGCCTTCTTAATTTCTTTTGGCAATACCATTCTATTTTATGAAAGCTTTTTTTGTTCACTTTTTAAAAATGCAATACTCTTTTTTTTCTCAAAATAGTAAAAATGTAACCAACTAAAACAGAAAATATAAACATTAATTTTCCTTATGAAAATGTTAAACCCCTATTATATTTTTTTGTAAGTGGTATTAGTAGCTAGTCAATTCCCTGAAAACTGTTTGCAGTGCAGACGGTCACGCACTATAAGGAATTTCCTGTGTAATCCAGTAAGTTCCTAAAGGTAGAGTTGCGCTGAGATGCATATGTGAAAACTGATTTCAAATGGAAACATAGTGAGGAACAGAAGGAAAGTGAGTAAATAAAGAAAATGCAGGGAAAAAAAAGCTACAAATAAGCCTAGATTATCCCTGCGCAGAAAGACAGATCCCAGGCACCAGGAAAAGCTCAAGTGATCATGGTCCCTAAATCAGCACAGTGGAGATGGGTGGTTAAATAGTGAGCCACTCTTTTACAGCATACACAGAGCCACCAGGATGACCCTCCTAAAATAACAAGAGGTTTTTGGAGGATTATTTCAAGTTCCAACAGCTGGCAAGGATGATTCTTAGCTTCATGGGCTCCACCACCCCTAAGTGGAAGGAGCCTTTGAAGGCCTGGCAACCTAATTTATTGCCTTGCACAAACCTGTTCTGTAAAAATTTGCAGATGTGTTGAGGCTTCTAGTACACCATGAGCTGATATGAACTAAAGGATTGGATTCATGGAAGCAAGCCCCTGGACTTGGGTAGGAGGGACCTGAGTGTCTATTCTACCTGCAGAGCCACTTGGATCTCCACTAATGTTTATATACATGAAGCTCATGGAGCAAGCTCAATTCTATCATTTGACTAAAAGAGAAGGATTCAAATCCATAAGCAAGTGATATCCAGCCCTTCCTGGAAGGAATAACAATTTTCAAGGCCACCACCAAAGAAAAGGAGAATGTCATAAGCATCAATGTTTTGCTTACTAAAAGATGGAGGGCACAACATGGGTTGACCTAGCATCTCTGCTTCCATATAACTCGACTTACAGAACAGAATTCTGTGAATGTCCAGACCAATAGTCCTTCTTCTTCTGTCTCAAGAAAATCTTTTTTCTTCTGTCAAGGTTAGTTTTTCTCCATAGTGCAGCATATCGGTATAGTTTCGTATTATCTTTGAAAACATTGGTTTCCAAACATCTGTTTTCAGAAATGAGAACCACATGGACCTCTTGTAGAAGCCAATCCCATCACCAATCTCATGTGGCTGATGCCAGTAACTTCAACTGCCTGAACTTTTTCACGTCCATCCAGTAGCAAAGAACTGGGCCTGTTCTTCTAGCCAGGCAGCTGAACAGCTGTTTCTCATCCCACCTGTGTAGTGTTTATGTTTGCCTCTAGTCTTGATCTGTGGAGTAACAGTCAAGCTGATAGCTCGGCCTGAGAAGGTGAAGTCATGTGGTACTTCCTCAGAAAGATCTGTGGTGTGGCGCTGTTAAAGATAATGTCCAAGATGACCGATTAGAGGTTAGCAATCTAACTCTCAACCCCTAAGGCTGAAGGAGAGGAATAGAGCCAACAGGATAAGTCAATCTTGGGTGGATATGAATTTCCTTCACAGCCTGCAATAACTGTTTTTTTGTTATCCTAAGTAAATATATTCACTCCTCATCTTTATCCAAATAATGCAGGTTGCAGAAGAGACATTGACCTTAGCAAGCAAAAACAAATAAAGAGCTCAGCAAGTATAATCATTTCAAGGACAAAATGTATTATGTTTTGTATTTTAGAGAGACTGCCTGTCTTCCCTGTGCAGTACGCTTAAGTCACAACTCATCTGATTTAAGGGAACAGAACATAGTGATGTAAAAATGTATGCCCACCTAATATGAAGGAAACTCCACTTAGCAAAGTGGGCAGTCACTATATCTAGCCATTCTTGGGTGTTAGAGTGGCTCCTCTCAGTATTAGACCTTCCAATTTACTAAGAAAATTAATATGTTATTTCTGTCTCCACTATGATAGTCTTCGGCAGTGTAGTGGTCTTTGTTCCAAAGGGAAGAATATTCTATCAGGGAACAGAAAAATGACTTCCTTGAGCTAGAAGCTGAATCTTTCACTTGGCCTTTTTCGGGTTTGAATGTCATTGAATTAACTGGCAAAAAAGGGAGTTACTGTATTTGCTAGGAAGATTGATCCTGACTTATAAGGATAAATTGGTTTGCTACTATAGAATGGAAGTAAGAAGTATTATGTCTAGAAAGCAGAAGATCCTATTCCTACTTATATACTAACATATACTAAAACTATTCTAAAATTTAAAATGTATTAAAAACTTATATATAACTTGTCATGAACCATTGAACTTAGTGATATCTGAGGCCCATATTTTGCTAATGCCCTATTAATATTACATAACCGACTTTCATTCCACTGTCAAAAAGGAATTTAAATTTCTAAATAGCCAATATTATTTTACTCTCCGTCAGTTACTATGTCTAATTTATCATATGGGGTGTTTCAAGGCATTTGGAATTTTGATCCTGTCTTTGAGACTACATCTGATAAGGGCATTCTAGAGAATACTTTGAATTTGTTATTGACACTATTTTGACGGTAGTGTAACAGCAGTCTTCTTGATATCTGGATATCAAAATGAGGACCACACAGCTGATATAATATTTTATTATATAAATAAAGAATACTGAAATAACTGATTTTTAAAATTCTGCTTTAATGTTCATAATCCATTATATGGGTCAGTGAAGGCTACCTATTTGTGATTTATGAAATAATGAGATAAGACTCCACTGAATAAAGACCAGAGGATATTGGTGAAGTTTCATATATATATCTAAAAGTACAGTGAAAGAGGCAGAGATGAGCTACACTTTTATACTCAAGGACATAATCACTGAAGTAGCTTTTACTTTTATCATGGTGAAATGTCTATACATGGACTGATGAGTAATGATTACAAGTGTCCCAGCCATTCCTAGGACCCTGCTAACTCAGTTCATTAAACGTATTCAGCTAATGAAGCTGAGGTTATAAGATCAATCACCCCATGGTCTTTATATTTTCCTAACTGCCATCACATGAAATCATTTAGAGAATTCAGACTGGAAATATATAGGTATCTTAATTAGGTCAGTCCTCTGCCATCAGAAAACAGTGTCTCTTTCAAAGCATTTTGTACAAAGGCCTTTTGCAGTTTGTTTCATTATCTACCATTCAAATAGCTGATTTCTCCTAATTTAGATTTTAATATGCTGATCTGAGTACCAAACTATATCATTAATAGAAGTGTTAAGGTCACATGAACTTTTAATGGAAACACATATTTATCTCATTTTCTTTTTCTTTTTTTGCTTTTGGTTTGTCCTTCAGACAATGAAAAATGAGGCAGCCAAAATGATATTTAGGATTCTGAACTATGCAGATATTTTCTCAGTTATTGATATTTCCGCTTGTTTTGATACAGAGTATTTAAACATTGGCATGTGTGTAAAGGCTATAGCTAATAGCTAGATAGCAATACAGCGAACATGAGTTTTTAAAACCACAAATTTATGCTGATGAGTAATCAACTCTTGTAATGGATACACAGGTATTCATATACCAAAAGCCCAATCCAAGTTCATCCTAAAAAAAATAAAATTTTGGGAGGCTTGGGCAAGATGGCTGAATAGGAACAGTTCCAGACTGCAGCTCCCAGCAAGACCAACACAGAAGGCAGGTGATTTCTGTATTTCCAACTGAGGTACCCAGTTAATTCCACTGGGTATGGTTAGAAAGTGGGTGCAGCCCACAGAGGGTTAGCAGAAGCATGGTGGGGTGTCACCTTGCCTGGGAAGCACAAGGGGTGGGGAAACTCCCTCCCCTAACCAAGGGAAGCTGTGAGGGACAGTGCTATCTGGTCCACATACTACGCTTTTCCCACAGTCTTCACAACCTGCAGACCAGGAGATTACCTCAGGTGTCTACACCACAAGGACCCTGGCTTTCAAGCACAAAACTGAGTGGCAGTTAGAGCAGACACAGAGCTAGCTGAGGGAGTTTTTTTTTGTACCCCAGTGGCACCTGGAACACCAGTGAGACAGAACCATTCACTCCCCTGGAAAGGGGGCTGAAGCCAGGGAGCCAAGAGGTCTTGCTCAGCGAATCCTATGCTCACAGAGCCCAGTAAGCTAAGATCCACTGGCTTGAAATTCTCACTGCCAGCAAAGCAGTCTGAAGTCGACCTGGGATGCTTGAGCTTGGTGAGGGGAGGGGGGTGCACCATTACTGAGGCTTGAGTAGACGGTTTTCCCCTCACAGTGTAAAAAATGCTGCCAGGGAGTTCAAACTGAATGGAGCCCACTGCAGCAACGTAAAGCTACTGTAGCCAGACTACCTCTCTAGATTCTTCCTCTCTGGGCAGGGCATATCTGAAAGAAAGGTAGCAGTCCCAGTCAGGGGCTTGTAGATAAAACTGCCATCTCCCTGGGACAGAGCACCTGGGGGAAGGGGCGGCTGTCGGTGCAGTTTCAGCAGACTTAAATGTTCCCGACTGCCAGCTCTGAAGAAAGCAGAGGATCTCCAAGCACAGCACTCGAGCTCTGCTAAAGGACAGACTGCCTCCTCAAGTGGGTCCTTGACCCCCGTGCCTTCTGATGGGGAGACACCTCCCAGCAGGAGTTGACAGACACCTCCCACAGGACAGTTCTCACTGTCATCTGGCAGGTGCCCCTCTGGGACAAAGCTTCCAGAGGAAAGAGCAGACAGCAATCTTTGCTCTTCTTCAGCTGCCGCAGGTGATACCCAGGCAAACAAGGTCTGGAGTGGACCCCCAGCAAACTCCAGCAGACCTGCAGCAGAGGGGCCTGACTGTTAGAAGGAAAACTAAAAAACAGAAAACAATAGCAGCAACAACAACAAAAAGGATGACCACACAAAAACTCCACCTGAAGTTCACCAACAGCAAAGGCCAAAGGTAGATAAATCCATGAAGATGAGAAAAAAACAGTGCAAAAAGGCTGAAAATTCCAAAAGCCTGAATGCCTCTACTCTTCCAGAGGATCACAATTCCTCACCAGCAAGGGAAGAAAACTGGATGGAGAATGAGTTTAATGAATTGACAGAAATAGGCTTCAGAAGGTGAGTAATAACAAATTGCTCCGAGCCAAAGGAGCATGTTCTAACCCAATACAAGGAAGCTAAGAACCTTGATAAAAGGTTAGAGGAATTGCTAACTAGAATAAACAGTTTAGAGAAGACCACAAATGACCTGATGGAGCTGAGAAACACAGCACGAGAACTTCATGAAGCATATACAAATATCAATAGCTGAATAAATTAAGCAGAACAAAGGATATCAGAGATTGCAGATCAACTTAATGAAATAATGCATGAATACCAGATTAGAGAAAAGAGAATGAAAAGGAATGAATAAATTCTCCAAGAAATATGGGACTATGTGAAAAGATCAAGCCTACACTTGATTGGTGTACCTGAAAGTGACAGGGAAAATGCAACCAAGTTGGAAAACACACTTCAGTATATTATCCAGGAGATTTCCCCAACCTAGCAAGACAGGCCAACATTCAAATTCAGGAAATACAGAGAACACCACAAAGATACTCCTTGAGAAGAACAACCTCAAGACACATAATCATCAGATTTACCAAGGTTAAAATGAAGAAAAAAGTGTTAATGGCAGCCAGATAGAAAGGTTGGGCTACCCACAAAGGGAAGCCCATCAGGCTAACAGTGGATCTCTCTGCAGAAACCCTACAAGCCAGAGAAGAAATAACACCACACAGTTACAACCATCTGATCTTTGACAAACCTGACCAAAATAAGCAATGGGGAAAGGATTCCCTGTTTAATACATGGTGTTGGCAAAACTGGCTAGTCATATGCAGAAAACTGAAACTGGACCCCTTCCTTACACCTTATACAAAAATTAACTCAAGATGGATTAAACACTTAAACGTTAGATGTAAAACCATAAAAACCCTAGAAGAAAACCTAGCTAATATCATTCAGGACATAGGCATGGGCAAAGATTTCATGACTAAAACACCAAAAGCAATTACAACAAAAGCCAAAATTGACAAATGGCATCTAATTAAAGAGCTTCTGCAGGGCAAAATAAATTATCAACAGAGTGAACAGGCAACCTATAGAATGGGAGAAAATATTTGCAATCTAGCCATCTGTCAAAAGGCTAATATCCAGAATCTACAAGGAACTTAAATTTACAAGAAAAAAACAAACAACCCCATCAAAAAGTAGGCAAAGGATATGAACAGACACTTCTGAAAAGAAGACATTTATGTGGCCAATAGACATATGAAAAAAATCTCATCATCATTGGTCATTAGAGAAACGTAAATCAAAACCACAATGAGATACCATCTCACCCCAGTTAGAATGGCAATCATTAAAAAGTCAGGAAACAACAGATGCTGGAGAGAATGTGGAGAAATAGGAATGCTTTTACATTGTTGGTGGGAGTGTAAATTAGTTCAACCATTATGGAAGATGGTGTGGCAATTCCTCAAAAATCTATAAGCAGAAATACTATTTGACCCAGGAATCTTATTACTGGGTATATACCCAAGGGATTATAAATCATTCTACTATAAAGACACACGCACACCTATGTTTAGTGCCACACTATTCACAATAGCAAAGACTTCGAACCAACCCAAATGCCCATCAATGTTAGAGTGGATTAAGAAAATGTGGCACATACACACCATGGAATACTATGCAGCCATAAAACAGGATGAGTTCATGTCCTTTGCAGGGACATAAATGAAGCTAGAAACCATTATTCTCAGCAAACTAACACAAGAAGAGAAAACCAAACACCTTATGTTCTCACACATAGTGGGAGTTGAACAATGAGAACATATGGGCCCAGGCAGGGGAACATCACACATTGGGGTCCGTCACGGGGTGGGGGGTAAGGAGAGGGATAGAATTAGGAGAAATACTTAATGTAAATGATGGGTTCATGGGTGCAGCAAACTACTATGCCACATGTATACCTATGTAACAAACCTGCATTTTCTGCACATGTATCCCAGAACTTGAAGTATAATAAAAAAATAAAATTTCCAGTTTAAAATGATTTTCATGTTTATAAACATGAAAAATTTTATTAAATTAATTTCACTGATTTAACATAAACATGGTTTGGAAAGTTTATAAGCATTTATTGATCTAAAACAAGCTTTTCCCTAAAAAATAATTATAAATTAAATGTGAATGCCAAAATTATATATCTACCATGTAGATTTGTTTAGAAAATAAGCTGTGATTATGTAATTTATGTTTATAATATATATTTTTTATTTCCTTAATAATGGCATAGAGAAATGAAAAGAAACTATTAATAGATTTAGATTTTTTATCCACTTGTTAGTGAAATATTAAAGTAAAATTATTTACAGATTTTTTCATGTCTATTTCTCACACTTATAGCACACATTCACACACATGTATTTATATATTTATGTCCCACTAAATTTTAGTAATAAAAATTAAACCTCAAAAATCTAAAATATTGATACACATAATATGTTAATTTATCTTTAAAACATTGCTAGCTGGTATAATTTTTTTTATTATAGGCAGCAAGGAGGAAATGAGGAGAGACGTTATAGTGTAAGGTTTAATGCCATGTAGTAATACATGACAAAGGACAGAATAGGTAGAGTTTATGAACATGGCTTGTAGAATAATACCATTTGAATTTGATTCTTGATTCTATCACTTACCAGTCATGTAACTTTAATTTTTGCCATGTTTCTAATACCTCCTTAAGTTTTGTTGTGATATTCAAATACGTTAATATAAAAAGTATATGGGGCAGTGTCTGGTACATGGTAGCATTATATGTGTATTTTTGCATGTATTTACTTTTCATCACCATAATAATCATTGTATTATAAAATGGCTACAACCATTTTATGAAGAATTTGAACTTTATAGCTCACTAAAATTATTGGCTCTGACCATATATATATGTAAAATTAGGAAATCTATGTAGTAAAAAAGAATGAATCTTTTTTTTGTTTATTTTGAGTGCTTCTGATTAATTTTCACTTAGCAATTAAATTGACAAATAAGCTACAGATTTTGGCCAAGATGTTGAATTAATTCAGGGATGACAGCTTCTTATCAGAACATGAACCTTACTGATGTAAAAAAAAGCCTTAAAAATAGGTGCTAAAATGGCAGATAATAAGCAGGCAATACTATTGTGTCCTGAGGAAAGTTACAATATGCCAATGTTTTACTTGTGGGGCAACGTAGAAATTAATGAGTATTAATAGAGAAATTAATGAGTAATTAATAGAATCTCTGTTGGATTCTATTACCTACTCTGTGAAGATTTAGGTTTCTAATTTGTTTTCCTTTCCTTTTTCTTTTTTATTTTCTTTTCTTCAA
The DNA here is from genome assembly GCF_028878055.3 of Symphalangus syndactylus. Classification (NCBI taxonomy): domain Eukaryota; kingdom Metazoa; phylum Chordata; class Mammalia; order Primates; family Hylobatidae; genus Symphalangus; species Symphalangus syndactylus. Next base: position 79,339,019 of record NC_072438.2, read on the forward strand.
CTTCTTTCTTTCTTTTTCTTGTTTTTTCTTTCTTTCTTTCTTTTAAAGAGACATGGTCTTGCTATGCTGCCCGGGCTCAAATGCAATGGCTATTCACAGGAGCAATCACAGTGTACTACTGCCTTGACTCCTGGCATTAAGGAATCCTCCTGCCTCAGCATCTGGAGTAGCTGGGATTACAGGTATGCACCACTGTGCCCAGCTTGCTAAAATATATCTTATCAAAAGAGAATCAACCTTTGGAGTTTTCCCTACAAAGGTCCTCTCAGATATCAGTTGCTAAAAATTCAAAAAACACAATTTCTGTGCAGTAACACAATGTAGTAAAGTGATGTTGACCAAACAAGAGAGCAAAACATACAAGCAGTAAATACAATTAGTTAAAACTCAATTTTACACACACACACATGCACATTCACTTACATATTCACAAAACACAGAAACACATATGTGCATTTTTTTTTTTTTTTTTTGAGATGGAGTCCCAGTCTGTCATCCAGTCTGTAGTGCAGTAGCAAGATCTTGGATCACTGCAACCTCCGCCTCCTGGGTCCAAGTGATTCTCCTGCCTCAGCCTCCCGAGTAGCTGGGATTACAGGCATGTGCCACCATGCCCGGCTAATTTTTGTATTTTTAGTAGAGACTGGGTTTCACCATGGTGGCCAGGCTGGTCTCAAACCCCTGACCTCTGGTGATATGCCTGCCTCAGCCTCCCAAAGTGGTAGGATTACAGGTGTGAGCCACTGTGCCCTGCCCATATATGTATGTTTAACAGTTATGGTTAAATATACATATGTTTAACAGTAAATATACCAAAAAATGTATATTTAACAATAAAACAATTATGTTAAACTATATATATATATGCATATATATATATATACGTATATATATGCATATATATATATAAAATGTACGTTGACATTTATTTGGAAACTTAAGAAATAAGAACTATTTGGTTACAATAAACTGTTCAAACTTTACAATCCTAATTTAACTGAAAACATCTGGATTTGAAAGAACTTGCTTATTTCCTAGGAGAAGAATGTTTACAGTTTGATAATAGGAAAGGTGGGAAAGGAATAGAAATATTTTTAAAACTGACATAATAACCATCCTTTGTTTCCTCTGCTGATTTGGAATAACTCCCCGGGGAGAATTTGGTGCCCCTGGATGAATGTACAAAACTGTCCAGTTCCGTTCTCAAATCAATCTCTTAAATTCATCTCCCTTTATTACACTTTCATTATAATATAAAAAGTCAACGGGGGTAGCTTGGCATCGGGAAAATCTTTCCTGGATGATAACTCTAATGCTGCTTGATTTTCATCTCAGTGTAGCACAACCATCTTAAGTTTTTCTGATGTAAATTTTGCAAAGATTCAGGCAATTCTCATTATTGTTTCCATAAACTAGTTAATATTAAACTGACCCATCTCTTTTTGCCTTCACTGACCTTGTAAGCTTGGTTCTGTTTTTAGAGCTGTTTTTACAGTTTCATAGATAATTATGGATATTTATTTTTTAAATCCTATTAGAATCTGAGCATCTTAGTATGTTTTATGGTCAATTTTATTCTTTCTCATTTTAGTCCTAAAATTATCTACAGAATATCTCTGAATATATTTTAGCTCTACCACATGTGGCTACATTTCTAAGTGCTATTTACTTCATTTGCAAATGACTTTTCTCTTTATATTGTCAATGCATGGGGTGCAAACCCATTATCAGGGCAAATGGAAGTGATATTTGGAGAGTGAAGCCTTTTATAGAACTTCATCTATTTGTTCAAATCCTAGTTTCTTTTCCCACTTCACAAGAAAGCAAAACAACCAACAATGGCCTTTATGTGTATACATAGATAAGTCTCCACAATAGTTTTTTGATCTATGTTCATTTTATATGATTTACTAATTTTAATTTTTTAAAATTTTGACTACCATATTTCATCTTTTTTTGATCATTATCATCAAAAGTCACCCACTAATTAATAATGTTCACTTACTAAGCTTTGGACTATGACATGGGAGATAAATTTGTAAATATGCTATGAATCAACCCCAAGAACCCATATGAAATTTATAACATCCAAACTGCAGAGATGTTGGACAAAATAAATTAATCCAGTGAATGGAAGAAAAGACAACCTGGTAAAACAAAAACAAATAAGATGATAGGACCAAATCTTAAACTTTCAGTAACTACAGTAAATGCAAAGGCTTAAAAGAATTAGTTGAAAGTAGAAAAGCTATAATTTGATTTAGAAATAATCCAGCATTATATTATGTCCAAAGACACATTTAAAAATAAAAGGCAGGGAAACCTCAACCATAAAATTATGGAGAAAAGAAAAGAGCAGGTCAAATAAAGCAAAGAACTGAGTGTAAAAGTCATGTTTTAGTGTAATCATCTATGAAGTAATAATAGAATACACATTCAGAAAAGTACACAAATCAAAAGTAAACAGCTTTATACATTTTCAAAACAGAAGCAAGATACACAAAAAAATCCCCTTCAGATGACTTTCAGACCCTCTATTTCCAATAGCATTATACTATTCCCGCGCATGAGCATTATTTGGGCTTCTAATGCTATAGATAAGTCTGGCCTATTTTGGGGATGTTTGTACATGGAATCACATAGTATACATCATTTTGTGCCTGGTTTTACTGTTTCAATTTTTGTTTGCAATATTTACCCAAGTGTCTTAAATATAACTGTCATTTGTTCATTCTCATAGCTCTCTTTCATGTTCCACTCTATTACCTGTCTATTGCTGTAAAATAAATTACCTTAAAACATTGCGGCTTAAGGTATCAAACAATTATTACTTACAGTTTCTGTGGGTCAGCAATCCAGGTAGAATTTAGCTATGTAAGTCTGGCTCAGGGCCTGCCTAAATATTGCAATCAAGGTATGAGCCAGGATGGCAGTTGTCTTCAAAGTGTTGAAAGAAGAAAGTCTCATTCAAGCTAACTCACATGGTTCATGCTGGATGTTGGTCAGGTCATCAGTTATTCTGTGGTCCTCTTCATAGGGCACATCACAACATGGCCTCTGGCTTCCCTCAGAGCAAGCAAGGGCGTGAAAGAGAATACCCAGGACCGACGCTACAGTCTCTTCATTACTTAACCTTAAAAGTGAAATCATTGAACTTTTTGTATATTTTATTAGTTAGAAGTGAGTGATTGGGTACAGTCCATACTGGAGAGAGGCAACTACACAGGGTGTGAGAGTCAGGAATCACATTCCACCACATTCACTGTATGAATATATGACAGTTTACTTATCTATTCTAAGGAAGGCGCACAGTTAGGTTGTTTGAGATTTTAGCTGTTACAAAAGGAACTCCTAAGAACATTGTTTTACTTGTGTTTTAAGAAATATGTATGTATTTCTTTCAAGGTTATACCTAAAAGTAGAATGGCTGGTTTACAGAGAAATCATATGTTTAGCTTCTTTAGATACTTCTAAACAGTTACAAATGTGGTTGCAAAAATTTAAATTCCAACCAGCAATCTATAAAGAGTTAATAATTTTATGAAACTCTAATGTCTCAACAAGTTCTTTTTAGTGCTTTGTGTATCACAAAATAATCTTTATATAATCAAGACCAAGAAAACATTCTCCTTTGATGTGTTCTCTAATTTGTATTGCTTAAATTTCCTGCTTTGATCTAGATTCTATCTGAAATTTATTTTTGTGTATATTATTAATCAAAAGTCCAGGTGCATATATGCATATATGTGTGTGTGTTTGTGTGCATATATATGTGTATGTGTGGTGTGTGTGTGCATATATATATATATATATTTTTTTTTTTTTTTCTGTTTAGATATCCAGTTGATTCAGTGATATTTAGGAAACAACCATCCTGTCTGCATTGTATTACAGTGCAACATGTAAACTGGTGGGACTACTGCTGAAATTTATTCTGTGACAGTTTTCTAATTTGGGGCCCTGCTTCAATGCCATGTTGTTTATGTTATTATAGTTTTATACCAATTACTACTATATAGAAACATATTTTCTCTGGGTTTTTTCTTTTTCAAGATTGCTTCGGTTATTCTTATTCTTTTGTATTTTCAAAAATATTAGCATTAGCTTGTCAATTTACCTCAAATGCTATTCTTTAATTTTCCTGATAATGTTCCCAGTAACTCTGACATTGCCTTTAAGAGAAAATTGTGTTTCTCCATTTAATTTCAGTGAGTTTTAGACTTTCTATTGCTGAATTGTACTGATCACAGGTGCTCCCTTACATTTTTCTACTTTAATGGCAACCTTTGCTGCCATTGGTTGTGATGGATTTGATCATTTTCAACCTATATAATCTGTTGTCATTTCATGAGATTTGTAGGGGAGAAAGAGTACTCATGGCTAGTGCATGTTGCATCATTTGCAAGAAGGAGAAAATCAGCCCAGGATACCCACTAGCTGGCCTAGTAGTATAAGCTAGGCCTTGGCATTACTATGAGATGGTCTGGCACTTACAGCTAGATTTTGGTGTTCTTTTGTTCACCATAATCATAACACCAGATAAGGCCACACTGACCATAATGGAGAAGGGTAAAAACAGTACTGTACTCCAGTCACAGACCAAACATGACCATTGTTCAAGCCACAAAACATCAAACATCCCCTTCTCCGTGCTAATATAAATGGTTGTTGTTTCTTTACCAATTACAGCTGTGACATGACTCGGTCTTCTCTCCTTCTAAATAAGACATTAAAATAAGTCTTCTCTCCTTCTAAATAAGACAATTATAGAACTACTCTCTGATAACATTCAATCTAGAGTAAAGCTTTACTCCATTAAACTCTCCCCACAATCACCTAACATTGCCCCACATCCTATAACAGGTTTGTTCTAATACCCACCTACTGCACTGCTCCATAGTTGCCTAGGGTGGGTATTCTCTCTCAATGCAATAATAAATATGCTCAGGTTATTCTACTATAGGTGTGTTCCTTGTTGTCTTTGGCTAGAGGGTATTGACTTTAACTGATAGTAAAGTCATTTATGCAAAACAATTCTATGTTGGATTCTTTCACATATATGAGAGAAAAAGTTGGTAGGAAGGAATTTGCTTTGTAGTTGACAATTTGTTTATAATTTACTAGTTTTATTACACAACTTCATCTATTTATATCCTACAGACATTTAAAATAATATTTCCATAAAATTTTGATTGCTTTAAAAGTTTAAAAATATAGCAATTCTTAATGAAAATTTTTTTGAATACTAGCGTACTGAATAAAGGAACAAACATTTCATTAGGTTTTGCTTATTTAATAAATCTACTTGTCTCTATCTTGCTCACATTTACAATCAGATATAAATATTCACCTTTGAATATCTGCCATTTCATGTCTCTAGAAGAGATTATTTTTTTAAAAAAACTAGGTAAATGCAAACAGTAAATGGCAAATAAAATGCACTATCTTTATAAAGCTGCTTTATGGCATTATCTAATGTATGCATACTCTCATATTAATTCACTTTATTTTCTCAACACAAACAGTTTTCATGGATTTATGTGCATTATACTATTTATGAAGTTTAATGTGATTCAACATAGTAAGGGAATTTGCATTTCAACAGGGTCCCTCAGTAGGTTTTGTGCCAAGAAGCTCATATTGGTATGTAATTCATTTGCTCTTAGCAGTCTCTGGACAGGATATTTCATGGCCCAGCCTTATTACTTGGTGGCACTTAACTCTTTCAGACACTGTACATTTAAGGAAAAAAAAGCCAACTGTCTGTACAATAGATGGTATCTGTACATTTATCACATTCTGCTGAATTATCATATAAATTACCTTTACACTCTTTTATCACACAATGAACACAAAACTCAGTCATCCCCTTGTCCCCACAACCTGTCCAGTTTTGTCCCAATTTCCCCATTATTCTGTTTCATAAATAAAATTCTTAGAGATTGATTTTTTAAATATAAGTTAAGTATAATTTGTAACTTGAACTTTGCATTCCCAAACCACTAATGATGTCATTATTTTTAGAAAATCTTACTTGACCTCTCTGTGGATTTTCATATCATAGAGAATTCTCCTCTTTATTATGCCCCACTTTCTCCTGGTTTCCATGACCCAGCTTTTGCCTTCCTCTTTTCCTTGTGGGTGTTTTCCTTAATTCCACTCTGTCAGATAATCCCCTTCCCCTGTCTCGCTAATGACAGACATCTTCAAAATCTGTAACGGTCTCCATTCTCTTTCCTCTTCAAACACTCCCCTGATTGACATTAATATTTCATGGCTTCAAAACCATTTTTGATGACCCCTGAATATCCAGCTCTCCTGGACATCTCTTCTGGAAACTTCAGGATCAGATATTCTACTTTCTCATTAACTATCCCACCTATCTACATTATAAGATTTTCTTAAACAAATTTACAAGAAAAAACAAACAACCCCATCAAAAAGTGGTCAAAGGATATGAACAGACACTTCTCAAAGGAAGACATTTATGCAGCCAACAGACATATGAAAAAATGCTCATCATCACTGGTCGTTAGAGAAATGCAAATCGAAACCACAATGAGATACCATCTCATGCCAATTAGAATGGCAATCATTAAAAAGTCAGAAAAGAATAGATGCTGGAGAGGATGTGGACAAATAGGAATGCTTTTACACTGTAGGTGGGAGTGTAAATTAGTTCAACCATTGTGGAAGACAGTCCGGCAATTCCTCAAGGATCTAGAAGTAGAAATACCATTTGACCCAGCAATCTCATTACTGGGTATATACCCAAAAAATTATAAATGATTCTACTATAAAGACACATGCACACATATGTTTATTGCGGCACTATTCTCAGTAGCGATGACTTCGAGCCAACCCAAATGCCCATCAGTGTTAGATTAGATAAAGAAAATGTGACACATATACACCATGGAATACTATGCAGCCATAAAAAAGGATGAGTCCATGTCCTTTGCAGGGACATGGATGAAGCTGGAAACCATCATTCTCAGCAAACTATCACAAGAGGAGAAAACCAAACACCCACATGTTCTCACTCATAAGTGGGAGCTGAACAATGAGAACACATGAACATAAGGAGGGAAACATCACACACCAGTGCCTGTCAGGGGGCTTGGGGGTTTACGGGAAGGATAACATTAGGAGAAATACCTAATGTAGGTGATGGGTTGATGGGTGCAGCAAACCACCATGGCACATACATACCTATGTAACAAAACTGCACGTTCTTCACATGTATCCCAGAACTTAAAATATAATAATAAAAAAATTCTACAATAACAGATTTTCTAACACCCCAATAATCTGAGTTTCTCCTGAAATCTATTCTTCCCCAGTATTCTCCATCTCTATAAATGGTGACACTTTCAGGATGGAACTGTGTCTTTACTAACCATATCTATTAAGCCATCATGTCCTGCTGATTTGCACACAAAATATTTCACAAATATAACCTCTTCTTCTAGCCCCCTTCGTTACAATCCCAAGAAAACCATTAGTAGAGGCTGTAGCTAGATTGGGGCAGCAGCTCTCCACTAAACTGCCTATTGCACTCTCACAAGCTTCAGTGGATCTTTTTGCTTCTAGTCGAGAATCCACTTTTCTCTTTCTTCTTTCTAGAAAAAAACACTGGAATTTCAAATTGTGCAATTTTAATAGGCTTAATGCCAAGGTCATTTAAAGAGGGAAGTACATAGCAAAAGCTAAGTGTATCACACTCCCATAGGGTAGGGATTTTTGGATAGGTGAATGAGACAAAAGTATCTCCCACTCATATCCAAATACCATCATTTAAGGGTTACAGTTTCAACATACTAAGTTGGAAGGGAAGGACACAAATGTGCAGTCCATGATGCCTTTCTTCTCTGATGAAATTTTATTGAAATGACAGAATATATAACAAACAAATAAATAATTTCATGGCAGGATGAGGAGGCCTACTAAGAAGTATGTCACAACAGAATAGGAACATTAAAATATTTCTGGAAGTTATAAAGTAGACGACATTTGATTAATGGGAAGACATAACAGGGCTGAGGGAATCAGAAATCAGTATAGGTAACTTAGCAAACATCTAAAAGTGTATTTTTCTCAGAAACACAGAAAACATTTTCCTAAGATCAGAAATAGGAAGAGTTGTAGTTAAGGGTCAGTTAGTTGAAATTAGAGAAATGATTAGTAATAGAAATATCAAATAATCACCCATCCTTAGGTGGTAGTTTGAATGGCTGCAACATTTTTCCCTAGAATAAAACTATTAAAAAGAAAAAACAGCTTTAGCTAAAAAAGTTCTGGGGGCGGCTAGGCACAGTGGCTCACACTCGTAATCCCAGCACTTTGGGAGCCCGAGGCGGGTGGATCACGAGGTCAGGAGATGGAGACCATCCTGGCTAACGCGGTGAAACCCCACGTCTACTAAAAATACAATAAATTAGCCAGAAGTGGTGGCGGGCGCCTGTAGTCCCAGCTACTCTGGAGGCAGAAGCAGGAGAATGGCATGAACCCGGGAGGCGGAGCTTGCAGTGAGCTGAGATCGCGCCACTGCACTCCAGCCTGGGCGACAGAGTGAGACTCTCTCAAAAAAAAAAAAAAAAAAAAAAATCTCTGGGGTCATTTTGCTGTAGGGAGATTCCAGTATGGGCATATTTTCATGAGAGAAAAATGTAGAGCAATGCCAAGTAAGATGTCATGAAATACTACGGTGGACAGTGATTTTCTAAACCCAGAAGGCAACCTCTTTATAGATAGAAAAACATAGAGCCTAGCTGTGAATCAATGTGACTAGGAATCCTATGGTCATCATTTATATTTATTGTGGAGGAAAAGTGATTTTACATGTTTGGAGAAACCAATTAAAGCAACAGATATTGAACAGTATTGAAATTAGTTTATAAACAAGTAGTCTAAATTCATCAGACTTCAGGCATCAAACTCAAAATCCTCAAAACAAATAAACAAACAAACAAGGGAACCAATCTCTGAAGAAATGTGCTTAAAATGATAGGGAAGAAAAATAGAGATAGATAAAAACCTATTCTATTTCTATAAATATATTTTGGAAAAAAATCACATCTATTGGAAAATAACTACCATATTAAATTAAGAAATTGAAACCAATAATTTTTAGTAGCTGTAAAAATGATTGTCAAAATATGCAAATAAATAAATAGATTAATGGTATGTTGAAAATTAGTTTGGTGATATGCAAATTCAAGGTAAGCGGTTCTTCTACACACACAAAACACTGTACCCTACCTGCTTGCATTCTATGTGAATGCAGTAGTTGCCCTGTACTTCCTAATTTAGTCTGTGATATTTAGCCACAGTTTCACCCTCTGTATTGGCAAACACATCTTCACTTTTGTTTTGGATATGCTTTCTATTTTTCTTCTGATTATTTCTGGATGGTTTGCTTACCTAAATTCAACACATTAGAACCTGACACTAATACATATGCATTTGAGTCATATTTTATATCTGATTTTTTTTTCAGAGTTTGTTTACATCATTTGGAAATTGGTAATTTCAGGGTTGGATTATCAGGTCAACAACATCATCATCAATAACTCAAAATCTACCCACTTGCTTTCTTCTCTTCAGTGTGTCGACTCTTCCCCTACCTGTCCGTTGCTTGTGGCCACAAGATGGCTGCTTCGGCTACGTTACTCTTGTCACATTTATGACAGGAGGGAAACATGGTGGCAAGTGTGTACACTTCACTCAAGCATGCCCCTTTTATAAGGGAGAATGACTTCTCTATAAATTCCCAGGAGAATATCCTCTATTATTTCATAAGCATATGACTGCCATCACACACAAAAAAATAGGATATTCTTTCTTGAAATCAGGATCTTTTCCCCACCAGTTGAAAACATTTGACTATTCTATTAATAGGAAAGTGAGTGGCAGATTCTCTTCAGGTTTGGCAAGGTTACAAAAGACCATAACATAAATCCTCGATAAAGAGAAACAGAAAAACAATAAGGACATCTAGAATATTTTCAAAAATCTTTTTTTTTTTTTTTTTTTTTTTTTTTTTTTTTTGAGACGGTGTCTCGCTCTGTCGCCCAGGGTGGAGTGCAGTGGCGCGATATCGGCTCACTGCAAGCTCCGCCCCCCGGGGTTCACGCCATTCTCCTGCCTCAGCCTCCTGAGTAGCTGGGACTACAGGCACCCGCCACCATGCCCTGCTAACTTTTTGTATTTTTAGTAGAGACAGGGTTTCACCGTGTTAGCCAGGATGGTCTTGATCTCCTGACCTCGTGATCCACCCGCCTCGGCCTCCCAAAGTGCTGGGATTACAGGCGTGAGCTGCCGCGCCCAGCCCAAAAATCTTAAATATGAAGTAGAGGAATGTGGCATTGTGGCAATTAAAGGAGAAATGGAGCAAAGGAAGTACATATAAGTGTGTATGTAGGTAACTGTTTACATGCTTACACATATATGCAAACACACGCATATTGTTTCTGCTATTTTGTTGTTGTTAATGGGATAATCTTGAATATGAATAAGAACCTGTTGTAATCTCTTCTTTTAATGTTAATACATGTGGTCACTGTTTCTGTTTTAGTTCTTTATCTACAAAATGATAACACACAGAATATCTTGTAGTTTATGAAAAAACACACTCCCACAAAGCATTAGTAATCAATTTGAATTTCACAGAATGTTTTGAATAATATATGTAGGAGAATACAAACAACCTGTGTCCATAATAAATAACTTAAAATGCCCTGTTAGCCTTTTATCTTCTTCCATTGTTACCTGGTTAGGGTTACATTATTGCTTGGTTTGCTAGAATAGTCTTAATTTACTATAGTTTTTGAGAAAAAAAAGTAAAAGTGAATCTCTTTCTATTCTTCAGTAACTTAATTTAACATTAAATCATAATTTTACCCTACTACACGTGGGTCAAATAACCAGGAAGGCAAGAGGGAGGAGAATGGCGTGTTGATTCTCTCTTTGACCTAATTTTTTTTGGAATTTCTTTCCTTTCCTCTCTCCCTTCATGCTCAGTACTTTAAAAGTATCTGCAAATCTTTATTTGTCTCTAAGCCTTAAGGTTGGCCAATGTCCAGTTTCTTCATCCCATGTTTTACCACAATAAGACTTACTAAAATATATTTCCAAAGTATGTATTTATTCACTAGTAGGGATTCTCATACCTCTTGCTAAAATGTCACAAAATCTCTCCAAACACTAGATAGACAAGCAGACACAAATAGACAGATAGATAGATAGATAGATAGATAGATAGATAGATAGATAGATAAAGTTGCAGACATTAGAAAGTAAAATGGATTATTATCAAAGTTTTCAAATTAAAAACAAAGAAGTGTAAGTGGGATTTATAATTTACTGAAGGGTTTTTTTGTTCGTTTATTTGTTTGTTTGGGACAGGGTACAAATATTTTTCTCATCATGAAGAAAGGGAAGTAGTTAGTGGTGGGGTAAATCAAACAAATATATAGGTGGTAGGGAACATAAATTGAAAGACAATCAATTCTAGCTTCTCAGTGAAAGACTATCTTCTATGTGAAAGAGGCAAAGTTTCCTGTTTATGGCAAATACATGGGCCTTATTTTGAGTTAGGCACTGTGGGATCTAAAGCATTAGCTAACTGGTAATAACCAGAATTAGAGCTGATGTCCCTGTTAAGAAAGTAGATAATAAGCTTGTAATAATATCGATACCCATAATGGTATAATTTGTTCAATATTCTGGGTACTTTTCTTCAAGATCACCATTTTTCAAGGTCAGTCTATTGTGAGGTACACATCTAGGTTCTTCCTAATAATGAATTAAATTTATATCAAACTTACGAAAAGTAGATAAATAAAATTTAAGTTGTGGGCTATATCTATAACTTTAGTGAATGTAATGGTGATTGTCCTCAAAATTATCAGGTGTTGGGTTATGTGTATCACCCTTTTAGGATTCTCACAGCAGACCCAAGGTTTGCAGGGTGCTAGCCTCTCAGAAGGGGCACATTGTGTAAGAATATTGCCCAACCTGCTGTACATAGTCTCACGTCTTACAGCGTTTACTTCTTTGTCAAAACCTGTGGATCTGGATCTTGGCTTACCTCTAGTTCTGATTTTTTTATCCTCCCATTCTGTTGTTGGATCGCCATAATGAGCCTGTGTTTTTGTTGTTGTTGTTGTTGTTAGACTTCGGTGACACCCTAATTATTCTCTCTTCTAAGTCCTATCCTGATTTGTTCTCATCCAAATCCACCCCAACTGCAGAAATAAGGAAAAAAAAAAACAAAAAATATATGACTTGATCTTTTTGGTGTAACTTTCAATATCCTTGAAAAAATTTATTTGTAATGTGTTAAATGAGAAACAAAGCCTACAGCCTTCTAGAACAAGACAAAGAACATTTCCAGCCCTCCAAATTATTTGATTGATCATTTGTGAGATTTTACCATTCCTTATTCTTATAAATAATTCTAATTTATTAATTTTCCACTTGTATTTCAACCAAATTCCAATGAAGTTCAAAGTATTTGGACACATTACTAAAGTAATAACTTATCAGATGATTTATTAAAATTCTTAAACAATTATTTGTATCAGTAGTAACTTTTACACAATATCAAAAGACACATTCTAAGAATACAAATATGCCATCAAAAAGACTATATCAAGAACAACATAGTACAATGAATTGAAAGCTTTGCTACTGAGTAAGTATTTAAATGGTAATAAAGATACACAATTCTTCTTTTGTCAGAATTACATAAGAAAACTAAACTGATTCTCCACTGACTAGATAAAATATTTTCTTTGGTAATACCTCAGAATATAAAATCAGGTTTTATTCAGGTTGCCAAAATACAGAAAATTAGACAGTGACAAAATATATAATATTTTTTCCATGATGTATTTTAGTAGTACCACTTCAAATAACCATTTTTAGTTTAGAATGCAATGTATAGTGTACCACACTCAGGCAGAAATATTTATTTAAGCATAATTCTCTAAGTTCTTACTCGTATTTGATCTGAAAATCAAAATATTGGTTGCAAGCATATTTCATCCCCTTTATATAACCAGAAGTATCCTTATTACCTAGAAGTATTCTTGAATGCAGAGAACACGTAATAGTATTTATATGAATATTTGATATTAAGTAAGAGAAATTCATGTTTTGATTCTTAAATTTCTACCCACTATGCAATTGTGGAAAAAAAAACTTGAAAGGTGGTAGCTAAAATAAATCTCTATAGTGCCCTATTCTTGTTTCATTTTCTGTCTTTCAGATGCTCTTTTATCAAAATCTATACCTAGATCTGAGATGCCTCTTTCTTGTTTCATTCCTTGCTTTTATATTTTTAGGCTTCTGGTCAAAGTTTGTCTCTCATTCTTTAAATCCTCTAAAGGATTCTTCAACGTGGAAAGTATTGGTTTACACATCTGCGAGCATTGTTAGACAGTGAGAGCTGTGAAAGCAAGTGATGTTTTATTTATTTGGGTTTTCCCCATATGCATGCTTGGGTCTGGCATTGAAGTTACCTCAATTTCAAAACATTAAAAGAAAATGTATGTATTATATATTTTTGCATGCCTTAGCCATACTTCCTACATTAATATTGCTTTTAGTTCCCTCCCTAATCAAAGATATACCTTTAAATAGGTATTTTAAAGCTTCGTTAATTCTAAAAATCTTGATTTTCAGCAAATAAAACACATTTTTTCGGTTTTTTTTTGTATTGATATAACATAATTGTACATATATTGGTGTACATTTTGTGTTTTCATACATTTATACAATGTGAAATGTTCAAAGCAGAAACATTTGGATATCCATCACCTTAAACATTTATCTTTTCCTTGCTATGGAAAGGAACATTACAATTCTTCTTTAGGTATATTGAAATGTAAAATAAATTGTGAATTATAACTTCTCTACTGTACTATCGAATACTAGGACTTATTCCTTCCATCTTACTGTATTTTCATGGCCATTAACCAACTCCTCTCCATCTCCCTCAAGTCATGCTTTATGTATAAAGCAAGTCTTGGCTCACATTTCTTGGCTCACACTTTTAATGTTTCAAACTAATAGATGATAACTTCATGATATTATTCACTGCTAATTTGGTTTACAGATACAAATTCTTATTTTAGATGGATTGTTCTCCCAAAAAGTGAGAGTCCCTTTTTTCACCATTCAAAAGCTGTGAACATTAATAATAATAATAATAATAATGATTCATTGGTAAATAATACCTCACCACGAGCCAAAAATAAATTCATACTGAGTAGTTTTCTGAAGAGTTAATTTCTAAAGGGTTTTAGAAAATATTAGGTAAAGTATAAAGACATATGTCAATGAAAAATACATTACATCATCAATCCTACATTTGTTTAAAAATTGTTGGATATATATACCTCATGCATACACAAAACAAACAGTAAAATAAACTGTTTTATTTTATTTTAAAATCTTGGTCTAGTTTCTTTAACTTGAATCACAAACATGGGCATGCCCTAATTGATTTAGTTTCTTTATGTTTTTATGTAACACATTTGATTTTCATCTTAATCATTTGGGACTGCTATAATATACAATAAGAATTACTTGGCTGACAGCAAAAGAATACATTTGAAGCAAAAATATATGCATAAGTATAACTGAAAATGGAAAGAATCAGTATTCAAAGACAGGATCTGTCAAACAATTCTCTGTAATGATTCCAATCAAGTGCAGTCCCCCAAATATTCCATTTAAAGTATACTTTGCTATTATAAAACACTCACATAAAATAGGAAATAGAATTCCAAGTACAGTTCACGGCATTTTTTATTCATGATAATCCTATCATTTCTCCATGCTATTTCAAATGTCATTACCATAATCCCTTAAATATTTTTGCTTTTAGCTTCTTATAATATCTTGGTACACCAGGTGAAGAACATTTCAAACAAAGGAACATTTTCCACTTTATGATTAGATGAGAAATTGAGTTTCAAATAGATTCTCCCGATGTATTCATATATTTTTCTAGTTTTAAATTATACAAAGTATTAAACTTTCTTTTCTTTTAAAAGTGTATTTTGAATGGTAATTTTTTTTATCGTGCCTCAACATGAATTCCCTTCTAAACTAGATGACGTTATTATTTCTTTATTTCAAGCTTTGATTTCTTTTTTATTTGCTAAAATCCTTCATATCTGTTGATCCTTTTTACCTATTATATGAATAACTCAGTTTTTTAATTTACCATCTTTTACCTGAATACTCTACTTCATTATTATTCCATTTTCTCTAATCTCCCAATCTTTGAATAAGCTCTGTTTTTCCTCTCTTATGTTTTCAGGATGACATAAGTACATACACTTTTGTGGCAATGCCTGGGGAAGGATTTTAGTCAACATAAATTCTTAAGGTGCAATTTCTACTATCATTAATAATATTTAGCAGCTACCCTTGAATGAATGATCATTTCAATTTGAAACAAAATATCTAACAAAAGCACATTTAAAATTTTCTTTCATTATTGAAATATTTTTTCTACTGAGTTAGCAAGATTAGTACACAAAAATAGTTGAAGAATTTTGACAGCTATGTAATAGAAAACACACACATCGAATGAAGGGGTCAGGAAGATAGATGAATAAAAATATAAGGTATATTTAATATATACTAAACAAGGTACCAACAATATGTCATATATAAAATGCCATCATTTGAAATAAATATATATATTTAAAAATTAAAATAATTTATTAGAATTCAACTTTCTTCTTAAAGGTTAATATTAATATTGCCACAGCTCCTATATTTTAATATATTTGTAAAATAGATATCATAGTTCCACCAATTATTTTTTAATTTCTTAAAAATTTTACTTATTTATAAATTATAAAAAAAGTAGATGATTATATTGAGGTACTCATCTACACTACTGATAAAATAATTAAAGACATGAGTAATTAATGCAATGAGAAAGAAATAGAAAAATGTCAGACTTGATCACTAAAATGAAAAATTGTTTCCTCGAAAATACAAAAAGCATTATGAACCTTAGACAAGTCTAATGAAGCTCCAAGTAAGGAATGCATAATTTTGGAATTATAAAATTTGCATATACTCAGTAGATTTAGTAGTGTCATACACACACATACACACAACAATGCAACTGAAACACATGATAAATTTGATGATTCTTCAAGAAAATATAATTTGCTAAAATTGATTTTTGAAGTAACAGGAAATTTGAATTGTATAAAATATCATCACAGGATTAAAAGTTATTCAAAGCTACATCCCTTTTAAAATTCACTGGATCCATCTGTTATTATAAACATTGTTTTGGAGTACAGTCATAGAGAAGATACTCCTCAAACTCTTATAAAAAAGTTAGTACAACACTGAAAGAAGTAAAAGAAAAGTACATGACTGGCATCTTCCATCTCCCTTATGAATAGAGGTGGAAAAATCTCTATAATGTTCCAGAAAATCATACCCAGCTAAGCACTTAGTTTTTTAAGGCTATTCATTATATCAACTCCACATATTATTCTCAGCAGATGACAAAAACTTTGATTAAGTTTCAAAATCTATTACTGAATAAAGACTCAGAAACCTAAAAATAGCAAAAATAGATTTGTATTCCTAGGAATATAATAAATCCACAAATATTACAGAGATAAAACTTTCCATTAATGTCAAAAAGACGGACAAGTTCTCACTGTTCACTATGTCTATTACTTAACATTTTGCTATCAGACTATTCTGTAAGTGAAAAATAAAGAAAAAATAAAAATAAAAAATCATAAATCCTGAAAAGGACAATACTTACTGGGATTTTTTTGAGAAGGTATTACATAACTTGAATAAAATAATTTGCAAAATATTACCCCTAACATTAGAGTTAAATACATTACATTAATGCGTTCTACATAAAAAGCAATTTTTCTATATAATAGCATTATTTAAATAGAAGGTTCCAGATGAAAAGAAGCAAATCATGTCCCTCATAGGAAAGTTGCTATTTGGAGAAACCTGACGTGTTTATACCTAAAAAATCTTGTAATTAGTGAAACTCTGGTTAACATTTTAAGCTTTTCTTTTTAATGAAGTAGAGCTGATTCTCATTTTTTTCCCAAAGGATAAAAATAATGAAATATTTATAAAATAAGGAATTACAGAAATGAATGCAATAAATAAAAGGCAAAAGCCAACCTCTACCACAACCCAGCTTCTCTCCTCTAAATGACTAACACAACCTTCAGTATTAATAGACTTTATTTCAAATTCCAAAAATAATATATAAAGAATAATAAGATAGTAAATAACTTATTTCTCAGATAAAGCTAAATATGTATGGATTTTACTGCAAAACTTTTTAAGTTAATTTTTTTAAAAAGACCATTAAAGATAACTTTGAAGTGTTTTTTGCTGTGCTCCAGTCATTGGCAGGCTTTCCTACCCTGGAGAGAATGGTAAAGAGATGTGTAAAGTGACAGGTATTGTCTTTCCTGCTCTTTCACTTTTTGTTTTCCTAAAACAACTCTTGGAGTGATAAGAGGGTTTATACTGGGAAGAATTTTTATACTTTAATTCATATACTATTATTTAAAATTATTGCACTGAAAAATTATTATGGCAGTGAGATGCCTAAGGAAGTTTTCTTATGAAGGTAGGTATTGCCAGTAGTAACCAGAGAAGAATATGATTATTTAAAAAGATTCTAGTTTGGGGACCCAGAAGACTTACATTTTACTCCTTTAGCAAGCAAATGAAAAGCCCTATGCTAAAATATTCTTACCTTTAAGGTATGGTTCACACTGTAAATATTAAATCTCTAAATATTCTGTTTAATTCTTTAGATTTTCTATGTTTCAGGAACTAAACTGAACTGGATATTTTTTCCATCTCAGTGCTGATTTAGTACTAATTTATTTATTTATTGTCATAGCTGAACATTATAATCACAAGGACTTCATGTCTAAAACACCAAAAGCAATAGCAACAAAAGCCAAAATTGACAAATGAGATCTAATTAAACTCAAGAGCTTCTGCACAGCAAAAGAAACTACCAACAGAGTGAACATGCAACCTACAGAATGGGAGAAAATTTTTGCAAACTACTCATCTGACAAAGGGCTAATATCCAGAATCTACAAAGAACTCAAACAAATTCACAAGAAAAAAACAAACAACCCTATCAAAAAGTGGGCAAAGGAGTTAAACAGACACTTCTCAAAAGAAGACATTTATGCAGCCAAAAGACACATGAAAAAATGCTCATCATCACTAGCCATCAGATAAATGCAAATCAAAACCACAATGAGATACCGTCTCACACCAGTTAGAATGGTGATCATTAAAAAGTCAGGAAACGACAGGTGCTGGAGAGGATGTGGAGAAATAGGAATACTTTTACACTGTTGGTGGGACTGTAAACTAGTTCAACCATTGTGGAAGACAGTGTGGCAATTCCTCAAGGATCTAGAACTAGAAATACCACTTGACCCAGCCATCCCATTACTGGGTATATACCCAAAGGACTATAAATCATGCTGCTATAAAGACACATGCACATGTATGTTTTTTGTGGCACTATTTACAATAGCAAAGACTTGGAACCAACCCAAATGTCCAACAATGATAGACTGGATTAAGAAAATGTGGCACATACACACCATGGAATACTATGCAGCCATAAAAAAGGATGAGTTCATGTCTTTGGAGGGACATGGATGAAGCTGGAAACCATCATTCTCAGCAAACTATCGCAAGACAAAAAACCAAACACTGCATGTTCTCACTCATAAATGGGAATTGAACAATGAGAACATCTGGACACAGGAAGTGGAACATCACATACTGGGGCCTGTCGTGCGATGGGGAGAGGGGGGAGGGATAGCATTAGGATATATACCTAATGTAAATGATGAGTTAATGGGTGCAGCACACCAACATGACACATGAATACCTATTTATGAAACCTGCACATTGTGCACATGTACCCTAGAACTTAAAGTATACTAATAATAAAAAAAAAAGAAAACAGATATTGAGCCACATTTCTAGATTCATCTGAAGTAGATCTAGGCATTTTTATTATACTAAAATGCCATTAGATAATTTAGGTGCTACCAGATTTGAGAATTTTGATAATTAAATGGCTTGGTTTGGTATTTGAAATTAACGTTTACTAGATAAGAAGGCTTTCTATCCATTACCCAGTCTCAAAGGAAAGTGATTTGTGAATGAGAATTTCAGTGAGTTCAATACAAAGAGGAGATAGGAGCTAAGGTTTCTGAGAAACTCCAATTTATGTATAATTGTTAAAACAGAAAATTAACTTTATATAAGAGAGCTGCTAAGCAAAACTGAAATTAATTCCTTTGTTGAAATATTATGATGGCTGCTTTATTTTTATTATTATTTAGGTGGGGTCGCTCTGTCGCCCAGACTGGAGAGCAATGGCACAATCTCGGCTCACTGCAACCTCCGCCTCCTGGGTTGAAGCAATTCTCCTGCCTCAGCCTCACAAAGTTAGCTGAGATTACAGGTGCCCACCACCACACCCAGCTAATTTTTTTGTATTTTTAGTAGAGACCGGGTTTCACCATGTTGATCAGGCTGGTCTCAAACTCCCGACCCCAGGTGATCCACCCACCTTGGTCTCCCAGAGTGTTCGGATTACAGGCATGAGCCACCGCGCCCGGCATGACGGCTGCTTTAAAATTCCTGTCAGATAGTTCCAGTATCTGGACTTATCTGGGACTTCAGATCACTTGATTGCCAGGAATTTTTTTTGGTTCTTGGTATGACTAGTCATTTTTTTAATTGTTTTTGTTTTGGATATTGATTAAGGAAATTTTTGATCCTATTTAAATCTTCTATTTCATCAGGCATTTTCCTATTTAGGTTTAACATGTAGATCTGAACTACATTTTTTTTTCTTTTCTTTTAGTTAATAAATAACAATTTTGTGTATTTATGGAGTATAATGTGATGCTATGATATATGAATACATTGTGGAATGAGTACATCAAGCTAATTAACATATGCAATATCTCACATATTTATCACTTCTTTATGGTAAGAACATTTGGAATCTACCCCTTTAGCAATATTGAAATATGCAATACATTAACTAGAGTCACTGTGGTGTGCAATAGATCTCCAAAATGTTTCCTCCTCTCTCACTGAAGGTTTGTACATTTGGCCAACATTTCCCCTTTCCCTTCCCACCCCACTCCCAACCCTCAGAGTAGATTTAGTGATTCTTAGCTTGCTTAACCCTTGCACTGCTGTTCTGGTCTTCTTTGTCCTTCTGGATCCAGGAAGGCATCCTTTGTACTCCACAGATGCCAGCTGTTGAGGCGAAAGGCACTTCCCTGGGGCATGCCCATGTTGCTAGTTAGGTAGCAGGGGATACTGGATTGAGAATGTTTCCTCTGGCCTGTTCATCCCACACCTGGTGCCACAAGATTCCAGGATATCTTTGCTGGTGCTGTTGGGGAAAGGAAGCACCTACCTGGACAGCATTCTGCAAATAGATGAGATCAGGAGTTTCTGACCCTAGTCTACCTTCTGCTGTAGGGTGAAGGAAAACCGGGAGATCCTGGATCTGCTGGAGCTGAAGTACAGTCATACCAGGTCTGCTGATACCAGATGTGTTCTGGGTGGTAGATGAGTCAGTTGGCCCCACTCACTGGTGCTGTTGCTGGCACTCAGTATGTACTAGTGGATGGGTCTCTCTGCCAGATCTAGGTAGAGTTTACTTTTTTTTTTTAGATACTTGGCCAGAGAGCAGGCTTTTCTTGTGTGGTGTGTGTGGATGGGTGGGTTGGGGGCGGGTGTATGTGTATGTGTATGTGTATTTGCTATGCCTGTTAGCAGTTCTGGGTTGCAGGCTTGTCCAGTGCCCAAACTGGGATAGACGACAAATGAAAACAAAACCTACGGAATTCACTGAGACATACTTCTTCAAGTCCTGAGGACCTTAGCCAGTCCTTTCTCTTCTTTCAACTTTTCAGAACCCCTTTATGATTGTTTGTTATATTATTTCCAAAGTATTTTGTTGTATTTAGAAGTGAGAATAAGGAAAGAGCGAGTTTACATCACTTTGTCTAGGACCAGAAGTACTGAAGTTAGACACCTTTTCATCAGTGGACTTACTGACTTACTGTCCCTAATAAGATTATTAGATTCTTTTTTTTTTTTTTCTTTGAGACAGAGTTTCGCTCTTGTTGTCCAAGCTGGAGTGCAGTGGCGCAACCTCGGCTCACTGCAACCTCTGCCTCCCGGGTTCAAGCAATTCTCCTGCCTCAGCCTCCCAAGTAGCTGGGATTAGAGGCATGCGCCACCACGCCCCGCTAATTTTTGTATTTTTAGTAGAGACGGGGGTTTTGCCGTGTTAGTCAGGCTGGTCTTGAACTCCTGACCTCAGGTGATTCACCCGCCTTGGCTTCACAAAGTGCTGAGATTACAGGCATGAGCCACTGCGCCCAGCCAGATTCTTTAAGAATTATAATGGCTACAGAGAGAAAAAAAAAATCTGCATTAATAAAATCTACAATCTTAAACACTTGTCTCTGGGTTTTGTCACTAAAATAGTAGAAGTCCATGGCCTCATCCAATTTTAACGTGTATTTATGCTTTTCTATATTTTTTCAATTCTGAATCAAGTATCAAGTGATTATTTCAATGTGTCCTGCCTGTCTTTTTCCATGGTTTATAGCAATTTAAATCCCAAAGATCTCTCTCTCTCTCTCTCTTTCTTTTCCTTTATCTGCTTTACTTTTCTCCTCTCTTGACAGATTCATTTTTATTTAATAAAACTTCTGGCTTCCATTCTATGACTTGCTGCTGACACCTATTAAATTGTGACACCACATATGAAAATGTTATTTATTTAAAACTACAAACATTCTATAATTGATTCAAACTTAAATTTCAAATAAAAACACTCAGGTGCTGTGATTTAACTATATCAAATAATTTTAAATAAGTTGGTAATTAAAATACTGGGAAAATAGTTCTTAAATAACTCAGTATATGTTCACCATCATATATAACCTATACTAGTAATGATAATTAGGGTTGCCATAGCAACATAAAAGTAAAGCCAAGACTATATTCACCCAATTGAAATGATCCAGTAAAAGCATAAGAGCAAAGATATTTGAATTCACCAGTAAACTTACACACAAATTTCCTATTTGTCAAGATTTAAGAAACTGTAACTCAACAGAAAAGAAACTGGAAGAGATAAAGTAACTAATGATAAATTATTTAACAGGACATTTAGTAATCAAACATAAAATAAAGACTTCAGTAGCTTTCTAGTCAACTGTTCCTGGAGAACTTGTTCAAGCATTTAGAATTTTAAAAGGATTTCTCTAAAATAGACATAGTGATTGAGAATCTAGAATATATTTTAAATAATTTTATGACTATGCATACAATATTCCGTAACAATAAAATTTAGTGAGTATGCCTGAGCTAGTAATTATATTTTCTTTAAGACACATACAGTATGTAAAAAAAATAACGCATGTATGGTGGCTACTGTTTACTGCCTGACAGAATGAGGTAGAAATGGTATGCTAAAAATGTGAAAACATAGATATAAGTAATCTATTATAAACTACTGAAAGGAATTCTAATCTGCAATATATTTTCTTATATTCCCTGTATCTCTTTATATAACTTACTTAGCTACTTACGGGTTTCTAGCACTGGGCAATAGTAATAGTCTACAAAGTTCAGATAATATCTATTAGTTCTTTAGACATTGTAGTTCAGAATAATCTTAATTCCTAAAAGACTTTTTTAATGCAAAAGTTAAATGGTTTAAGTAAAATTTATTCAGAAATATTTACATTTTTATAGTACATTTGAGATAATTCTTTCATGCAATACGGAAAATCAATAACTATTTTTACCTTATAATTAAAGATATAGACATTAAACGTTTCAAGGGAATTAAAAGAAAGTAGCATTATATATTTCGTGTTAAACTAATATTAACTATTGTGTTATGGAGTCAGAAATTTGACTGTTTTAAAGAGATAGTGCATTCCTGTTGATATGAAGAAAAAAATTGCTGGTTAAAATCAAATAATAAATTGCATGTTAATCATGCCATATTTGTTATTTTCAGTTTCTCTGAAACTGGTCTTTATTTGACATTTTATTAAGCTTTTCCCCCTTCAAAACAAGATTCTACTCCTAAGAATAGATAACAGATGACAGGTTTATTTAAAAATATTGTAATATCTGAAATATGTTCTTTGGATAGAAATACATATTTATTAAATATGAATCAATATTAACTTCATTAAAAATTATATAAGAAATACTAATTTTAATTCTACAAATAAAATTATCTATAGTTTCTATGACTTTGAGTTTTGAAAGTATCACTATGTAATAATAATTTAACTATGATGAAGTAACAGGTATCAAACTATCCTCCTGACTGTGAGCAAATCTAAAATCATAGAAAATACAGGAAGCATCTGTTTTCAGGATTTTGACAGTAGCAGCCCTTGTCTGTGACCCGGGGATAAGTGAGATATAAAAAGTGTACTTCATAGCAGTCTAGAGGTTATACAGAACTGGGAGACAACCAGCCAGCCAGAATGAAGATGCCTCACTGGACACTCTAGGAATTCACTCGAGACCCAAGAATGGCTCTACCTTAGAAGCTTGTAGAGCTACTCTGTTTATACTGTAAGAGCTTCTCTAGAACTGCCCTAGAAAAGGCCGATGTAAGCAGCAATAGGTCAAGCTGATCTGCCAGTAAATTAACTAACAACTAGAACAAAAATCAACACGAAATTCACTTGCTCAACATTGTAGCATGCACAAATTCCTGTGTACAATAAAACATACTAGATACATGAAGACACAGGAAAATATGTCATAACCAAGGGAGAAATATACAGATTATGAATATGTTATAATTAACAAAAATTACTTAAAACAAACATTACTTTTGTTACGAGATGAATGTAAGTAATGGGAAGATTGAGAATCTCAGCAGAAAAGTGGAAATCATTAAGAAAAAGAATAAATTTGAACTTATATAATAAAAAATATATGATGTAAATATCACTACAGGGATTTAACAGAAGACTGGACACTGCAGAAGAAAATGGACCTAGAAAATACATTAATAGAAGTTGTTTAAATTGAGAACACTAAAGGAAATAGATTGAAAAATGAACAATACCTCTGCGACATGTGTACAACAATATGTGTACTTTTGTAACCTATAAATAATTGAAGTCCCAGAAAGAAGAGAGAAACTGAAGCAGAAAAAATATCTGTATAGATAATGAAAAAACTTCTCCTGATTTGATAATAGCATTAAACTAGAGACCCAAAGAGTTCAATACTTGCCAAGAAAGATAAACACAAACAAACTGCACATATGCACATCAGGGTCAACTTATTGAAAACTAAAGATAAATGATATTAGAAAGCTGCTTGCAGGGAGGTTCTGGAAGAAAATTATACATAGGAGATGATTGATAAGACTGACTGCTGATTTTTCCTTCAAAGGAATACATCTCAGTATCTTTAGAACACAAATTTAGACAATGCAGCTACAGGTTAGACATCTCCTGCTCTTCACTTCCAATTTAATTTGATCTTCAGGCTCTGTTTATCATCTATGAAAGTGGTTGCTAATCTTTTTGTTTATAGACTTCTTTATGACTATGAGAGAGATTATAAACACAATAAACACACAATGTGTCAATGTCACATACATTTGCATTTAGAAATTTCCATATGTGCTATCCATGTTACAAAGAAATTATGAGTCTACAGAGGACCATCTACAAAACAACCAGTGTCTGTGTTGTGCAAAAATACAAACAGACACCCTTCTTTCAGAGATACTTAATGAGAAATATGTTCTTGGAAAAATAGAATATATATAAGCAGGAGAATCAAGCAGGACATTCTTTTTATTATATTATCTTTATTATTTTGGCCCTACCAAATTAGCAATAATAAGTAAATTCTGATCGACTAAAATGAAAAATGCACAAGATGGACTTAACAGTAGATTTCAATAGGCAAAAGAAAGAATTCATGAACTTACAGATAGATTTATTTAGATTAAACAATTTGAATTTAAAAATGTGAAAAATAAACAGAGCCTTAGAAAACTGGAGGACCTCATTAAGTGCACTAATATATGATGATGGGAGTAACTGAAGAAGAGAAGAGAAAAAGGAACAGAAAAAATATTCAAAAAATAATGGTTAAAGTTTTCCTAATTTGATGAAAAATATTAACCTACACATTCAAGCTCAGTGAACTCCAAGTCAGATAAACTCAAAGAGGACACAGACATATCACACTAAATATGCTGAAAAACAAAGACAAAAAATCTTTAAAGCAGCAACAGAAAAATGACTCATCATGTCTAGTAACATTAATGGCTAAATTTCATTAGAAAAAAATGACCTTGGCCGGGCACGGTGGCTCACATCTGTAATTCCAGCACTTTGGGAGGCAGAGGCGGGCAGATCACGAAGTCAGGAGTTTGAGACCATCCTGGCTAACATGGCGAAATCCTGTCTCTACTAAAAATACAAAAAATTAGCTGGGTGCAGCGGCAGGCGCCTGTAGTCCCAGCTACTCGGGAGGCTAAGGCAGGAGAATGGTGTGAACCTGGGAGGTGGAGCTTGCAGTGAGCCGAGATCGTGCCACTGCACTCTAGCCTGGGCAACAGAACAAAAAAAAAAAAAAAAAAAAAAAAGAGAGAAAAATGACCCAGAAGGAATGGGACGACCTATTCAAGGTGCTAGGAACAACAACAAAAACCCAACAAGCCAATATCAAGCAATGTATATACATCAAAAGTATCTTGTAATAATAAAATTTATATTAATACATTCCGATATAAACAAAAAATAGAACTTTCTGCTAGCAAACTTGTATTATAATACAGGTTAAAGAAAGTTCTTCAAGTTAAAAGTAAGTGATGGTAGACAGTAATTAGAGTTAGCACACACACACAAAAAGCACTGGTTAAGATAATTATGTAATTATAAAGACTGTATGAATGCATAATTCTTATCATTCCTTCTTTTAACTAAAGAGAAATTGTATAAAACTATTGTTGGGCCTATAATATATAGAAATGAATATGTTTTCAATAGAAACAAAAAGAAAGTGGATGTAAGCAAAACTATTTGAATAAGGAAATGAAACTAGATAGAAACTCGAATTCATGGAAACAAATGAAGAGACGAAAATGCTTCTCTTCCCCTCTCTCCATATCTATCTATCTATCTATCTATCTATCTATCTATCTATCTATAAATATGTCTATATATCTCTATATAAAGTAATGATCAGAAAAGAATAAATATATCTAGATACATTCTGTCATTACTTTTTTCTTTAACTAGTTTCCTAAAGGGAATTCACCAAATTCGATCTGCATAGATTAACCTCAATTTTGTTATATCAATGTACCCTCCATAAATTTAATAGTTTAGGTAATAATAAATATATTTAAAAATACTTAAACTTATTTTGGTTTGCTTTTTTGACACTAGAGAGTATATTTGCAGAGAGAGAAATGAGTGCGGGGGTACAGTTGTCAAGTGTCTGATCTGGGAGCAGAAGAAAAGGTAAGGTCTATCCCAACTCCAGGTTTACTGGGACGTGTCAAATAACACCCCCTGCACCCCAAATAAAACAGTCACCTCTTGAGAGGGCTTCTGATGATGGCATTTAAAACAAGAAAGCCTCAAAAATATAAAACAAGGATTTGAGAAGTTTTCCAATTACAGACGTTCAATTTCTAAGGTCACATTTGCAATCTTGAGGGGAGAACTTCAGGGAGGGATGAGCCTTAGTGTCAGATTAAGAGATGTGCAAATCCACTTCTTATCCAAAGGTTCTGGATAAATGAGATGCCTTGTGAGATGTAGAATTCTTTGATGATTGTGGGAAACAAAAATGTAGGTCATGACAGGATCTTTCCTGGTTGTTTTTTAGAAAAGCATGATAATTGACCTTATTAAAATCACCTTTGAGAGGATAGCACTAGCGAAGGAGGCAGCTTTAAGAGGGAAATAGTTCAGTATATGGCCTTGTTAGAAGCAAGTCAATCTATGGGGCCAGGAGTTTTGTTAGGGAAGTTTTAAAATGAGACTATAAACAGTTATATTGAGCAATATTTTTTTATCATTATTTGTTTTATAAAAAATAGAAAAGTATTATAGATACTTCTCTAATTATTAGTGTTTTTCTCTAACTAGTTTCCTAAAGGGAATTCTCCAAATCCAATCTCCACAGATAAACCTCAAATTTTTTTTTTTTTTTGAGACAGAGTTTCATTCTTGTTGCCCAGGCCAGAGTGCGACGGCATGATCTTGGCTCACTGCAACCTCTGCCTCCCGAGTTCAAGCAATTCTCCTGCCTCAGCCTCCCAAGTAGATGGGGTTACAGGAGTGGGCTATCACGCCTAGCTAATTTTTTTTTTTTTTTTTTTTTTTTTGTATTTTTAGTAGAGATGGGGTTTCACCGTGTTGGTCAGACTGGTCTCGAACTCCTGACCTCAAGTGGTCCACCCGCCTAGGCCTCCCAAAATGGTGGGATTACAGGCATGAGCCACTGCGCCCGGCAGATAAATTTCAATTTTAACCTTTATTAATATATTCACAATTAATTGAATAGTTTAGGTAATAATAAATATCTTTTTAAAATTTTAAATTTATGTTGATTTTATTTTATTGACTCTGGAGATAAATCTGTACAATTACCACTAAATGTTGCTTTTCTTTTTAAGATAGATTCCTGAGAATATGATAGGCGAACTTTCTAGGTCAAAATACCATTCAAGTTTATGTTAACACATAATGACAGACTGCCTTCTAAGACATCAATTACCACTTGCAAAAAAAAGTGATATATTCTCTTCAATCTTTGTTATGTATATTATTATACATTTTATTTTACTGTTTCCCATGTTTGATGGGTGAGATGTTTCATATTATTTCAGTTTAATTTTGTGGAATCCGAGAACTGTTGACACTTATTTTATTTATTTTTTTTGCCATTTATGTTTGCTCTTCTGTGAATTCTTTTCAAATAACTTGCATTTACCATATTTTATTGTAAAATTTATTACAAATTTATAGAAACATTTACTCTAGATAGATAATATGACACATGATTTTTTTCCTACTAATGTAGTAACATTGTCTATAGCAGCGTTTCCAGTAATAGTCATTTCCCAGTTTTGATATCTTAGCCACACTGTCAATTCAAGCGTTTGAATTGTGTCTGCTGGCTCTATATTGGGCTGTTCTGATATAGAACATTTCCATCGCCTCAGAAAGTCCTACTAGACAACACTGGGCTATAGAATGTATAATTTTGTAGGGCATCAAATATGACTACATCTTATAGCCTTTGAGTTTCCTGGCTTGTCTATAAAAAACTTCTATCTGTATAATATATGCATAATTTTCCAAATCCTTTGCTAAATGTTATTTTATGTTTTACATTCAAATGTTCAGATCCTGGAATTAATGATGCATGAAATAAGGGTCTAGTTATATTGAAAAATTTTCCCCATATGAGAATAAAAAACATTTATTACCAAAAACTGAGGTCTTACGTATATATATATTATGTACTAATACATGTTTTTGAGTATTATATTATTTTCCATTGCTCTACTTTTCTGTTCCTGAGTCAATACTGAAATCTTGCTATTGGCATTGCCTTACAATTTTTCTTTTGTATGGATTGAAATAAGCCTCATTATTTTTAATGTATGTTTTAAAATTATTTTTATATAATATTCATTCATATGTCATTAAAATCATTGTATTCAATCCCCAAGGAAATTTTTATTGACATTCCATTTGCAATTTAAGAACCTCAAAATATTTAATTTTGGAGAATTGACATTTGTAAATTTTTAATTTTTCTGGGTACATAGTAGGTATACATATTTACAGAGTATATGAAATATTTTGATTCAGGCATGCAATATGAAGTAATCACCTTATGAAGAGTGGGCTATGAATCCCTCAAGCATTTATCCTTTGTGTTACAAACAATCCAATTGTACTCTTTTAGTTATTTTAAAATGTACAATTCAGTCATTATTGACTATAATCCCCCTGTTATGCTAGCAAATAGTAGGTCTTGTTTATTCTTTTTATTTTTTGTACATTTAACTGTCTCCACCTGCCCCCCAGCCCCCGATCCCCTTCCCAGTCTCTGCAGGAGGAGCTGTACTTATCTCAGACAAAACAGATTTCAAGACAAAAACTATAAGATGAAACAAAAAAAAGGTCACTATACAATAATAAAAGGGCCGATTCAGCAAGAGGACACAACAATTTTAAATATATATGTACCCAGCACTGGAGCATCCAGATATGTAAAGCAGATAGTATTAAAGAACTGATTTTTATCACATTATGTCTTCCCTTCTTAGAATTTAGTTCTAATCTTTATACCTGCATTTTATATTTTACTGATTTTATTTGTTAATTCTAAAAAACTTATCCTTCTTTTTCTTATCTACCTTTCTTCTCACTTTGATTCAATTTCAACTAATTCTGTTACTTTATTATAGGATGAGGACTTCCTCTTATCTGTTGAGGATGCAAAATATCTTTAGATGTTTTGTATTTTATTTTATAATACCTCATTTTGAGAGGTACATCTTTGTTCAGATTCTCCCAAATACTCTTCCTCTTGTCTGGTTCTATTTTTTTTTTTTTAAAGACTTCACGATAATTTATCTCCACTCATTCTGAAATTACGAGAGAGCTACCCATGCAGTGATTTCATGACTGTGGATAAGTTATTTGAGCAGCATAATTATGCTATCTCTGTTTTTTTTTTTACACTCATCGTATTTTTAGCTGTGCAATGGGAGGAAGGAAGAATGATGCTCACAGTTTTAAATTTGATCATAATTCCCAAATCACAGCTGGACTTTACCTAGGTACCTTTACTTTGCTATAATTTTGTTTTTCTCATTCTCCTATCTTCTGATTCTCAGTTCGTCATTTGACAGATCGTATGGAAACCTGCTGTTAATCTGATCTAATGTATGAAAGAACTGACCTCATATTTAAGCAGAATTTTTACTTTCACACGCAATCCACAGCTTTACACAGATGTGTGTATGCACACACATGCATACACACGCTTGCTACTAGAGTTTATTTTTGTGACCATTAACATTATTGATTTCCTTGCAAATATTTTTTCTGGAATATGCCATTAAAATGAGAATTATATTTTGCGACTGTGAAAGAGATGAATCTTAATTTCCCACTAAAATTATCTTCTAATTGCAGCTTTCTTTTTTGAAACTGAGACACTAGAAGATGATAAGATTTGAGATCTTAAGCAAGGCATTATGGTTCATAGAAAGCTAGATTAGATCATAGCATTCTTCTCAAAGTGTAGAGAAGATTCTAACGAAGAAGTATATGACTGAGACACATCAACCTATTTCTATCCCAAAGGTTCATAGCCAATGGAAGAAAAATATCCCGCAAGATCAAAAAGCTGTCTACTGGGTTCTGAATTTTCTCTTCAGTGGTAACAATTCTACAGAAGATGATCCATAAGGTAGTTAGAAAGTGTGGGCCGGGCGCGGTGGCTCACGCCTGTAATCCCAGCACTTTGGGAGGCCGAGGCAGGCAGATCACGAGGTCAGGAGATCGAGACCATAATGGCTAACACGGTGAAACCCAGTCTCTACTAAAAATACAAAAAATTAGCCAGCTACTCGGGAGGCTGAGGCAGGAGAATGGCGTGAACTCGGGAGGCGGAGCTAGCAGTGAGCCGAGATCGTGCCACTGCACTCCAGCCTGGGCGACAGAGCAAGACTCCGTCTCAAAAAAAAAAAAAGTGTGCCCAGCGAAAAATCTCTTTATGATACAGTTGCCCCTTTAGAATTCTTGTCTAAATCTTAAATGACCACATCTAAGTAAACTTAGGTGCTCTGAGAGGTTAGATGGGGTAAAGCTGTGTGGTTATTTCCTGAACCAATCTAGGTTTTCCAGGAAGAACTTAGAGGCGGCCTAAAACGCCTGCCTTAAAAGGAACCACCATTTATGGTGAGGAGCAGAATCAGGCGGGGTGCACTATCTAGGTCATGGAGGATGTGGCGTAGTTTCAGATGGTTTGTCACAAGACAGAGCGCAGTATACATCTGTGATTGTTAGAGCTGAGGAGCCTAAATCATAAGTTATGTCACTGCTCCACTTAAGCTTCGGAAACATATAGGGTTCCAAGATAAAAAAGTGACAGATGACAGAGCTGCATGCACACTGCACGGATCAGGAAGTCCTTTAATGTGTGTGACACAATCATAGAAAACCGGCACTATTTCAGGGAGGGGGACAAGGTGGATGGAGGACAGGTAAAATAGGAGAGACTGACTATTACATAAAGAGACTCTTTAAGTCATCAAATACAGTTATAAATTTCATAGGAACAAATTCAGTTTCTTTTTAATTACCCATTGATGGGAGTTTATGATAATAAATTATAAGAAATAAAAAGGTCTTTGTTCACTATGAGTATAGTGTGAATATATTTACAACCTTGATATATTGTCTTTGACATGTCAAAGAAAATGTTAAGTGAGAAGCATAGTGATAAGGAACACTTAAATGCAAAATAATAATAATAATAATAATAATAATAATAATAATAATAAATTCCAGGTCATGACCAGGAATCTACAAAAATTTAAAAGGGTAATGTGAACGTAAATTAGAGTGGGAATTTCATTTGTCCTAGGAGATTCCTGATTTATGCCTCCTTGTCCTGGCTGAATTATTAATAACACAAATTACAATATTAAAATGCCCCAGATTGGTTAGATCTCTATAAATATCTTGTCAGAGTAGAAAACAAGGAAGTTATCAAAGACTACTGAGGTCATTTATAAAGGGATAAGGGGTCAGTTTGAAGAAGTTTCTACAGGTCAGGAATGCCACAACTGAGTGCCAAAAAGAGTAATGATGCAATGGATTGAAATGCATAAATACTTTAAATTGACGTATGTGATGGTTAATATTATCAACTTGATTGAATAGAAGAATGCAAAGTATTGTTCCTGGGTGTGTCTGTGAGGGTGTTGCCAAAGGAGATTAACGTTTGAGTCAGCGGACTGGGAGAAGCAGACCCACCCTCAGTCTGGGTGGGTACCATCTAAAACCAGCTGCCAGCACAGCTAGAATAAAGCAGGCAGAAGGTGGAAGGAGCAGACTTGCTGAGTCTTCCGGCCTTCATCTTCCTTTTGTGCTGGAGCTTCCTGCCCTCGAACATCAGACTCCAAGTTCTTCAGCTTTTGAACTCTTGGACTCACACCAGCAGCTTGCCACGTGCTCTCGTGCTCTCAGGCCTTCAACTACAGACTGAAGGGTGCACTGTTGGCTTCCCTACTTTTGCGGTTTTGGGACTCAGACTGGCTTCCTTGCTCCTCAGTTTGCAGATGGCCTATCGTGGGACTTCCCCTTGTGATCGTGTGAGTCAATTCTCCTTAATAAACTCCCTTATCACTCCCTTATACATCTATTAGATGTAAACTCTCTTACACATCTATTATATTAGTTCTGTCCATTTAGAGAACCCTGACTAATATAATACATCTTTTTCCAAAATTATTACTGCTCATGAGTTAAGAAATTTAGAATATTATGATATTTGCAACCCTAATAAGATATAGGAATTCTAGGCATAATCATCAAGGCATTACAAATAGAAGACAACTAAATAACACGTGTCTCCTGATTAAAAAAAATCAACCAACCTCTGAAGCATTCTTTCTTGTGGTGGTGGTAGGGGCGGGGTGGGACTTAATCAGATCTCTAAATATATTTGCCAATTTGGAAATAATATCATGACAAAGGCATTTTTTAAACAATTCTACAATTGCAATGAGAAAAATCCAGAATGTTGATAACTCTATAACCATTTTATTCAATAAATAAACTGTGATAGGAATAAAGAGAATGTATTTCAATGTTATTAGGGAGTTATCCTTTTTTGTTCTGGGTTTATTAATAGTGTTTTGAATATATCTTTATGTCTATTTTTTTACTGTGTATGCTAGCATGTTTATGAATAAAACTGTACAATATTGGAATTTGCTTCAAAGTTATTCATGGGAGTGATAGAAGTATGTGGAGTAGAAATAAAACAACATTGACTATGAATAGATAATTGTACAAAACAGTAAATTGCTATGTGTGTGATCACTAACTTTTTTTTATTTTTAAAAATGTCTTTAAGGTTTCTTTTAACAAAACTTAAAATCCAGTCCTGTTTTCCTTCAAACCAGTTCTAGTATTTGGGATTTGCCGAGGTAATTATTTTGATTAAATAGAGTTAATGGTTGGCTAAGCAGAAATTCACTGCTTAAAGGCAGCAACTGTTGTCAGAAGTAATATCATGGTGTTTTGTCATTAATTCTAAGATGAGACCCTCATTGACTTTCCTTGATATATGAATTGCGGCAGAAGATTTTTATTATGCAGGCTGTGTTACACATACGGAAAGAAATAAAAGAAATCTTTGATTAGGCTCCTGACTTTTACTTGGGGATTTGTTTAATGTAGTATTTATTTAAATACATGCCAGTAAATGAAAGCAGCATGTCTCACATTTGTCATTTTAGCAGAGAGAATATGTTAAGAACAATGCAAGTGTAAATAAATCATTTAAGGTTTAAACAAAAATGAAATGAGTGTTCTAAGTTGTACAATGTTTCATTTTGGATCTTGAGTTATGCCATATGCTCCACTTTTATGTTCCAAAGATAAGATATTCATAGGATGTCTGCTCAATGGATCTTTGACCCATATTGTTATAAGTATTACAGAAAACTCTCCAATTGCCTATAACTTCATACGTTGTGTTTCACCTATAAAAATATCACTAAGTATCAATTTATTGGGGGGAGGATATAATTAAGGTGGTATTATTCTAATATTCTCCAATATGAAATTTTGTTCATCCAAGAGTAGCATATATGTGTAAGCTCAAATGGGATGTCATTAGACAAGAATTTTTTCAGAAGAGCTTTCAACATAAGCACAGGATATATATATATTCCTATATAAGATATAGGAATTCTAGGCATAATCATCAATGCATTACAAATAGAAGACAACTAAATAACACGTGTCTCCTCATTAAAAAAAACCAACCAACCTCTGAAGCATTCTTTCTTGTGGTGGTGGTAGGGGCAGGGTGGGACTTAATCAGATCTCTAAATATATTTGCCAATTTGGAAATAATATCATGACAAAATTTTATATATATATAAAACTAGGACAATATAAAAAAATACATTCAAGAATACATAAATAAATAGATAATGAAAGGAAGCAAGCTAGGTAAGGAAGAGAAAGACAAGATCTATAGAGCTAGGTTGCTTTATTCCGGATTTAGCAAATGTCTCTGAAAATTTAACAATCTGTACTCTGAGTAACTGGTAACTTAAAATAGTTTGGATGCAACTTATACTAAAATTATTTTATGTTATACAATGAAATAAGTTAAATATAAAAGGCAAAGCCCTGCTTTTTCATCTAACAAATATAAACCATATTTAAACACAAATATTGACTTAATGGTGAGTATATTTTCAACAAATAAGCGGTCATTTTCTAAGATTTTAAAAATTAGAAAATATTATGTAATGTCTAGATTTTAAAGTTTCAACATATATATATCCATATATGTACATAAACATATATATATATATATCTGTTCAGTGTGTCATATATATATATGTGTGTGTGTTTATGCTGGCATAAACATTTTAAGAACAAGTGCTTCAATGCAGGCATAACTTAGAGATAATGCAGATTCCATCCCAGACTACTAGAATAAAGTGAATATCACAATAAAGCTAGTCACACAAATTTTGGGGTTTTCCAGTGTATATAAAAGTTATGTTTATATTATCCTGTAGTGCTTTAAGTGTGAAATAGCATTATGATTAAAACCAACAATTTACATACCTTAATGAAGAAAAGACTTTATTGCTAAAATATGCTAACATCATTAGAGCCTTCAGTGTGTCATAACCTTTTTTTGCTGATGGAGGGTTTTGCCTAGTTGTTGATGGCTGCTGAGTGATTAGGGTGGTGGTTGATGAAGTTTGAGGAGGCTGTGGCAAATTCTTAAACTAAGACAACGATAAACTTTGCCACATCAATGGACTCTTCCTTTCATGAAATATTTCTCAGTAGCATGTGATGCTGTTTAACAGCAGTTTACTCATAGTAGAACTTCTTTTAAAATTGGAGTCAATCCTCTCAAATCTGGACCCTTCTTTATCAACTGAGTTTATGTAATATTCTAAACCCTTTGTTGTCATTTCAATAGTGTTCACAGTATCTTCACCAGAAGTAGATTGCATCTCAGGAAACTACTTTCCTTTCCTCATCCATTAGAAGCAACTCCACATTTGTTAAAGTTTTATCATAAGATTGCAGCAATTCACTCACATCTTTAGCTTCCATTTCTAACTCTAGTTCTCTTGTTATTTCCAGGACGTCTTCAATAACTTCGTTCACTGAAGTCTTAAACCCCTCACAGTGACCCATGAGGATTGGAATCAACTTCTTTCAAACTCTTATTAATGTTGATATTTTGATCTCTTCCTATGAATTATGAATATTTTAATGACTTCTAAAATGTGACTCTTGGCCGGGCACAGTGGCTCACACCTATAATCCCAGCAGCTTGGTAGGTTGAGGCGAGAGGATCATTTGAGGTTAGAAGTTTGAGACCAACCTGACCAACATGGTGAAACCCTGTCTCTACTAAAAATAGTAAAAATTAGCTGGGCATGGTGGTGAGTGCCTGTAATTTGAGCTATATGGGATACTGAGCCAGGAGAATCGCTTGAACCTGGGAGGTGGAGATTGCAGTGAGCTGAGATCGTGCCACTGCACTCCAGCCTGGGTAACAAAGTGAAACTCCATCTCAAAATAAATAAATAAATACAATAAAATAAAATAAAATGGTGTTTCCTTTCCAGTTTTCAATTTACTTTGCCAAGATCTATCATAGGAATCGTTGTCTATGGCATCTATAGCCTTATGAAATGTATTTCTTAAGTTATAAGACTTAAAAGTTGAAATTACCCCTTAATTCATGGACTGCAGGATGGATGCTGTGTTATCAGGCATAGAAACCAGAGTAATCTACTTGTACATCTCCATTAGGGATTTTGGGTGAATAGATGCATTGCAAATGAACAATAATATTTTCAAATCAATCTTTTTTTCTTGAGTATTAGATCTCAAAGATGGGCTTAAAATATTCAGTAAACCATGCTGCAAACAGATTTGCTGTCAGCCAGCCTTTGTTGTTCCATTTATAGAGCACAGGCAGAATAGACTTAGCATAATTCTTAAGGACTGTAGGATTTTTTGAATGGAAAATGAGCATTGGCTTCAACTTAAAGTCCCCAGCTGCATTAGCCTCTAACAAGAGTGTTACTCTATCTTTTGAAGATTTGAAGTCAGATAATCCTCTCTAGCTATGAAAGTTCTAGGTGGCATCTTCCTCCAATATAAGACCCATTTTATCTACATTGATAAGTGTTTTGTGTAGCCACTTTCATCAAAGATCTTATCTAGATCTTCTAGTTGACTTGTTGTAGCTTCCATATCAGTACTTGCTGCTTCACCTTTCACTGTTATGTGACAATGATGACTTCTCTCCTTAAACTTCATGAACCAACCTCTTTTAGCTCCAAATTTCTTCCTCCGCTTCTTCTCCTTTGTCAGCCTTCATGGAATTGAAGAGAGTTAGGGACTTGCTGTGGATTAGACTTTGGCTTAGGAAATATTGTGGCTGTTTCATTCTTCTATCTAGACCATCAGACTTTATCCATATCCTAGCAACAAGGCTATTTCACTTTCTTATCATTCATGTATTCCCTGAAGAGGCACTTTTAATTTCCTTAAAGAACTTTTCCTTTGCATTTACAATTTGGCTGTTTGGCACAAGAGGCCTAGTTTTTTATCTGTCTTGGCTTTAGATATGCCACCCTCACTAAGTTTATAATCACTTCTAGATTCTAATTTACAGTGAAAGATTTGAGATTCTTCCTTTCACTTGAACACTTAGAGGCCATTGTAGGGTTATTATTAACTGATCTTATTTCAATATTAAATTGAAATGCCTCAGGGAATAAGGAGCCCAGAGGAGATGGAGAGAAACAGGGGAACAGCCTGTTGGTGGAGCTGTCAGAACACACACATTTATGATTAAGTTGGCAACTTGTATCGGCGTGATTTGTGGTTACCCAAAATGATTACAACAGTAACATTAAATAACACTGATCACATATCATTAAAACTGATATAATAATAATAAATTTTGAAATGTTGCAAGAACTACACAGAGACATGAAGTGAGCACATGTCATTGAAAAAAAATGACACCAATAGACTTGCTGGAAGCGGGGTTGCCACAGACCTTTGGTTTGTAAAAACACAGTATTGGATAAGTGCAATATCTGGGAGGCACAATAAAAATAGGTTTGCCTATACCTCCAATGCCCCAGTGTTTTCAACACTGAAGTCTTTATTAAAGGAATTTATAGTCTGCTTAAAACTTTTTCATTTCTTCACTTTAGTTTATTACGGCAAGGGAAGAAGAATTAAAAGTTGTTCTGGCAGTAATTGTTGAAAAGTCGCAATTTTAAACATTTCTACTACTGAGAGGTCCCATTGTGATTAATGTCGTTAAAAACTATCATTTTTTTTTAGTTAATTTATTTTTCCCCAATGAAAGAATTTTCATTTATTTTATAGTATTTTAATGTTATTTAACATAAATTTATCATTTTTGAGTGTGAATGTATGTATACTTACACATTATATAGACAATTTACAATTTATTTTTCTATGCAGTATTTGTTTGTAGCTCTAGCATATTTCTGTTTTTTTTTTTATTCTAGCTTTGAAGAGCTCATATATATTTAGGATATGCTTTGTAAATATTTCTCAGTGTGTGGTCTGCCTTTTTACCCAGCTACAGTGATTTTTTTTAATTAAAAAAATTGTACATGATCAAATATGTGACTATGTTCTTTTTAAGTACTTGGAAGTTTGTGTAATAGCACCTATTTTCACTTACCTGTGAGTGAATCATACATGTTTTCTTCTGTCACTCGTCTAATTGTTTTTTAATATTAAAATCTCTGTCTACTTGAAGTATACATCCCCATGTATGATATAAGGAAGACATCCAATTTTAACTTTCTCCACATGACTCTAGTTATTCCAGAACCACTTATGTAAAACACCATCCTTCCCATGCTAATTTGAGATTTTCGCTTTATCATATATGAAATTTCCATAGTCAATTTTTTTTTTTTTGCATTTCAAGAAAGATTTCTTAGGTAGATAATGTTGTGCAAATGACTATAAAAATGGCAATAAGATTGCCTATTCGGGTACAAATAGACTTGTTTTTTTTTCTAGAAAGGCAATGCTTAGTATAGCAAACCAAAAGCAAATGAGGAAAAACTTCTATTTGTTTTTCCCCTGATGTCCGCAGTATATCTTCCAACATTCAAAATAGCACTGGCTTATTTGGTATTTTAAAAAATCCTGCTTGGCAGTTCAGTAATGAAAAGAATTTGTCTTTGATTCCCAAAATTGAATCCTAATCATTCATCTACTACTGTTATAGGTAATCAGGTGATGTTCTAGGCCATGGCACAATCAATAAACTAATAATTTTATGCTACATCCTCAAACTACCAGGTTTTTATTCCTAACAAATGAGATAGATCACTTGTGATGAGAAACACTTCTTGGTAGCCTAGAGGCAAACCAGAGTCCCAGCAGCCCCGGGAACCTCCTTCAGTTTGTCACCTCGTCTACATGCTAACCTCAATTATTACAACATTATGGGCTCAAAGTTAGGCACATTGAGGGATAATAAACATTTCCTTTGTGCTAGAGATAATAGCTCCTCTATGCATTCAGTTTTCCTCCCTGACCCCGATACTTTTTAGAGGGTGAGTGGGAAGTGAACAACTTCTCAGGTGGTTGAGAGCCTGGGCTACTTTTTTCCTACCAGCTAAACAGCAAAATGTCAGTAGCCAGGTGCCAAAGATAACACATTAGTGTTCATTTTAATAATGCTTCTCACATTTCTTTTGTACATATCTAGCACGAACTTCTTTTTAAAAATGGAGACATAGACCCTCTTAAAAGAAGCAGTCTGGCTGTCCCTTGGCAGAGCAGTTGCTTTGCACTGACCGGCCACTCCAGAGCCAGCAGCCTGGAAAGACTAATTTGTCTGAATGGCAGAGACAGCGGCTGCTGCCCCTCCCCGCAAGGACTCCATCCCAGGGAGAGATCAGAGATCTGTTGCTATAACCCTGGTTGGAGTTGCTGAAATTCCCACAGCGAGGCCCCACCCTGTGAGGAGATATGGCTTGTTGGGAGTGGGGAAGGCAGTTAGGGTGGGAGGCGGCAGGGGTGGTGGGGAAGGAGAGCATCAGGAAGA
Organism: Symphalangus syndactylus; assembly: GCF_028878055.3. Classification (NCBI taxonomy): domain Eukaryota; kingdom Metazoa; phylum Chordata; class Mammalia; order Primates; family Hylobatidae; genus Symphalangus; species Symphalangus syndactylus. The sequence continues at coordinate 79,378,568 of NC_072438.2, forward strand.
ATAGCTGATGGATGCTGGGTTTAATACCTGGGTGATGGGCTGATCTGTGCAGCAAACCACCATGGCATGTGTTTACCTATGCAACAAACCTGCACATCTTGCACACGTGCCCCAGAACTTAAAATAAAGTTGAAGAAAAAAATAAAAATAAAAATAGAGACATAATAGGTCCACTTATAAGATTAGGAATAAAATGAACAGCAGGGAATAATATGTATGCATTTATTGACTCATTTCCTCCAGAGTCCTTTAAATGAATGCTTTTTAAAATGTTTCTTTTTCTTACTCTGGAATTGAGCCAATGTCTCCATGATACTGACAGAACTAGGCCTCCACTGACAGAAGGCATAGACAGCTCAAGGATGGCAGGGAATCAGAGACTGACTAGGGCATTGTGAATGATCCCAGGGGTTCCTAGCAACACAAAATAAGGATAAGCTGTCGATGCACACGGCCTATGTATTCAAAGGTAGTATGAGAACAGACTATGCACCTATCCAGCTATCAGGATGGTTGACGTCACAGAGATCTCACAGGAAGCTGTGCAGATAGCAGGGTGGCTGTCTGCTATGGAGGTGTTTCGTATCCGGCAATAGGTAAAATGGAGAGAAGGATCTGGTCAACATTATATAAATACTTAAAATTAAAAACCATTCTCTACTAGGTCAGTAAAGTCGTAAACAATCTTTCTTTAAAAAAATACTACATTTAAATGAAATGCCATGTAAGCATGGTATTATGCATGAAAGTAGTTAGAAGATGCTTTTCTCAGTAATATAGCTAATACTCCGGGCAGCTTCAAAATTATTTTTAAACTTTTACGCAGAATATAAGACTATGTGTACTAGAAGTATTTTAAAATAATTAATTGCTCATTCTTTACGTAGTCCAAAGCTAAACTATTATATCTTCCAGGTCAATATAGTATTTGAAATTAAAATATTAAAAATTAACTTTCCATAATTACTCTTCATTGAAATGAATTACTTAAAACTAATATGTAATGACTCTGATACTCATTTTCCTTTTTGATCTTTGGTAAGTCCTTTAGTCACTTCATATAGTCTGAGAATTCTACGTAGAAAATATTCTTCCTCAAGAACAGAAAGGTCTGCTTTGATATAGAAGAAATGTAGAAAAGGAAGGATTATAACTCAGTAGAGTGTTAGGAATGGAGTATCAGTTTTTAATTTATCTGTTTAACAGGCTTTTTCTTTTAACTCAAAGAATTCCATAATTTCCTCCATGCTTCAGTTTTTTTCTAAAAAATATATTAACAGATATTGCTTTAAAAAAAAAATAAAGAAAAGATCAGTATTGCTTTTCCTCAATTTCTATCATCTTATGCCAGGAAGTCCGAATGGTTTTCTTGGTGTTGAGAATGACTAACCAGAGATTAGAGGAAAAAAACGCAACAAAAATCTTTATCACCCTATTCCAAATAATGGTCTAGGATAGGCCATACTTTTGTGAATATATTTTAAAATAAGTCTTCCTTCCTGGACACAATCAACACATGCAACTGATGCTGTCACTAGTTAATCTCATCAACTGTTCATAACTGTCTTTAGATCATCACATAATTTAGGATTATTATTATTTTTTTTATGAGACGGAGTCTCACTCTGTCACCCAGGCTGGAGTGCAGTGGTGCCATCTTGGCTCACTACAAGTTCTGCCTCCCGGGTTCAAGCCATTCTCCTGCCTTAGCCTCCCAAGTAGCTGGGACTACCGGTGCCCGCCACCATGCCCAGCTAATTTTTTTTTTTTTTTTGTATTTTTAGTAGAGACAGGGTTTCACTGTATTAGCCAGGATGGTCTCGATCTCTTGCCCTCGTGATCCACCCCTCCTTGGCCTAGAATTACAGGCATGAGCCATTGCACCCAGCCAGGATTATTTTTAATAAGAACAGATCTATTATAAATGGAACTGCTGTTGATAAGTTTCCTAGCATTGAAGACACATATCAATGGCTTTAAGTCTGTAGCTGAATATATTTGCATTTTCTTTAAAAAAAAAAAAAAAGGGCACGCACAGGACGAAGAAGGCATGGTGAATATCCATTTTTAATTTGGAAACTCTATTGCTATATTCTCCACCACTGAGTTTGGAGACGTTGACAGTCATCAACTGGTAGTTCATACCTGTTAAGCATTTTACATACATCTGAACTGTTACTAAAGGGAGACATTGAGTAGATTGCCTCTATAATCATTCAAAATAGATCCTATTTATTTACACTTAAAAATACAAGTACTAGGTTCAACATAGAGGCAACATCTCTAGGCAAACTTTCCAAGAAGCTTAAATATTGTTTTTAATCATTTTGTTACTATGACATTAAGGTCTAAGCATGCCGTATGATTTTCTTCTTTTTATAGGTGATAATATTCTAAGGAAGCACAATGTATTCACGCCAAAACCATGAATAACTCTACAGACACTTGCAATACATTTAATTTTGCTTAACTAACTACAAGGCAGATTCATCTCCTTAGTGACTTAAAGCAAATTAGTAATCTTGAAAGTAATGTACCAGATATAAATTGAGACAGTCCACTTACTTTAAAACAGCAACAAAAATAATTTTCAAGTGTATTATTAATCTAAAAATGTTTGCCTTAATGAAAAATTAAAAGATCAAGTAGATACATGTACAGTTAATTATGATTGACTTTAAGTCCCCAACAAAGGAAAGCTCCAGCATATGAATATAAATTTAAGAATTGTAACTCTTCATACGATAGCCAGAATATACTTTTAAAATGGGGGTGGTAGGATGTTTTCATAACTAATACATCCTTAGCTATGTGTAATAAGTGACTTTTGTTTCATTTTTACTGAACTGGATGCTTTACAAAAATAGAATTACAAAATCTAATTATAACAGACAAAATAATAGATCATCTTGAGAATTCAAATATGCTTTTTGCCCCTACACAGAGAATATAATGAACTTTCTAATGTATCAGAAAAAGAAAGTTAAAAATTATATATTGGTCTTTATGTCTCAAATAAGGTTGCTCTGAAACTTAAACCCACAGGTTTGTTCTTCAGGTGACAGATTCATCCTTAAAGTAGAAAATGGAAGTTCACTAGATGAAGATAAGTGAGTGGAAATTTGTCTTTAGTAAACAGCATCCATTTCTTCCTATGACTACCAAACTCTTTTTACTTATTCTAGATTTGGGTATCATAAATTTACTCCCTCCTCATTCTAGTGATCAGATGATATTTTTAACATATTGTAAATAGAAAAATTGCCATCTTGACATAGCCAGTCTTGAATTTATTGCACTAGTCAATTTCCCTTTCTTTAGAAATTGATAATTCTTGGCTGAACAAATACAATTGAGTTTCTGAAATCCTAAAACAAACAACTGAATATCAAGACATCAATGTGAGTGGGATATGACAAAAAGTACAGTTAAATCATGTCAGTAAATATAATAATAAAACAAATTAATGAGATAAAATAGTAGTTACTGTTATCTTCATCAGAAGAGGGAAGCATTCAATGTTACTTTTCTTAAAAGTAGGATATTAGATAAAGAAAAAATTAAACTTGATTTTACATGAAATATATCACACTAAATATTAATTTACCTTTTATTCTTCAGAAAAAATATATTTTTCAAAATCTAATACAATCTTACGCTTTGTAAAAAGTAGTGCCATTGTGGATATCTGTTATTATGCATAATAGAATTGCAGCCCAATTTTATTAACATGTTTAAAGGTGATATTTAAAAAGTCATAATTAATGTTTAAAAGAAGATAAAAACAGAACTGTGTTTTTGACTCTTTAAAATGCTAATTTCATTCTATTAATTCAAAGTGGAACACAAAGATTATTTATGGATGAATGTATAGAGGAAAATCCTTAACCATTCAGTTCTTGGTTCACTCTTGATATAACTTCCTGGCAGCTAAATTGTTATTCATAACTTAATAGTAGCTAAACAATACATTGGCACCTCAAATTCCTTTTAGGATGAGGCAGGTATAATAAACAAGGGGGAAAAGTGGGAATAATTTAAGCTTTCTGCGAAACATGATTTCGACTTATCTACAAGATTCATATAGACAATTTACATGTACTTTAAATATTTCAGATGAATAGGGTAATAAAACTCAAAATAAGTACTGTCCGAATTTTCAGTTTCATCTCTAATTATGTCAGCAAATGGTACAGAGAAACCTCCTTGCTTAAGAATATCCTGTCTAGGTAGGTTTTCATTTCTGTAAGTAAAGGGAATTCACTCCTCCTGAATTGCTTAAAGGTTTCCAGCTGTGGTGTGTGAAATATAGTATAGTTTATGTGTTTTGTGATTCTCACAGTGAGAATCTAGACAACTTTCCTTGCTTTTCAACCTTTAGGACTCTGCAATAATTCTAAAGTTACACCTACAAGGTGGTAAACTGAAACAACTGTCCAGACGCTAGGTTAAATATCAGTGTTGGCTAAGATTTGTGGAAAGCTTACTTTTTACATAAAATTTAGCATTGAAACTTTCTAAGTAGAAGCAGATCTCTAATCCTGCTTTTACCTGCGTGTACATATTGCCTTTTTCTTGGCTACCTGACAAAAAGAAGACTGTCACCTTTTCAGCTCTCTGAGTATGGGTTTCTTTGTGTCCAATCTAGTTTTCCAGGAAAATAAAGAAGACCCAGGAGGTCAGGTAGTTGAGGATATGATAAAAAATAACTTTATTTCTCTCAAGTATATTTGCCCATGTGAGTGAATTCTTAACCACATTTTATGAATTTCTGTCTCTTTACATTTGTGGTATCTTTTGTCCAAAAGGAGGTTTCTATTTTTACAGTGTGCTTACTACACTTCTTTTTATCATTTTGGCTTCTGACTCTGTCCAGTGTTGTTAGATAAAAAACAAATAGTAACATGTTCCACCTTTTCTGTGTTGTTTTCCACAAATGGCCAAGTTCATGTATTGCAGAAGGTGTGACCACAGCAAGCCAGGATCCTCAAAACCCTACTTTATGTGCCTAGAATGGTAACTTCACAGATGCTGCTTTTGAAATAATAAAAACAAACAGACAAAAAGTATACCAACATAATATCCTGGAATTTGATTAACCACAATCTTTATAATCACGTGATTAACCTAATAAAAATTTTCAGAAATCTATCAGGGGTAAAATGGGCTCTGGCATCATGAAGAAAACAGATAAGGCACTAAACGTTTCAGGAATTTCATAACCTTCTCCTCATATGTCAAGCCTTAATATTAATAATCAGAATTTTCTTTCTTCCTTAAAAAAAGCACTAGGCAGCAAAATAATTTGCTTTCTTAAATAAAACGGATCTCTATAGGTTTCATTTTAGTGTAATTGGCACCATTCTACTTCAGTTTTAATATGTTTGTACAGATTAACATTGAACCTGATAAATTTTTAAAATAGGAAATTGATGTATTGGGCATATAACAAGACCTGGACTTTGTCAAATGCTACCAGGGAAAACAATGCTTCTATTTTTCTCAATATGACATCCAGCAAGCTTATCTGAATTTCATATTCAGCCTATTGATCATGTCTCTGGCAATTCCAATAGCTCTTCCACTTACTGCTTGTTTTTAGAAAAGTCTTTTTCCTTCATATAAAAAAGTTAAATAAATTATTCATATTTTCAAAGATTATTTCACAACTGGATGTAGTTAGGAATAGAGGTTAAGAGGACATACTCTGGAAACGAATTACCTGATATTGAATACCAGCTGCGATGTAAATTTGGGCAAGGTATTCAACCTCTATATGCTTTAGTTTTCTCAACTCTAAAATGGTGGATAGTAATAATAATTACTACCCTATAGGGTTATTGCAAAGATTAAATAAATTAATTCATGGAGGATTGCTGGCAAATAGTAAGCACTGTTTGCTGCTTACAATGAATGCAAGCAATTAGTATAATTCCCTGGTTAATTCAGAGTCCAGTAACAAGGAAGAGAGATATTGTCTTCAATATTCCGTCTGGATCTTCTACTTACCATCCTAATTCTTCTTCAAATTGCTAGCTGTACATGGTTTCTCCAGGAGTGTAAGGAAAATAAGCAGGTCTTACTTAAGTGTTGATGGATTCCAGCATTAATTCCTGTCTTTTTTTTTTTCTTGAGGCACTTTTGAGTGTTTTGATTGGGATATTTAATACTAATATCTAGTTGAACTTTCTAGATCTGACCTTCCAAGAATGCTTTTGAGTTCTCTGATTCAGTGATATGCCCTAACCACTTCATTTGTTTGTGTCAGATAATTTTAGCAGGAAGTTCTTTTAGGATATCCCTATGTGTATCTTCCTATAGAGTCCACTGTGATAATGGAAAAAATTGGAATTTTTAGAGGCAGCTAATTCTGGAAGTGCAGGTTCAGCCCTTTTCAGCACTTTTTCTTTGCTCTGTGGTCAAAGGAGCTTTAACTGGGCTCTTGTCTTTAGAATTGTCCAGGTGCATTGCAAAATATGTATATCTCTATGTCTTCCAAACTCTAGGAACACCCATCAATTTCCTCACTGTCAAAGTAACTGCACAGTATGAGCAGGCATTTGTTCTGCAGAGCAGTGTGTATCTACCCATTGTTGGAGATACTGGTTCCCCCTCCTGGAAGACCCTGAGATTCTTCTGATGAAATCCAGGTGAGAATAGAGATGGACAGAAACATGGGATGGGAAACATACCAACCTTTTTCTATTCCTGACCAAATGTTGATCATGTCTGTAATAAGCTGGACAGAGGTGATGCATAAAATTACAGGAGAAGTTTTGCTCCACCTTGTGAGCCATAGAAATACGTTTAACAAAGCATCATCTCAATAACATAGAAAACAAGTGTTACAACTTCTGGAACTTAGCTGGAGGCCAGGAGCAGTGGCTTATGCCTGTAATGCCAGCAAATTGAAAGGCTGAAGTGGGCAGATGCTTCAATCAGGAGTTAGAGACCACCCTGGGCAACATGGTGAAATCCTGTCTGCACAAAAAAAAAAATAAAAAATTAGCTGGGCATGGTGGTACGACACCTTTAGTCCCAGCTACTTGGGAGGCTGAGGCAGGAAGATTGCTTGAGCACGGGAAGTCAAGGTTGCAGCGAGCTATGACAGCGCCACCGCATGGGCACAGAGTGAAACCGTTTCTAAAACAAACAAAAACTTAAAACAAAAAAATACACACCTTAGCTGAAATCTTTGATTCTTCTCTCCAGTAATGAGAAAATGTAAGGAAATGTAAAAGTGAAAACATTATGATACTCTAAAAATGTTCTTCAGTGTGGCATCACCTCAGATGAAGGATATATTTTTATATAATCGCATTACCAATATAAAACCTTATAAAATATATAATTCCCGCTCGACTATCTATGCTTGTCAATGAAAAACATCAGGAACACACCCATGGTCAAGAGAGTTGGGTTGGTTACTTGTTAGAGAAAAAAAAATCAGCAACCTGTGAATGGTACTTCTTCGAAGTAAGGGTGTGATGGGGGATGAATACGATTGTGTCATCCCTAATCCAACAACCTACAATACTAATTATGTGGTAAATCTAGGATCTATATATGTGAAGTCGTGGTTTTGTGTGACTGTCTGTACCATTATCTGTGCCCTCTAATATGTTGCATTGACCCAGTACTAACACGGACTATCTGAATTACCACAGACTTATTAACATCTTGACATCTACAAGTCCAATTTCTTTAGTCTTCTTCTGGAGGAGGATGTTGATTATTTTGACTCTTTTGGTTTTTATATAATTTTTTTCAAAACTAATAAATTTATTTAAAAATAAACAGGCTTCAGGACAAATCTTGGAAATGCATTAATTGCATAAAACAATTTGAGGAGAAATAGCAATATTATGACTGAGTCTTATTGGTCATAAATTTCCTTTATGTGTCCATTTATTTGTCTCATGTAACATCTTATAATTTTAGTTTTTAAATATGTTATTGCAGGTCTGAACATACCATGTTAAATTTACTTCTAAATGTCTTTTTGTTGTTATTACCAATTGGAACTTATTAAAATTAGGTTTTTGTTTTGTTTTGTTTTTTGAGTGGGAGTCTCGTTCTGTGGCCCAGGCTGGAGTGCAGTGGCGCAATCTCTTCTCACTGCAACCTCCGCCTCCCAGGTTCAAGCAATTCTCCTACTTCAGCCTCCCGAGTTGCTGGGATTACAGGCGCCCGCCACCGTGCCTGGCTAATTTTTGTATTTTTAGTAAAGATGGGGTTTCACCATATTGGCCAGGCTGTTCTCTTGGCCAGGCTGGTCTCCAACTCCTGACCTCGTGATCACCCCGCCTCCGTCTCCCAAAGTGCTGGGATTACAGGGATGAGCCACCGTGCCTGCCCTTGTAGTGCTTTGAGATAAAACTGCTGTTTTTTCTTTTCTTTGTTCTTTTTTTTTTTTTTTTTTTTTTTGAGACGGGGGCTCGTTCTGTTACCCAGGCTGGAGTGCAGTGGCACCATCTCGGCTCACCGCAACCTCCGGCTCCTGGCTTCAAGCGAATCTCCTGCCTCACCCTCCCTAGTAGCTGTGACTACAGGCGATCGCCACGATGCCTGGCTAATTTTTGTATTTTTGTTGTCGTTGTTGTTTTAGTAGAAATGGGGTTTCACTATGTTGGCCAGGCTGGTTTTGAAAGATCTAGAACCAGAAATACCATTTGACCCAATAATCCCATTACAGGGTATATAGTCAAAGGAATATAAATCATTGAATATTTTTATCTAGATATTTCCTTATCTAAGTTTTCTAGTACTTAAACTCTGTTTATCACTATATGTTACTATTTCACCCTTAAAATAAAATATTCTTTAGGGCCTTAAAGTAGAAACAAATGGCACACTCAAATGGAATAATATAGAACAGACTATATAACAAAGTGTGAGCCTGAATAATATCGACCAGGGATAATAAAGCATCCTGGGGCTAGCAACAGCCTCGAGAAATTCCCATTTTGAGGCCTGAAAGATACAATGAGGCAATGATATTGAAACTAGTAAAATCCACATGATTATCTCAATAGATGCAGAAAAGGCCTTTGACAAAATTCAACAACGCTTCATGCTAAAAACTCTCAATAAATTAGGTATTGATAGGACGTATCTCAAAATAATAAGAGCTATCTATGACAAACTCACAGCCAATATCATACTGAATGGGCAAAAACTGGAAGCATTCCCTTTGAAAACTGGCAAAAGACAGGGATGCCCTCTCTCACCACTCCTATTCAACATAGTGTTGGAAGTTCTGGCCAGGGCAATCAGGCAGGAGAAGGAAATAAAGGGTATTCAATTAGGAAAAGAGGAAGTCAAACTGTCCCTGCTTGCAGATGACATGATTGTATATCTAGAAAACCCCACTGTATCAGCCCAAAATCTCCTTAAGCTGATAAGCAACTTCAGCAAAGTCTCAGGATACAAAATCAATGTACAACAATCACAAGCATTCTTGTACACCAAGAACAGACAAACAGAGAGCCAAATCATGAGTGAACTCCCATTCACAACTGCTTCAAAGAGAATAAAATACCTAGGAATCCAACTTATAAGGGACGTGAAGGACCTCTTCAAGGAGAACTACAAACCACTGCTCAATGAAATAAAAGAGGATACAAACAAATGGAAGAACATTCCATGTTCATGGGTTGGAAGAATCAATATCGTGAAAATGGCCATACTGCCCAAGGTAATTTATAGATTCAATGCCATCCCCATCAAGCTACCAATGACTTTCTTCACAGAATTGGAAAAAACTACCTTAAAGTTCATATGGAACCAAAAAAGAGCCCGCATCACCAAGTCAATCCTAAGCCAAAAGAACGAAGCTGGAGGCATCACGCTACCTGACTTCAAAATATACTACAAGGCTACAGTAACCAAAACAGCATGGTACTGGTACCAAAACAGAGATATAGATCAATGGTAAAGAACAGAGCCCTCAGAAATAAAGCCACATATCTACAACTATCTGATCTTTGACAAACCCAACAAAAACAAGCAATGGGGAAAGGATTCCCTATTTAATAAATGGTGCTGGGAAAACTGGCTAGCCATATGTAGAAAGCTGAAACTGGATCTCTTCCTTACATCTTATACAAAAATTAATTTAAGATGGATTAAAGACTTACATGTTAGACCTAAAACCATAAAAACCCTAGAAGAAAACCTAGGCAATACCATTCAGGACATAGGCATGGGCAAGTACTTCATGTCTAAAACATCAAAAGCAATGGCAACAAAAGCCAAAATTGATAAATGGGATCTAATTAAACTCAAGAGCTTCTGCACAGCAAAAGAAACTACCACCAGAGTGAACAGGCAACCTACAGAATGGGAGAAAATTTTCACAACCTACTCATCTGACAAAGGGCTAATATCCAGAATCTACAATGAACTCAAACAAATTTACAAGAAAAAAACAAACAACCCCATCAAAAAGTGGGTGAAGGACATGAACAGACACTTCTCAAAAGAAGACATTTATGCAGCCAAAAACCAGTGAAAAAATGCTCATCATCATTGGCCATCAGAGAAATGCAAATCAAAACCACAATGAGATACCATCTCACACCAGTTAGAATGGCCATCATTAAAAAGTCAGGAAATAACAGGTACTGGAGAGGATGTGGAGAAATAGGAACACTTTTACACTGTTGGTGGGACTGTAAACTAGTTCAACCATTGTGGAAGTCGGTGTGGTGATTCCTCAGGGATCTAGAACTAGAAATACCATTTGACCCAGCCATCCCATTACTGGGTATGTACCCAAAGGACTATAAATCATGCTGCTACAAAGACACATGCACATGTATGTTTATTGTGGCACTATTTACAATAGCAAAGACTTGGAACCAACCCAAATGTCCAACAATGATAGACTGGATTAAGAAAATGTGGCACATATACACCACAGAATACTATGCAGCCATAAAAAATGATGAGTTCATGTCCTTTGTAGGGACATGGATGAAACTGGAAAACATCATTCTCAGTAAACTATCGCAAGGACAAAAAACCAAACACTGCATGTTCTCACTCATAGGTGGGAATTGAACAATGAGAACACATGGACACAGGAAGGGTAACATGACACACCGGGGACTGTTGTGGGGTGGGAGGGGGGAGGGTCAGCATTAGGAGATATACCTAATGCTAAATGATGAGTTAATGGGTGCAGCACACCAACATGGCACATGGATACATATGTAACAAACCTGCACATTGTGCACATGTACCCTAAAACTTAAAGTATAATAATAATAAAAAAATAAAAAGAAAAGAACTAGTAAAATCTGCAGTTTTAGAAAAGGCCTACTGTAAATGCTAGAAGATAGCTTCCGGCCTTTTGGCTAAGATCAAGTGTAAATGACTAGAAGACTTTGAAAGAGAAATCTTCACCAACCTATGGTCCTGTAGGTAAGAAATCTAAGGAATAATTATCTTGACTCTTGTCTTTCATCCTCTTCCCTCGAGCTGATGATTACCCATTGGCTGAAACAAAGGACAGTTCAGAGTGCAAGACACCTATTTGATGCTACCTGTAAACTTCCAGAATCCAAGCACATATGAAGAAATGTGGACTAAAACCAGAGTCAAGTAGAGAACACCCAACAACATCTTAGATTATGCATGATTAATGCTTACAGTCTCTCAGCAGTTTGACGATAACCACAGTTTCACTGTTTTGGTTATCCAGTCTTTCTACAATTTTAACTTTCACTGCTTTCACATGGTCTCTCTTTTCTCTAGTATTTTTAAAATTTGTTTTTTGTCTTTGGCAGTATACAGTTTTCGTATCAAGTTTCATGTTATTTATTTTGCTTTTGACATAGATCTATATAAAGAGATACAAACTTTAGCTCTTCAAATGTTATCTCACTTCTATTTTTTCTGCTCTTTACACCTGAGATGCTAAGTGATATATACAGATATATTAAATCTTCTTATTTCATCCTCCATATAGCTTATCTGTTCATATTTTGTATCTCTATGTCTTTTGGTGTTTAATTCTTTTAGATACATTTTCTTTCCAGTTAATTCAGTACATTAAGTTACAGACTTTATTTATGGAAAATCCATTTTAAGAGGGCTGTCCTTTGATTTCTAATAGTCTTTTGCAGAATGATTTTTGTATTGCCTCTTTTGTTTATAAAATTTTCATGCATATATTTTCTATAGTTTTTATTATTCTAATATATTCAGCCCTTCATGATTTATATATATTATTTATGTTTCTAGCTGAATTTTCACTTATAGTTGCTTGCATTCTTTTATACCATGTGATCATGGTAAATCCACATTTTGACTTGATATTTATAAGTCCTACAGGACTATACTGTTGAAACATTTCTTTAATAAAAAAGTTGCTTTTGCCTCTAAATGTAGTCAGTGGAACCACTGGCTAAATGAGAATAACCTTCTCAATATCTCATCTCAAGATAAAAGTCTGCTTCATTCATAGCTGAAGAAAGGCTTGGTTCCCAGTTGTGGAGTGACAATAGGCATGCAGTTACTGGGCAGAGCTTATTGACATGTAGGTCATCTTCAAGTGTTCCAGGTCCAATTCACATTAATTTTGGATGGAGATGTAGACCGTGGAGACTTTTATTACCTCTTTTAGTATCTTTTGTTGAAAGTTATTCATCTCAAACACTGCCTTCCATGGTCTAATTTTTCTGCAAGGGGTAGATAACCCAGTGTACATATTTAGCCATAGTGACAGAAGTAGTGGTGCTTCTAAACCAACTTTAGTGTAGTTGACACTTTTATAATGAACATAAAATGATTTTGAATTTTTTTTTTTTTTTTTTGACACAGTATTGCTTTGTTGCCCAGGCTGGAACGCAGTAGTGCAATCTTGGCTCACTGCAGCCTTGACTGCCTGAGCTCAAGTGAGCCTCCCACCTAAGCCTCCCAAGTAGCTGGGACTACAGGCACACAACATCAAAACTGTTTGTTTCTTTGTTTGTTTTTTAATTTTTGTAGAAATGGAGATTACACCATGTTGCCCAGGCTGATCTTGAACTCCTGGACTCAAGCCATTCTCCTTACTTAGCCTCCCAAAGGTCTTAGATTACAGTCATGAACCACTGTGTCTGGCCTGACCTTGTTTGTCTTTAACAACGTTACTTAGTGTTTCTTACAGCTGTGGTAACTAATTTATTGATTCCTTTGCATCTCATTATCTATATTCCCACACAATGATTCAAGACTGAAATTCTTCAAGGCTTTTTCCTAGAACAACTTCTACTTTAATTCTATATTATTTCCTAAATGGCCTTACTCAGGTTCTAAGCTAATTTATACTATAGATAAATGAAAAAATAAATATCTCTGCCTAGATATTTCTATCAATTGTCAGGCGACTATAATACATGTTTTAAAATATTTCCAAAGTCAAAAAGCCTGAAAATAATATTTACTCTTGAATGATAACTTCACTGTATAGGTATATAGTATTCCAGATTATATTTATTTGTTTTTCTTTTAACACATTAAATATTTTGTTTCACGCTCTTCTTAGTTGCGTGGTTTCTAACAAAAAGTTCACTGTAATTCTTATCTTTGTTTCTCTGTAGGTTAGATCCCCAAGGCACAAATTTCTCATTTCATATTTTTTTCAGTGCTTTGATTCATCATTATTTATTATTTATTTATTATGCTATCTTAGAGTTTTGAGTCCTGGATATTTGGCTGTATCTACTCTTAAAAGTTTATTTAAAAGGTTGGATTATTTCCTAAATGTATAAATAAAATAATTAAAATGTTTGTAATGTCTTAAACCTTAAATTCAGTCAACAGATTCAGTTTTATAATCAGACATTTTTAAAATTTATATTTATAAGGAAGATTTGTTAAACACAACTTTTAGCAAAAAATCTATATGAACAGATCTTACACACCTACAGAGAGAGAAAACAAATTTGACATCTAGTCAGTTACATTATTTATTTTACATATGTATGTTCTTTTTACTTGCAGAGTTGCATATGTTATACTTGAGAGCATTGCAAATATGGGTTAATGGAGTAGTTATTATGTGAACTAATGGAATAGTTATTATGCGAACTAAAACTAAAGTAAACTGAACAGACCCTAAAACACTTTTGATTGAAAAGATAACTATTTTAGGCCAGCAGGGTGCTTAAATCATGAGTTTTTCAAAATTTGCAGCACTTTGGGCATAAAACAGACATTACTATGTAAATACCATCAAGAGGTTAAACATATGTCTTTAAAATAAATGACTGTCCTAATAACACCAGATAGCCTGACCTAAAAATAAGTAATTTGTTTTAATGCCAAAAAGTCATGATGATTTTTAACATCTATAAAAACATCTTTTCAAATAATTATATTGCTCATTGTATACTTTGTGGAGTAAACTATTGTGTCTACACGGTATTCACTATGGTTTGAACAGGGACTCTCCAAAATTCGGGTGTTGCCAATGTGAAGGTATTGCCAATTCAGGTGCTGCCAATGTGAAGAAGTGGGTTCATTAAGAGGTGAGAAGGCCGTGAGAACTTCTTGATCATGAATGGGATGAAGGTCTTTATAAAAGAGGCTTTATCCAGCATTTGGCTAGCTTGCTTTTTAACCTTCTGCCCTATGGAGACAAGGCCAGAATGCCCTTAGCAGACCAAGTGCTGGTGCCTTAGTCTTGGACTTCTCTGCCTCCAGAATTCTGAGGCAATACATTTCTGTTCTTTATAAATGAACCAGTCTTTGATATTTGGTTATAGTAACACAAAACAGAGTAAGGCAGTATTTGCATATACTCCCAATGTGTTTCAGCTTTTTTATTGCATTTACAAAATAATTATAAATTTTCAAGATAAAGTCTGTTTGTGTATATTTCTAATTTTGTTCCAACTCCACAGAAATTCTGAGAAGTAATATTTAGACAAACAAGTAATGTATTTTTTTCTATAACTCAAATAAGTTAACTCTTATGTTAAATTACTTATTATATCATTAACTATGAAGTAATTTTTTGCATTATTTGTTATGAAGTAAAGAACATTTCCATAATTGTTTGAGCTCTTGCAAGTAAAATAATAGGGCAAATTGTTTTAAGAATCATTCAAAAATTAATGTTTCTATTTAGACAGAAGAAACACCTGTGAGTTTATTCGTTTATCAACATTTCAGTTTAATTAACAAAGGGTATATTGAGCGTAATTATAGACCAGACACTGCATTGCAAGCAGAGAATAAAAACGAATAAAAAGAAGTGCTAATACTGGCTGTTCATTGTTCATTAGGCACAGGCAGGTATTTACAAAAAAGAGGTAATATACCATCATTGATGCCTTGAGAAAAATACAGCCCGGGCGCGGTGGCTCATGCCTGTAATCCCAGCACTTTGGGAGGCCGAGGCGGGCGGATCTTGAGGTGAGGAGATCGAGACCATCCTGGCTAACACGGTGAAACCCAATCTCTACTAAAAATACAAAAAATTAGCCAGGCGTGATGGTGGGTGCCTGTAGTCCCAGCTACTCAGGAGGCAGAGGCAGGAGAATGGCCTGAACTCGGGAGGCGGAGCTTGCAGTGAGCAGAGATCACGCCATTGCACTCCAGCCTGGGCGACAGACAGAGCGAGACTCAGTCTCAAAAAAAAAAAAGAAAAAAAGAAAAGAAAAAGAAAAATACAGGTAAAGTTTAAAAAATGCACATAGACTGTCTACTTCTAAAGATTTTACTTCCTGTTTGTTTTCAATATTGTAAGTTTCAAATCTTGCTCTGCACCTGATGAGCCTGGTTCATTAGTGTCATTCAGCAATTGTTAAGATAATTGCCCTGATATGACTACTAAGCTTGCTGTATGAGGAACCTCATCCTGGAGATGTGTGGACCATCACGTAGCTTTTCTGTATAGATGATAGCAAATGTTATATGATATAAGAATCCTGCCAGGATAAGGAGGTGGAAAAACAAAAAGGAGCACAAAAGTACTGCATCAAAACCTGGATATCTCCCTCTCATGGTACGGGAACCTTTACCGTTAACAATAAGCTCATAGACAATTTCAAAAATAGTCTTTTACTTTGACATTGAATTATTTATCTGTACAAATAGTATTAAAATATAGATTTTACGCTAAGAACCTAAATTAAAGAAATATAACATCTCCTCACTCACATGTTATACAACCCAATTGTAGCTGTTACATTAACAATTTTTTTTTTTTTTTTGAGACAAAGTCTCGCTCACACCCAGGCTGGAGTGCAGTGGCACAATCTCGGCTCACTGCAGCCTCCACCTCCCAGGTTCAAGTGATTCTCCTGCCTCAGCCTCCAGAGCAGCTGGGATTACAGGCATACACCACCTCGCCTGGCTAATTTTTGTATTTTTAGTACACAAGGGATTACACGATGTTGGCCAGGCTGGTCTCAAACTCCTGACCTCAAGTGATCTGCCTGTTTTGGCCTCCCAAAGTGGTCAGATTACAGGCATGAGCCACCATGTCCGGCCAACTAATTTAATTCTTATGTGTAATGTTAAAAGTGTAGGTCATTTCCAAATTACAAAAAAAAAAAAAATCCTCTTACATTTAATTTAGTTTTACATTTAAAAATCTGATGAAGTTTTTGTTACTATGTATCCCTCTTTAGATTATATTCTGAATTGATTAATTGGGAATATCCAAGTAGTAAATTAAAATTTGCCAGAATTCCATTAATTACATGTAATGGACTTACAGAGATCAAAACAATATTCAAATATGGGTACTGCATGACCATTTGTGTTTAATGCTATGATACGGTTTGGCTCTGTGCCTCTACGTCAATCTCATGTTGAATTGTAATTCTCAATGTTGGGCAGTGACCTGGTGGGAGGTGATTGGGTCATGGGGGTAGATTTGCCACATGCTGTTCTCATGATAGTGAGTGAGTTCTCGCAAGATCTGATGGTGAGTGAGTTCTCGCAAGATATGATGGTTTAAAAGTGTGTGGCACTTCCCTCTTGCTCTTTCTGTCTCCTGCCAACATGTGAAGAAGGTGTTTGCTTTCCCTTTGCCTTCTGCCATGATTGTAAGTTTCCTGAGGCCTTCTAGCTATGCTTCGTGTACCAGACTGTGGAACTGTGAGTCAATTAAACCTCTTTTCTTCATAAATTACCCAGTCTCTGGTAGTTCTTTATAGCAGTGTAAGAGTGCACTAACAGAAAATTGGTATCAAGAGTTGGGTATTGCTTTAAAGATACTTGAAAATGTGGAATTGACTTTGGATCTAGGTAATAGTCAGAGGTTGGAACAGTGTGGAGGGCTCAGAAGAAGACAGGAAGATGAGGAAAAGCTTGGAACTCCCTGGAGACCTGTTGAACTGTTGTGACCAAAATGCTGACAGTGACATGGGCAGTGAAGTCCAGGCTGAGGTGAGCTCAGATGGAGACAAGGAACTTATTGGGAACCGGAATAAAGGTCCCTCTTGCTATGCTTTCGCAAGGAGACTGACAACATTGCAACCCTGCCTTAGGCATACGTGGAACTTTGAATCTGAGATCAATGATTTGGGGTATCTGGCAGAAGAAATTTCTAAACAGCAAAGCATTCAAGAGATAGCCTGGCTGCTCCTAACAGCATATGTGTTCACAAAGAGATGGTCTGAAATTGCAACTTATGTTTAAAAGGGAATCAGAGCATAAAAGTTTGGAAAACTTGTAGCCTGACCATGTGGTAGAAAAGAAAAGCCCACTTTCTGGAGAGAAATTCAAGCAAGCTGCAGAAATTTGCTTAAGTAAAGAGAAGCCAAATGTTAAAAGCCAAGACAATGGGGAAAATGTCTTCAGGGAATGCCAGAGACCTTCGAAGCAGCCCCTCTCATCACAGTCCTGGAGGCCTAGGAGGAAAAAACTGGTTTTGTGGGGTTAACCCAAGGTCCTCTTGCTCTATGCAACCTCGTGACATGGCACCCTGTGTCACAGCCACTCCAGCTCCAACTGTGGCTACCAGGGCCAAAGCACAGCTCAGCCTGTTGTTTCAGCAGGTGCAAGCCATAAGCCTTGATAGCTTGCATGTGGTGTTGAGCGTGCTTTTGCACAGAAGGCAAAAGTAGGCACTTGGAAGCCTCCACCTAGATTTCAGAGGATGTATGCAAATGCCTGGATGTTGAGGCAGTCTGCTGCAGGGGCAGAGCCCTCATGGAGAAGTTTTACTAGGGCAGTGCAGAAGGGAAATGTGGGATTGAAACCCCCATACAGAGTTCCCACTGGGGCATTGCCTAGTGGAGCTGTGAGAAGAGGGCCGTGTTTCTCCAGAATGGTAGTTCCACGGACAGACTGCAACATGTAACTGGAAAAGCTGCAGGCACTCAACACCAGCCCTTGAACACAGACACAGGGGATATAACCTGTAGAACCACAGGGGCAGAGTTGCCCAAGGCCATGGGAGCCCAATTCTTGCATCAGCTTGACCTGCATGTGAGGAATGGAGTCAAAGGAGATCATTTTGCAACTTTAAGGTTTAATGACGGCCCTATTGGATTTTGAACTTGCATGGGGCCTGTTGCCCCTTTGATTTGGCCAATTTCTCCCACTTGGAACAAGTGCATTTACCCAATGCCTATACCCCCATTGTATCTAGGAAGTCACTAACTTGCTTTTGATTTTACAGGCTTATAGGTGGAAGGGACTTGCCTTGTCTCAGATGAGACTTTGAACTTGGATTTTTGGGTTAATGCTGTAATGACTTGGTGGACTGTTGGGAAGGTATGATTATGTTTTAAAATGTGAGAAGGACATGAGATTTGGGAGGGCCCAGAGGTGGAATGATATGGTTTGGCTCTGTGCCCCCACCCAAGTCTCATGTTGAATTTTAGTTCCCAGCGTTGAGGGAGGTACCTGGTGAGAGATGATTGGATCATGGGGGTGGATTGATCCATTTTTAAAATGTTCAGTTCATCATTTCACCAAATGATTTGATAACTGCTGATGACCACTGCCTATTTCCATGTGTTTTAATGAAGGATTATAAAATATTGACTTTCTAATCAATTTTCTTGAATTTATCATTAACCATTCTTCTTTTAAATATAAAACAACTATGCTTCATCAATGTTGTCATAGCATTAAGTACAGTCAGTTGAAGAGAGGCATGTATATGATAAACTCCTTCTCTTTATTTATACTTACCCATTTCAGAAAATGGTCTTCCAGCAATCTTTAAAGACTTTTTGCATCTTTTTTTAAGATTTTTTATTTGTAATGATTTTCAACTATCATTATTTTATTTTATTTTAATGCTCAAATTGTTCCACTT
This sequence comes from Symphalangus syndactylus, assembly GCF_028878055.3. Lineage (NCBI taxonomy): Eukaryota > Metazoa > Chordata > Mammalia > Primates > Hylobatidae > Symphalangus > Symphalangus syndactylus. Next base: position 79,397,841 of record NC_072438.2, read on the forward strand.
ACAACTAGTAGGAATTCTCTGAGAAAACCAAAATCAATTAAAACAGGTTCCCCTCCTCCCTAAAAATCCAAAGAAAGTTTTAGTCATCATATTAAGAAAACATAGCTGCATCCATAAAGTCAGTGTAAAATTTGATTTGTTTTCTGAAATTATATTTAAAAATGTTTGATAACTTGATGTTCAAATAAAAAGAGATATTTCAGATACATTGACTTATCCCAATGTTTAGTGTGAGACTGTAGATAGCTGCCTTTCTTATAATTAAACTTCTTATCTAGTTAAAGTACCAATCAGATATGTCAAATGTGCCAAGTTCTAATGACTATTGTTATTGAGAGCTTGAAATCTGAAATTTTCCCAGTGGTCCAAAAGTAGGATAATGGTCCTCTTGCTTAGATATCTGGCCAAAAAAATATTCCTTTGATAACCAACAAACCAAAATATGGAAAAAAATTATATGATCATAATCCAAATCTTCATAAGGCAGTACACATAGTTTTATATTTCACTCATTCTTTTTTATATACTACCTCTATATCTAAACAATTGGGTTTCTTATATGCTGCTCCATAGAGCTTTGGATATAAAAGTTTGTAAGTAAATGATTTAGTATGTCTTGAAGTCAGGTGACTTTGTAAAACAAAATTATTGGCAACAAAATAAACGCAGTAGTTATGTATCACTGTGCACACGTTAATCCATTTTACTAATTACTTTCACTTGCATTAAATAATTCTAGGAAATATAACAGCTTATTCAGAGAAAAATCTTAATAGAGACCATTTTGAGAAAACACTACTTTCCTTTCTTACCCTTATCCCTGTGTCCCTCACAGATAAGTCATTATGAATAAGATCTTTCACTACAGCTTGTAAAAGGGTAACGTTTTACTACTTTTAAAAAAGTTAATAGTTTATATCTTCAGTTAGGTCATCAACTGAGTGCTTGCTGTTAGAAAAAGAAAAAATGTTCATAAATATCTTTCTAATTTTTATCCAATACATTTTAAGCCATACTCAGAAAAAGCATTTTTGAGTTATATGAGGTGGACCGAGGTCCAGAGTTGCCACTTATTAAATTTATGGTCTCTGTCAAATCACAGGACTGAACTATTTTCTTCATCTTAAAATAAATATAATATGGGGCCTAATTCAATTCTTATTATGAGAATTTAACAGGATTTTATTAATGTGTGCACAGGCACATGTAGATGTGTGTATTACTTATAATCATATCTAGTAATAAATTCTTAATAAACATAATAATTGGTATAATTATTATGATCATCAGTAAGAGTATTAGCCTCTCAGAATCTTAAATTTATCATTACTGATAATGTGTAAGAAAAAGTAAAACTAGCATGTAGATCCCATTAATTTTAAATTTCTTTTATAGAGTACTTTCTTGCAGTTGCAATATTTTTTTCTAGTTATGAGTCACTTCCCATTAGAAAGGTTAGAGCTTAAGAGGTAGCTTAATTCTCTCAGGCCATAAAGATAACATTTATACCCCTATGCAGTTATTGTTATTGATGTTCTGTTAACTCAAATATTTCAAAGCAACTTGTAAACATATATTTTCAAGGAATATCTCACATACCAGAAGGATGAGACTAATCTTATACTTCTTTCATTTACTACTAGTACTTTTTGAAACTGAAGTCAACCTTTAAAGCAGGCAATTAAGTTATGAGTACAAAGGAATGTACACTGCTCAGAGATCCCTAAAGTACTTAAGCATAATGAGGAAATTTGGTGATGATGGAGAATTTCACTCATTTATCAATTACTCCAATGACCATTCCAATTATTTGGATGCACTGATTTAAGTTATAATGAAAAAAATTCATAACATCAAATCCAGTGGCAATGTGATTTCACTCTGTACCAAGCAGTCTATCATAGTAAAGCTGATATTTCTGTTTTCATGGAAAGTACTATTTCAAATTGTTTTTGATTGCATATCATAACTAGTATTCTGAATTATTAAACTACTAATATATGCACACAGAGAAGAAGGTTTATGAAGCACATCAACATGGGTGGATAATAAATGTTGCAGTATTTTTTATTGTGATTAAATATCATTTGGCCAGGAATCAGTATATTGATATTTTAAAATCACAAGTTACAGATAATAAAATATCCAATGTGTTACGCACCGTCAGTACAATAATATGAAGTAATATACTAATATCAGTCCCATACAAATGATTCCTGTCAAAATCACACCCTGCTAGCCTTCCCTGTCCTGATTACCTATCGGGTCTCCCTGCTTCTGCACTTGTTATTCTACCCCTATCTCTCAGCTGCTAGTTATCTTTTCAAAATATAAGATAAATCATGACACTTAGCTCCCAGAACCATCCAGTAGCTTTTTGTAATTCTCCAAAATCAAAATCGAGTCCTTAATATAGTTTTGAAGACACTGCATGACTGAGTTTTCCTCCCTCCACCTCTCTGACTGCATTTCCTGCTATTGTTCTTGAATATCCTCAATCTTCTTGCTCTTCCTGACTCCAAATATGTGATGGTTCAATGGATCAGTTCTTCCAGGTTCCTGGTCACATAACACTATATCTGAAAGACCTTCCTTGATCACTTTATAAAAAATAACAGTCTACCTTGCACAGTTTATCTCTCTTAACATTTCTATTTTTTAGCCTTAACACATTATTTGACATTCACCACAGTGCTTACTTCATTTGTTTTACCTGTCTTAATCCATGGAGCAAGAAGACAGGGCTGTCCATGAACAGAATATTATGTAGAATGTCAGTGACTATTTGACAAACAGATGAATGACGTTTAGGTACTATTTGTCAATTTATTTTTAAAGAATAACTGGTAGCACCATATTTTTCACTTAAAGATTATATTAAATGTTATAGAGATTACTTATTGACTACTTTTAATTTCTCGTTTCAAAATGCCTTAGGTGCATAGCATAATGCACAAGCTAGTATTAAAAAGTCAATAATGTGTGGAGTCCCTGTGGATATCAAAATGTCTTATCAATTCAAAGAGAAATTTAATCTATCATGGTGGGGTTTATTTGAAAATGCAGATGAAAAATAAAAAACACTTCTTAACGTTTTAAATATAGCCAAAGACTGCTTATAACACTTTATATTATGGTACTATAAATTTTATCTACAAAACATACAACAAGTAGAATGTACCATTTATCCATACGAAATACTGATAAAATACTAATGCTATTACATTTTCTAAAAAATAAGAGAATTTCAGCCGTTGAACCTCAGTGATAAAAAGCTTGTAGTTTCATATGGGAAATACAGCACTTTCATATACTGCGTTAATGTGAAAGTAGACCAGGCTAAATTTAGTTTAAGAGTGTACCTCAGGAAGTACATTTCATTTCATATGATTTTGTAGGATGTTAATTATTATATTCTTTTGACAAGTATTTATTTTGAACAAGTACTTTTCTAAGCATTAAAGATGTAACTGGGATGAAAACTGTCAATGACCCAGCTCATATCATGATATGCTAGATTTGAGAGATATAGACCAGGCAATTCCTATGTAAAATGCTGTGAATAATTGTTTATACGAAAATTTAAAAGTACGAGGTAAGAGATTAATACAGAGGCATGAACAGGATATGGTTCAGATTTAGTTGGTTTGGAGATATTTAGTTTGTGGGAAGGGGAAGAGCAACAAGCATTTTGGCCAGAGGTGTTGTTTTGACCAAAATAGAACCTTCTTGGGAGTTTTTGAGCAAAAAGAAAAAAAAAGCAAAAAAAAAAAAAAGCAAAAAAATCACTAGAAGGAATCACAGTAACTGCTGAGTACAGTATAATTTGCCAGAGTATGTAGATCACTTTAAAAGGCACAGAAATAATTCAAGGGAGCAATCATGGCATTCTGAACTAAAGAGGTACTGATGGAGTTACTGAGAAGTTGAACATTTCTGAATATGTGTTGGATTTGCTGATTATTTGGGTGTGGGATGTGAGGGAAAGACAAGTGTCAAGCATAACACCATGCTTATTTGGCCTAAGAGACAGAAAAAAATAGAGTTCTAAAACAATGAGTTTGGGTAGACTTAGTAATAAACAAATTGAGTGGTGATGAGACAGTTTCTTTGATAAGTTAACTGAACTAGGCTACTATCACCAGTTATTCAAGTAAACACTAATTAGATGTGATGTGACTGACGTCCACAATCAGCTGACTTTAAGGAAGGGAAAATATCCTAGATATACTGGGTGAACCTGAATCAATTATTTGAAAGGTCTTAAAGAAGCAGAACTAAATCTTTCCTGATTTTGAAGAAATTCTATTTGTGGACAACCACTTCAGCTCAGGCTCTGGAATTCCAACCTACTTTTCCAGCTTTCTCTGATATTTGGAAATTAACTAGCCAGTCCCCAAAATCGTGAGAGCCAGTTCCTTCAATATATCTGTAATTCATATATTTTTATTTCTTCTTCTCCTGTTGAATTTTGACTAAGAAAACTGGGTAGTACTTTTTTTTTTTTTTGAGCTATCTATGAATTTCACAAAGGGAGATGTCAGACAAATATATGAAAACAGAATCCAAATGCCATGGGAGATGTGTGTATTAGAGAATTACGTGTTGGAGTTATTGGCTTACAGATCCCTGGGGCAGACAAAAAAAGATCCCCCAGAAGATATTCACATCAAATCTCTGGAACCTGTGAATGTTACCTTACTTGGAAAAAGGGTCCTTGAAGATGTAATTAAGTTTAGAATCTTGAGATAAAGAGATGATCGCCACAGGTTATTGTCATGGTCTGAATATTTGTGTCTCCTCAAAATTTATATGGTAAAACTTAACCCACAAGGTAGTGGTATTAAGAGGTGGGGCCCTTGGGCAGTTATTAGATTAAATGGCAGAACCCATTTAATCCAAAATGGGATTAGTGCTTTTATCAAAGAGGCTAGAGGAAACTGGTTTGCCCCTTCTACCATTTGAGGACACACTGAGAAGTTTCTGGTCTTCGACCCAGAAGAAGGCCCTCATCAAAACTCGACCATTCTGGCACCCTGATCTTGGACTTCCCAGTCTCTAGAATTGTGAAAAATACATTTCTGTTGTTTATAAGCCACCTAGTTTATGCAATTTGCTGTAGCAGCTCAAGTGGATTATTACAATTATTGAGGTAATCCAGAAATTCAATGACAATTGTTCTTCTAAGAGACACACAGAAGGAAACAGACACACAAAGAAAGAGATGATGGGACTAGGCGATGTGACTACAGAGTCAGGGAGTTGCAGTCATGTAGCCCAAGTCCAAGTTGAGGAATGAAGACAGTTGGCAGAAGCTACAAGAGACAAGAAATGGATTCTCCTCTTGGGTCTGTAGATGGCGTGGAGCCCTCCCAACTCCTGCCTCAGCCTTCAAATTTATGAAAAAGGGTTCCAGAACTATAAGAAAACACATTTCTATTGCTTTAAGCTGCTCATTTTTGTGGTAATTTGTTAAAGCACTCTCAGAAAGGTAATACAATCATATTTAAAGCCATAGGACTGAAGAAGACAAATTTGGAGGTGGGTACAGACAGAAACAAGAGATCTAAGAAGTGACTCCTAGGGCACTCCAAAATTAAGAAATTGGAAAAATGAAGCAAATCTCATGAAGGTGTGTGAGAGGGATTGTCCAAAACAGTATAAGAACCAAAGAGATTACCATTTTAGCATCCTGGAAAAACACGCATCCTAAGGTAAATATGGTCAGTGTGTCAAGTTCAGGTAGGCTGAAAGAAATGAATACTGCAAATTGACATCTATATATTTGGTGTTGTCATCAGTAACCTCTATAATACAAGTTTTAATCCTGTGTGACAGTTAAGGGCTAATTTCTGTACTCAACAGAGAATTGCAGGAATGAAAATAAATACATTGAGTAAAGATATCCTTTTTTTTTTTTTTTTTTTGAGATGGGAGTCTCACTCTGCTGAGTGCAGTGGCATGATCTTGGCTCACTGCAACTTCCACCTCCCAGGTTCAAGCCAAGAGAAGCTGAGGAAGATCGTGGTAGCTGGGCAGAACAGTGAGGTCAAGGATGTGACTGTGTGTGTGGTATATGTGCATGTGTATGTATATGTGTGTTTTTGTGCATGTAATCACATATAATACATTCTGTTGGCTGCAACCAATATAATGAGCTGCAACCATTACAGAGAAATTTATAAAATAATAATCAACAACCGCAAAATAATGAAAATCTACTCTGAATGTGTTATTAGAATTGATTTATCTAGACCCTATGGAAAGAAGAAGATCCTATTTGAAAGTGATACAAGAAAGTAGACTTTAAAAACGGGCTTCTGGAACTTCTCTGACTCACCTTATTATCATATAAAACAGTTCTTCTTTCTGAGAAGAGTAAATGAATTTGCTACTTTAATTTTGTAACCAAACAAGCTAAGTATTGTCTCCAGTTTTGTCTTCAAATACACAGTTTAACCAGTTTTTTTTTTAAGGCACGTGGTTTGTCGATTAACTATGGATTATTGACAAACAAATGAGATTGTAACAAGGGTGACTAGTATTGTCTGCTTTGTTTCTATAATAGAAGCTTGCTTTTTTGATCATTCATCAGGCTAAATTTTTTTTCTGTTTCATCTTATTTGCCAATTGATTTTAGCAACTTTCATTGAGAACTGAATTTTTTTTTAAACTAGGCTTAATGTTTATTATAAAAAGAAGAATGAGGTGAATTTTAGTACACTAAGAAAATCTAGTAAAACGTCCTTCCTACAAAAGTTCTTCATTTAAAATAATCTCAAGCATTTTTTAATGTTTTACCCCCACAGGTTTTTATGCTCTGTAAATGTGGTTTTAAGAATTTTTCATGTTTGTCTCTCCCTTCCTCCCTTCCTTCACTCCTTCAAATCTCTCCCCTTTATCTTTCTTCCCATGTCTTCCTCTCTTTCTTTACTCCTTTATCTCAGTAATTTGGGGCAAACAGAGAATATGCAAAAATATTTTGTCTTGCAACTAGATTCCTTGAGAAAAACAGAGAAAATTTTTCAAAGAAGAACATGTATTGATTTCTTATTGTATATTCCTTTTGGAAGTGGTAATGATTGACAATGTCAATATCTAATTGTGCCTTTTCTTGCACTATTAAACACTGAGAGCAAGATTTTTACTTTGTTTACTGTTAACATATTAAAACATAGCCTGCATATCTGTTTCAGACACAAAGTGTCATAAGAATCTTCTGAAAACAGTTTGCACCTCTTTTCTTTCCTTGTTTCTATATGCGTCTGTTCTCCCTGGTGATGGTGTCTGTATGGTCAGAGTCTCTCAGTTCTAAGCTTAGAACCACTTGTGACAGTTTATCAGTCCTGTCTCTTTGCAGAACAAGAAAGTCCTGACACATGGCCAATATCCAGAGAGCTCTTTGGCTTGAAATTTAGATTATTCAAGTATTTCCCGGAATTGATTTAATGTATCGTAATGGTCTTACCCAGGGCCAAAAGCTAGATAACAATTCTGTGGGCAGCAGCAGCTTCTTAATTCATAGATGTTTTAGCTGTCTTCGTGAGAGAAAAGGTACAATTCTGAGGTAGGAAATGAAAACATAGCATCTGAATCAAAGATGGGGCTAAGAAAGTGATTCTTATTTGAATGCTAAGAAACCAGGCACATAGATCATGGCCCCTAAGGGATGGAAAATAAACTGGCTTTCCTAGTGCTGGAAATAAACTGGTTGTTCCCACATGGCATACAAAAATCAGAAGACAGGAAAACATCCTAGCAAGAAATCCTCATGTCTTATTCTTTATCCTTTTGTCTAAGCGGAGGTTTTACTTGAAGCATATGGATTTTCCTTATGTTTATGTTCCTGTTTAAATTCTGCATAATAGTGTGAATAGTGTGAATATACTGAACCCACACCCTGATGAGACCATGGCAGAACACAGGGATATGAAGGAGAGTTTGTGGCCTCTTCTCCAAAACACTGTATTTAGATCCAGCCAGTAGACATAGT